>NC_080632.1:23454894-24064477 GCF_027887145.1 Ammospiza caudacuta
GACCTTGTAAATGTCATCCCACATTGTTTTAGGATTCTGTTCACCAGAAGCTCTGCTCTATGCCTTCCATCTCTTTATTAGCAACCTCTTCCACTGATTTAAATGTCTTATAAACATAATCTGTATGAATTTTAGGGAGGAATGCTTACAAATTAACAATGTAAGTAAACAGAGAATATGTTGATAATGCCAACATGGCTGCTAGCCAGCAGGTAACCAAAAAAAAAATTGAGCATTGGGAAAATGGTAGATGTACATTCACAAATACAAACTGGTTTAAATAACCATAATTGCCAGTAAAATGTGATTTATTAGAAGTATTTAATTTTCAATCTTCCAGCAGGTCACAGTAAAGGACATTAAGATGGAGTATTCTCTCCTTCAGGTAATGAGCAATATGCTGCCAGTATATTGAAAATTTTAGTTGTTTTATAGCTGAAAAAATATTTCATTATGAGTAATCAAGATGGCCTAGTATTAATGTATAAAAACTAAAGGCCTACATTTTGAGATCTGCATTATCTGTAACATGAGACAAAAAGCGCATCAGTTATTTTAACTGTGCTGTCAGCTATATAGGTCTTGAAAGCTTTATTTTTCCTTATTTGTAACAAAAGTTAAAAGGTCTGCTTCTATTCTGATATACCTCAAATATAGAGTAACTCGATGGACAAAACATGGACAAAACTAAGAAGTAAAAAGACCCCACATGAATACTGACAGTCAGTATAGTCATTAACATGTATCTTCTTTACAGAAGAAAGGAAAAACAACATTGTCAGAAATTAATCACAGCAATTACAGAAATTACAGAAATTAATTCAAGTGAGATGGCTAGACAGGTCACTAGGAGGGTGGTGATGCAAACTGCAAACACACCTTTTACACATTTTATTCTGCTGCTAACTTAATCCATTAAACTGTTTTCCTGTTTACTGCTCAAAACTCTGTACCCATGTGTGGAAAACATGATCAAATGTTCAGCATAGCAGCACCGACCTGATTTGTCATTTATACATTGATAAGAAGAAACAACATTTTAGCCGTGAATGGACTCCATAAAAGATTCCTTACTTTGTTAGACCATAAGTGTTTCTTATTCAGTGTCTGAAGTGCAGATCGAAATCCATTACAAACAATGATGGCACTCATCCTACAAAGAAAAATGCTGCTTTTAAACAGAAATGCTTGCTGCTTATGCAAAACAAAATCTCTTACCTGGGATGTTTGTACACTAGAAGTTTCAATGCATCCACTAGAAAGAAAACAAACACAAAAATTCCCTGAAGCTAATGGATTCAGGATCTTTTGAACAGCACCTAGAAATTCTGCACATTTTTAGGATTCTGTAGTCTAAGAAAGTAAAAAAATTATATGCACACAGGATTTCTTCTGTGCCTATGAGGCACTGGTCTGTATCTATATCAAGATGTATATTTTCAAATTCAAAACATGTAATATCACCAATCTGTTATTTGGGAAGTGCTATAATGACAGCTATAGAACAAAAGGTATCCTTGAAAAGACAGTTTATTTCAATTCAACATTTCTAAAGCAAGCTCAGTTTTAACACAAGACTGATCTTGACTAAAATAAACAACTCTTTTAACAATTTACTCTTCAAAATCTCCACAACAATTTAAAGCCAGTATTTTCCTTCTTCCAATCCAGTGGCACAGTGGACATTGCAACGCAGAACCACACACCACACACCCATTTTCAGTCTTGCACTTTGTAGGAGTGGTTCTGATCCATTGCTGTGAAGAACAGGCAGACAGCAGCTGTGATGAACACATGCACTCCCTCGTAGAGGAGCTTTGGCGAGAAGACGCTCCATATGAACAGGTGGTAGCGCAGACCTGTCACCAAAACAACGTAGATGGCAACGGGGATGGAACGCATCAGGGCGTAGCAGAAACAGCCGTGACCCACTGCTGCAGAGTTCCTGGGAACAAAAACACAGGAGGTCATTCTCAGACAAACTCAGAAAAGACACCTGAGTTCTCCCCCTCTGCAGCATTACTTCACAGCACAAGGAGTATTCAGAGATCTCCACTTTGTTTTAGGAAACTGATTGTTAATGCAATGATGAACCAATAAAATTTGTTCTTGTCACCTCTATATATCCTATAACGTGTATGTCAGATGTAAGCATAGATTATAATAAAGGTGCCCAGTAGTTCACTTCAACCTTATATTGTTCTGTACTTTAATGTATTTTATTCTAATTGTCAAAGTTTCCATTAAGCAGTTTCAAGACCGCTTTGTCTCCTGTTGGATTTATAGCGCCATTCCACCAAACCTGAATGGTAGGAAGAAGAGAGGACAACAGTACTTCTCACAAAGCTTCTAACCTGTTCAACACACAATCAGATGGAGCATGCAGCCCCCTCTTAAAGGGCATTAAACTTGTCAGAGTGCACCACTGCCCCTATAGCCAGCAACACTGTACAGAACAACATAAAACCCGTGCTATTGGAAAGCTTCACAAAGCTAACTAACATAACAACATTCTCCAAGTACCACATTCTAAGGCTCACAGGAGTGATACACTGCATTCCTGTCACAGGTGCTTAGCTCAGCTGGGTCCACTGCATACCAAGAAATGTCTGCCCCACGATATTTGCCACATCGATGTATTTTGGTGGGTGACAAGAGTCAAATGAAAATGGAAGTGAGGTGTTCTGCACTTTGATTGTCCTCTCTCTCCTGAGGCACCAACTCAAAGCAATGCTGGGTTGGCCCCTGTTTAATTTCCCCAAAATACATCTGCTGAGATTAATTCACACTAAATTCAGATGTTTACCCCTTCAGATAAAAGGAAGGAAAAAACTATTTCACTGGAATAATAAGCGAACATTTTCCTCTCCCCCTCAAAATATTTTACATAAGCAGTTCCCAAAAGAACACACTGGCAAAGAGTGGATATGTTTTACAGCGAAATCCTGATCTGAGAATCTGTTCTGCTCCTCCCAGTTTTTAATTCTAATCTTGTTCCAAGTAATAAAAATTTAACAAGGCTAGCACTTCTGCAAAATGTTAATTAGTTACTTATGACTAAGTAAGCTACAGAACGCAGTATTTTATATAAACCATTATTTCTTCAAAACTTCTTATTTTTAAAATAAAAATAACTTGGATACAGCCCTGTTTTCCAGTGAAGTCAAGATCTAAATTCCCACGGCTTTCAGTAGAAGGAAGAACAGGTAATGAAAGCAGTGTTTTAAAATCAAGAACAGCAGGCATGAATGACTGAAAAACATATATTCAGTTCACAGAAAACTATTTCCCTTGCTGCTTAGCCAAGAAAACTGAGACTTGGGAGTGAATTAGACTGCTCCTTGCTTCGCATAACTATCTTAATCTTCAGTGAGCTTGTGTAAATAATCAACTTTATATTTAATAACTGATTTTATTGACAAGGATTAAACAAAGTTCAGTTCACTCAGTCTTAGCTGTTTTGATGCTGATATGAGTTCAAACAGTATTTGTAGTAAAATAGTATTTGTAATAGTCAGATGACCACTGAATAAACAGAGGAAATGGCTTTTCAGTCAGACAAACAGGCATTTTTAAAAATATTTTCTAGAGTTAAAAAATGCACTTAATAGATCGTATAGATTAATCTCCAGGTCAATGATCCAATTCTTTCTGTATTCTGATATCATAAAAACAGCTAACTGTTTTCTGCTTACAGGATATCTCTACTTACAAAAGTTCTCAGCATTCACTTCAGTTCTCAAGATAACACTGACACATACCTTTAGAGGGAATATTGGACAGTTTTGCTGTATAACTCAGTGGCGCAATTTAGAGAAGGCAGCAAAAGCACACTGTATCCACAAAGTTAAACTGTTAGTGGGGTTCAGCAGCAGAATAATTGGGTTTATCTCAGAGCTGGTGAAAGTGTTCACACATGCATCGTTGCGGACAGAGCACTGGAGTGACTGAGCAGAAGCAGTGAGACCTACCCTGATCCTAAGGCAACAACTTAGCACATCATAATCCTTTTCTCTTACTTTGGCCAGGGACAAAATTTGCACAGCGAGTAGTAATATCCTTTGTGTGCTCCTTCTTCTCATTCTACAGACACAGTGCACACAGCATCTCCAGGCCACAAGGAAGGCAGCATCCATGGATTAGGCAGCTATTGATAACATGACCATGACAATCCAGCTAGTTCTGCCAGTTTCTGAGTTACTCCGAACTAATTCACCAGAAGAACAGAGAAAGCTGTCTGTGGGATGCCACCCATGTATGCTCATGTTTATGATCTGGACCAGCCAGTAATGAACAAGCTTGCAAATTCTCAGTGCTGTTTCAATTAAAATAATGGAAGACTACAGGACACATCTAAAGTATCAAACTGTAACTAATCCACACTGAGTCGTTCTTCAGCAATTAATACCTTTCATAATTTAAAGGAGAAGAGCACAGACAGGTATAAACTACCTCCATGTTCTGACAAAAACAGCCCACTATTAAGGCCTCTGCACAATGCAGGAGTAACAAAAAGGAATACTCAGCTTCTAATAATCATCTCATCTAGAAAGTCAGCTTATGGGGACTTGAAAGAGAGACCCATATGTGTTACAGATGACAAAGCATATCCAAACTTCATGTGAGATCCCGGAAAAAACGTTTTTTGAGAGTTCTGAAGCAAAGAACACTACAGATTAAAATCACTAGACATGCTGTAATTAGAATGCAAACATTAAGTATGGTCTAGAAAACATTGGCTTTCAGCAAAAACTGTCTCTTAACAGAAAATATTTAATGTGTAGTAAAATATGCCCAAGAAACTGTTATATTAATAGGTTTACCTCTTCTTTTGATATCCTAAACCCTAGTAGTAGATGTTCCATCAACAAATTTTTCACCTCTCAATCCATCTCTAAGGTGCCACTCAGTAATGCAAGTCTTGCAAAAAGAAAAAAAACTACAATGTAAAAAAAAAAAATCCACGCTGAAAAAACCCCCACAAAACAAAAAACCCCAAACCACTATTTTCTTGTGAAAACATGTCTCATAGTTATACAGAATACTTGGCAGTTGGTGGCAACAAGTTTTGTAGCTTAAAAATCAAGAAAAACATCTCCGCTAACAGCCCTACAAATGCATCCACAAGGAATTTTAAAATAATCTTTACAGTGTTTACAGTGTTCCAACCCTTTTTCCAACACACCATACCAAATAAACAGCATAGAAACATGCAGGCATATGAGGGTGGAATACCCTAGCACTGTCGCTCTTCTGGGGCTGGAAGAGGAGGCTCGCTCTGGAGGGTTTCACTGCGAATGTGCTGAGTCCTTTCAATGCAAGTTACCCTCTAGCATTTCTGCCCTTCCACCCCCCCTTTTCTAGTTGAACATCACTGCCTAAGTTATCTCCTACTGGAGATCCTGAATTTGCCTATTTGAAGGCAATTTTTACTGTATTAACATCTTCTACAGTATTAAGTGGCACTTCTCTTTCTAGGCATTCTGCAGTTTCAAAGATCTCCCTGTTTAGTGCCCTCTGAAAAATACTCAGGATTTTGTTCATCTGCCCCATACATACTAATGAAGGGTTGCACTCAGAAACAAGCTGTGTAGCATTCCAAATTTCTCCATCATCTTAGTGTATCTGCAATGTGTATCTGCAATTTCTCTGATCTAAGCAAGTATCCATCAGTTCAGCAGCAAGAACAAATTTGCTGTATCTCTCCCACATGTCCCATTCTCACTTAGTATAATTCTACAACACTATTTTAGATTACAGAACACAATCCTGCGTTTTCATGGAAAAACACCTTATATATTTAGCAGTTCCAAAGGAATCAAGAGTCCTCTGGAAATTTACATGATTAATTCTGGTAGAAACTATCAATCAGAACAACAGTTTTAATGCTATGAAGTCACGATTTTTGTCACCACACCCTATCAATGGATAGATGTCAAAAATGGTGCTTGCCAGGAAGATAAAAGGGCTGTAAAGTGTATTCTGCTGCCATGGAAATGAGGAACTTGGGGAGGACTAATTTTTCTCTACCCTCTGCATTTTTTTCCCAGTAAGAAAGGCAGAGAAGGTACAACTACCTGAGCAAGGTCATGTCTGTGGCAGTAAGTTACAGGGGACTGTAGGACATGTGGATTGTAGTACAGCGTTCAGCAGGTTCTCACACCGACTTAGCTGTAAAAAGCTATTAGGACTTAAAATTTCAATTCTCTTGATTTCAGCATCAAGAGTATGAAAAGTAGAATTGTATCAATGTTTTTTCCTGTTCTCACTGCTGGCATAATCAGTTGTGCTGTGAGCTTCATGTCAGCAAAATAAGCAAAAAAAACCCCCAACAAAACAAAACAAAACAAAACAAAACAAAACAAAACAAAACAAAACAAAACAAAACAAAAACCCCATATACACACACAAAGAACCCAAAACAAAAACATACACACACAAAAAAAAAACCCTGAAAAAACCAAACCAAACCAAAAAACAAAACAAAACCAAAAAAAACCCCACAAAAACCAAAACAAAACAAAAAAGACAATAAAGAAAAAAAACACTAAACCAAGTCAGTCTACTCCTTTGACACTGTCCCAGATTTTATTGCAGTAAGGTATAACCAAGCTATCCTAACAAGCAAAACACAAACCCTAAATATTTGAAAGCCCAGCATCAGTCAATTTTCTGTGATGATTCTTCCAAAATTCACTGAACACTTCATAAGGTTTCCAGTAGGAAAAAAACCTGAAGCATTTTACAATGGCGTCATACATGCAAGGAAAAACAAGGAAATTCACAGGTTGATTTTCTATTAAGGTGCATCTGCACAATTTCCTGCCCATCTTTGTAAACAAACAGTTATTCTTCATGACCTTAGCTAAAGGTGTAAAGAAAAATTGCATCCGACAATTGTTATTGACAGATGGGATCTGAAGAAATTTAACACAGACTGTTAGTGTCCAAGTTATTCAATTAAATTCAAATGTAACATGTTAAAATATACCAGTATACCAAGACATATTGACAGTGACACAAGGCATTTCTAGAAAGGTAAAGCACAATTTATTTAAGCGTGGATAGGAAACTGGCCAGCAAGGCCAGAATAGGTGGTAATCTGTGTTTTTTACTCACTGCGGCAGTCAGTCACAAGTAGGGTATCACAGTGAATGCTACTGAGCCCCAAATGGCTGAACATTTTCATAAATACATGATTAATTCTAGATAAATTATGTCTAGATGGTGAGGACTTGAAAACACCTCTGCTAATGTGCTGTTGGGCACTAAACTGGGCGTTGAGGTGGACAGAGTAGAAGGGAGAGCTGTCTTACAGAGAGATCTGATCAAGACCTATATGAAGTTTCACAAAGCCCTGCACCCGGGTTGTGGGCTAGGATGCACTGACTGGGAAATAGTGCTTTCAAAAGGGACCTGGGGGTACTGGGGAAAACAAGCTAAACACAAGTCAGCAGAGCACTGCTGCAGCAACAGGCAAATCATGTTCTGGGCTGCATTCTCGAGGGCACTACTAGCAGGGAGAGATGTGGTTAGTCCAACTCTACTGAGTGCTTGTCAGGCCATATCTGTAGTACCATGTTCAGTTCTGTTCCCCACCCTTCCAAAAAGACATGGACAGGCTGGAGGGGCTCTAAAGAAGGACTTGAGAGCATGAAAGAGTTGTACAACATAAGACATTAGAAGTTAAGTCTCTTCTTCATGGAGAAGGCTCAGGGAGACTTTATCACAGCATTCCTGTACTTTATTATTTCAAGATGGCAACAAAGGATGGAGATGCTTTCCTCACCAGGTGGCACATGGAGAAAATATAGGGCAATGGGTACAAGTAGCACTGGGAGAGGTTTCATCTCAGTATAAAAAAGATATGTTCTATAGTGAGAACTATCACTCACAGATACAATCTTGCCAGGGATCTGGTAGAGTTCCCCTCATTGCAAATTCTCAAGACAAGACTGGACAGCATGCTAGATAATCTCATGGACGCTCCTCTTCCCAGAAAAGGTTGGACCAGATGATCTTTTAAGGGCATCTCCAACCTGGGGTGTCTTGTGGTTCTGTGAAGCAATTCTCACTCTTCTGCACTGAGGGTAGACTCAATTCTTTCTCGTGTTTTTTCACTACAGTAACTATTTTTAAACTTACGACTTAAATAAAATAACAGCTCTCTCCTCAAATTACTCCTGCCATCCCAGTAACACACACATTCAATAAGAATTTGTTAACTTCAAGAAAAGGTGTGAGAAAAGAAGATAGAAAAATCCTAGATAAATGCAGAATGACAGTATGTCATGCACAATCCTATCCACAGCTACCAGAACCAACCAGTTATGTTGGTCATGGAACAGAGGAGAACAGTAAAGTAATGGAGAAAAAGGAAAAAAAACTTGTAAGAATAGTAGGACTAGGCCAATACCAGCAAAAGTACAGGTTATATCTAGAAACACTGCTACAATAAATAGGTATAAGTGGTATAGAGGTAAAGAGGTATAATAGGGACAATAAAGAGGTATATAAGCAAAGCTATGCAAGTATGACCCTCTCTTTCCAGCAGGGCTCTTCTGAAGGACTCTGCTTGTGCTTGAGCAGCAGCAATAAACAACTCAGAGTCCAACATCATCACGCAGCTCTTGCTGATTTAAGAGAGGAAAAGAAGTTGGTACTATTCTCCAATCTGTTTCAGAATAAATAGGGAGGAATATGCAAAATACTGAAGAGAAAGGGACAATGGAATAATTTCTTCAGTGAACTGTGCATTCATGCATTGTATCAGAATATTACTCCCAACTTTCTTCACAGCTTTTTCTAGCACAATGCACAGCATATTCATCTTCAGAGACTTTTTATTCCTTGTGGTGCAATGAGATGCCTTCTGGGATTACACAGGGATATTCTTAATAAGCCCAAGTGTCATACACACTTTTTACTTAGGCAAGTTTATAGGAGTGTTGGACTTCTTAGTAATTCAGCTTTGTCCAAATTACTTTTAAGAGCAATACTCAGCATTGGGATAAAGACTGCAGAGCCCCACATACCTCCTCTGGGGAAGCAAAATGGATTACAGCATGATCTGTAGACCTAAGACCTCTGCAAGGATGGAAAAGATGAAACGCTGCTAGTAACATTAAGTGCAGAAGGAACGCTGAACAAAATGTAACTAATTGCAAGATTAATCTGATGTTTTATGAAGATACCTTGATTAGTATCTGCAGATCCTCCTCCTCTTTGGACCCCAGCTGAGAAGAAGACAAATCAGAACAGGATTTTTCATGCCCTAGTTTTGGTGATACTGTAATTGGAATGGCTCTGAGACAGAAAATGTAAACAGACAGAACACAACTTTCAGAAGATTGCAGTTGTTAATTTGCAGAAGGGAAAGGAGGAGGGAGGGAGGGAGGGAGGAAGTGGCGGAAGGAAGGGGCGGAAGGAAGGAAGTGTCGGAAGGAAGTGTCGGAAGGAAGGAAGGAAGTGTCGGAAGGAAGTGTCGGAAGGAAGTGTCGGAAGGAAGTGTCGGAAGGAAGTGTCGGAAGGAAGTGTCGGAAGGAAGTGTCGGAAGGAAGGAAGGAAGGAAGGAAGGAAGGAAGGAAGGAAGGAAGGAAGGAAGGAAGGAAGGAAGGAAGGAAGGAAGGAAGGAAGGAAGGAAGGAAGGAAGGAAGGAAGGAAGGAAGGAAGGAAGGAAGGAAGTGTGGGAAAGAAACAAGTGTGGGAAGGAAGTGTTGAAAGGAAGGAAGTGTCGGAAGGAAGGAAGTGTCGGAAGGAAGTGTCGGAAGGAAGTGTCGGAAGGAAGTGTCGGAAGGAAGTGTCGGAAGGAAGTGTCGGAAGGAAGTGTCGGAAGGAAGTGTCGGAAGGAAGGAAGGAAGGAAGGAAGGAAGGAAGGAAGGAAGGAAGGAAGGAAGGAAGGAAGGAAGGAAGGAAGGAAGGAAGGAAGGAAGTGTCGGAAGGAAGGAAGGAAGGAAGGAAGGAAGGAAGGAAGGAAGGAAGTGTCGGAAGGAAGGAAGGAAGTGTCGGAAGGAAGGAAGGAAGTGTCGGAAGGAAGTGTCGGAAGGAAGGAAGGAAGGAAGGAAGGAAGGAAGGAAGGAAGGAAGGAAGTGTCGGAAGGAAGGAAGGAAGGAAGGAAGGAAGGAAGGAAGGAAGTGTCGGAAGGAAGGAAGGAAGTGTCGGAAGGAAGGAAGGAAGTGTCGGAAGGAAGTGTCGGAAGGAAGTGTCGGAAGGAAGGAAGGAAGTGTCGGAAGGAAGGAAGTGTCGGAAGGAAGTGTCGGAAGGAAGGAAGGAAGTGTCGGAAGGAAGTGTCGGAAGGAAGTGTCGGAAGGAAGTGTCGGAAGGAAGTGTCGGAAGGAAGTGTCGGAAGGAAGTGTCGGAAGGAAGTGTCGGAAGGAAGTGTCGGAAGGAAGGAAGGAAGGAAGGAAGGAAGGAAGGAAGGAAGGAAGGAAGGAAGGAAGGAAGGAAGGAAGGAAGGAAGGAAGGAAGGAAGGAAGGAAGGAAGGAGTGGGGAACCTATGTTGACTGAGAAAGACCAAGAGAGTGTAAAAGTGATAAACATTCACAGTAGAGACAAGGGACACTTGAGCAAATCAGAGGTAAAGTGTGTATGGGAAAGTGAAAGAGCCTGTCAGAGAGGGAATGCACGCAATAGAGCAAGAAACTGAGGAAAAGAAAGTACATGAGAGAAATATGGGAGAAAGATGAAAAACAACAGGGAAAAGGAGGGAAAGCATACCAGGAACACACTGAATGTGTCTGTGGGTGTGAGCAGATGGGGACGCCAGAGAGAAGATTAGAAAGTATGTGCACAAGAGAGAGGAAAGGTGTAACAGAAAGAATGAAAAGGTGTCAGAGAGGGGACACGCACGGGAAAATGGATGAAAAATGAGAGAGAATTTACATACAAGATAATTTTATTAGGAATACACATGTGGAATCACAAGCATGTGACAGAGCAGGAAAGTACACAAATGAGATGGAAGGTTTCAAGTCAGCACTGGAAAGGAGAAAAATGGCTGCATAAGGGAGGGAAAGCATGCCCAGGAGAGGGAAAGTAAAAGCGAGTAATAGAGAGGAAGCGTAAGACTGTGAGATGGGGAAAGTGTACCAGAGAGGAAAAACCCATGCAGAAAAAGGGGGACACACTATAGAGAGAGAAGGAAAGCACGCATGCAAAGAAGTAGAAACTTAAAAGATGAGTAAATCAACAACAGAGTATGAGGCAGAGAGGGTGGGGTAGCATACACAAGGGAGCAAAGTGTACAAGGGCAAGCAAGGAAAACTGCAGCAGACCAAAGGAAAAGCACATGCAACAGAATTCTAGGAATTGAAAGCATTAACTAAAAGGAAAGCATAAAAACAAACAGGGATGGAATGTGTGAAAGAGGGATGGAATGTGTGAAAGTGACAGAAAGCATGAGCAAAAGAGAAGAGGGGAAGTGAAAGAGCAAGTGAAGACATGGGTAAGAAAAGGCAGTGTGCATGTAATTAGAAAAGTACAAGCAAGAGAGACTGGGATACTGCTCAACTGAAACTAAATGTGGTCAAGAGAAAGCAATAAAGGCCATGAAGTACAAAAGAGAAACAAAATATGTGAGACAACCCACAAGGAAAGGAAAAAAACATGTAAGGAGTGCCATAGGAATAGAGAAATGCATATGCAGAAGAGCGGGAGGCAAGACAAGCATGGTAGAAAGGGAAGAAGCTCTGTGAGGCAAGTCTGAGAAAGCAAGGAAGAAAGTGATAGAGTGTGTGAAAAAGTAAAAGAGGGTAAGAAGGTGAAAGATGTCTGATAGTGGGAGCCAAAGGTACAGTGGGTGGGAGGGAAGGGATGTCCAGAGAGGGGTGAAGGGAGAGGGAAAGACTCCAGGAAAGACAGACTGATGGAGAAGGAGCATGTGGGAGTGACAGAACCTGTGTATGCCAGTGAGTGCCAGGGTGTGTGAGAGGCAAGAGTAAGGAAGCAAGAGAAGGAGTGCTAGGGTGAATTTTGGAGGGTAAGTGAGGGGGCAGCAAGATGAATTAAATTATGGGAGAGAGAAATGCAGAGAGAGGGAACTAGCAAGTAGACAGTGAGAGAAGTGCTACTGAGTGAGAGACACACAAGAAGCACAACCAGGTGGCAAAGTGAGAGAGCCCACGATAGAGGGAAAAGTGTGGGGAAGATGGAGACAAACAAGAAATCATGCAAGAGGGAAGGAAAACAAGAGAAAGAGAAAGAAGGGAGAAGGGAAAGCAAAAGGGATAAAAAAAAGATGAGAGAGAAGGAGGAAAGGGGCACAGGAAATTGACAGTAGGAGTAAGAGAAGAAGTACAAGCAGAGGAGAGGAGAACTGTGTGCTTTGTATAGCAATGCAAGAAAGGGAGGCAGCAGAAGAGCAAAGGGACAGAGGGCAAGGGTGTGCAAGAGAAAGAGGATACATACAAATGAGTGAAGACATGCAAGCAAAGGGGTCAAAGAGCATCCAAGACAGAAAATGCACACTCAAGAGAGAGGACATGAACACTGAGGACAGCAGTAAGGGCATAGGCCAGAGAGGGAAACATACTGTGAGAAATGTAAAGCTAGAGGAAGTGTGAAGGGCAGCAAGTGGGACAAGGACAGAGAGCAATAGAGAGGGAGGTAGCAAGCAAGGGGGGAAAGCATTAGACAGAGGCTGGAAGGATAAGCAAAAGGGAAATCCAAGAGTTAAAATGTGAGAAAGGTGAGAAAGCGTGAGAGAGGAGGTTAGTGAGAGAGAAAGACTTAACACAAGATAAAAAAGGGAACAGTATAGCACAAGGGGAAGACAAAGCATGCAAGGGAAGCAAAGCATTAGAGACTGAGCACAAAGTGCACGTCCAAGACAAAAACCACATACCAGACAGACAATAAAACTGAATGACAGCATGAGGGAAGATGTGTGTGACAGAGGGAATATGGATGAGGTGAAGATGGGGAAGAGGTGTGAGAAAGTGCAAGGTGAATAGAACATGACATCAGTAAATCATGAAAAGTTATGGGAAGCACATGACAAAGAGAGGCACGGCAGGTGAGAAGGAAGCAAATCATATACTGCTGGGAAAGTGTGTGAGAAAGACGAGGCAAGTGACAGAGGGTGGAAGTTGAAAAAAGAGAGAAGTAAGGGGGAACTGAGGACAATAAGAAAGAGGGAAATGAGGAGAGAGGGAAAGCTAGAGAAAAAGAGAAGGAACGAGACAAAGGTGTAGTGACAGCAAGACAGGGAACAATGACACTAGACAAGACAGAAAGCACAAGTGGCATTGAAAGTGCAAACAGGAAGGGTAATTTTGTGAGACAGAAAGCACATAAGAGAGGAAGGAAGACACAGAAATGAAGAATAGCAATACACGTAAGAGAGGGCAGTGCCAGAGAATGAGAACAGCAAGCAAGAAAAAGCATACATGGGAGATAATGTAAGCATGACAGGCGGAATTTATGTGAGAGAGGAAACACATGAGAGTGAGGAGGATGCATCTGAGAGGGAGGCTGTTGAGACAGATAGGTGCACCACACATGGGTAAAATACACACAGAGAGGAAAAGGGTGTGGGAAGCCTGTGAAAGGGCAAGTGTGAGGGAAAAAAAGTAGAAGAGGCAAATGACAGAGCCAAAGGGAAAGGGATAACAAAGGGAAAAGAGAGGGATACTTAGGGAGAATGACAGAATCACAGAATTAACTAGGTTGGAAAAGACCTTTGAGGTCATCAACTCCAACCTATGAACTAACACCACCTGATCAACTAAACCATGGCACTGAGCGCCACATCCAGTCTTTCTTTAAACATGTCTAAGGATGGTGAATTCACCAACCTCCTGGGCAGATAGTTCCAGTGCCCAATCACTCTTTCAGTGAAATTTTTTTTTCTGACATCTAATCTTATCTTCCCCTGGCGCAGCTTAAGACTGTGTCCTCTCGTTCTGTCAGTTGTTGCTGGGGAGAAGAGACCTATCTGGTTACAAACACCTTTCAGGCAGTTGTAGAGAGAGGTAAGGTCTTCCCTGAGCCTCCTTTTTTCCAGGCTAAATAACCCCAGCTCTCCCACCATTCCTCACAGGACCTGTGTCCCAGACCATTCACCAGCCTCGCTGCCTCCCTCTAGACACATTCAAGCATCTCAACATTCTCCCTAAACTGAGGGGCCCAGAACTGGACACAGCACTCGAGGTGTGGCCTCACCAGTGCCAGTACAGAGGCAGAATGACCTCCCTGCTCCTGCTGGCCACACCATTCCTGACACAGGCCAGGATGCCCTTGGCCTTCTTGGCCCCCAGGGCACACTGCTGGCTCATGTCCAGCCGGCTGTGGACCAGCACCCCCAGGTCTCTTTCTGCCTGGGCCCTGTCCAGCCACACCATCCCCAGCCCGTGTGCTTGCAGGGGGCTGTTGTGACTCAAGTCTGGGACCTGGGACTTGGACTTGTTAAACCTCATATCCTTGGACTCGGCCCATCCATCCAGCCTGTCCAGGTCCCTCTGCAGAGCCCTCCTACCCTCTAACAGATCAATACTTGCTCCCAGCTTGATGTCATCTGCAAATTTACGGATGGTGAACTCAATCCCCTTGTCCTGATCATCAATGAAGATATGAAACAGGACTGACCCCAGCACAGACCCCTGAGGGACACCATGGTGACTGCCCACCCACTGGATGTGACACAATTCACCTCCACTCTCTGGGCCCGGCCATCCAGCTGGTTCCTAACCCAGCAAAGAGTGCTCCTGTCCAAGCCATGGGCTGCCAGCTTTTCCAGGGGTGGAAGTCCTGTGGAGAGATGGTGTCAAAGGCATTGCTGAAGGTCAGGTGGAGAACATCCACAGCCTTCCCCTCATCCACCAGGTGGGTCACCTGGTTATAAAAGGAGATCAGGTTGGTCAGGCAGGACCTGCCCCTGCTAAATCCATGCTGGCTGCATCTGAGCCCTGGGCCATCCTGGAGGTGCCACGTGACCACACTTGGGATGATCTGTGCCATTCTCCTGCCAGGCACAGAGGTCAGGCTGACAGGTCTGTAGTGTCCTGGACCTTCCTTCCTGCCCTTTGTGTGGATGGACATCACTGACCAGCTTCCAGTCATCTGAGACCTCCCCGTGAGCCAGGACTGCTGGTAAATGATGCAGAGAGGCTCACAAGCTCATCTGCCAGCTCTCTCCTCCCCCTGGGATGGCCACCGGGGCCCATAGACTTGTGAGCATCTAAGTGGCTCCGCAGGTCTCTGAGTGCCTCCTGCTGGATAACAAGGGGACCATTCTGCTCCCTGTCCCCACCTACCAGCCCAGGAGGACAGCTGTCCTGAGGACAACCTGCCTTTCTGTTAAAAATTGAGGCAAAGAAGGTGTTAAGTATCTCTGCCTCTTCATCACCTTTAGTTACTAAATTCCCTCCCACATCTAATAGAGAATGGAGGTTATCCTTGCATCTCCTTTTGCCATTAATGTATTAAAAATAACATTTTTTATTTTCCTTCACAGAAGTGGCCAGATTGAGTTCCCATGGGGCTTTTGGCTCTCTAATTTTTTTTCTACATGACCAAATAAGCAACATTTCCCTTAAACATTTCCTGAGACACCTGACTCTCCTTCCAAAGGTGATACACCCTCTTTCTTAGCCCCTTCACAAGTTCTTTGCTCATCCAGGCTGGTTATCTTCCCCGATGGTTCAATCTTTTGGCACATAGGGGACAGCCTGTTGCTGTGCCCTCAAGATTTCTGCTTTGAAGCATACCCATCCATCCTGGACCCCTTTATTTTTAAGGGCTCCTTCCCAAGGAATTCTCTGAGTAAGTCTCTTGAATAGGCCAATGTCTGCTCTCTGGAAGTCCAGTGTGAACTTGACCCCCCGCTCCTTGTTTCACCAAATACTGAAAACTGTAATTTCCATGATCACTGTGCACTGGGTGGTCTCCAACCACCACAGCTCCCACCAGCCTTTCTCTGTTTGCAAACAGCAGGTCTAGCTGCTGTTAGGCTCGCTCACCAGCTGCGACAAGAAATTGTCCTCCACACACTCTAAGACCCTCCTAGACTGGCTCTTCTCTGTTGTGTTAAGTTCCCAGAAGGTTAAAGGCACCTACAAGAACAAGGGCTGGTGATTGTGAAACATTTTCCAGCTGTCTATAGAAAATATCATCCACCTCTTAATCCTAGTTGGGTGGTGTATAACAGATTCCCACCAGGATGTCAGCCTTGTTGGCCTTTCCCTTGGTTCTTAACCATAGGCACTCAACCATATCATTACTAATCTCAAGTTCTGTGGTATAAAGAGCCCCCCTAACATACAGGGCTATCCCCTTCCACCTCTTCTCCCTTTTCTGTCCCTTCTAAAGATGTTGTAGCCATCCATTGCAGCGCTCCAGTTATGCAAGTCGATCCACCACATTTCTGTAATGGCAACAAAGTCACAACATTCCTGCTGTACCATGGCTTCCAGCTCCTCTTGTTTGTTACCCACGCTGCACACATTAGTGTACATGCACTTCAACTGGGCTGCTGATTTCACCCTTGACTCAGGCTTACCACCCATGGGCTTGTTTGTGGAGAGCCTAGTTGCATCTACTTCCCCCTCTGAACGTAGTTGAAAGCTCTCTAAATGAGTCCTGCCAATTCATGTGCTAGAATCCTGCCCTTAATAGATAGATGAAGCCCATTTGACTCCAGCAAGCCATGTGGTGTAAAAGCAGCCCCATGATCAAAAAACCCAAAATTCTGCTGATGGCACCAGCCTGCTTGGTGAAAATGTGGGTTCGCATGTTCCTTTCATCATTTGCCCTGCCACTGAAGGGACTGAGCAGAACACCACTCTACCCCACCAACCACTTGACCCAGAGCCATGAAGTTCCTTTTAACTGCCCTGACACTCCTCTTTTCAGTCTGATCACTGCCAGCCTGGAGTATCAGCAGAGGGTGATCAGAGGGCTGAATCCGCTCAGGGAGTCTCCTGGTGATATCCCATACCTGGGCCCCAAGGAGGCAGCAGATCTCCCTGTAGGATGGGTTTGGTCAATATACAGGGTCCTCTACTCCCCTCAGAAGGGAGTCACCTACTATGACTACTTTTCTTTTTAATGCTAGTGATCCATTTGACAGATGAAATGTAATCTGGAGGCTCTCCAGGCAGATTATTTTCTTCAATATCATCTGGCTGACCCTCTGGATCCAGGCCTCATACCTGTTCTGTATGTGGCACCTGGGCAGGTAATGAGGGTCAGGAAGAATTTTTTATTAAGTCCCCAAGAAGGAACCCATTTCCATTCTCCTTCATCAGAGGTCTCCTCCTTCTGCCTGATTGTAGGAGGCACAGGGGTCCTCTGGCTCCTGGTGGGCTTCTCTCACAGATGGAAGGGTGAAACTCCACAATATTTCCCTTTCACTTTCCGTAATACTCCTTAGTCTTTCAACTTCCTCCTTAGCTTGACCACCAGACAGGGGAGATCATTCAGCTGTTCACACCGCAGGCAGGCATCATCCATCCTTTGGTACTTCTCACAGGCTCAAACACTCCTTACAGGAAAGGGTCTGGACAGATGTGTTGGGGGGTTCTGTTTGGGTTGGCACACTTTTACTAGCTATGGCATCGTTTAGAGACCATTGCTGAAAAAATCCCAAAACTAACTAACCAACCAACCAAAATAAAAACTCCACTAGGAGGATGACTGCCACCCTGCCTGCACAAAGTGCCACGCTGCTCCCTCAAACACAGGCCACACCCTGTTCACCATGCTCCTTAGAGCCTTCTTTTGATTGCACCTCTGCACCTCCCTGCGTCTGAATGGCTGCTGAGAGGAAGGAGACCACCTGCTCAGCTCCCTTTGAGAGAAATCTGTGAGGAAAGGGGAGAACGAGCACATCAGGGAAGAAAAGCGTGCCTGAATGGTATGGGAATGGGAAGAGATCAGGGGTAGGGAAAGTATAAGCAAGAGATGGCAAGCATGAGCAAGAGGGAAAGTGAGCACATCAAAGTAGAAAAATGTGTCTGACATGGAAAAGCAACCAAAGGGGAGGAAAAAATGAGAGAGAGAAGAAAGAGTGAGAAGAGGGAAGTGCAAAACAAAGTAACAACACTCAAGAGAGTCAAAGCATGTGACAGAGGGACAAAGGGCATGTCAGAAGCAGAGAGAGGTGAAGAAAGTAAATAGGGAAGACCATATGAGAGAGTGAATGTGAAAGGGAAAACATCTGAGATAGAGTAAAAGGAGGGTAAAGAGAGTAGGGAAATGGGAAGATCAAAGGAGGGAGGGAGGGAATTTGGAGACAGAAGAGAGAAAAATACACAGGGAAAGTGAAAGCAAGAAAAAGAGAAGCCAACAGGATGACAGCAGGGAGGAAAAAGTGAGGAACACAGAAAAACAGAAAAGAAATATATAAAAGCGTGAACATTCACCAAAACATAAGGGAAAAGCAAACCAAGAGAGAAGCAACATGTGTTTGAGATGTTATGTATGTGAGAGAAAGCAGATGTGTTTAAGTTTACAACCTTAAACAGGAGGGCAAGGTCTGTGAAAGAGAAGGCTGATCAGAATGGAAGAGAAAGAGCCTCTACAAAAAGGAGACAGTTTCTTTGGGAAGAGGAAAACATGGCCAAGAGGGAGGCAAAGGTTGAGAGGCAAGAGGGAATTGACTGAAAAAAGCACACTGCTAAGAGGGAAAACAGGGAAGGATAGAGACTAGTGGAATGCAAAGAGGAGTCCAGAGAAAGCCTAAGACAAGAAAAGACAAAAGCAGAAGCTACACAAAGGGAAGAAGAGAGTGAGACTGAGAGGTAGTTTGTGAGGAGGGGAGGGAGAGAAAACACATCTAAGACAAAGAAAAAGCCCAAGAGACAGATGGATAGAGAAAGGAAGGCAGTGGAATGCCAAGAGCAGGAAATAGTAAGCAGTGTAGGGAAAGCACAAGCAAGGAAATGAAAGCATGAAGGGAAAGTGCATGCAAGAATGTGTCAAAGAGGTGGGAAAGCACATGAGGAATGGAGAAAGTGAAAAAGGCAAAGCAAGGAAGAATGTAAAAAGGCAAATATGGGAAAAAACATCATGCAAGTGAAGTGAGTGAGAGGCAAAATATGTCTGGAAGACAAGAAAAGCTGCAGGGCAGAGATACAAATGAGAGAGGAAAAGCCCATCTCATGGAGGCAGAAAGAAAGGAAACAGCAGAAGACATGAAGGAAGAGAAGGACAGAGGTCAAAGAGACACAGATTGATGGGGAAGAGGGAGGCAAAAGGAGATGCAGAGATGGAAAGTTCAGGAGGGAGAGGAATGGTTGAGGGTGTGACTGAGAAGAAGGGATAATGAGTGAGCAGGAGAGAGAAGTACAGTGAGGCAAAGAATGAGACCGCAAGTGACACAAAGGGGATAGTGAGAGACAGAAAGCTGTCATGAGACAAAGTCCAAGGAGAGAAAAACTGAAAGATGGAAATGCATGAGAGAGAAGAATGTTAGACACTATAAGAAGAGAGACTAGGAGAGCAAAATGCCTAAATCGACACAATGACTGCAAAGCACAAAAGACAAAGCCGCAAAATGCATTTGTGGGAGACAGAGTGGCAAACCACACACAAGAGTCAAAATGCACATACACAAGAGACAAAGCATGAGTGCAAAACACTGAGGAGAGAGAGAGAAAGAGGCGGAAGGAAGGAAGGAAGAGAGAGAGAAAGAGAGAGAGAAAGAGAGAGAGAAAGAGAGAGAGAAAGAGAGAGAGAAAGAGAGAGAGAAAGAGAGAGAGAAAGAGAGAGAGAGAGAGAAAGAGAGAAAGAGAGAAAGAGAGAGAGAGAGAAAGAAAGAAAGAAAGAAAGAAAGAAAGAAAGAAAGAAAGAAAGAAAGAAAGAAAGAAAGAAAGAAAGAAAGAAAGAAAGAAAGAAAGAAAGAAAGAAAGAAAGAAAGAAAGAAAGAAAGGTGAAGCACATGACACAAGGGACAAATGAGGGAACAGCAAAGCATGTGACAGATAAAGCCCACATGAAAGACAGAGAGTATGTGAGAGAAAAGGCAACGTGTGTAAAGATGACAACATGCAGAAGGGAATGAAAGATACATAAGAGATGAAGTGTACAAAGGAGGGAAATGCATGCAAGAAGAAACACAGAAGTGGAAGCAAAGGTCAAAGCACAAGAACAAAGTGACAGAATAAGAAAGGGAAGTTCAGAGTTACAAGGAAAAAAATGGCACATGAGAGAGGCACAGCACAATATTCAGGCGAAAGGCAAGAGAGGCAAAGCACGCAGAAGAAAGCAAGCACTGGATAGCAGGGAAAGCATGAGAGGGAATGTACATGCAGAAAACATACAGAGTCATTTAGGCTGGAAAAGACTCTTAAGATCTTTGAGTACAACCATGAACCCAGGTCAAGTCCACGCCAAACCATGTCCCAAAGTGCCACATCTGCACATCTAAATACCTCTAGGGATGGTGACCCAGCTACTTCCCTGGGTAGCCTGTTCCAGTGCCTGACAATCATTTCAGTGAAGAAACTTTTCCTTAACATCCTATCTCTAAACTTCCGCTAGCCCAGCTTGAGGCCACTTCCTTTTGTCCTATGACTTGCTGCTTGGAAGTAGAGACTGACCCCCACCTAGCTGTAACTTCCTTTCTGGTAGAGAGCCTCCTTTTCTCCAGGCTAAATAATCCTATTCTCTAAACTGCTCCTCATAGGACTTGTGCTCCAGACCCTTCACCAGCTCCACTGCCCTCTCTGGATATGCTCCAGCCCCTCAATATCCTTCCAGTAGTGAGGGGCCCAGAACTGGACAAAGCACTCAAGGTGTGCCCTCACCGGTGCCAAGTACAGGGGGACAGTCACTGCCCTGGTCCTGCTGGCCACATTATTGCTGATACAGGCCAGGATGCCATTGGCCATTGTGACCACCTGGGCCCTTGATGTTCTATGAGTACCCCCCTCCCAGTCCTTTCCCACCAGGAAGCTTTCCAGCCATTCTGCTCCCAGCCTGTAAGGTTGTTGTGATCCAAGGCTAGGGACCTGGAACTTGGTCTTTTTCAGTATCATACCACTGGCCTAGGCCCATCAATCCTGCCTGTCCAGATCCTTCTCCAGGGCCTTCCTGTCCTCCAGTAGATCAACACTTCTACCTAACTTGGTGTCGTGACTTAATCCCCTTGTACATATCACTGATAAAGATAGAGATGAGGGGCAGGCAAAGCAAAGCACATGAGAAAAAGGCAAAACCTATCAGAGAGAGAGAGGGAAATGTGGGTGCAGACATAAAGAGAGAAAAAGCTTCACAGTGAGAGGGGGAAGAGATGCAGGAAAGGAACAACAGAGAGGAGGAAGAACAACTGGAGATAATGACAGAGGGGAGGGAGGAAGGGAAGCCACTCTGCTTTGGGAAGGACTCTCAAAAACGCTTGAAAGACAGATAGGAAATCCCCAAGAAAGAGGAAATGCAAATCTAAGAGGGAGGAAAAGCAGGTTCAAGACAAGCCAAAGCAGGGTATATCTGGGACAAGCTCTACAGATTTAGAAGAAAAACTATAGAGGCGGAAAGGATAGAGAACGAGTGAGAAGAAGAAAGCACAAGTGAGACACTGCAAGCTTAAGGAGGCATACTGCATGCAAGAAAAGTATGTCTGTCAAGAGAATACATACAAAGGAGAAAGTAAAAGATAAAGATACACAGAATGAGGGAGGGAAGTCCTAGTGAAAAAGGCATGTGAAAGAAGAAGGGTGAGGGAGAAGATGAGGGCCCAGGTAAAAGATTTAACAAGGGGCAGAGAAGGACAGTGCAAGTAGTTTGGATTTGAAAGTATCTGAGTGCATGTGAAAGCTGGAAAATCTGTGAGGCATGGGAAGGCATGCAACAAGGGAGAAAAGCTGCAAAAGGGAAAGGAAGACACAAAAAGGATAAACAAGAGACATAAGGATGCACAAGAGAAAGAAACAAGAGACCAAACATGCACAAGAAAGCAAGAGAAAAACAAAGCACATTCAAATGACAGAGGGAGAGCATTTGCGTGCTTGCAAGAGGGAGAAAGTGCATGAGCAATGAGAGTTGCATGCGTGAGAGGGGGAAGCATACAAGGGGGGAGCTGCAAGATGGGAACACTCAAAAGAGGAGAGAAGTGTGCCAATCAGGAGAAGAGCATAAAGGTGAGGGGAAAAGGCAAGAGAGAGGGAGAAAGATGTGTGAGAGAAGGGGAGAAGTGTGTGAGAGAAGATGTAAAGAGCACATAAAGCAGGAAGAACACATACATGAGAAGGAGCAAGCATGACTGAGAGATGGAAAAAGTGAGGAAGAAAGGGGAAAAGCCTTGATGGGGAGTCAGGGAGCCATGAAGTGTGAGTGAGGAAGTGTGTGGGGAGGAAAGCTCATGCAGAAGCATGAAACAGGAAGAAGCGTGCTTGTGAGGGGCAGAACCATGAGAGTGACAGGAGGGCACTGAGGAGGAGAGCACAAGAGTGGGGAAGCCCAAGAGAGAGAGGTAAGCATAGCCAGGACAGGAAGAACAAGAGGCACAAATCAAACACATGTGGCAAATAGGAAAAGTCTGCATGTAAAAGAGGCAGGAAACCCAAACACAAGGGATGATGAAAGCACAGCCATGAGAGACAGGCAATGTGCACAAGAAGGGTACGTGTCTGACAGGATAGGAAAGCAAGAGGGAGGAGGGCGGAGAGAAGACAGGTGTAGCAACACAGACAAAGAGAGAGACTGACACAGTGAGAGAGAGGAGAATGAACAGAGGTGTCAAACCACATCCAGGTGCCTCTGTTTTACTGGGACACCTCACTCATATACATAAAAAAATGTTTACTCCTGTAATTCTATGCTTTCCATCTTGGTCTGTCTCAGTCTGCATGCAGCGGTCTTATCTTGATTGAAGTGTGAGAGGGAGAGATGTGTTGCACATGCAAGCGAGAAAAAGCATGAAAAACAGGTGCAAAGTGTGTCCAAGAAAGAAGGGAAGTTTGGGGTGGGGTGCTGGTGGCAAGTGGATAACAAGAGAGGTATAGGGAAGACACCAAACAAGCTAAAGAAAAGGATACAGAAGAATGAGCGAAGAGACAGCAGGCAAGATATAAAGAAGGACAGTGAGTCAGAGACAGCAGGAAAGCACACGGGAAAATGAAATCTTCATTTTTTAGCAGCACCAAGCTTCACAGCTCTTCATCTACTATCAGCTGGGCTGACTAATCAAACTTTTCTTACATGGTAGTGTAGAAAAACCTAATCCCTTCTCCATGCAAACTTACTAAAATTCCTCCTATTGCAGAATGATGTGGTTGCTTTAGTTTTCCTCTGTTAAGTTCCAGTAAGCACAGTTCAGTAACAATAGGAAGGACTGGTATAAGTTTACTTACAGACACAAAACTTAACCAACCTTTCATTACTATCTTTTCATCTTTTCAAGTCCTTTTAGAATCCTGCTAACAGTTTCTGACGACACTGTCATTATTCTCTGAGGATACTCTGCACGCTTACCACTGGAATACAAAACTTTCCCTAGGCTACTCATGTCCAACACAGTTAATACTGATTGTCTTAATATATTCAATAAGCTTTGCATGTATTAACGTTTAATGAACTCTTTTGTGCAAGCAACTTTGGGAAATCTAACCATATAGGATGGCAGAAAAATGCTGTCTCACAACACAGAGGTTCCAAACAAAAATAAAGAACAAATACTTTTTGTACAGCAAAGTGCTACTACATACTTGCACTGCAGGTAGTTGCAGTCTAAAGATGCAATGAGAACTGTCAACTCAGCTATGTGCTCTTGAGCAAAAGTCACATGAAAACCAGAAGAACAAGAGGAAGAAGACAATGTAACCATGACAACCTCAAACCAGAGCTTGGGCAGAAATAAAAAAGATTTTCAGAACCCGTTCAATTCAGTATTACCCACAAAGAAAAAGTGATAGACCATTTCAATTTAAAAGTGTAGCTGATATTACTCAAAGTGGTCTCTACCTAAGACTGCAGTTCTGCTGATGAGAACAAATCTCATAGCAATTGCAATAAACAGTATCCATAAGACCATTTAAAAGCCAAGTGAGTAAGTCTCAAAGATTTGGGCAGTAGCTAGCACACTGGAGGACAAGTTCTCAATTAGGGTCACCAGTCATTACTGGAAAGCAAACCTCATGTTGGATATGCTAACTCCTCCAAAAATTAGATTTTAATTTTTAAGCTCTAAATCTGTTCAGACACTTAATTTTATCTACAGAAAGCAAAAACAACCTAACCTACCCCCAATCTGTTTACTCATAAATTCTGTGCACACAAGTTTCCTTAATACTTACATAGAAAGTGCTTCAGCTCCTAAAACTGATTAATGGAGCAAAAGGATGATATTTATTTTGCAAATGGCTTGCAGGTAACTTGTTACTTGTTTATAACAGAAGCAACCCTACTTTGCTCGATCACTTTCCAATTAGAAAATACTTTTCAACACTGAAAGTCATGGATGCCTGGAGGAAGCCTCATAGGAAAAATCAGTGTCTCAACAACATGAAAAAGGAATGACTGAAGAGGTATCCATCACAGAGTAGTAACAAAGTCCAAGAGAAATCTTCAGCCATCTCTACAATGACAGCATCTCAGGAAAAACATAAGTGAGTAGAATACTCCTCTAGCTCGTGGCAATAAAACCCCCAGCCTAGTTTTAGCCAATCACTTCCAGATTTCCATACATTATCAACAAACAAGTAGATGACCTTCGTATTTCTTTTTATTTATTTAGAGAATGGAACTGCTACAGTATAACAGATAACAAGTATTAGAATTTTAGAGAATGCAGCAGCATATACTCATAGATGCCAACATTTTTTCAGCTTACACGTTGTTCAGCTAATCTAAGTAAGACAGAATGAATTTAAACAGAAGAATTAAAAACTGTTTTTATAAAATATTGAAGGGTTCAGTGGAAAATGTTTGGACTGTCCTTTGTCTTTAAGGAGACACTTTCTACCTAGGACTCAAAAAAAGGTATTGAAACACTCACTGCATGTCCACCTTATGTCAGAAGGAAAAGTTTTAATGCATTAATGTGGGTAGTGAATGGGGGTGTCTTAGATTGCAAATGGGGTTGTCTATTCTATTGCCATCTCTTAGAGGTGGGGCAGTTACCTTCTCTTAATTGGGCATGACCCATCCTCCCTCCAGGAGATATATTCTGTTTTCTTTGTCTTTTCCATGACCCATCCTCCCTCCAGGAGATATATTCTGTTAATAGGCCACTGAGTCTCCCTGCATGATTGATAAAGTGCCATCATCCCATTGTGAGATGCTTCATGCAGGGGGAGGAGCCAAGCATTCCTTCCAAAATATAATCTGAGATATGGAACACAACAGGCAGCCTCTTCCCACTGGGTTCCCACAGGAGCAGCTTTCTTCTCCATTAGATTCCCAGAGGAAGACCAGGCCCATCTACACCACCGCTGGACCTTCAGAGGAAGATCATGCCCTTCTACAGGATCCCTGCTCCAACAGAACCACCCCTGTCACTGCAGGAGGATTGCAGCCACCATTCAATCAGACTGCTAACAACACGCTGACCCACGGGGTGTCAGGTTGTATTCTGACTCTGCCAGTGCTCTTTTGTATTACTGCATTTTTATTTTTCCTGATAAAGAACTGTTATTCCTACTCCCATATCTTGCCTGAGAGCCCCTTAATTTCAGAATTCTAATAATTCAGAGGGAGGGAGTTTACATTTTCCATTTTAAGAGAGGCTCCTGCACTCCTTAACAGACACCTGTGTTTTCAAACCAAGAAGGGGGACTCAATCAATCAAACACATTAGGCTGAAGATAGCAAAAGCTGATATGAACTGCTGAAATTCCTTCAGCTAGAAGAACACTTTCCTAATTCTGTTTAGATCAGCATCATAAAAGAATTCAGAGCAAAATTTAAGTTTGATGTGCCAGTGCTCTACATTAACAGAGTCAAGGCATAACATTGAAGTTATGCAACTATTAACACCCTCCTGTTGGGCATACATCCATGTTTGCTACCTGAAAGCCATTTGCTAATGTGAAAGCACTGTTACAACTTATGATATCTGAGGAACAAAAACTAATAGGCATGCAGGCTTCTAGTGCTAGGAAACACCCACCAGTTCACCCTGACACCTAACTAAACCAACTAAAACACAGATTTCAATGTGCTGGTAATTTGAAAACTATCACGATGCCTAACTGAAGAGTGGTAATTACACAACACTGTGAACATCACCCATATGACAATTTTGTTTGGGTAGGAGCTCAGAAACTGAATCCATATGGAGTGTACTGCACAGTGAGGTCATATAATATAGGTTAAATTATCCAACAACACAGCCCTTTCCAGTTTTAAGGAGCGAAAACCCCAAAGTTCTAATCTAGATCAGAGCAATAGAGTGGTCACTGTAAAAACTACCTTTTATATGAACCAGGT
This sequence comes from Ammospiza caudacuta, assembly GCF_027887145.1. NCBI lineage: Eukaryota > Metazoa > Chordata > Aves > Passeriformes > Passerellidae > Ammospiza > Ammospiza caudacuta. The sequence goes on from NC_080632.1 coordinate 23,481,260, forward strand.
ACTCACAGGAATTTATGCAAGTCACACACAGAACACTTGGTTAAGTTCAGGCATCAGTTTAATCAGTACTCCCCATCTCAAAAATAGTTTCAAGAGTTATTGCACAGTTTCCATGGAGACTGAACTTAAAGAGTTCTTTCTATTTCTGTCTGTGAAAATCCCTTCACATTTATGCTGCCAAGTTTCTCAGGAGAGCCTGAACGATTAAAAGTGGCAGTAATATCCATGTTAGTGTCTATCACATGCCACTTAATTATTTTAGAAACACATTTACCTTTCCATATGAGGAGAATATCTTATAGTTTCACGAGTTTATTCAGATGAGAGCAAATTGTTTAAGGACTTCCAACTACATTTCCACAGCAAATGTACTATCTGAAACCATCCTTATCTTCTATTCCACCTTATGATACCAGCAAAATACTGGTATGACACATGGGCTACACGTATCTAATGCACTTTCATCTCACAAGTAGGCTCCTAATGTCTCTTATCACATCTCCATAAGCAAACTGCTATTTTCTGATATTTTCCTAGCCTAGTCCAGACTAGGAAAAGTGGACATTTAGGTGAACTGATAAACTATTGAGATGCTGTAGAAATTCCATCTGAGGGCCAGTCACCAGTGGTCAACCACAGGATGTCACAGAGGGGCCAGTACTCCTTAATGACTTCACTAATGAAGTAGGGGATGGGGCAGTGCCCCCTCAGCAGGTCTGCACAATACACAACTGGGAGGAGTAGTTTGTACGGGAGCTGGCTCAGCAGATGGTCTGCTACTACTCAGGGGCATCTTGACAGGCTGGAGAAATGGACTGACAAGAAATTCAACATGTTTAACAAAGGGAGATGCCAAATTCTGCACCACACACCAGAACAGGCTTGGGGCTGACCATCTGGAAAGCAGCTAGGTAGAGAAGGACGTATGTCATTCCTGCTGGACAACAAGTTGAGCATAAGCAAGCAATGTTCCCATGAACCAACCCAAGGCCACAGTGCAAAAAGTGGAGCCAGCAAGTTGAAGAAGGTGATCTTCCCTCCCTGTTAAGTAGTTGTGAGATCACACTAGGGTTCTGGATCCAGTTTTGCGGTCTCCAGTACAAGACAGATATGGGTCTACTGGAGAGAATGCACTGAAAGCTAACAAATATGTTTCAGAGACTGGAGCATCTGACAAAGTGAGAGGCTGAGAAAGCTGGGACTGTTTAACCTTGAGCAGACAAAGTTTGGCAGGGTTCTCACCAACGTTCATAAATGTCTCACAGGCACAAGAAGATGTACTCAGACTCGTCTCACTGGTGCTCAGTGAAAGGATGAATGATGCACAACAAATTGCCCTTAAACACCAGTGAACAACTGTTTAACTCCTGGAACAGGTTGTTCAAGAAGACCCTGGAATATCTCTGCCTGCTGTGACTGACCCTCCTTTAAGCAGGAGGGCTGGACTCCAGACTCAGGTATTCTGCGACTTCATAAATGCAAAGTGCCAAGAGAGGGAAATGAATGTATGTGTACTTGCACCTATGCAGAGATGCTCAGTGCAAGAAGGTCTGGTAAGCCAACCCAAATGATGCAGCTGTTAATTACATGGACTCTGCTAGAGTGGTTGAAATTAAAAAAGACAGTCCTGGAATCAGGCTTTTCTATCCAGGCCAACCTCCTCAGATGCAACAGCTGTTAAACAGGCTGCAGAATGCAAGGCTCTTTGCTAAGAATGATACTCCTGAGTGGTTCTGGGCACATCTTAATCTTGCTCTCAGAACCACAATCAAAAAGCAGAGGTTTGAATTCCACTGACCAAAGCATATTGCTAAAAAGCAGTTAGTAAGAAGCTTTTATAAAGAACATCCTAAAGCATCTAGCATTTTTTTTTAAGAAGTTCAGTGTCCCATACACTTAAGAAAGCATATGAAGTAGCCAACCCCCTGCCTTCTCCTTCAATTTCAGCTTTGGTTCCAAGGAGTAACAAGCAAGTAATAAGAACCATTTGGACAGCAATGGCAAAGCACAAGAATAAAAAGCATGTAGACCAAGTTCCAAGCAGATTAACATATCAATTTAAGCAAGTCCCAGCAGCTAGAGATTCCAGTCCATATTTATGGACTGTTTCATTGAGGAAACAACCTTACCAGTTGAACGAAATGAACCTTAGAATGGGTAGAGACACAAGCTGCTTGATGGAATCTACTTACATAAGTGATGTGGGAGTTACTGGCCGTAGCTACCTGCTTGAGAGCAGGTTAAGCCAGCTCTGTACCTAGCAACACTACTAGCTGAGATTTAATCTGCAAAAATTCAACCAGGAAAATATCAGAACAACAAGAAACACTATTGTAGAAACAATAATGTAGAGGCACATTATTTGAATTAATATTAAACAAGTACAGACACTCAAAGATTTTGTCACCTAAAGTTTTTTGTTATTTTGTTAGAAGAGCTTTCCAAAACATGCTGTATGTTATCATTTTCTCTTCATTGTATGCTAGTGTTCATCACAGTCTGCAGTCTAGGTTTTAAACAATAAAATTGAAGTTCTTTAAATTACACAAGCTAAATTTTTTTCTCCTCCTTCCCCAGAGAATGCCACCAAGGCAGTGCTCTCTACTCTGCTTGGAATCCTCCAAGCTCAAACCAAAAGTGCCAGTTCAAAAGCACCTAGAGTACAACAATGAAGAATGGAGAGTTAGACTACAAGAAAAAAACTCAACATGGCAGAAACACGGATGCGAACTCTTAAAACAGCACAGAGCTATTTTAACAAATCACACTAGAGGTATAAAGGAATTGGGAAAATCAGGACATTGAAAGAATGCAAGCAATACCCAGATTCATGGGTAACATATTTACCAGAAGACAAGTGGCAACACTTTTTATATGTACAGGTTCACTATTTTGTAAAATAGAGTGAAAGAATGGAGAACACTTGAAGAGTTTGGACACTGGAAAAATGTATTGATTGAGCAAAGCAGTAACTAAAGCTAAACTGGGGAGCATTTAGAAATAGAGTTATAACTCAGTCTGGTGTCAAGTCAGCAGGCAGTAAGGAAAATTCAGGAAAGGGCTTTCTAAGGTTACACAAATCAAAACAACAATATTTAGTGTACTCCACATATACTCTTGCTGAAGCAAAAAAATGAACAGGGTGAATGAACAGAGAAAAGCCTGGCTTTCAGAAGTATTATATTCAAACACCAGTACTTAGACCAAAGTATCAACCTATTTAAGACCAAAGACAACTTCAGGGTAGCTGGCCTCAGCCTAAGAGGTAAGGTTCTACAGTGAGTCTCAATTTACACTAAGAAGTGCATGAGTAGATCAATACAATGGCCCAGCACTGGTCTGCATAAATCCACAGCAACAAGAGACTGCTAGACATCTTTGCAGAGACATGTAGCAGACAGGCAAATCAGTGAACAAAGGTTAATAATTCTGAATACCTGTTAGGGGCCTGTTAATCCAGAAAAATGGACACAGTGACTGGGCACAAATTTAGTCTGGTACAACAGGTCCCTCCTGGCTCAAAAACCTCCACTGGTCTGTGCAGTTTTGTCAGCTGGTGATCCCATCTCCCTACACCTTTAACGAGCCAACACAAGTACACAGTGTAGGCCTAGCACAAAACAGAGAAGCAAAAGGAGAAGAGAGAAGCCAGAAAACAAAAAATCACTGACAAAGTGAGACCAATGACACTGTGTAGATAAAAAGGAGTCAGAGGTTTACAGATGTTGACAAGTAAGGTAAAAATTTGTGATAAACTAAATACTGCCAAAAATCCCACCTCCTGAGCCTACTGTAATATTTTTACAATCACTAAAAGAAAGTAGATAACAGAGAAAAGACTCTGAGATGATAAGAATTTTGTCACTGTCAAATGTCAATTCTGGGAAAATTAATTGTTTGGCATCTGTACATTGATATGATACAATAACTCCCCTATTTAAACATATTGTACCACACAGTTTAAATACCCTGAACGATGAGTTAAAAGCAGTTTTAGAGAGTCCAATCGGATGTTATATGCACACTCCTAAATTACATTACCTTTTTACAACCGTCTTAAAATTCTAATTCCAATGCAATAATTCATTTTACTTTAACTCATCCACTACACAAGATACCCAAATAAGTACAAATATTTTAGCTACAAATGACTGCAATAACCAGTAACACACAATAATATTAATGTGTTTTATTTATAAAACTTGGCATGTCACTATGTCCTAGGACATTCAAAGAACATCATGTTAGTTAAGTTTGAATTCTATTCTAATACTTTAAAAAGCCCTTCTCAGGTCTTAAAATCTCAAAAGGTTTCAAGAAAAAATGTTTTTAGGCAGAACATGCTGTCATAAAAAGAAAAAAAATTAAGTAATTTAGCACAGCAAACTGAGAACTCATTAAGAAACACAATTAGGAAAACATGCATGTATATTCCCAAAGCAAAGCTTCTGCAGATAAAATGGAACTGGTAGAGTTAGGTGAACTTATACTAGAAAAATTCACATGCATTTTTTTAATACAAGACTAACTTTCAGGGAAAAAGACTATGTGAACAAAAACTTCTTTGCAAACATATACACTTTATAGATGGTGTTTATAACTGCATTACTTAGAGGAGCATTACTTTAGTTCAAAAATTATTACCTCCTAACTTCAGAACTCAAGTAGCAGAGCAGATGAATGGCCCAAAGGAATGGTCCCGCATATGTGGCAAATGCTGTGAGGAAGATAGCTGGTATCTCCACATAGCTGTCTAGTCCCACAAAACCTGCTGAAATGTCCACAGTAGCAATGCCATTTGAATTTCCCTGAAAATAGGGATAAAATAATAAATATCCAAATACCTACAAAGATACATTTTAAATACATTAGAATAATATTAATAATTGCACCCATAAAGGACTTACTCTTTGAATTGCTTTACAGTACAGCCATATTCTTTACATCTGACTTTCAATAATACAGCTTACCAAACAAGTGCTTTTAACTAAAATTTACAGATTAACAAAGGCATAAACAGCATGCTACTTTGTCAGTCTTATTTTTTCTGCAAATTAACATGCCTATTGTTTAATAAGTTACATTAAAAAAATAAAGAATTTAAAATAAACAGCTCCATTTGCTGATTTCAGACACATTAATGAAAAAGATGCATTATTTTTGTCACACAAGGTTAGAACACAAGATTTTAGGTCTGCTGCCTAAAATTATACCAGGAATAAATATTTCTTGCCCTTAGAGACAGCAGGACTCTAAATCAGAGCTGTAATGGAACATTACATCGCCCACCTGCCTGCCTCACAGCACAAGTTCCTGCATGTAAACAGATTAAGACAGGCAAATTTAGAGAGGCTTCTCCTTCTCAAGTCCCTGTACTACATAAGATTGCATTGAAATAGACCAGAAGTCAGTCTATATAGCCTGAATCATCAATAAAAGGCATTTAAAACTACCAAGAGAAAAACAGAAGGAACATACAGCAATTAAAGTACAAAGAGCTGTCAAAGTCTGGCATGTTTTACCTAGTTTTCTTTTCCAGTGACCAGGACCACTAAATAACAAGAAACAATGTAAAATTGAAGGAAGTATTTTCCATTGAAAATCCAAAAGTACTTAACTTTACCCAAATACCTAAAATAACAAACACACCCTATGATTAAGGCAGAATATTTCTTAAATTAAAAGGTCACAGATAAGTTTCCTCAGACTAGTGAGAAAGCTCTCAGATATTCTTGCTGTACCCTGAGAAACTGATCAGTTTCGACAGCACTGATCTTCTAACAGCCATCAAACACTCTTTTTCCACCTACAGAATCCCAGAACAACATTAATGTAAGGACAGCTGTCACCACCAATAGCCTTGGACTCAATCCCCACAGAGCATATGAGGAGTGGTAGCTCTCCATTTCCCTCAAAACTGACCTCAGGTCACCTGAGTGACTGCAGTCCTCTTGAACTGCAAGTTAACCCAGCAAGGAAGTGCTATCATCAAATACACATTTCTGTCACAAAGCCCAGAGCACACAGGGAAGCATAAAAGATAGGCAGCTCTTTTAGGTACATAACTAATGAGGCATCAGCAAAAAACCCTATTCCTGAGACAGCTCTAAAACCTAAGAGGAAAAAAGGCATCTGTGCTGATGGAACCATTCAGAGCCCATTATGAGTAGTCACCATCTCCATCAATCTCACCATGCAGATATCCCCAGAATGTAAGGGGAGCCTGAAGTTGTAAGAGGGCTGTATGGTATAGACTTTACCAAGATATCATACAGTATAAAATTCTTCACTTATGACTATTAGTCTTCCTCATTTTGACTTTCATCATGTAGCATTGTAGTAAATCATTGCACCAGCATATCAATTATTGTTATGCATTTAGTGCAATGCTCAGAAATGCCAGGAGCAAAGCACAGCACAACAAAGGACAAGCAGCTAAAAAAAAAAAGCGTGTCTGTGCCCTAGAACCTGTAATATGAGACTGCACAAGGAAGATGCAAAACAAGACTACTTCTCAGGTTTAACCAGTACAGACTGAGGTCATGGCAAGAGCAAAAAGGTAAGTGTAAGTACTCTGAGTGCTGAGCAAGGTGCTGCTTCTCAATAAGCTACAGTCTGAGAGGGACAGGTAGGGAAGGAACCTGCTCCATTTTTCTCCAGTCCCTGTCAACAGCAGCAGGTCTTTTGCCCACCTCATCTACTTATTTTTCATTGCCCTTCACTGCATGATGCATACACAGTAGAAAAGCTGAGATATTAGGAGATCCTTCCTGCTTGTATCATGAGGAGCTGAAAAGTCTCTTTACACTGCTTAATCCTCACGCACATGGTTGATCTTCGGCATCTTGGGGCAACTCCCCAGGTCACAGTATATGCGAAGAAGCAAGAATAAATGCTACCCTGCAGCGCATGTCACTGATCCTACAGACCTGGTGTAGGCAAAAATATGTACTTCCCTATGGAAGATAGTCAAGGCAAGCAAGGAAGTTGGAGGAAGGAACAGGTTCTCCTTCTCCTCAGCTCCCTGAGTCCCTTCCCCACAGGGCTCACTCCATCTGTCTTTGACTTTGTTTAAAGTGACATAGCTGTAGAACAAGGACGCACACATTTGGATCCACACACAGCTCCAATCACACTGCAAAGTTGTCCAAACATCTTATTCCTACTGTGAATCTGAGTCTCATGGATACTACTGCCACTGTTCTACTGGAAGAGTCCCAGTGAGTAGGAAGAAGTACTTTTTTCTTCACATTAAATATCTTTCTCCAAGACAAATTAATGTATTTACACTAAATTTTCAAAGCTATAAATTCTAATATGCCACACAATAATAAATAACTGACAATTCAGAATGCCTCCTTTTATTTTAACATACCACTCTAGTATTTCAGAAAAGATTGGCCAGAAAGGTTCTGCTGTCTCCGGACAGACCTTGGAGGTTTCAAGACCCTGAGCCATCTCGTTTGACCTCACAGTTGACACTGTTCTGAAAATGGGACTGAACTGTGAGTCCTTTCCAACATAAATTATGCTACAATGCTTTCAAATCATAACAAAAAAAAGTTAAAATCACTTTAAATAGTGACTCAGTCCATCTCTTTACTTAAAGGCAAGTCGAATTAGATCCAAATAATTCTAAATATACAAACCTATTTTGGTTTCTTCTAGTGATTAAGAACCACCAGAAAGTGGAATTGTATTTTCTTTCTCCCATTCTGCAGATATACTGCTGTAAGCATGGCAACAAAACTCCACAAGACTAATAAATAAATACATCGAATTTTTGTTCATTTATGAGCATTCACACAAGGAAACAACAATATTTTTAGCAATATTTACAGCAAAATAAGTTTTTTATGAGCTGGGCTACTAAAGAGAAAAAAAACCCAAGTAATTTATTTCTATTCTTACTGTATTTTAAGGACAAATATTAACGATAAAGATACAACATACTTTTGGGAAATGACTGCTGAGTTATGAGATGTGCACAACTCAGGGCTTAGGAGAAAATAATCAATTATTCAAGCTGATTGCAAAATTCATCAAGAGATTCTCAAGCTTGCAATAATATCCCGATAAATAAGTAGTATTCTGACTAAATCTATTAACTTCATCTATTTTTGACAATACTGGAATATTTTAAACTTTCCTTCACTTCATCGATTCACACAAAGTGATAAACCAAGTCCTTAATTACTAAAACAAGACTAGAAAACAAACTGGGTTTACCCAGCTCCATATTAATAAGACAACACTTTATCCAGACAATCTCTAGAAACCTCCAAGCATGAAGACTACACAACCTGTGTGAGCAACCTTTTCCTCTGCTTAATATTCACAAAAATCTTGCTAAAATGCTGGAAAAATGACATTACACATAGCCTTCCCATTTAATTTACAACTGTTTAACAAATTTGCCTTTTAGATCCAAACTGCAAGAAAGCAGAAAGGGACTTTGGTTCTGCAAATGAAGATAAGCTGGGAAAAGAGTGTGAAAACAAGGCAGGTGAGCGCAGTAAGTCAGGACTCTTCAGTGGCATGCCCACATCAGGGCTGGATCCAGAAATAATGATCAGGGCTAGATGTAGACCAGGGATTGCAAGTCTGTAGTGACAAGGCAAGTCCAAGATTAGGCCAGAAAGCTCAGCCATCAGGTCCAGGTCCAAGGCAGGTTCGAGAAAGTTTAAGACAGGCACACACATACCTGCTTACACAGCTGGCATAAAACACAGGTGGTAAAGCATCAGATTAAAGCAGAACCAGAATGGAAAGAAGAGCCAGGCCTTTCCTGCTGCTTTTCTACCATCAGATCCTCTCTCAATCAAGGACATGACCCTGAAGTCTGCTAACTAAACTGAGACAAAAGATGCACTCAGAGTTCAGACACAGACGAAATGCAGAATGCAAAACCAAGTGTATTATCAAGGTATTTTTCTTCAACCCATCCTTATTTTTTTTTCCTATTACATTCAAAATTAAAAAGTTAACTTCCACACCCAGGCACTTCATTTTTTCCCCCATGTTCTTCAGTTATAGCAACTGATTAATAAAAAGTAGTATCTGTTCCTGTCAGCCTTGCTTATTCTGTACACTTGGGATTTTTGCAGATCTACTTCCATGAAGTCTTGAAGGACTCTACAATACTTTTTTGAAAGAACAGTGCCTCATTCATTAAATATGCTATCCTGAACAAGGCTATTTTTACTATCATATTCAAAAGGCCATCACTTACAATCCACACTCAGCAAGACAGAGTTACTCCTTTAGTCATTATGTAACATATCGTCTACCAATACTTAATAAAGACTCAGCAACATGGGCAACTCTCATTTACTTCATAATCACACCAAGACATGTGCAAAAAGTAGTTCTCCAAACCTCTCTCCTACTTCCAGATGGAAGCATTCCATATCTCATTTATTTTTTGCTTCTCCTGCCTCATTTAGCCAGCACAGTATAAATTTAGCATCCAATGTGATCTACATCACCAGTGAATTTCAGTGATACTCAGTTTTTGTATTTCAACCATAAGCCTGCTATTTTTTTGTATGCTACATTACATCTTTATGTCTGTCTGGAAATTAAAACCTAAGCATCACTCTGAACTCAGTAAGTTTCATACTGAAGCTCTAGTGACCACAAAACTTGGAGAAATAAAGGAAGACATTTAAATCTACACCAGCAGTACATATCATACCTAATAATACAGTTGTGCTTCCTTCACATCTCTCCCCTAGAATTCTAGCATAAGTATTGCTTGCTCCTGAGGCAGTAAACAAATGACTGTTACCAGCAGCAAGCAGAACAGAGGTCAATACTGAAAGGGAGAATTTGACGGACTCCTCCCTCCAGAAATAGCCCAGCTGTACTTCTTTTATGTTTATTCAGTGTCTGAGAACAAACCATACATGCTCAGTCTGAAAGACAACCCTGTCCTAACTCAGTCAAAATGTATGAACTCAGCACTGATGGACATGGACAGGACAGGTAGATCCTAAACCTGGGACACCTGAACTGTACTCAATAAGAACACTGTCACTTCATGGGGAGGCACAGAAGTAAGGTGGGGATCTGAATCTGCTTGTCACTAAGCAAAGATCCTCCTGGTTTTCCCACAAATAAAGGAAAAAGATCAAATGGCTTATTCAAACAAGTAGAATTTGTTACTGAACCAGTATGGGTACATCCAGACCTCCACCCTCCATCACTCACTTAAGCAAGAGCTGGAGAATGTACAAAACTATGCAGAATCATCTCTAACTTCACCTGAGTCACTTGTCTACAGTACTATCAAGACACATGAAGGAAGTTTGAGTGCCTGCATTTGTCAAAGGAGGTGTGAGTAAACAGGGAGAGGCTACCTCCATGTGTTTGGGAGCCTGGTGTCCCAGTGCAGGCAATTTTTTAGATTTTTTTTCCAACTCAGGTACACAAAATAGCATAAATATTGGTAAAAGCTCACCTGTTGTATATCTGGTATGGAACCTGCATCTATAGTCCAGTGACTGGCAGTTCATTATCAGTATAAAGTTGCCAGTTAATTATGTGCCACAAATAAACTAAAGAAACATTTCAATTCTGATTTTCAGCTGTACAGAGTGAGCACTTTTCCCTTTGCAACAAGTCATTAATCTCTAGACAGAACTCAAAGGAAAGAGAAGAAGACATTTAAATACATTTTTAAAAAAACTAATAATGAAGAATTTGGTTTTGTATGTCACCAGCTTTTTGATTTTCCCAGATAATGCAGATCAGAATGCCACACAGAGAAAAACAACATAAAAGAGGCATAAAATTACACATCATTTTTGGAAGAAGTTCCTTCCGTCCTTGGAAATATGGACCCAGACTGGAAAAACTATTCTCAGCATAAACTGAGAGAAATTTACAAATTTAAGAAAGAGCATTCATTAGATTTTGAAGCACCTTTGTAGCCTCTGTAATTTATGAACTACCAGCTTAAACATTCTACTTTTCTATACTAATATTCTGCATATCAGATAACTTTTTTTCAATTGTGAAATGCAAAAAAAAAAGGTCCCTCTTACCCTTGTATGAATTAATTTGCTTCTTTCCATACCTTCAGAACAGTTTTTTCATCAGAGAATGAAAGAACAAGCCAACATCTAAAGATGGGTATTTTGGTCAAACTCTTAATCTCCACCCTAAAAGGCATCTAATATGAATGTACTTACAACATTTCTAAAAGAGAATCAAAAACTTGTTCTCTAAGGGGGTGGGGGGGGGAAGAAAATTCCATCTGACTTGACCCTTAAAAGCTGTTGGTTTTTATCAGAAGAATTGATTTCTCTATTTCTGAAATATTTCTAAGATGTTCTGAAAATAGAAAAACAAAAAGAGAAATAAAGAGAAACAATAGAGGAAATCCGTCCTGTTCTATTACAATTCATTTTTCATTTTAATAAGCCTTGGGCATCATGAATAGGCATGCACCTTCGTTTTTGTGAACCAACACACAAAAAAATTCTAGAAGACTGTTAACACGTTCTTCTGAAATTGATACTTTTTAAAAGGTACTGTGCTAAAGAATTTCTCAAAACTTTTGCTAAGCCACTGCTAGTCAAAATAATATTTTCAAAGCTGTGATGGGACAGAAAAAGGCAGCTTCTTATCTGGGCCTGTTCTATTTCATACACAGCAGCAGGAAAAGCAATATGGGGGGAAGAGCTTTGCTGTGCTTCTAACAGAAGTTCTGATAGGTAAGTATCACCCAGATCACATAATTTTTCAGATCTTACAGTGACGGGAGATGCACAAAGACTCATCTAGAAATCTGGCTCATAATAGAGCAATGGAGAATTTCTCATTTATGAGATTTGGATGCTGTGACTCAGCAACATGTCTATGTGGAAGAAACTCCCCTGTCAGATCTAATTTTTCAAATATCCTGAAGTTTGCTGAAATCTGTATCATACTTGAAGTTATCATTTCCAAAGGAAACACTTCTAGAAGAAATGTCAAATTTGCCAGCAGAGTGATAGAACCTAGGCAGATGCTCTGAAACTGCAGGATGTGCAGTAACACAATCTGCAGTCAAGTAAAATGGAAATCACTTCCAATCTTCTAAAAATGAAAAAATTCCTCAATCACAAGGGTAGTTAAAACTGCAAAACATTCATAATGAAATAGAGCAGTCTTCCCCCTAACACCAGTTTAAGACCACTAGAAAGCTGAAACAGATGTTACTACATCATGTTATCTTCTGTTGGTCTTGCATAAATATGTTTTTACTGGTGTAGAAAAAAACCCCTTGACACAGCACAGTAAAACAGAAAGATGTCTCAAGCTCTTCATAGCTCTAATAGCTCATTTCCGGAAGATGTTTATGGCTGCTTCAAAGTTGATGTAAATTCTTCCAGAAAAGTTAGTCCAAAGTTTTTTGCATCATTCAGAGCAGAAAAGACACAACATTTCATCTGCCACATTAAACTTCCAAAACAAAACTATTACTTTAATAAGCTTTTGTTTTCCTTTCCATCATGCAATACTGGTTGAAGATACATGGGCTACATTTATCTAAGGCACAATCACCTCACAAGCACTTTTAAATATCTCCTCAGGCAAACAAATGGATGCAGTCCAGGCTAGGAAGCTGGACAGTCATGTGGACTGGAAACTACTAAAATGCTGGGTTCACAGGGCTGCCGTCAGCCACAAGGACTGACAATGGGGCTGATACTGTTTAACATCTTTACCAATGACCTGGGCAGTGGACAGAGAGCTCTCTCAGGAAGGCTGCACACAACTGGGAAAGTGGCAGATACAGCACATGGGTCGGCTGCCATCAGAGGTGCCATCAGAGGCACCTCAACAGGCTGAAGGAATGAAATTACAAGAAATTCAGCAAGTTCACCAAAGGGAAATGTCAAATCTAGCACCTGGGGAGGAATAAAATCATGCCTTTGGTGACACTGGGAACTAACCATACGGAAAGCAGTTTGGAAGAGATCAGCCAGCCATTGTCCTTTTTGCGCAAAGACCAACAGCATCCAGGACTCCATTAAGCTATATAAGGGATATCTCCATTCTCTCTAATAAGCAGTGGTGAGACCCACATTTGGGTGCCTGGGTCCAGTTCTGGGCTTGCCACCATGGAAAAGCCAAGGGTGTGCCAGAAAAAGTCCATGGAAGCACCACAGATGACAGCAGGAACAAAACACATGTCATACAAGCAACTCCCTGGATCTTTTTACTCTCAAGAGGAGAAAGCAGGGATCATAACAATGTGTATAAATACCTGATGAGAGGAAGTACAGAAAATGTAGCCAGACTGACTTTTCTCACTCACCCAATAGTGACTAGCAAAGGAATGAGAAGCAATACAGAGAAACAGAAATGCAAGAAGTTCTGATTAAAATCAGAAAAAGCTTTTTTTACTAGCTAGGGTGGTCAAGCCCTGGACCAATTACCCAGGGAGCTTGCAGAGTCTTCACCCTTTCAGGCATTTGTAATAGGGAATGGACATAGTTCAGACCAACCTGGTCTGTTTGATCTGCTGATTCATGTCAGGGTCAGACTGGACTAACTGATCTCCAGAGGCATCTTCCAGCTTCAACTCTCCTGTAATTTCATGGTCCTGTGAAATTCTCAGCAAAGTATATCAAGAACTCAACATCATTGAAAACATGAACCATTTGCTGCTTTATGAAAAAATCGGAACCATTCTTTTTTAGTCTCTTTTCCACTAGGATTTTCGTGCCAGCCTCCCCACCATTAAATTTTCGGTAGTTGTTATGGTTTGGTCCCTCAGTACAGAGATGGCTCTGTCTTCAGCATTTAGCCAGCTGCACTAAGGGGTGCTCTCAGAAGACTGTAATCAAAGCTGACTGCCTGAATAGTAACATTCAAAATATGCAAAAGCCACTCAAGCAAGACATGCTAGGCCCTCTGAAGAGGAAAAGTGGGGACAAAGGGATGAGTCATGATGATCTTACCTGCATCAGCAGTCCCCTATCTGGACATACACTACTCTCAATCAAGCCAACCCTTAATCTGCAGTCATAGTAGCCTAAGCTTGACCAGAGTTTCAACATCCCCAGCCATGGCCCAGAGGTAGTCAATGGAGGTCCCACACTGAAATTTTGCAAACCCCACCTTTTAAACCTGATTCCCAGGTTAACAAATGCTCTCTTTAGACAGCCTGCTACGCTAAGGTTCCAACAATACTAGAAGTAGAAAGATCCTCTCCAGCTTCAGCACAAAGCAAAGTTTTTGTGGAACTGCAACCTTATTTGCAATGCAGAGACTAGGTTATTGAAGTTAGTAAGGCTCCTCAGGAAAGAAGGTATCATTTGATGTAATAAGAAAGAAAATTAGTTCTGGTTCTCATAAGAGGTATTACAAACCACAGCACTTTCTTTCAGTCTTAAACAGTATATAGACCTATCATAATTCTCAATAACCAGTGACAAAAGCCACTTGTCTTTTACTGGTATTAATCAACTCAGATGACATTTTTAAAGTAATTATCATCTGAAAAGTACTTATGAGGCCCATTAACAGACCAAAATCATCTGGGTGCAGCTCTCTGATCTTTGTAACACTTTTGGAAATCTACAATGAGGATAAGACACTAAGGAATGCATCTTTCCCTGATTTTGAAAATTAAACATTATTAAAGCATTTAGCAACTAAATCATTCTGAGAACTCAGTAAAGTCTTCCACTGTAATATTTAGTTACCATTTTATTTACAATGGGGAATATTTCTCTGAAAAATTATACCATCTCCCACCTCTGCAGTGGAGAGGGTATTCAGCTTACCTGAAAATAGAAGAAAGCTTGGCCAAACCAGTAGTGCATGATAGTAATCTGTGCTGCATCAAATTTCAAAGGTATCCAAATATATTTTGTCATCATTGTCTGAATCAGCAGACAAAATACCAAGACTGGTAAATTGTGAGGTCTAAATAGAAGAGCTGCCAGTAGAACCAATCCACTATATACTTCCCATAATCCTGTGCTCTTTGTGTTGGAGTCTGCAGAAATAACCTGTGACTTTAGTAAATCTTTAGTGCCAGTGAAGACTATGCCAAGAACAAAGACATAAACAAAACGAGCTTCAGTAATCCCCCTAAAGAAAAAATAAAATTGAAAAAAAGTTAATAAGTAAATATACCAGAAAGATTAGTACTTACTAATACTTACTTCAGAACCTTTCAAGAGAGGTCAAGACCAACCAGTTCTGCCAAACAGGTTAAATCCAAGGCTAGTATTTTTGAAATCCCTAAGCAATTCCATTACAAAAAAATGTACATTTTAAGTTGTAAGTGTAATTAGCACTTACATTATCTTCAAACCACTTATAAATTCATTTGCCTCTAAATTTCCAGTGAAAGCCAGCTTCTGACGGAAACACAGCATGCTGTTCAAAAAAGCTGACAAGAAGGAGGATCAGTAAGCTTAAAAACTGTAACCTTATATTCTAGAAGTGCAAGGTCTGAGAAACTAAGACTAAAAGAGACTACAGCAAGTCATCTGATCCAACCTTCCTGCTCAAGCTTCAAACAGGGCACACTGCACAAACTAGAGCATGTTGCACAGGATTGTTTCCAGATAGTTCCTGAATATCTCCTGTGAGGGAGACTTCACAACATCTCCATGCAACCTGTTCCAGTGTCTGGTCACCCTCACAGTAAGGAACTTCTTCTTCATATTCAAATTGAACTTCCTGTGCATCAGTTTCTGCCCATTGTCTCTTGCCCTCTTGCTTGGCACCACCAAGAAGAGCCTGGTGGTTCTCTGACACCTTTCTTTCAGAGACATTGCTGAGGTTGTCTCTCAATCATTCTCTTCTCATGGCTACACAGGCCCAGCTCCCTAAGCTTTTCCTCATTCAAGAGATGCTCCAGTCCCCTAACCACTTTCAGAGTCCAGCCGTAAACTCACTCTAGGACCTCCATGTCTCTTGTCCTGAGGAGCCCAGAACTGCACACAGCACTCCAGATGTGCCTCACCAGGGCTCAGCAGAGGGACAGGATCACCTCCCTCAACCTGCTGGCAATGCTCTCCCTAATGCACCCCAGGGTCCCACTGGCCTTCTTGGCCCCCAGGGCACACTGCTGGCTCATGGACAGCTTCTTGTCCACCAGGACCCCCAGGTGTTTCTGCACAGGCCTGCCTCTCAGCAGGTCACCCCTCTTTCTCTGCCCAACTCTCCAGCCTGTTGAGGGCTGCCAAGATCTAAGTGTCCACTCATCCAGTCCACACTACTTGAGCTTGTCTACAAGGGTTGAAATGTGAGAAAAAGTGTTGAAATCCTTGCTGAAATCAGGGTAAACAACATTCACTGCTCTCCTCCTGTTCATCCCTGTACTTGTTTCATAGCAGAAGACAGTCAGGTTGGTCAAGCATGATTTACCTTTATTGAAAGCCCATGTTATAGAATACTCAACTGCAAAAGTAAGGTATGGAAAAGCAGCTCTCTGAACTACTAAGCACTATTAAAACTAAGAAGTAGCTAAATGAGCTTGGCTTGTGCTCTGTGGCAAATCCAACTGAAAACAAGAGAAGGTCCATTTGGAGGTTTTAGTAGCAAAAAATATAGAGTATACCTACTAGATTTCCCTCATATTAATGTTTATCTGACTGGCTTCTCATGTGTCACAGTGAAAAGACACTTCATGTGGCTTAAAATTAAACACGCATCACAAAAATTCAATGCTGATTACCTACAACTCACAATTCTATTCCTAAGAATGTAATTCCAACATAGAACATCCCTTCCACCTCATCCCCTGACAGGCAGTGTTCAACACCTTGTTAGAAACAGTTACTTATCTGCTGATGAACTTACTTTGAAATATCTTTGCCATCATGTTGCCATGGAAATGTGACATTTCCAATAGCTGCCCGGTAACTGTAGACTCCCAGGAGCCCAAGTGCCATAGCAATTTTTGAAACCAGGGAGCATCTTCTTTGAACCAGAAAGAAGATCATAAGAAGGGAGACTGCAGCCAAGAAGGAGAGTTCAGATTTATGTTCAGAGCTGGGGAAAAAAAAAAAAAAACAAACAAAAAAACCCCTTTAAAACCAGTAATTAGTGCTAAACACATTTGATAAAGCCTTAGCTACAGCACTGTATTAAACAAACTGTATTAATTAATGCAGCACCAAATTAATCACTGCAATGGTGTCTGTTATGAACTTTCCAAGAGGTATGGTAAAATATTTTAGTATTTTTAGAAAAGCAGTTTTATTAATGAGGTTTTCTATTCAAGCATGCATATTAAAAGTGTAATTATTGTGTTCCACCATATGCTAGTTATTCTGTTAATTATATAAAACTGAGCTGCATATTGCATAATGGAAAAGGGTCTACTGCTTTTAAACTACAGTTTTGTAATTTATACATTTTGAAATTGTGTGTTTTTCTTATACTACAGTATTTTATTTTCTAGCACTCTACAAATATTTCTGCACTACAGGATTAGAACTGTCTTTTGAAATAACTACATATGTATTTGCTTCATTTTAGACACATTACCTACCCTACCACCTATAGAGCACATTATCTACTCAAAATGACCAAAAATACACTTACATAGTTTAAAACAGACACAAACACACACACACAAACTCATTGGCACAATATGATTGCCTTAAGCAACTACAGAACATTGTATTCTGTCAATACATTCAAGAGACAGACAGAAAATTTGCATCACTGGCAGAGACGATCACAGATACAGCTTGTTTGTTTGTTCCCCTGCATCTTAAATAGGTAACACTCATTCCAGAAACAAGGGCATTCCACTGAGCATGCTGCCAGTGTTATATATTTAAATCTTCAGTAGTAGGAGCCAGCAATGCAAAATGTAATAGGGTAAGGCAAAGATCTGCACCCACTCCTTAACATGTAGCTTCAGAAAGCCTGCTGTAGTCCAAGAACTGCCAACCCATGCCTGAAAATATTCCCAGTATCCCAAATAACATAAAACCACTAATTTTGTTAAATCTGCCTTCAGTTATGAACATGTAGATTTTCCATAGCCCACAGAGCTAAAGGCTCCATCTTCTGTTTTCCACAACTCAAAATTCCATGATAAAAGATCACTAACTTCAAGAAATCAACAGTGTGCCTGGGCTGTTAGCTGCATTGAATTCAATCACTTATGAAAATACAGTTTTATCTCTGATTTAATAACAATTATTGTACTTCAAAAACAAGTTTACTTTCCTATTCCCCAGTATACACTTTATCAGGAGCTTGATCAATAGCTGTTCCAAGTGTGGTGCTTGAAAAGTCATGGAGGAAAGGTTGTAGGGCAGATAAATTGTCCTGTTAGTTCTGCATGCAGAACCCAGTCAAGTAGCTTGTACACCTTAACAAAATTCCCAAGAGATGAAGTATTCTCTGAAACCCAGTGGAGAAAAGTGAGAGGCACAAAATCTAGAATACTATGAAACAGAAAATGTAGTCTTGATGTTTCTCGTCCCAATTATTATTCCTCTACACATGGAGAGAGCAGAAACAGTGGACTCCTGCAGCAACCTATGAAGGTAACGCAAGCACCACCTTCTTTATGATCAAAATATAACTAACTAATTTAGTAGCCACTTTTCAAATGAGCACTTACAGAAAACTCTAACCATTCTGGTTATATTCTCCTTGGCTAGTGATTGTGTGAAAGCAAGACAAATTAGGGATAAACAACAGCACACCCTCATCATCATCTTTGTCGCTTTATCTAAAAAACTCAATACACATTGAGTTTACATTCTTGACTGGTAGCACAGGGATTAACACACATCTCATGTCCAGGTCTTCTTGTAACAGTCTCTTGTGATCTTGTTTGGATTTTTTTTGAATCATATAAATCTGCTGGAAAAAACCCTACCCGCATGCTTCATAGCATTTGCTGACGAAACAAGGAAAGGATTTACAGACAGCCAAGTCAGGTCAGCACAAATCACCTAGTGTTTTAAGGTTTTCCAGTCAAGGTTCTTACAGTTAGGCAGTTAAAAGCACATGTAATTAGCGTATATTTTGAAAGATAATGGAAAGCTCTACATGGTTTTGATAGTCTTCTCAGAAATACAAGCACAAACAAGCTATTCTGATCTCAGCTGCCCTATCCTGGGTTTTGGACAAACCACAAAAGTGAAAGTGAAGAACCAATAGCCCCCTGAGAAGAAAATCTGGTGAGAAGGGAAGGAAAAAAGAGCACTTTGGCTCTATCTTCCTACTGTAACAGCTTGTTAGGTCTACACTCATACTTCTGGTAATAAAAGGAAGGTTGAAGACGTTTTCTTCCACTGTTTGTACCTCACCTCATTACTGCAAATACAAGTAGAGTGAAACAAATTGTAAATGTGCATGATTAATAACTTAAGTGGATGTGGTCTTTTTAAATAGTTTTTTTTCATTTTACAACCAAATACACAGAAGTCACAAGGTGTGCTAGCTTTGAGGGGAAGGGCATTTGGGGATGGTTAATATATTGTTTAATGAAAATGTTATCATCTTCCCATGCTGATGCTTCTTGACACTTCTCTTCAAGCTGACACTTCCATGGAGGAAGTACATGGAAGATACTTTCAAGTATCAGCGCTGAACAAGATTAACAGCCAAATAAAGCTAACTGAATACCAACCAATCAAAACGAAAACTTGACTTCCAGCCAAGATTTAGATTGCATGTTTTCTTTCATTTCATCTACTGTCTGATTTTCTTTTGCTTTTTGTCCCATCAAAATATTTTTTGGGTTTCACAGTCTGTCTGCAAGTAACAAAGAACATTTTCCTTATTTTAGCACTGCTGAATGCTTTCCTAGTAGCCAAATTCAACACACTATAGGTATATTGATTTTCTGTGTTTTGATGCTTACATGAAACAGGAAAATCTAGACAACAGTCTCTGTTTTAAATGCTGAGCCCTTTCAGCATTGTCTAGTTAAGCAAAATCCTAGTCTGAGCATGAGCACAGATGTCCAGAAAATAAATACAGAGGAACAAAAAAAGAGGGCTGTTTGTTCATTAGTTTATCTTAGAGACAAAACAGAAGGCTGGCTAGAAAAAGTCTGAGTAGCCCAAACTCAAACTAACAACAGCACACAGGATCTAAGTAAGGTTCCTAATTCTTACTAGTAAAAAACATGCTATTAAGACATAACTACACCAATTAAACTAATACTAAAAATAGAATAACAATCAACCTTATAGACTAGCAATGTGTTTTGGGAAGAAGAGTAAATGCTTTATGCAACTCAGTTTATCACCAACTTTTAATTCATGCTATTCATCTCAATACTGATCAAATCACCAGGGAAACAGACATCTCTACAACCCTAATATCATGTGAAGGAGAAGAAACAAAGATGTTAAAACCCCTGACCAAAGAAAATGTAAGCATGCTGGCCAAATAGGAATTCCCAGACACTTTACAGACCACAGGATGTGTAAAGATTTAGCTGCATCATAGACTAACCTTTCCAAAGCTTGTTCAGTGAGCCATAACAGAGTCATACACTCAACTACATCCCATCATTCAAGTTCAAAAATTGTCATACTTCAAATATTACTAATCTTTTAACTCCATATTGCAACTGAAGTTTATGTCACCATGGACACCTACATAATATTCTCCTGTTAGGCTGAAAATTGCTCCGTTGTTTTAAGTCAATATGTAGTCCCACAGCAGCCTGAGCAAACATGTGCCAGGGCTGCCAGGGCTCAGTTCTTTCATTTGGTCCCTAAACACAGAAGAAGTAGTTCACCAATGAAAGGGAGAAGGCAGAACTGTGACAGTGACAGTCCTAATCATACATCCTCTTAGCCTGCCATGGCACAACACTCTGAACTGTTGCATAAGCTTTTTAAGCCTCCCAAAGTACAAGGTAGGGAATCATTGCTTCTTTCTCAATTAGATTTGAAAGGCAAGTGAGTTTTGTAAGGAATGCTTGACAACAGCAGAAAAAAAAACCTGTTTGTCTGGATGCACTTCAAAAGACGCAGACACTTCCACATTCTCTTCTTACAGTAATTCCAACAACAGCAGTGCTGACTTGTATACATTTCCCATCCTGCATTCCAGTTACTAAGTCAGCCCAATTGTCTGCCAAGACTGATGGTAAATTAGAGTGAAAAGTGAAAGTCCAACTGAAAGCCAAGAGTTTCCCATACCATCTTGAGTTATTTTTCCAGACACGTCTATGCAGTCACGTAGTGGTTCACCATACTGACACAGGAACAAGTAAAATACAGGCCAGTGAGGTGAGGAGAAAGAAAGCAAGTTCCTTGCCTTGTATGGCAAAATATAGCATTTTAGCCAAACAATCAGTCATAGCCTAAGACTACAGACATAGAATTTTTTCTCTTCTACTTACTTCAAGACCTAAGCAAATATACTCAATGTGAGGCCATAATTTGACAGGGAACAGAGGAAGAAATTAATCTGTAAAATTCTGGTGGTTTTGTTTTGATGTCTAATTGCTATTCTTCAGCCTTACTGAAGGGGGAGGCAGACAGTTTTAATAATAGGGTTGTGATGGCTTTAGGAAAGAGAATAGTTTATCAACCTGACAGATTTTTGTGATGAGACAAGCTCAGTGGAAGAGCACAAAAAAAAAAAAAAAAAAACCCACATTGTTGTTTATCTGTGCCTTAACAAGGTTTTTAACCTTGATCACCAGCTCCCATAACAGCTCCCATAACATTCCCATAGGCAATCTCATGCTAGATAAGTGGACAGTCAGGCAAACTGAAAAATACTCAAATGCTGGATTCACAGAGTTGCCGTTAGTAGCACAAAGTCCACGTGGAGGGCAGTCAGTACCTGTCAACCCTAGGATTTGGGCATTGGCCCCCACCAGGGCCCATAGTGTTTAACTAATCCCCACTAATGACGTGGGGGATGGGGCAGTGCCCCTTCAGCAAGTCTGCACACAATACACAACTGGGAGGGGTGGTTGGTACAGTAGGTGGGTCTGATGACATTTAAAGGCCCCTTGACAGCCTGGAGAAATTACCCACCGGCGATCTTATGAAGTTCAATGAGTGTGAGAGGAATGTCCTGCACCTTGGAAGGAACAGCTACACATATCAGGACAGACTGGGGGCTGACCATCTTCTCAGAGGTGACTCTAAATGCCTGGGTGGACCCTGACTCAACAATCAGCATGCAACATGCCCTTGTAACAAAGGCAACCAACAGCATGTGGAGCTGCACATGCAGAACCCTACTCGAAGACAGACAAAGGTTATTTCTCACCCTGGGTTCAACCATGGCTCCAGTTAGGGGTGACCCAGTGCAGAGAAAGATATGGACATATTCAAATTGACATGACTTCCAATTCACAGGGACAAAAACCAAACACAAAAGTAGAATCCTCTCTCCCTTCTCCCCTCTCCTTCCTCAACAGCAACAATAACAAAAAAAAAAAAAAAACCAAAACAAAAAAAAAAAAAAAAAAAAAAAAAAAAAAACCACCAAAAAAAAAACCCCACAGAGACACACACACACTATAGTAAACCAAAAAGATGTAAAAAGCTTTCGGTTTACCTGAATGGGTTGCTTGGAAGTTCCGGACAGGCAACTAGTGTTAGAGCTGGGCATACAGGATTTCCCACTTTTGTTATAAATTAGGAATCACCTGCTCTACCTACAGCCTACACTCCATCTGTGTTATCCCCCTGAGACCCCTACAGGCCAAAGCTACAAAAAGTTTAGCTGCTTTCCAGGCATACTTAGCACCAAGAAATCAGAGGTGGGAGCATATTAAAGCAAGAGAGGATTTTCGAAAGTTAAGTCCATACACACACACACAATTTTTATAAGTCTGGTAACATTTCCAAGAGTAAATAAACATCTCTGGCAGACCACATGAGTAAAAGCATGTATCTAAAACAAAACAAACTTTTCAGCTGCAGGAGTATCAGGTCCTTGTTTCATGGCCTTGTGGCACCAGCACACTCCAAAGAAAAGGACTGTCTGAAGAAAAAAATCTGGCTCAGGACATAACTGGAGAAATAAATCTTCCGCAGATGCTCAGGATTGATTGTAAAAATTCGCACAGTCACACCAAATCATACCTCATCCTGCTCACACATTGGCTTAGCTCATACTGAAGAAGTGAGTTATCTATCATATGGACATGATATAGGAAATATGACTTTTTTTCCTCATTTCCTGACCTCAAGAGCAGAAATGCATGCTGAAAGCTCTGGTGTGACGGTGTTCACAGGGATCCTAGGATGAAGGAAGAGACGAGGATCTGACTCCATGTTTCAGAAGGCTTGATTTATTATTTTATGATATATATTACATTAAAACTGTACTAAAAGAATAGAAGAAAAGGTTTCATCAGAAGGCTGGCTAAGAATGATAACAGAGGTTTGTGGCTCGGCTCTCTGTCCGAGCCAGCTGGGCTGCGATTGGCCATTAATTACAACCATCTGACATGGGCCAATCACAGATCCACCTGTTGCATTCCCCAGCAGCAGATAATCATTGTTTACATTTTGTTCCTGAGGCCTCTCGGCTTCTCAGGAGGAAAAATCCTAAGGAAAGGATTTTTCATAAAAGATGTCTGTGACACTCTGGTATAGAACAACTGCTATAATGCAATAAATTCCCTCATAACTCATGTCTTTCAGCACTTATGCCTGTCACTGCAATTAGCATTTCATCTGTGACGCTGCCAATAAATAACAAGTCTCATATTAGTCCATTTCCTCATGTCATTTTTAATGAATGATGAATGACATTTCATCCATGTGTTGTAAAATACTGGCAAGAAATCTATTTATCTTACACAGCAGAGCCTCTTCATCTGCTGTTTGCAAAACATTGACTAGACAGTCAAAAAGTATTGCATCTCTATCCACTAACTGAAGTACATGAGACAGTTCAAGTATCACTGAATAATAACTTTAGTCCTTAAAAATACTGAAAGGCATTAGAAAAAACAGAAGCCTTTCTCTGCTGTCCTTTCAGTTATAAAAAATCCTTTTCATGTTTATCATATTACACTCAATAAATTCCTTCAGCTTTTCACCCACACATTACAAGCATGTGATAGATAAGGAAGAATTCTATGTGCGGCATCTTCTCCTGTGACTTCAGAAAGTTTGGAATTATGCAGAACCTTCCTGCCTGAATTTCAAAAGTTTAATTCTATTAAGCAATTTTTAATTTCTCAAACCAGACACTGTTGACTTACACATGTAAAATATTTACTTTTTGCTTCTGATAAACCTATCATGTATTTGGCATTAATTAGGTATGTCATGGTGCAGGGCAAAGATTATAAACTATTGATAGTACACAAGGAATTACTCCTGCATGAAACAGAAGTGAAAAAATTCCTTATGTCACTTCACCATTTATCTGCTTGTTTGCAGCACTTCCTGATCAGAGACCATATAGAAAAATACATATTCCACCAAATTCAACACACATTAATTTTTAAATAAGGCAGAAAGTGTGACAATAAATCAGATACCAACCTTGTCAACCAGTGTCCAAAGTCTGGCCGATGAGCCCACTGAACACCTGTCTGATTCAAGGATCGAAGCAGCCGACAGCAAATAAGGATGATCCATGGAGTTGCTAAGCTTATCCACTTATCTGATCCTTTTATGAATTCAGAGGAAGAGGTAGCCTTGCCCAGTTTTGAATTACTTGCTGCTGGAATGTCTATATTCTTGCACTCAGAGGATTCCTCGACACTATCAAAATTTTGTTTCACACTGGAGCTATGTTGAGGGTCACATTCTTTCAGAAGAAAATTATTTCTACAAAGTTCCTGACACAGCACCAAACAAAGTGTATTGATAAGAAAATACCAGGTTTGATGTTCCTCTTCTATAAAACTGCTTGCCCCCAAACTCAAAACATGGCCAATAGTTCCAGCCAGAATCAGGACATCTATTTCTGACCAGCTATAACTGGAAGCAACAGGATTCTGGAAAAAAAAAAAAAAAAAAAAAAAAAAAAAAACACAAAAACAAAACACAAAAAAAGCAGTGGTGAAAAAGTATGTAAAACTTTCACTTGTATGTATTCACCAATGAAAACAAAATAAATAGCAGGATAACTTATAACTTATAGCTATCTTTAGAAATTCAAAATTTCAGTGAAGCATACTCAGCACTACAACATAGTAATGATTTTTAAAAGTGCATTCTGTTTAAGGAATAAAACTTCTCTATGAATAATCATCACAACTTTACAGATTAAGATTCCCTACCACTCTGTAACAGAAGGTTCAAAAGAAGTTCATGCCCTGTTGCATATTTGTAGAAGTAAAAATAGAAATCCGGCAGAAATCTTGAGATATAGATAATAGGTAATTCTCTAGTAGTTGAAATCTGTGATATCTTCAACTCAATGCAGTGACAGCCTTCACTACTCAAGCTAACAAAGTTGCTGCCTGATGACCTTGGCACCCCATGACCTTGTCTAGCTTGAAATGCGTCTTTCACCATAAAATCTACTTTAAACCATCTATTACTTACTTTACAATCTGTGCTTATCTAAAAACACAATATTTTTTGTCTAATACCTTCATTAGCTCAATTTCCTGTTCTCAGCAGCTAATTGGAATTGCCTTACCATTACTACCTCCAATGGTAGGGCAAAAGAGAAAGCCTAAGGGCATGAGGAAGTTGAGAGTACCCAGTTTATTGCTGTTATCAAGTAAAGAACCATTTCAGTACATAAAGAAAGCCATAAAAAGACCACAGAGAGACACAACCATGGTAAGTATGCACTAAGGAAGATCATAAAGATGACCAAAACTCTTCAGCCATTAACTGACAGGCCAGTAAGAAATCACAGGCACAGCTCTGAAGAGCATCAGTCTGGACTCTGTAACAGATAAGGGAGAAGTGACAGCACATGGGCGTTACAGGTATCTGAGAGTGCCTGTGGATCTGTACCAACTCATTAAAGAGAGCTTCAAGAATGTCAAGGGTGGGGAAGAGGGGGTGGTGAGGAACATGCTAGAAGCAGGGGCAAAGTAAGAGGGGAAAGGAGAAAGGATTCAGTTACATATAAGGAGGAGCCAGTGCACATCTCAGACTGAGCCCTGTGCCTGGTTACTGTGGTCTATCCTCTCTTACTAAATCCTCTCCTATATTCTGTTCAAGCCCATTCCCTGTCCCACCTGTGGGTGTTTCAAGATGCAACTGCGAGGGACAAGCCTGTATGTCAAAAACTTGAGACCAGAGCAAGTAAAAGCAAGAACCAGAGGACAGTGGAACCACCAGGAGCTTCCTAACAATACCTTAATGAATAGGCTAGCATACATGCTTGTGAAGAATTTTGGGAAAGACAATGTCAATACACTGTCTCACACATTACTATTTCTTTTGTCTAATTTTGCACTATTACAGAATATTATGCAGAATCTCTTATAATGTATTTGAAGCATCTAGTGAATCAAAAATTTAGAAGCCAGACTGAAATTACTGCATGCCATTTTTACTTCAGAACAAAGATATCTGAAACTACTTTCACATTCATTTCTTTAACTGCGTATTTTAACTACATCATCCTCCTACATCTGACCTATGAAAAAACTTTTTTAAAAATCTTGAATATTCACAGGGATAAATTTCACAGAGAAACTACTAAATTTAAAGATGCACAGTGTACTATTATACCTGCACAGTTTAAGTCATGTTAGTAGAAAATCAAACCAAACTGACCTTTGAGCCAATAATAAGTAAGCAGGTATAAACAATACAAGTAGCTCTGAGCATCTTAAATGCAAGTATCACTTGTGTTTATGACTTACTGACAGCAGCATATGTATTTTTGTCAATAAGCAAGACAATGTAACACCAAGAGGACAATAAACACATGATGCAAGAAGACAGTTAATGTTATTAGGAAAAAAAAACTTTTTTAGGAAAAAGTTTTGCTTTAGGAAAAAAAAACTTTGCTTTAGGAAAAAAATAACTTTTGCAAAATTGAAATTTAATGAGATGTATGTGAAAGAATGCAGGAGCTATAACTACAATTATGACCTATTCACTTCTTCATTTCTTGTTTTCTTAAAGAATATATTACATCAAACTCATTTAACTTAAAACAAAAACCAACACAACACAACAACACAAACAAACATACAAACAAAACCCCACACAACCAAAAAAGTCTTCATGAGGTTACACACAACAATAATGGAGAGAAAAATACCAATAATAAAAAAAAATGCCCAAGTTCAATCTAAATTTACTAGCATTTGAAATTTCTTTGGTGGAAGAACAAACTCAGGTTTGTTTAGTACTCTGTTCTGAAAAGCAAATACCATAAGCTGGTATTTGGAACAAAAGGACAAGGTAGTCTCTGCAAAGACCAAAGAGCATGAAATTCACAAAGCTGAGACAAGAACAGTACATGACGGATCTTCAGCAAGTTAGAATCCCAATAATTCTATCATGCTGACCTTAAAGATCTTGGCTAACTAAACAAATGAGCATGTAAGCACCATCAGCTTGCAGAGACAAAGGAATCTGAGATCCTAAATAAATGAGAATGAAAAAGTCCACGATATAATTTGTCTTCTTTGTAAGACATAACATAAAATCCATCGAAGGACTGGTCTCTTGTATCTGGTTTCTGTCAGCAACCAACGTGAAAACTGAAGAAGTGATGCATTATCAATGGGGAACATACAAAAACCTCATGATGGCATTAATGTGAAATGTCCCAGGATCAGAAATCTGTATTTCTTGCCTGCTTGTCTCTCCTAACTTCAGTGAAAAGAGAAAAAAATTACTCCTATATTTACATCAAAGGATTAAAATCCAATGACATTTACTGATAAACCACAACTCATATCAGAGTTAAATCACTATGCAAAATTAAAAATTATGATGCAAATTATAATCTCCCGAGCCCTGATAATCTTCAGAAATTCTAGAAATATCTTCATCAAGGTTTTCCACATTTACTTCTAATTCCTTATGTATTAACTGTGCCTTATTACGAATGCCATGAGTATGGGGTCATATACAGTCTGACCTTCGATTTTTTAGATTGTACCTATTTTTTATATTTGGCTTAAAGGCATTGAAATGTAGGTCTTACTCTGATATTCACAGCTCTGTTTTTCCAGCTGCTGAACATTTCCAGCCCTCAGGAACTCAGCAGACACTCCAGACACTAAAAAAACAGTATTACTCTCAGTTTGTTTGGTATCTTGGCAAAAAAACTTCAAATAAAAGCTTTTGTTTAGAAATCTTTAAATGCCAGGCTTCAAATTATGTAAACATATCATCTCCCAAGCCAAGGCAATTTTAACAACTGATGTATCAGCACTAATATTTAAGCAACATGGAAACTGACCTCTCTGCCCCATCTTTGAACATACCTTGCCAGCTTGCAGAAGTGTCAGTACATAAATGACAGAGTACATGCACCTTTGATCATTAAATTTTGAAACTTCTTCACTTTGAAATAAAGCCTCCTGCACTCTAAGTCTTATTCCAGTTACCTTTTTTTTTTAATTTGTGATTAACCATCTACAGCTAATGCCTGAGAAATTCTGCAACTACTTTTCAGAGGAGAAACATTTTATTTTTCATGCTCACCATCACTCACAATTTAAACACTTATCATTATGTTCCCTTCTGATACTTGAGCTCCCTGAACCCATGATTCTCTATGATGGTAACTTTTCCATGCCAAAGTACTACAGATCACACTTGCTCCTACATTTTCACAGCAGTTTGGGATAATTTTTGAACACTACCTGGTAAAGACACTACCCAATCAGCTTTTTTCTCCCCAGATCAGAAAATGACAAAAATATTTTAGGTGCAATTGCATAAAAATGTAACATTGTTCAATTCATCAAGAATATCAAAAAAGGAGGAAAATCAAAAGTACTGTTATATGAACAGGTGCTTTAAAATAAACTGAAAGAAGGACATTTTGTATATGTGATAAAAACCCACTATAATTCTGCATAATGAAAATTCTCAAAATCTCTACTTGACAAGCCTTAACTTCTGTATTCTAGTTCAAAAAAATGGTTAGTTTTTATTTCTAACAGAAACAGGGAAAAAACCCCCCATAATTAGTAGTAGTAAATACCATGCTTATATCAACTACCAAGCACTTACAGTGAAACTATGAACAAGAAGTTAAAATTTTAAATAATTTTCTGGAATTCATAATGGGCTGCAGAACTATTTAAAGCCTGAAATATCACTAAAAGAAGGGACTGGTTCTGCTAGAAACACAGCAATCAGAATCTATAAATAACCATCAGGAAGCAGATGCTAACACTCCCTGCACTGGTCTTCAGAAAATTCATGAACTTGGTAATCAGTTTCTATATTCAGCCACAGTGGGGAAAAAAAAGCATTACAAATGAGAAGCACTTCAGAGAAATCTTTAGAAGAGAACGGAAACAATTTGAAGGAAAAAAGCTCTGAAGCTATTAACAGGAGAGCTTATCTTAATTACTTTTAGAATACCTGCATTTTATCGTATAGCTTGAGCTTAGAAAAGGCTTTTTAGCTTTTTTTTTTTAACCAGAAAGGCCAAGATTCAGGATTCTATTCCCACCATCAGAAGATGAGAGCTTCAGAATTCTGTCAGAAGTGGACTCCACAGGCAGATTCACAATATGGAGATGCACAGGTCACAAAACACTTGGATTCAGAGATATTTTAGCATAAGCGATACTCACAACTCACACAGAAGGCCCCTCGAGATCAACACACAGCATATGAAAACAACCCATTTCTCCCTGAAACCTAGGCGCTCTACTGGAAAGGGCATGAAAGATGTAGATGAACATTTGGAACACATCTTCATGACAAGCAGCGCCAGATTTATACACTGCTCCTTTCACCTTCTCCAGACTCTGCATTTGTCTAAGCAGACCCAAAAAAAACCCCACCACATCATTCTACAACAGCCTTGAGACTGGTAAAAATGCTATTCAGAACCCAGTCACTGTTTTTACACATATCTGGAATGAAGGCACATACTAACTAAACCCAAGAAATATTTCAAGCTTTGTTTGGAACTTGAACAGACACAACAAAGCCTCCCTGACTGATGAGATGAGATACATCCAGTAATTCAGTCACCTATGGAATAGGAGTGAAGACAGGATGACAAAAATGTATTTCTACTGGTCTGAATATAAAGTCATGTCTGCCCAACCAAAATTACTATTGCCTAAACTTCATAAGATTTACTTAAGCTTCCCCATTTTCAGATATATCTCAGGTAGGAATAAAATCACAAGACCAGCCTGGGATGGAGAATCCAATATTTTTTATTTCTATCTGCCCCAGCCCTGGAA
This sequence comes from Ammospiza caudacuta, assembly GCF_027887145.1. Taxonomy (NCBI): domain Eukaryota; kingdom Metazoa; phylum Chordata; class Aves; order Passeriformes; family Passerellidae; genus Ammospiza; species Ammospiza caudacuta. The sequence continues at coordinate 23,511,552 of NC_080632.1, forward strand.
AAACAAACATACAAGCAAACCTGCAAAACATTGCTGAAAATCTCATTCGTGTATTATCAATTTGAAGCAGATGGTCTGAGGGTAGTGAGACACTAGAACAGGTTGCCCAGAGAAGCTGTGGATGCCCCAACAGGGTCAGGCTAGACAGAGCTCTGAGCACCTGGTCCAGTGGAAGGTGTCCCTGCCCATGGAAGGGATTTGGAACCAGATGATCTTTTGTATCCCTTCCAACCCAGACCATTCTATCATTCTGTGATTCTTTGAGACTATCCACCTGGAGAAGAAATGTATCATCTCTTGCAATTGCTTTCCATGCTACTGAAGTGGTATGTACGTAAATTTTATGCAGGTCCACAAAATGCATCGTATTTAGATTTCTACTGTTTACTAAAATTAGAAAACCTAGTAACAAGATGAAAAACAAGTTTATCTTTCGTAGTTGTGCTTGTCACTGCACACCAAGTACATGTGAGATTTCTACAGTGAAGCATTAATACTTATTTCAAGATTATATTTTTCTTCTTTTTCTAAGGAAAAAAACCACTTAAATTATGGAAACAAAATTATAATCTGGCATAGTTTGAATAAAATATATTAGCAACCCTACTTATAAGAATTTAAATCTACACTCAGGAATTATAGCACATATCTGCACAGACTGCAAAATAAATCATTACTCAGGAATTCTGAACTTTCTGAATTGCAAGAAATATAGCTGTTACAAAATGTTTCTTCAAGTTGGAAAGTTTGCTCTTTTCTTTGATAGAGCATGTTGTCATATCATAAAACCAATGTACTTGCCGTATTTTGTCAGACACTAAAAAAAGGTACTAAACCCCCAAGCCTGATTCTACGAAACAGATTGATGAAGGACTGTACTGCACAGAGGCTGCACCATCAAATGGAGTACTATGAGCAGTGAAGCTATTGAACATTAGAGACCTTTGAAAAATATGACTAACAAGAAGTAGAAAAACCAGCTAGAAGCTTATTTTATGATCTGACAGACAGCTCTTAGCACACTAAGTTTCACAGTGGAAGAAAAGGCATTGCAAATTCTCTTTCCTTTGAATTTCCTGTATTCTACAGAACACAAACAATAAAACTCATCAAGTAACATAGAGAAGGTAACTCCTCACACTGAGAACACTTCAAGAACTCCGAAGATTTTAACAAACTCTATTTTTAAGCTTAAAAAGTAGAAAAGACAGATTAAATTATCTCTCTCTGTTGCATTTTCAAAACTATTTAAAAAAACCCAAACATTAGTAGCACCAATACAAGAAAAGGTATACTTACAGCCTTACTCTCTGTTGTATCATCACTTTTCCTTTGTTCATATTGTTGTAAAGCATTATACATCTTGTTTTAATGGCAATTGTGAAACCTAACTATGTAAAAGCATAGGATTTGTACAATGCATAACTGTTTCCAATCTCATAAAGTCAACCAGAAAATACTGTACAATATTTTAAAAAAATTCTTCAAATCATGTCAAAAAAAGCACTTCTTAGATCTTCATCAGATCAGTATCATGCCACAGCGACAACAACACATTTCAATTACAATTTTAAATAATAATACATATTCATATTACATTACAAATAAGAATTTCTTTAAGCACACGCAGAGAAAACACAATTTTAACTGACAATATTATGGAAGATAGAAGACAGTATATGAATGATAAAACATTTTGAAACACAATTAATGCACGCTCTCACCTTCGGTGGAAGTCTGTAATTCTCTAAGACCTCTGCAACAGCAGATAAAATACCACACATGAGTGCAGAAATCAGCATCATCACTCCAACTGCTGTTAACCAGGACATACTGCAGAAATAGCACAAACTTTCTGCTGATGTGCATACAATGACATGAACAGCACACAGCATCAGACACATCAGGTAAAACAGCAGAGAGAACAGTGGAGGGGAGAGGGGCACTTCAAATTCTGCCCGCTTGCTCAAGGCTTTTGGAACACTGAGCAAAAGCAGTATCAGAACCTAGAAAAAAAAGGAGAATTAATACTTTGAAAATTGGGGTTAGCTAAAGCATACACTAAGAATTCACATAAAAAATCATGCTGCTGTCATCCATGTCACTATGCTAATATGCATACTTTGTAAAAAAAGCTATGAAGAATTATGTTGGAATTCTTTTCCCTCAGAAAGATATTACCATATAAATGGGAGAACCCAATATTGTCTTTTCATTTATTAAGGGCTTAAACACACAAGTTACCAAGTTTAATAAATCATCATTTGCCTCCTCACCTGTGGCAACCAATCATATGTATGACCTTCATTCCCTGTAAAAGATCTTGAACTCCCAGTATCAAAATAGCTCCTAAGCAAGCAAATTTGACCCATTGTTTGTCACCTGTAAATGCCTGAAGTTAATACACTCTGTCAAAGACAATTTATTTCCTGTATGAGAAATACATATGTATGAGATCCTGCTGAGCTAAATAGCTTCCCGAACGAGGGGAAGTTCTCATACCATCACACAAGTGTATGCTGAATTTCTAGTTTATGAATTCTCCCAGTACTTCTTTTATCTCTCCTGATCTTAGCTGAATTTATAGTTTTACTTTCACTTTGCTCTGACCTGCACACAGATCAAGCAGAATTCCAAGTTTTCTCTTACATAACTGTGGCAGCAGAGATGATCAACACAAAGAAACTTTCTGCAACTCGTATACAAATCTTTACCAAAAAGTGGGAAATTTCAGCCACACACTGAAATGTTTGCAAGCTGCAGAGATGGAGCAAGGCTAGACTGACCTCAATCAGCTGGTGCTAGAGCAAGATTAAAACAAATCAAAACAAAAATAACTATATCAGAGCACTGTCAACCTGTAATCTTTCACTGTCACTTGTGAAGACCTATGCCTAAAATTTTTCCCACACTACAGTGAGACATAGTAAAGTAGACAAAAAAAAAGCTTTGCAACAGTCTGCTGTTTCTTCATATTCTACTGCATATTTCATTTGGTTATGAAAATATGCAGTTATGGCTTAAGTCTTACATTTCAGCCCATCACTTAAAACCAAAACAGCACTCCTGGCAGGAAAATGCTGAAACTGTAGGTATCTACCAAACTAAATTTAGGTCTTTTGAACAAATGCACTGTTATCAGTTTACGTCTCAGAGGTAGTCTCCTCATCCGAAGTACAGGATAAATGGCATTTATAGCATAATGTAGTTTGAAGAGACATCTGAGTTTCTCTACTCTTATTTATTCAGTGAAGGTGGAAAATCAATATCAAGGCAAAAACATTTTGGAGAGCAAGGCAGTTTCTTTAGTGTTGCACTGGAGAAAATAAACAATTCCAGCCATTTTGCTGGAGTCTTACAGCTACGCTAAGCATACACTTCTCAACAAAAATTTCTGTGGTTAGTAGCTGCATATTTCTTTGATGAAGAAATATGTATATTTCTTTGTGTATAACACCTAAGATTTGTTTTCAAGAAATAGTAAGCATCTACAACCGCAGTCCAAAAATAAAAATCTAAAGTAACATTCAACAACTTGAATGCACAGGTTCTGAAAATAAAGGAACAAAGAAAGATATGCACCTTCAGCTTTGCCACCTCCAGATCTTCCATCTGTAGAGCAGGAACAGAACCTACCATCCCATCTACCTAAGGGCACTGTGGAACTCATTCGTGTGAAGTGACCAGCAGAGTGACTAACCCCACTGAGCACTCTACCAGAAAGCCATTTCAGAAGCTCTCTGTATGCAGAGAGCAGCGCATGGCAGACAAGGCACAGAGCCCTGCCAGGACAAAGGAGACCCAGTACTTGAATTTTCCCCAAAACATCACTTGGAGTGATCCACTTAAAATTAAAGATTCGGTATATCTTATCTTTGTAACTACAGGAGATATGAAGAGGTAACCCTACAGCAAGTATTTATTTCAGGCCTCTAAATCTATCAGTACAAGGAACAATTCCTGGAACTGTGAGAATTTTCCATATAAGGTATTGCCTGTTTGGAGCAGCTATACTCAATATTAGATAAAGAGGAACAGCTAGGGATTTACTTGCCAGACTCTTTTTCTTTTTCCTAATGCAGTAAAGTCACTCAAAAATAGGAGGCTAACTAATATAGGAGTAATTAAAGTTGCAGCACATCTGCATATCTACTGTAACAAGATACACTAAAATGTAAGTAATTCATATCAAAAGCGCTCTTGAATAATTTCAAAGGCCAGATTTTACTTTAAAAAGGGTATTGATCATGCAAGAAGAATGTCAGCCAACCCTAAGAACCCATATTCAGTAATTTTAAAGACTAGTAAGTGTATACATTACATATCCAACACCAAGATACTTTACTTTTGTGCACTTAACTTTTACACAGAAAAGATTTTCATACCTCCATGATAATCACAGTCCCCACCATCATTGAATACATGTCATATTGTGCCACTTGTCTGCTTAATGAAGAACTCAAAGTCTTGAGGGCCTCTAAGTATTGCTTCAGGACCTTCTTGCCAAGATTTAAGAGTATTTCTGAATTATTCCCCTCTAAATACAGTTTGATCCAATTACCATGGGATTTTTCTGCTATCTTAAAATGTTCATACCCAGGATCTGGAGAGAGATAAGAAAAGAAGAAAGAGGGTCCATGAACAAAGATTATTTGGAGATGTGATCATATTTTTATATTTGCTTGTAAAATGTATAAAAACATATAATTGGTATGGCAGTTGAGAAGTTTTTCATGGGTACAAAATTACACTATCTTTCTGCAGCAATACCAGCTACTTGGAATAAAAGCAATTAATTCTAACCTAATAAACTGTCAAGACCTCTAACAATTGACAAACTTATATAGAATAACAATTCATTTTTACAAAATGTTTCCAGGACAAACAATTTAAATGCTTCAGATACTGGAGGGGGAAGAGAGCAATGCTGTTGACCGGAACACATTGTATAAGCAAAGCAGGAAATTATCAAATAGCTGATAGGGGAAACACCAAATGACACACGTCACATCAGCTGGTAGTACGAGTTGGATGAGTGGATGGTGAAGGTGGACTGAGAACTAAAAAAAGGCAGAGCTCAGAGGTTTTTAATCAGCAGTGTAAAGCCTATCTAGCTGGAGGCCTGTTAGTAGCAGCATCCCCTAAGGATCAACACTGGGTCCAAAGAAGTTTAACTTATGCACCAACAACTTGGATGAAGGCACAGAGGCCTCCCGTGAGCAGGTTCCCTAATGACACAAAGCTGAGGGGGTGGCCAACACCCCAGAGGGATGTGCAGCTCTTCAGAACTACCATGCCAAGCTGGAGGGACGGGAAAAGAAACATCTGAAATTCAACAGAGGCAAGAGCAGGGTAATCCTCCTGCACCTGGGGAGGAACAACCCCAGGCACCAGCACAGGCAGGAGGTGACCTGCTGGGAAACAGCTCTGTGGAGAAGCACCTGGGGGTCCTGGTGGACAACAAGCTGTCCATGAGCCAGCAGTGTGCCCTGGGGGCCAAGGCCAATGGGACCCTGGGGTGCATTTGGGAGAGCATTGCCAGCAGGTTGAGGGAGGTGATCCTGTCCCTCTGCTCAGCCCTGGTGAGCAGAGGGACATCTGGAGTTCTGGGCTCCTCAGGACAAGAGAGACATGGAGCTCCTGGAGCAGGTCCAGTGGAGAGCAAGAAAGATGATGAGGGACTGAAGCATCTCTTCGACAAAGAAAGGCTGAAGGAGCTGGGCCTGCTCATCCTCAAGAAGAGATGGATGAGAGGGGACTTCATCAGTGTCTGTAAGTATCTGAAAGAAGGGCGCCAAGAGGAAGGAGCCAGGTTCTTCTCCACAGTGCCCAGCAACAGGCAGGAGTCTGCTTGTTGACAAGAGGCAACAGGAGCACAGGAAGTTCTACCTAAACATGAGGAAGAACTTTTTTATACTGTGGGTGGCTAAGCACTGGAACAGGTTGCATGGAAAGTTTGCAGAGCCCTTTTCTCGAGATATGCAAAAGTTGTCTGACGCATTCCTGAGCAAGGTGCTGTAGGGGATCCTGCTCAAGCAGGGCAGTTGGAGTAAATAACCTGCAGTGATCCAGTCCTATTTTACCTAATCTGTGACTGCTTTTCAAATACTGATCATTTAATACAGTATGCATTCACAATACAAATTCAGTTGATAACACATGGAAAGCAAGAGCATAATTTTCAGAACATCACAGCTCACTGGAACTTATGTTATGCATGAATATTCACATTTATCTGCATTTTTTCTGAAAAATATATGTTTAATTTCACTTCACACTAATAGTATTTGCTATTTCCCTGCAATTTGATTTGAGAGGTAATGATAACTTAAGTACAAAAAGTCAATTTGGAAATTTTATATAACGTGCAGTTCTTCCCTCTTTAGCTTAAAGTAGGGTGAAACATTTGCTGTACAGTTTCAGACAAGAAAGGTTGAAACAATGAGTGAAATAACTTTGCTGTCACAAAGACTTAAGTTGCAGTTCTTTTTCACTCCTTGTAGATGATCAATGTATTCTACTTGGAAAAAAAAAAAACATTTATTTTTTTAAGCCTTTTCAGCAAAAGTGCATTATTAAATCTAGAAATATTTTAAATTTTATTTCAAGTGAATGAAGTTAAATGAAGTATTTCTATTCTCAAATCACATAGTCATGAAAGAATTGTGCTTACTATTTTCATGTCTCTTACCATACAAGACATTTCATCATTTACTGTGGGCTGAATTCAAGGTGAGAATTTTAAAAGGCAGTGTTTAACTCAAAATGTGCAGTTTGTTTTCCTAAGACTTCTAGCAGACACCAAGGCATGCTGACCCTGCTAATCAGGGGACTTGCAGGAATCTGCCAGAAAGCACAATCCAGCCAGCAGCAAACACCCGTTTATCAAGATAGCTGCCAGTGCTCACGGACAATTTTATTTCCTTTCTGTAATACTTTTAACTTCCCTGTAAAGTTTCTCATTCAGTATATTTGAAATAAGAGTTAAATATTCATACATTTGAGGACATCCATAAAGGATCATCTAAAATGAGCTTTAATCAAACTGAGATTTGACATGACACTTTTTCATTATACAGAAGACTGAAATGAGTTCAAGCTGTATTTTGAAACATAAATAAATTCTCTCCACATCTTCTGCTCCCTTTTCATGCTTCTTGACTAGTCTCCCTCTTCAGCCCCTTCAGCATTTTTATTTCATTCTCATCTATTCCTTTCCATGCTAACTGCCCACCAAAACTATGGTGTCCCTGCTATGAAAGATGACTTTTAGCCAAACTCTCATGAATGAATTATTTAAAGATCTTTCAGACAGGAATAGAAGACCATGTTTGCCAAATTTCATTGGAGAACTCCAGTTATATTGGTTAAGTGGCACATTTATATGCAGAAGGCATAAAATAATACGGGTCATGGGCATTAAGTTGTTGGAGACGCATTTTGGTAACAGGCAGGTAATAGGAAGTCACTCTCATACAAGATACTTCTAAAACAAGTCAAAATTGAAGCAAAATCCAAAGAAAGCTTGCCCAGCTGCATATTTCACAAAGCACTGGCAATGTTTTACTTGCATATTATTACATTAGCAATTTCTGCTTCAGCCTCACTACCAACTTATCACAACCAGATGGATAAGCTTTGCAAGCATGTTTGACAATAATTTCACTTAGTTCCAGTCACAGGCAACAATAATTTAAAAAGAGTTATATGAAAGAATGAATAATGTAAAAGTGACTTCTCCAGTTTCAACATATACATGTCCCAGTAAAAGTCAAATTATTTTAATCTACCACCAGTTCAGGATCAGTCCCAAATTGAAAAGCTTGCACTCATTTTAATAACACCAGCCAACTTGCTCACCAGAATGGCTCTTCATTCCACTGTAAAATGTCTTTCAAAGAGAGGTCCCAATTTATCATTCAACTACATGTTCAGAAGTTCAGAACATAAGGGAAGCATTGCTAGATACCTAGGACTGCCTATCTTACACTGAGGTATGAACTTGCTCAAAAACCCAAAGTGTGTTTTTAGATAATTCTTCTTTCAGCTTTTTAATTTTTGCTAGCTATTTTTATTCTCCTTTTTCAGACTTTTTCTTTAGCTGCATGTATCCACACCTATCAAAAGAAAATCTCATGCCTCACATCACAATTTATTAGCATGTTTCAAAAATATATGTTTTAAATAATAAAGCCTTTAGTCAACCTCCAAGTTTCTCCTGCAAAATTTCATTTAATTGATATGTTTAAGTGTGAGGATTCTTTTGAACCTCAATAAAGCAAAGCCCAAGTCCCATTAAATGTTGTGCAACATTTTTGTTTGAAAATGCGTGTTTATGCGAACAAACATGGGGGGGGAGTTACTCACCTACCTTCTTTCTGCTCTTTATTTATTTTAACAGATATATTTAAAACATACTTGAAGATTAAATTTTTGTGTACTGTTACAGTTTGCTCTTAACATTGGAGCAGTTGAATTGAAGGAAATCCATGGCTTCCTTATGAAACAGCTTGTTAAAATCATTCTGCCTTCCCATCTGACAGCAATTCAACTCAACTGACAGCTGACTTCATATCACTGTGTTAAGAAGGAAACCAATATTCCACCAAAAATGAATGTACATTTTATGATGTAGCTTAAAATGGGTGAGTCTTTTCCTGACTCAGTCATCATCCTCGTGGTCCCAACAGCTGGCGCTCTAATCTCTGTGCTGTAAATTACAGCACTGGACAGGACTTCAAGAATCAAAAACATATTTTTTTAAAGCAGCAAGGCTTATGCTATCCTTGCAAGTGTAGGCATTTCTCTTAGCATTGAAATGGAAATGTTTTGATCCACTAGTTGTTACTAGAGGAGAATCTGCACTGGAAAGCTTGAAACTGCAGCAGCAGTTTCAATATGAGTGATGTCCAACTAAGCAAATGGGAGTGATGTCCAGCTGAATCCAACTATCTTTTGGGGTTTCTTTTACTCCAAAAAACCTGGCAGAAGACCTTACCTGTGGAATTCAGAATTTATACAGCTCAAGAGTTGTCAGCACAACTCCGCTGAGTGCTCAGATGTTCCATAAATACAGATTAAAAGGCTCTGAGTAGGGTGAGTTAAAGAAGATTGCTCTGAACCTGTGTCCCATCAGGTTTTGAATGTTTACTGGTATGAAGCCTCCACAACCTCTCTTGCCAACTCATTCCAGTGTTTGACAAACCTTACCTAAAAAGGTTTCCTCCAAATTTTTTGTGAGGACCACCAATTAGACCTTGGTCCCATCTTGTTTATTGCCTCCCATCATATATTATCTACATTGACAAGACCCCTCCTAAACAGTCCTAGCACCTTCACCCCTCCTCATATGAAAGACATTCCAATCCCTTCATCACCTTCATGACCACACACTACACTTACTACGTTACATCCACTAAATTATGGTACTGAGAAGCCCAGCACCAGACCCAAGACTCCTGATGCCCGCTCACCACAGCTGATAGAAGAGGCAGGACTGACCAGCTGATGATTGTCCTCCTAATGCCACCTTGGATGCCTCCTATTGCCCTTCCTTCTACAAGGGTGTTCTGCTGCCTGATATTCAACTTGGGATCCCCAGTCATCCCATGGTGCTTCTTCCAGCTGTCTCCAGTCAGCCAAAACCCAATCTGCTACAATACATTGGGATTACTTCTTCCCAGCTGTAGGATTTAGCATTTCCCTTTGCTGAACCTTAAGAGGTTCCTGTCAGCCCATTTCTCCAGGCTGCCAAAGTGCTTCTGAGTGGCAGGAGACCCACCTATTGCATTCTCCCAGATTTCTGTTGTGTCCTTCCTTTGTTGAGATGCCACTTTGTACCACTGGCCAGATCATTGATGAAGATGTTGAATAGTTCTGGCTTGAGTCAAGCCCTGTGGTTGATCACAATAGCCTTCAGGGGGACTTTGTGCTGCTGATCACATTCACACGAAGCCAGCAGGTAAGCCACTTTTCAGTCCATCTCACTGTCCAGCTATCTAGCCTGAAATGCAACGGGATGGCTGAAGCATCACATGAGCACCGTGGATGGTGAAAGTAAGACCTCCTCTAGTTGTCTGAAAAGCTACAATCCTTACAACAAAAGCTACAATTCCTTACAATCCAACTGTCTGCCCTAGATGCCCATAAAATATTGCCCATGTTGGTCTGTGCACTAATCCTGACCCAGAAGTTCTCTACTATTTCATCATCCCCTCCCAGGAATAGCTACATGCCTGTCACCACTCTCTCACATTAAGATAAATTTTCCCTCCTCACATTCCCAACTTACAATCTTAGAATAGTAGAATTATTCAGGCTGGAAGCTGCTTTTAAGATTATCTCATTCATTGCCAGCACTGTTAATGGGGACATCTTTTGCTACATCACCACTCCTTATTGGTTTCCAATTAGACATTAAGCCACCGACTTTACACACATGCAGCCAATTTCTTATTCATGACACAGTCCATTTGTCAAACCATATCACTCTAACAACAGCAGCATGAATGTTTAGGGATGCCTTACCAAAGGCCTTACAAAAGTCTAAGTAGATGCCACATCTTTTGTCCATTGATGCATTTACTCCATCATAGAAAGACACTAAATTAGCCAGGCTCAATGTTCCCATGGCAAAGTAGTATCAATAATTTCCAACAACCTTTCTGTCTTCCACATGTTTTAATATGTCTTCCAGGAAGATCTGTTTTGTGATCTTAACAAGTACAGACGCAGTTCCCAGAAGCCTTCTTTTTACCTTTTTTAAAGAGCAGGCAACCTTCTTGAACATGAATCAGACTACTGAATATAGTAACTTCTCTGCAAGGTAACCTCCCACTAGGGGAATCCGGAGAGATGTCCATGTTTCTGTAGTGGGATAGTGGGATGGCTTTTATCTCCACTTAAAGGCTATGCAAAACAAATGGCCATCCATGCAGCTCTTGAGTTACATATGTACGTCACTGAGATACTGTCTTTAGTACTTCTAGGCCTGAAGTATCCACATCAATCAAACACTAAAGAAACAGAACATACTGTTTCCCTGCCAGTCTTAACTGAACAGACCAAAGCCTTGAACATCTAGGACACTCTAAGAAAAACAAGATCCCTCTAAGAAGTCAACAGAAACAGGGGAAATTGACATTAAGATTCTATAAAAAAAGCTTAATTTGCACCATGTTATTGAGACTTTCCATTACTGAAAGGAGAGAAAGTCACTGTGGGTGCTTTGCCACCCAAACTCTTTCCAGTATGGTAGCACCTCTAATAAGTTTGCAGTCACAAGCAAGCACCATAAAAATTTCTCACATTTTTATCCTCAGCAATTTTGACTTTCATGTTTCAGATGAAAGCTACAAGTTGAAATTAAATTGTTCCCAGACAAGAATAAAATGAAAATGAAGATATAAACAAGAAGCTGGTAGAAACTCCAGCCTGTTTCATCAGTGTTTTCAGAAATACTGTCAGATGGGAGTTTCGTGCTGGCATTTTCAGCAACACAGTCATATCCTGAAACCCCTCAACAGGGCAAGTTCCTCACTTGACACAACTGGGTTAAGTGAAGAAATTTGTGTAGAAGAAAAATGTCAGAAGACAAGGAGCATGGGTCCTGCTATAGGCATGTTGTTGCTACAAGCAGAATTTGTTCTGTTGAGATTCCTGGACAAGGTTTAATTATGATTTGAAGCTGTGATGTTGAAAGATAACTGATTATTGACCTAGAACAATCATTTTGCTAAAATCTACGTTGGTATCCACTTTAATTATTCCTAGCAATACAACAGCTCTGCATTCTCATCTAGTTATTTCAATAATTCAACAGATTACAAATCAACTGACAAGCTTCAGAATCACTTTAAGACAACTTCTTCTAATGTCAGTGGTAAAATATTCTCCTTCACCCTCTGACTCATTTTTTTAACAAAATTATCATATTAACTTCATTATTTATACTGCAGTTTGTATCATGCTTCCTAATGAAATAGAACATTTTGCTAGGTTTGGTTTATTTTTTCTACTTGTTTTTTATTCTTTCCTCCAAATAAACACACACACACACACACACACACACACACACACACACACACACACACACACATATGCATTTTTAATAAGCAGTTCTCTAGGTTCTCATTTCAAGTAAATACATAAAAATGAAATAAAAAGATAACTTACCCTAAATTATTTCCCAGCTTTACGTGAAGCATCTTTTTATTTAAACTAGAAAATTCAGTCCATTGTGTTAATTCTCCAAATAGCTCAGAGTCAGTGCCCTATATAGAACACCTCACAAAGAGCAGTTATGAAACCACTGAGATTTAACTACACAGGCAGTTTTACTTTAATCTTACTCCATCTTTATTTTTGCTCTTTTGCCAACTAGGAATATTAGTAGTCATTAAAAAAATTGTATTCAGAAGCAGTATAAAGTAGGTTGCAGTAAAGATTGAATTCAGTACAACTGTTCTGAATCCTGCTCTCAAAAGAATAGCTAACTCGCAGTGCAATGCCATACTATTGAATTTAAAAGTCCAAACTGTTTTATAAACAATCTCCTTTTAGTATACCTGTAACATCTTTTTAGCTAATTTACCTTTTTCATATGCAGGCGTATTCTCTTGCAGCAATCTGCTAAGCTGGAACCCATTCAAGTGCACAAAACGTAGCTGTTCTCTCATTGTCTTGCCTCCAACAACTGGCAATATAAGGTTCCCAACACTGTTTCTTGAAATTGGTAGGCCAAGACCTATTGCCAGTGTGCTAGCTAAATCTGTTTGCTGCACATGCTCAGGCTGGGCTGGAGGAGCTAGAATGACCAAAAAAAAAAAGAGAAAGAAAAAGAGAGAGGAAAAGAAGTTTCAATAACAAGCCCATTCTATTTCTCCAGAGACAGCTGGCACCTTTTTAGATTCAAAATTGTTTCACCGGTGTTAGATCAGCTATTTTAAGTGGTCTACAGAGAGCTGACTGATCTTTCTCAGCTGCCATCCTCTGCTGCTGTAAATCCAATATTTATTAAATTCTTAGCCAGTGCCACTCTTTAATGCTAATAACTACTGTAAACATAAAATAAATGTTATACAAGTAGAAGTAAGAAAACAGATGGTCCAGGACGTCATCTTAATATCAAATTGCAGCCTACATCCTAAGAGGGTTTCATAAGTTTGACATTAGAAAGAATAGAAAACACTACAGTAGGTCAATTTAATATATGAACAAAGAATGAGAACCTAAAATAATGCTGACAGCATTCCAGAACCATCTTGATATAAGGACAACAGCTCAAGATTTAATTAATATCAGGTTGCTAGGAAAATAGTTAGACATCAGGTAAAGAATGTTGAGGCTCCAAATCCACGGCTCCCTGCAGGAAAACCTAGTGATTTTTTAAGGGTCCTGTGTAAGATTCCATTAACTTACTGCAGTTATCAGGATTAGCCTTCAGTCCCACAGAAATCTACAGACATGAATGATTTTATGAACATAATGAACCTTCTGTTTGTTTTGCCAGCTGTTTCTTTTCATGCTAAACTAGTTAGGTAACAGTGGTTTTCTATGTGCTTTTATTTCATCCTCTTTGTAACTTCAAGCATTAAGTGTTTTGACTTAAATGCAGTATAGAAAGAATTCTATATAGTCTTTATTCCTCTCAAGGCTGCTTTTAAGAGCATTAAAATTTGACTCATTTCTCATCGAGCTCTGATTAATCCCGTACTTGTACAGAATGCCATCTATAATCCGTAAAGCCTCTTTGCATGAATGCCTGTATGTCAGCAGTTTTCAGATTTTATCTTTAAAGGCAAGTTCTTAACTGGTAAAAAAAAAGCCAAACTACCCAAACACATTTAGCCAATCATGGGTGACACATCTCTGTAGAAGGCTATACAAGTAATACTCTGACAGCATACTAAATGTAAAAAGCCCACAGGATTACTATTTTGAGGTCTACCAAATTAACCACAGTACATTTTGTTTACAGTAGGATCATAAGGAGCAGTCGCTAGAATCCTGATTACTGTACCAATGAAAAGTAAACTGCTGGATATTTACAAAGGCATTAGAAATCACAAATGCTATCCCAAAAGACAGGTAAATAGATACATTTCACTGAATTGTAAGAACTGCTCATTCAGGTTAAACCTCACAGAAACTAATTCCAATGAACAGGAGACTGCATTTACAGAAGCTATACTCTTGTGGCCCGGCTGTCAACACATGCTAGTGAAATTCATAAAATAAAAATTTAGCCAAGAGTTTTGATCCACTCTTGACTTTGTTTTGTTTACAGACCTGAGAAGAGGTCAAGGACTCTTTAAGCAGTGCTTTCTACTGCAGCTGTATAGCAACTTTACAGGACAATCTACCTCCACCGTGCTGCAGGAACTTCCAGCAAGATAAATAAATCAAGTTTCTGCACACAGGTTTTAGAAGAAAAGAAATCACATGGAAATGAACAAGTGGCAGAATGAAAGGCAGAAGGGAGTATTATTTTGAGGAAAATATTCACTCCTGGTATAACTGCATTCTACCTATCCACTCAGTCAAGAAGTTTGTTTAAGCACAACTGTACAAAGTAGACTAAAGATTCTCTACCACCCCATTTCTTTATTGCCTCTTGCCTTTAACTGTCTGGTTTTTGGTTTTTGTCATTACCTACAAGTAGAAAATCAGCTTTAGAACCATGTGAACTCACATCAGTTATATAAAATTAAGCAGCCTGTACAGTAAACAAACTCACAGTCCATATTCTATCCTTAAGACTTAGCAATCAATAGTTATGTTATCAGTGCCATCACCTCTCACCCTTTCAAAAGGGTCAGATCAATTTACTGTTAAAAAATAATCAAATAATCCTACTTCCAACAGTCTCTAGTATTCCAAGGGCTTTCTTTCTCCTTCTGGGGGACTCTGTGTGAGAAATTTTCATTCTTCTATCCTAGCTGCCTGAGAGAGAAGAATAGAGGCCAAGGAAATATTCTGGACATGAAAGACACAGCTTCAACCTACTTCAAATAGGATTTTGGATATACACCTATTTATTTACCATTAGCTCAATATTCTGACAACACATCTCATTAGCGCTCAACATTTGGATAGGACAGTGCTGTAAAAGATTATCATCTCAGAAATACACAATTCTCTCACTGGTTACAAAGCTTCATTCATGATTCACCGAGATCAAGAACTTTTCATGTCCTTGATCTGCCAGTGAGCAAGAGAAGCTGGGAGGGAACACAGTTAGAGCAGCTGACCTGAACTGCTTTAAGGAATAGTCCAAGCCATAGCACATCATAGCCAGTATACAAACTGGAGGGAGTTGACTGGGGGCTTTGGATTGTTGCTTGAAGGTGGGCTGGGCACCAATCAGCAGGTGGTGAGCAACTGCATTGTGCATCACATGTTTCTCTTGGGTTTTATTCCTCTTTCTCCCCTCTTTCCCTTACAATAATAACTACTATAATCTACACATAATTATTATTGCTATTCTTGTTACAGCTATATACAGTAGTAGTGTTCCCATGCTATTAGAGTACACTATGCACTGGTATCTACTGGAGCCTTACACCAAGTATCTACTGGAGCCTTACACCAAGTACCATGCAGCCACTCACTCACACCCCACATCCTGGTGGGGAGGAGAAAGACAAGGTAAACCTCATGGGTTGAGACTAGAACAGTTTAATAATTGAAACAAAATTAAATATTATACCAATAATAGTAATGAAAAGAAGACGGGGGAAGAATAAAACCCAAGAGAAACAAGTGGTTCACAATAAAATTTGTCACCCCCTGCTGACCAATGTCCAGTCCATCCCCAAGCAGTGACTGGGAGCCCCAGTTTATATACTAGGAATGATGTTCCATGGCATGAAATATCCCTTTGGCCAGTTCAGGTCAGATGTCCTTGCTATGCTCCTTAATGGCTCCTCTTGCACCTGCTCAATGGCAGAGCATGGCAAAAGGGAAAGTCCTTGATTCAGAGTAAACACCAAAACACCAGTCTGTTATCAACATTATTCTCATACTGAATCCAGAAAACAGTCCTGTACAAGCCACTAAGTGGAAAATTAACTCTATTCCATCTGAAACTAAGACAGCTCTAAAAAACGTCATGCGTCTTTGATCCTTACCACTTCTCTTCCCAAAAGCAGAGCTGATAAACAGAAGGGGTGTGTGCACTTCTTCTTCTGAAGAACCACCATGACTGCCTGTTTCAGACATTCCATGATCCCCACAAACAACTAACAAATTGGGAAGAGAAGCTTCCTCCTGCAAATCACAGAAAAAAAATCTACGTTACCATACAAACACAATTCATTTATATTCATTTCACTATCTTCATCATTTTCAAACACGAATATGTCTCAAAATTAACTTCAGTTTTGAAACTTGCTCACCTTGGGACAGATAATAAGAGATCACTGCAATTAAGTGTAACTCAGTAATAGTAATTTTTAAAAGTTAAGGCATATTCATATCTAACATGTTTGCCAGTATCTTAGCAAAAAAAAAAAAAAAAAGGAACAAAAAACCTTTTTTAAAAAACCTTGAATTTACAGAGTTACAAGAAACTCTATGGAAGATTAAATAAAGGCTATCACCATGAGAAGAAAATCAGGCATCCCAGAAGAGCATCATTAACACAGAAATAATCCCCCTCTTCATTCCCTCAGCTTCACCAAGTTTTAATATAAATGCCAAATTACTAATATTGTGAATACTAACATAATATTAATTCAATATTAAAAAATAATCCTGTTTCTAATGGTTGATAGTTTCCCAAGGGCTTTAGGGATGGAAATCTGACTGATTTGGGATTTAAATCTAACAGTCAATGAAGACTAATTGATAATGATTGTTGAAGAATTATGTTGAATGAGGTGTATGTTTCTGAATAAAGAGAAACAGAAACTTAAGTGAGGCCTGTCCAAGAATTTTGAGCTAACAAACCAAAGCGGCAGAAAATTAACAGTCATTCAACAACAAAGTACTTTTGTATCATCTCTAGTTATCACCAGTACACATGCTATCCAAAAAATAAAGTGCTTTTACTACGTCTGTATTCTAAAACAGAGATAAAGGCTTGAATATAAATGGCAAAAGCAAAGATACTAAAAAGCAGAAAACTGTAACATTCCTGGAACTTCCACACACAGGATTTAACCTTTTTTTCATGTTATAGTACCCACTTGACTAAAAATATTATTAAAATTTCATGATCAGCTATTCTGAATTGCAGTAGCCAAAAACAAACAATAAAAAGAGCTTCAGGCCACCTGGAACTAGGACTTCGTATTTCAGTATCCAGACTGCTTAGGTAAGTGACAACTAGTATTTACAAATCTAAAAACAGATTCAGATGTGCTACATTTACCATAAAAAATGCAGATTAAGACCACCACTTCCATTTGAATTTATCAGCTATCTAAGAATTACGTATGCCTTCCTAATTCTGGACATCAGAGCCATTAGCTACACATCCCCATTCCTCCTTCTGCAGAATTTCATTACTTGAAAGCACATCAACAACCATTTTAATTCACAAGTGATGAGAGAACTTTGGCAGGCATTCCTCTCCTCTTCCTGCACATCAAGGGGATGTTATTTCCCACAGCTGCCCAGAAGAGGCTGTTAGCAGATGTTACTAAGGTCAGCCACCAAATCCTTACAAATACTACACTGGGAAATAGCCCAGGAAAGCAAAGAACAGAATACACGCTTTAGTCTATGAATAAAGAAGCCAACAACAACAACCAGCAAGCATTTCAATGTCAGTCCACAACTAACAGACACTGACCCCAGAATCTGTATTACCTTTGAAATAAGGGAAATATGAATCTTCTTCAGTATGTTATCCATTTCACGAAGTTTTGGTCCCACTAATGGGCTGTTTGGCCCAGTCATATGACCAATATGGTCCAACCCCAGATAGTGCAGTATTAGGAGATCCCAGTCTTCTCTCTTTAGCACTCTATCCAAATGCCTGGTAACATTATCATCAACCTCAAAGAAAAGGAAAACAACTATAAGGTAAAAAAAACCTTCCCTCTTTTAAAAAGCACAAAAAAATTAACCATATACTACCCATGAAAATTCCATAGAAGTTGATGAGCTTACATGGGCAATGTTAACAAGAAAAAAAATTGATTAGTTCAATGTCAGGCACTCAAATATATTTGTCTAACAAAATAGATTCTTCACCCCATTTAATCTTTTCTGGTAAGGACACACCAGGTTACATGCAGACAAGGCAATCTGATTGCAAAGCTTCCATAGAAACTTTTAAAAACTGTCCCAAGAACTTTTCAGTCACTTTCACCCTGCACATTCCAGATAATCACTTCACACGTGATACATCATATCACAAGTACAAAGAAAATCTCAGTTTAATGATGGGAAGCTTGGGGGTACAACAAACCCTAATTTCTCAGCTCCCTTTTTGTTAGTGTGCAAACACAAGAAGGTGGAACTTGTTATGAGTAAAATAACGGACAACATAGTGAGAAAGAAAAACTGAAAAGTACCATTCAAACTAAGTCAACTAACTTAACTTTTCCTGCTCTGATTGACAATACATTTTTAGTTGCATGTATTCTCTTCAGTTATTAAAAATCCCTACAATATTTCCCATGTGATACTACTTTGTTGAGTCTGTATAAAACTACCAAAAGAACTGTAAAAACCTGTGGTTAATAAACTACATTGACAGCTTAAGGACTGCATAAAGAGTTTGAGAGCCACATAACCACAGATCTAGTAGAACACTGGTACTTTTTACTCCAGGTAGAAGCTTTTGCAACTCTCAACAATATAAACAATTAAACATGTCTTCCAATTCACATTAGACCTTTTTAACTTTCTTAAATAATAAAATACTTCAGTCAGTAGCAGCAGGTCAATGACTTGAGGTTTTAAAAATTATAAAGGTTCAAAAATTAAGTAAATTTGTCAAAGCATTTACTCTCTAATGTGCTCGGAGTAAAAATTATCAGCATTTGTTTCACTTACTTTCTATGCTCCTTCTTTTACAACATAAAGAAACGCTGCTCCCATTGCAGTTACAAAAGTGATGCAATACTATAAAAGTACACCTTTAAGACACCAAGTTAATATACTAATGGACCTCTTAAAGATTGCACTAATTAAAAATATCTGATAGCAAAATGAAATGTGGTTAGCAGAATTTTTAAACAAAGCAACTAGTCTAACTTCCAATCAGAACAAGTTTTGTGAAAAAACGGCATGCTTAGTTAAATTATAGAGTGATAAATTGATGATTACTGTATCATTCCAACACTTTCTACAGCAGATGCATGAGGGATTCAAATGCTTAGCTTTACAGCACCCACACCAAAATGACATAGAAATTCAATTTCTATTTAATTGCCAGGTGAATATCTCAGAACAAGGGTAGCTTTATTCACTCATTCTCAAAAACTGACACTGTCTGTTTGTACTCACTTCATTTAACTTGAGATCATACAAAACCTCTCACCTCTGTGAAGTCTGACACAAAAAATGATGTTGTTCCATCATATTCCACAAAGTGCTTTGGGAACAATTTGACCCAAGTATCATCACCATAAAATATGATTCTTTTCCCAGCTGTTTTTGCCTGCCATATCAGATTGTCATCCAAGAGAGCTGGAGAATTGAGGTTCACAACAACATCGATGAAACCAGGTATGCTACCTGTCATCAAAGCCTAATGAAAGAAGAAAAGAGACACACTAAACAGGAAACTTCCAGTGCTCAGAAGACAGTAGCTATGGGAGGAAGGAATAAGCCAGATGGTAGACAAATCATATTTTTGGGAAGGAAATATGACAAAGTAAAAGAACACAAGCTGTCTTGCCACATAACCTCATCTGCCACAACATAGTGCTAGTTTATGTATGTGATTACTGCTTTACAGAAAGTAAAAATATTACTGTCTCAATTAATGGACAGAAAAAAGACTTTCAGTCTTTTCATCAAACAAACAGTTGATGTTTGCTGGTCATTAAACCATCAAAAGACAATTTAGGTGTAAGTAAACTGACTCAACATTAACAACAACAGTACCTTCAAGACACTAAGTAAGAAACTTCTAGAAGAAGCACTGAAGTGCACCTATAAAGAGTTACCAGACTGTCTCTCCTTGACTGTCCTGCTAGTTAGCCTACCACTCATCACTGCCTTGGCCTTTTCAGTGCAGAGGTGCTACTCAGATCTACCACTGATAAGCCTGGAAGATATAGTATTTTGATGACACCAACACAATTCATCTTTTATTTATCTGGAACTTGGCAGAATTTCCTTTTTAATTTCTTCAGAAACATCCCTATGACAAAAAACATTTTACACTTAACTGGATTTTCTCTCGGAAGTTACAAGAACACAGAGAAATACAATAAAAATGTTTCTGGAAAACTGGACAACTAAGAGTCTACTGCCTTCCCATGATTACAAATAAAAAGGCTACATCGATCACTTAAGCCTGGACTAGGGCCTTACTTGTCCTTAACCTCTTGCCCATGGCAAATCAGGAGTCTATCACGTGCACTACTACAGCACAGAGACATTCAGCCATAGATAGCACTAACATCACACACATGTCCTTTATGCCAACTCCAAGCATATGAAACACCTCATACTTCAAAAGCTTCTCCAATGAAATGACAGATAAAAAATTACTACAGTTACCTTAATTCGAGGCATAGTCACAGTGGGTGGCTTGGCTTCAGCAATGAAACTGTAGGAAGTCCCTTTTTCAACAACTTGAGTAGTATACGGCATGAACTGTTTACCTTTGGGTCCAAACACAAAATCATCTCTCAAAGCATCTATCAGCACAATGACAACTTTTTTGAAAAGCGGTGGAGGAATCTTGGTCCAGTTAGAAACCATTCCTAAGCAACAAAAACAGGGCATATAAAAGTCACCAAAAAATTTCACCAAAGACGAGACAGAAGTTAAAGGACAACTTGGCCATATAAATGAGTGCTTTCAACTTCTTTATTAATTCTACACCCAGAAATAAGAAGCTGCACACAGCAAACCTGAGAAGTAATCTGAAGAAGAGTTTTCAAGCCATCCAGCACAGGAATAACACAACAACTCCAATATCACCTTTAGGAAGTAAAATACGATGTGAAAGGAATGTGTGACATGAAATTGAGAAAACTAAGGAAAAGCTTTGTAATGGAGAGCATTCAAAGTAACAGCTGCTACCTTCTCTCTTTTTACTTCAGTAAAGCTGAACTAATTGTATCTGACAGACAACTTCTGTTACAAAAAAAACATAGCATTCACCAGCGCTAATACCCAGTTTTTCACATCACAACATAAACAATGCCTCTGCATGAAATTTCACTGTAAGATAACAGGAAGATTACAAAGAAAGAGACAATTTCACTGAAACTTGAATCAAACAGATTTATGCACATTCACTCCCTTCAAGGTAGAAGACTGTATGACAGGCTACTTCAGTGATGGCAGCTGCAGGGCCAAAATCCAATTCCAGAATTCCCTGAACATACAGGTGGGTACAGAAAAATGCTGCTGTGCATCAAGCAGTAGGCAACGTCATGCCTTCAATGCCACCTCTTTCTCTTGCATGGATTTAATTCTGGCCACAGCAACTCTTCATCTGCATTGAACTTGGTCCACACGGTGACGTTCAGGTCTTACAGCAACATTTTTGCTCCAACCTCTACATATCTCATTTCTCTACCAGGAAAAAACACAGAAGGGCAAAAGGGAAGCAGAATGTATCCAACCCACAGGCCTCTACCCAGACACCATCATGATGAATTGACCACTCTGTAAATGTGTTATATAAAGTCAGGGGTTTTACAGTCCTTCAGAGTAAAGGTTTTTTCTGCAAAATGGCTGACAGTTTGGACAGGTTGCAGATAATGGTGTGTCTAACACAGCAACATCAAAAACAACCTCAGAAATTTTATTTTGGGGTTACACAGAGAAGCATCAACCAACTGACATTCGCAGACTAGTTACTGCTAGTGATTCTTCCAGATTAGGAAATAGAGGAGGAGGACACAGCAGGGAGAAGAAGGAAATCTCAACAACAACAAAATGCTGACTGCAAGCAATCCTAATTAAACTGATAATTTGGGTTTTTTTCAGGACATGAATTATCAACTTATCAGGCATGCTTTGGCTCTCTATGAAAAACAAGAAGGCATCACCAGATGTTCTGTTAGTTACATCTTTTCCCTATCCACTGCTTAGTGAAAGAAAGCTTGCTGGACACCAAAAATGTTCAGATCACAGACACATATGCCCTACTCCTCAATTCCTCCTGCAGTGTGATTTATCAGAAAGCCAAAGTGTTGAGAAGTTCAAATGAATTTGGAGTCATTTACAAGCCATATGAAAATACTGTAAGACAGCTAAAGCAACACATTGTCCAAGTCTTGCCATGCAGCATGCCTATTTATCTCTGCCAGGGTTACTTAAAAAACAGTTACTCTAAATGAACCTAAAGTCTGTGAAGAAAACCACAGGTTCTCTACCAAGAACTTATTACAATAATGTGCTGCAAGCATTCAGCATCAAGCCTTCTTACAGCTACGACAGGATGCACTCCACAGCAGTCAGGACTCACAAAGTGAAACATTCAGGAATTAAAGAAGCACTGGAGAAATATTGTTTTCTGAATAGGTCTAAAGTAGGTTGAAAGCCTTCTGCACAATGGTTTAGTAAGCAATACCCTGCCTTTAGACAATAGCATCCAGACATCACTCTGCAAGCATACTGTAACCAAGTACTACAGAAAGTAAGCATTTTTCTACTGTCACTCCATTTTTGCCTACTACACCTAGACTTGCTTGTGACATGCCTAAATTTAAACTGCTTGTAGAGCCCTGTGGCACACATTTCCACTCTTCAACACAAACCAGTCTTTCCAAAACCAAATTGTCTGACATCTCCTTCCCACCTGAACAGTCTCCTTCTACATTAAGTCTTCTGCTAATAATCACATGTGAATGCAATATTTCACTCACAGCAGCCTTTCAAATATCTGCGATAGTCTTGGTAAACTCCAGATAAAAATCAACCTGTCTTTCAGCAGAAACCACTCAGGCTGTTACCAGACTAGATTCTTTGTGTTCCTGCTTAACCAAAACCAGCACACCACACTCTAAACCACACAACCTTCTGTTCTCTCCACTGTGTCTTGCAGTTTAAGTAAGCCTGTCCCTACAGGCATAACGTCACACACTTCAGAAGAATTAACAGTAAATATCAAGCAGCTAAAGACCCAGTTTGGAAGTTACAGTCCTGCTCCAAAAAGTTAACCATAACCTGGTGTTCCAATCAAGAACTTTGTATAAGCAAAATACAACTCGATCTAGCTGCCAAGTGAAACTGAAGTTTCACCCCACAAGCTCCAAACTGGTGAAAAACAGTCCCTCAAGTACACAGTCCTCTTAATACATTACTTTAATACAATTTGTGACTGAACATATGAGACAACTACTTTCTTAGCACATCCTCTATAGGCTCCTTAAAAAGATTTTTGAAAATTCTGCTTTCACAAATTCAGCTCTGGAACAGAGTACGACCTGTAAAGACAGCGATTTCATAGAAACAGTGATGGATGGCAACACTATACATATTGCAACCTGCATTACTACAGTTGCTCTGTCACTACTGAGGTGTTAAAAGTCTCACTGAGGTGGCTTTAAGACACTCACACACCACAGAAACATCAATGAACAATGACTCTCGGGCACAACACAGCCAGCGAATGATCACAGGAAAAGCGTGTGGCGTTTTAGCTGAGGCGGCATCATTAAATGCAAACAAGGAGCCATTGAACAGGCCCGGGTATCACGGCTCCATCAGAGTCAGGGAGAGGGAAACAAAACGACAGGAAAACACACCTTTCAAGAAAGTGACAGCTGACGCTTGAGGCTTTTCGACTGCGAGTAAGTACACCTGCCTGTGATCCATAACTACGTGAAAACCAGTTAAGTTCTAAACTATTCGGGAAATTGGTCTGGAAACACGAGGGCGCTACAGAGAGATGTTCCGCGACACCGTGCGACGGGCGCGCCCGGCAGCTGCTCTCGTTACCTGGGCCGGGCGGGGCCGGCTCGGCGGGAGGGGCCGCGCGGGCCTCTCTGCGGGGCACGGACCTGACAGGCACCGGGAAGAAGCCGCGGAGGAATAGCGCGACGCCCAAGGCCTGCACGAGGAGGCAGGAGGAGGCAAACACCCCGGAGCGCAGCCGCATCCTGGTTCGGCACCAGCTACAGCGGCACCGACCTGACCCGACCCAGCACGGCCGGCGCTACGCCGGCTCTCCGGGGCGGCACCTGCGGCGCGCCCGCCCCGCCCGCCTGGCCCCGCCTCCGGCCCGCCGCCGGCCAACCACCGACCAGCGCGCGCTTCCGCCAAGCCTCGCTATTGGCCAGCGGCCCGGCAGCCCCTCCGCGAGCGCGCAACAGCAACTCCGAACCGGAAGTACAGCCCCTCGTTCCGCCCCCACAGCCCGCCTCACGGGCCCGCTCCCGCCTCCGGACCCGCCTGCGGAGCCGCCTCCTGGGTCCTCGTTACGCCTCTGCAATTCGCCTCCGGGGCTCGCGTCCCATTGCGCTTTCAGTCTCTGCGTTCCTGCCGCCGCTTGTCCCTCCCGCATCCCGGTCACGCGTCCCACACCTGCGACCCAACTCCACATCGTACCCCGCGTCCCGACCCCGCGTTCCCCGGCGGGAGCGGAAAGCAGGTTTGAGGAATTGCTGCAGCTAAGAGTGCTTGGCAGGGCAGGAAGGAGTCCTGGACTGTGGCTGCTGCGGGTGTTTGGCAAGCAGAATCTTTCGCCGCGCAAACACATACCTCTTGATAAAACTGGATAGTGGTATCTCTCAATCTTTCCGTTGGAATGGAAATGGACCATGGTAGGCAGATCATATCAGAAGATGAGGGGAAGTAAGTTTTAAACTTACATTTTCTGAAAAAGGAAACCAAATCTCCGCAAAGTGAAGCAGAGTTTATACTGGTCTTGCTATGTATACTGAAATAGGAAGATAGCCTCAAAATTTCATTCTCCCAAAGGAAACTGCTCCTCATTCCTACACAGGAAGGTTTTGTATGGCTGTGCTTGAAAGATGTGGCTCATGTTTCTGCAGTGTGCACAAGTCCTTGGCTTTACCTGTGAGTGGCACGTTTTCCCTGATCTAACAAGCACAGCACCCTGCCAGCTGCATTTCCACTTACACCTGGACGTGTCTCCTTGTGGTCACTCGGCACAAAGCTGCCCTGCCACAGTCTGCTGCTGGCGTGGCACCTGTTTGCAGCCACCACCCACAGCTGTGTGCCTGTGCTCCCGTGCGACCCTGCAAGAACCATGAGAGCAGACACCAGGGTGGTTTTACCACTGGGTCTTTTCCCTCAGCACAACGCATGATCTGTTTTGTGTAAACATAGGCCAAATGCGTTGTACTGTGCTTTGAGAAATGTTTCCCTGCTGCAGTTGGTGAGTTTGTGGTTTTACTGCCAGTTACACTGGCCAGCTGTTAATTCTGGGCTTTGCAATACCTGCCACAAGGCAAAGTTGCTGTGATGTAAGAAGTATGTGTGAGTGGGTTGAGGATAAAAGCTTTGAGTTTGGCCTTTCATAGGGTCTCCAAATACAAAGAAAAAAAATCAAGGAGCCTGGGTCCTGTGTTTTCATGCTCTTTACGTATGAGCATCCCTGAGCACTATGCTACCTTTAGGCTACCTTTTACCACTACATGATTCTACCTTGAATACTGATAGCGTTTCCACTTCTTGAGCTGATCCAAACCCATTATTTTTAAAAGAAATTTTCAGCTGATTATGAGCTGTGCAATCAAATTCAGAATAAAAACCATGCAAGGAATGTTGCTTGAAACAGTGGGACATGGCAAAAAGCAACTTTGGGCCATTGTATTCAAACTTTAAAATTACTTTAGGTAGTATGCCTTAAAGTTACATCATTTGTGCATCAAAGAGAAGCTGTATTGGTTGATTTTTTATGGGTGTTTTTCCTCTCCTTTAAACCTTGAATTAGTGAGACTCTCCAACCAGAAACTTGGAAAGGTTGCCTAACAAATATAAAGCAACCTAATGTAGGAAATGTTTATGCAACACAAAACAGCATCTAAGAAATGTCTGTCTTCTTTTTAATTCATGTGTAAAGCTTACTTTCCCTTTCAGTAAGTGGAAATTCGCCAAACCGCATCTTTCTCCTGTCATTCAAACCTTCAGATTCCCGCAGAAGATCAGAATTTTTGCGTTCAGGAAAAAAGGATTTCTCTACAGACATAAAAAACAGTATCTAGCATGTGATTCACACTCCCTGGGACCTATCACTGGGCATTTACTGGATACCATCACCATTTGGCAAGTTCTTGCAGCAACATGCTTTCAAGTCCATTACTGTAGCACTTAACTGCAGGGGTCAGATACAGAGAGAATCCTGAGCGTTGTACCACACTTTAAATCTGCTTGTCTGTGAGCCTGCAAGCATGTTGCAATATAATGTATTGACAGTCACTGCTGTGCGCTGCTGTGGCCGTTTTACAAGCTCTTGGGTATAAGCCCGTCTGTTGTGCATAACGCATTTACGCCCTGAGAGCTGGTGATTTCATGAGCATTCAGAGGAAGTGTTTGTGTGCTTCCCAGTTTGTAAGCACACTGTCAGCGCTGCGTGCACCAATTCATGTCAATGGGTACTGGCTGACTTAAATAGTCTTTGGAAGGTTAAAGGTTCATGCCAGAATGTCTGGAAAGGTGCAATACAGTGCACTTCATGTGATTCAGAAGGCTTTTGTTTTATCAGAGCCAGCAAACATTTTAGAGCATGGTACAACCCATCCCTGTGGGAGATGAATTTGCATCTTTCTCTATAGGAGAACACGTTGCTGCTGCTGCTGTTGTGAAGAGCCACACATCTCTATGTGTTGAGGGAGAAGGAATTTAGTGCTCTGTGAAGAGCCCTCTCTAGAGGCATTTTCCCAAATCTGCTGAGAAATCAGCAGACTGAAATCCAACCAAGCCTTGTCCTCAACAGGTAAATATAGGAACCAATAGGAACACATTTTTTGTGAGAGTGATTGCCACCAGCATTCAAAGCAGCCAGGTGATGCTGTTAGTCGCTCCGGCATCCCTCAGGCTTTTCTCCACAGAGTGAACTAGTAAAACATTGGTGTGTCCTGCAAGGGAGGAGCACACCCACATCCAACAGTGTCTGTGTCCTCTGCCACCCCTTAATGAAACGCTGCCCATTAGTCAGCACTCAGCATGTCTGCTTCCCCAGCTCCTTCTCTCCTGATTCTTTCACTTCTTATGCATCACAATTTGACTAGGAAAACAGGCCCTATCTTCCCTTCTCCTCTAGTTTCAAATACAGACGATATGCAGTCAGTTTTCTCAGGGATTTTTTTTCAATTTTTCCATTCTCTTACTTAGCTTTATTTTGAATAATCCCCTTGTAGTTTTGCTCTCAGGCCTGTTTACCTGCTGTTGATAAGTTCTGGGTATCTGCAGCTCGCCACCTTGCTTTTTGAACTGCCTCAGTCATTCTCCTCTCTGGGCCTAATTTAACAGGATTCCACATCTGAATATGTGTGTTTATGTGAAACCTGCACATCTCTTCTGACACTGACAATGTGAGCACTGACAATATGTGAGCACCTCATGCCAATGGTTTAAACAAGCTGTAAGGAGTGATACCTCTTAAACTTGTCCCTGATACATTTAATATTGTATTGGGGAATACACAAGTGGAGCAAGAACATGGACAGTGGCAAAATTGGCGTGTATAAGCAAAAGCAATCATTTTTACATGCAAGGGGTGTGAGGAAGAATTAATTCAAAATTAAGTGAAACTGTAATAAAAAATGAGACTTCCCAAGGTGATCTGACACTCTGAAAGCACTGTGATGTAGTTAGAAATTCAGAAGGACACATAGTAATTTTTTCTCTCCTATCCTTTCTCCATTCTCCAGTACATGGCAATTTGAATGTATGTCAGGTCTCTGCTGTATTTAAGACACAGTAAAACATCAGAAAAGGTTATAAAAGACTGTCTGCTGAAGTGTGACTCTCCCTCCTCCATTCTAGTGCACTACAAAGCCTCCAGAGATTTGTAGTTGCTGAGGCAAAAGACAAAGCAAAAGCACTGCATTGTAAACCCAGCTTCTGAAATCTGAGACTAATCAGAAATTTCTTCACATAGGAAAAAAATGTTAAGAAATAATTCAATAACTTTATCCACATCAAATAATTGATTGTCTATCTTTGTGCACACACGCACGTGTGCACACATGCACACATGGACAGAAATCTGCCTTCAGATTTAGCTATTTTGGAAACCCTGCTTGCAGAGCTTATGGGATTTGAGATTGAGGCAACCAGGGATCACTGAAGAAGATAACCCCTGATAACCCCTGAGCTGGTGAGCTGTCAGGAGCCAAAGCCTGGTTTGTTTCTGTAGACTGCAGACTTGTTACTTGCTGCAGTATGAGATTACTTGCTTTTGAAGGGAAAGCAAAGCTGCAGAGCAAGAATTAATTGGAGAAAGAAGCTGCTTGTTAGTTTCCCCCAGAGCCTTGCACTCAAAGCTTGCACGGTTTAGTAGCAGTATCTGCATCCCTCTTTCTCTACACAGGGTTGTACAGAGATGTAACTAGTTATTCCTACTTGAGAAAGCCCTGGCTTTAGAGTTGTGTTTGTGCACTCATCCAGGCACGTTCTTTCAGAGCTGCAGCCATAAACTGGGGTCACTGAGCATGAACCCCATATGTGCTGCTGATTAGAACACATCATGGGATGCTGACCCAAGGTAAGTTTTTCATTCAGTTGAAATGAACTGGTTAAAATGTGAATGAAAACAAATAAAAACTCTAGGAAAACTTCCAAAACCACTTAAGCAGATGGACTGATTCTGATAGTATTAGTGTCTGAAACTTCCTCGAAATGTCAGCAGACTCCACAAGATAGAGTAATAGCAGTCATCGAGTCTTCAGAGCAGGCGCTGAGAGAACGAGCCACATCAGGGCTCAGCTGAAGCAACATCTTTTCATGACACATGGAAACTAGCCATAATCTCCCATCCCTACAATTTTACCCACTAATCTTACTTATCTTTTACCCTCCTTCAATCCCACTTTCTTTCTTATCTCTCTCCTGCTCTTCCTGACAGCCTTAGCTATTTTTTGGAGAGGTAATGAACAGGGAACCCAGTGATACTAGGTTTTTCCAGATTTAATGATGACTGGAGCAGTAAACAGACATTGTCATTGCCCCTATCAAGGAAACTGCCTGTTGTGTAAGCTAACTCCCTATCAGGTGCCAAAGCATCCCATCCAGAAACATGTGCAAAACAACCAAATGTTTGCATCTTGGTTACCAGGGAATCTAGCACCTCCTCCCTGCAACTACAAGAAATCAGACTGTCCCTTTTCCTGCTTAGCTGCTGCTTCTCCATGACATTAATACATTATACTCAGCATGCAGGTGATGAATGCAACTCCCTCCAGTCCTCCTTGCTTGCCTGATATGCCTAGTGCTATAGGGCTTTCTTTATTCACATTGTCTTTATCCGACTGAGAATTTCTCAGGCTGCAGAAATCCTCTCTTCCTGTGTCCCTGCAAGCAATGGTGATGAAAAATTACAACCATGAAGTAGGAAATGTAGCTGCATTCTTCCATGACACATGACTTTACTAAAATAACATTCCTAAAATATCCTAGTAAAGCATTTTTTTATCTTCATAGACTTCTTGCCTCACATCTTTCCCTTCCCTAAGCCAAAACCTTCATTTTTAAGTTATTTACCTGCAGGTGCCAGATGTTCAATGATACTGCCTTTATTTACCTTAGGCCTAGGTATTTTTTACTAGCTAAACACTACACTGTGTTAAAAAATACCAAAACATAACATAAGCACTTCTTGTTTCAGAAACCATCTTCTTCTCTGGCACTTCCTCTTGCAATTGTTTCCAGGACAGAGATCTTTATATGTTGCTTTTCACTGTAGGGAATTGCTGTGCTGTACCAAGCCAGCATCACAAGCCTGCTCATCTTAATGCTCTGACGCTCTTCAACTGTCTGAGCTAAGAAAGCAAAGAGTGAGGGAGGCTGGCAGGCGTTGAGGGTGTGCTTGCTAGCTGAAGTGTGCATTTTGTCAAATTTCACGCTGGATAGCCAAGTCATCGCCAAGAGAAAAGCTGAAACTATGCAAGGAGCCTTAATAAGATGTGTTAGTGGCTGCAGGGAGGTCAGGAAAACAAGACACTGTCAGCTGCTAAATTATCCAAAGCAAAAGTGTCTTTGAGGGGGGAAGAAACAGCAACTTAGCTGTCTTTAGTCACCTAGGGTAATTAATCAGCCTCATCAAGCCCTGGCATCAGCAAATTCTGAAAAAGGTTTTCAAGTGTTTATAGTTTCAGGATAAATCTCTTCCAGTGCTGTGCACCTAGAATGTCTTGCTCTGATAGCTTTATCACAGAGTAACAGCCTGCCATACAGACCTACCCATTTCCTCCCCTGTGGAAAAAGTCTAGCTGCTCCTTCATGGGTCAGTCATCACAGCAGGACCCTCTCTCCTCCATGACCTAAATCAACTAGCTCTTCAAGAGCATTGCTTTTGGGGTTTTCCCAGCTTGCTTCTGCAATGGCAGAGTGGTGTGTTTTCTCAGGAGGGAAGCTGTCAGCTGTTGCCTGCCCTGTGAAGGAGCAAAGAGGATCAGAGGGAACTTGACCTGCCTGAATGGTCACAGGAGGCCAAGCCTGGTGCAGTGTCACCCAAGGGAAGTAAGATGCTGGGACAGACTATCTGCATTACCATATTGCAATTACCTGTGTTCACACCTGACCACTGCAGCCAGGCCAAGAAAACAGTGCCAGACAGAAAAACTGAACCATCTAGGTTTTCCAGAGTTTCCTTTCTTTATATGGCTGGATCTCTTGCTTCCCCCACCCAACTGAGCCAATTACGATGTCTCATGGATTTCTAAGGTCTAATAAGGTAGAATTTTGCTTTAGTGTTTCTCTTATGCCAACTGTGGTCTCCTTCAGTGTTGCGTAGCACCTACTCACACACCCAGGCGAGGTATTTCTACCTCTTATTCTGGTTTGTGCAAAGGAGGGAGCAGGGTGGTAGCCCACGAAAGACTGGCTCCCCAGTCATCAAAACTTTACACGATTTGTACATTTTAATAAACAAACATCAGCATTCATTGCTTACAGATTACGTGACTTTCATTAATTAGTGCTCAACCCCCTATTTGCCATGCTAATTAGTCTGCCGGTGCAGTTCTTCCCTCTGTCTGACTCCGGGGTCTGGTTGGAGTAGGTGGTCACTGAGTTGGTGGCCACTGCTGGAACTACCTCTCCCCCAGTTACTGCTCAGTCCTGAGCTTACTCCTGGTGGCTCTCATCCAGACAGGCCATTCATCTTGGGACTGCCTTTCCTTCTCCCTAAAACAAGCACTAGCCAAGCATATAATGTTCACAATGCAATTGCTTAATCAGAGCTGTCTAGTTATGATCTACATCTACTGATTGACAACAACAACAAAAAATTGTGACATTTGATTCAGCTCTTGAGACGCCCAAATCTTGAGGGGCTCAATATCACTTCCAGCCTTTCATAGGTCCTCTCTACCTTACTCAGCCACCTGTCTGCTCAACTCATGCAACATTGTTGCCTCTCTGCATGCTTCTTTGTACTTGATAAGGGGAATAAAGTGTTAAGATGGACTGACAGTGCCGCACAGAGACATTATAAGCCTGTAAATCCTATTTCTAGAGGAAATAAGTCAAGAACTCCTTACATCTAATTGCAGGCTGTTAACCTTATCTGCACAAGTAAACTGAAAAAGTTTCCTTGTCTGAACTTTTTCTTTTTCATTTCCAAGACAGCTTCTGGCATATCCATCAAATGAGACAAAGCTTAAGCAGGATTTCTTTCTAACTTAGGCTGTTCTCAGTGCCTGTGTTCTCAAAATGTAGATAGAGAATGAGACTTGGGTCTGAGCAACACTGGAACCAGCTGAGCTTTTGGAAGATGTTCAAAGATAACCAGGGCTCCTGACAGTAGAAAAAGAAAAAAACCCAGTAGTTTTGTGTTCATTTTAATAAACTTTGAAAGCTTTCAATGATCACAAGAATTACTATAACCAAGAATCAAAAACTGTCAAGAAGATGAGATTTCTTTCTATTCAGCCCTTAGTAAGAAAGGTTTTCCGCTCCTTGAATGCTTGTGTTATTAGGACAGGTGTCTGCGTATCCTCTTTTATTGAAGTAGGAGTCCTCCTTACACACTCTATTTTAAACTGCAGACTCTGCTGTGAGTTTAATTATCAACATAGGCAGAACACCAAAACCACACAGTGTAATAGGTACAATACCAGGTATAGATTTTTTTTTGGTTTTTTTCCCCCTTCTGGTTTGTTTTTGGAGGAGTCTTTTTGTATTATTTTGCTTGTGACAGTGATTAAGCTCAGTCCCAAAAACCCTACAAGAAAGAATGAACAATGAAAAATCACATCTCTTTTTTTCAAGAAAATGGCACAGGGAAATAGATGAAGGGGCCACATATCATTTTTGTATCGTCTTACATGCTGGCTTCCTTAAACCAGTCACAATCCATGTTGTTGTTATTTGGGCTTCTTAGGTTGTCCAAGAGGATGAATTACAATTACTAGGAAGCTGTGAATTTCCACTGTCAGCATATTGAGGATCCCTTGTTCACATACCAGAATGTCATGTCATCCAGCTTATCTCCTCTCACTCTCAGCAGGTTTTTCATCTCCCTGCACTGGTAACTTTGTCGAGAAAACTGTCACCACACTTTGGCCCGTTTTGGCTGTGCTGCACCCACCTAGGTTATAGTTTCTCACACTGGCCCTCATTTCAATGTTGCAAGTGGCCAGCGCTGCCCGCAATGTTTGGAGAAGGCCTCAGTAGGTCCCAAGTGACCCTGAGAGTCTCTTTCCTCTCTGCTGGCAGTGGCCATGATATATCTGAAGATCTTCTCCCAGCTGTGCCCCACCAGTTCTCTGATCATTT
This sequence comes from Ammospiza caudacuta, assembly GCF_027887145.1. Lineage (NCBI taxonomy): Eukaryota > Metazoa > Chordata > Aves > Passeriformes > Passerellidae > Ammospiza > Ammospiza caudacuta. The sequence continues at coordinate 23,544,603 of NC_080632.1, forward strand.
TGTGACTGGCATGCTGTCATGCATTTTGTTCCACCACATGACCTCTGATGTATTTCCAGCTGAACACAAAGATTCTAAGTGCTGGTTCTCAGGACCATAATCTTATCACTTGGGATTCCTGAAGCTCTTGTTGTATCATTGCTCTCATCTCCTTAAATGATCCAGTTCTAATTCTTGTGCCAAAAATCACTAGTAAAAATGTAAACAAGTTACTATCCACAGGACAGCACAGATCAGTCCTGTCTCTAAATGGGCTATTGCAGTCAGCACCTACCACCCCTGGCTTCTATTAATCAGCTATTCCTCAGAATCCCAAGAGGAGTACCTATAAATCTGTCTCCCTCATTTTGTTGTGTTAACACGACTTTACTGAATAGACACATTCTTTGCTTCTGACGCTCATCATTTTCCTTACTAAATGAGGAACTTAATTCTTTCCACCCAAGAACAGGTTTCACTGCCACTATGGATGGCATCCTTCCCCAGATATTTCTGTCCATTGTGCTACCCTGTTTTTATCTGGTTCTGGGTCCCCTTCCTGAGCACTGAATGCAACAAGAAAAATTATTCTTTAGCTTTTTGTCAAACCATAGCAGTAACAATCTTAGTAGTTATTAACAGTTTAAAAGTCCCTTACCAGCTTGAAATTCTGTCTGGAAAAAAATGTATCAAAGTCACCTTGGTTTTCCTATAAGTAGTTGAAGTGTGACTTAACAATGGAAGCAGTCATAAAAAAAGACATTAAAAAAAAGGAAAAAAACATAAACACCCTTGACAGTATAAGTATGGGAATCTGGAGCTGCAAAGAAGGATGGCAGGCTATGAGTATGATGCTTTAGGATATGCCACCTAGCCAAGTAGAGCAGGGCCTTGCTGTCAGCTTCTGGCTGCCTGCAATACTTGAAGAACTTTCTAAGGCAAGAGAGGAGACCTGTCTAGGAAGAAGGGGCTCCTGGAGAGCAGAGAATTGTGGAACACTGACATTCAAAAAGAATGAAGCCATTTCTGAGGGGGAGACTGTAAAAGCAATAAGAAATAAATAATCCCATCATCAAGCTGTGGTTCCTAGGAAGCAGTCCCTTCCTTGTGTATGGAGAGAATCTGTAGCATTTCTTCAAGACTACATTGCATATGAACTTTATAAAAAGCAGACAAGAAATAATCATATTAAATGACCAAACAGTGCCATCTGGGGACTACTCTCATAAGAATAGCATGAGTAAAAGGCAGTAAAGTTAATGAAGGACATGCTTTTTCACTCAGAATGAGCAGAACTTTATTCTGTGGGAAGTTCTGATTATTTGCATGGGGCCAGTCTTGGGGTCAGGCACTGAGTGGCACACAATGCTCTGTTAAGTCAGGACTGCTTGAGGAAAGGAACACCAACACATCTCTAAATTCAAGAGCTGTGGTCAAGCAGCAGCTTTCTTGTATGTTCTTGATAGAAAAAAATTCTTAATTTGAAGTTTGTAGGAAACAGGAGACTACGTGGAAATCAAGGAAAGGACAATATGCTGTAGCACCAATGGGGAAATGCTTTCAGAGCTTCTTGTTTTACTATGCTATACAACAGAAGTTTATTTCACAAAGACTCCAGGGCAGTGATCCCCCATTTAAGGCAGTTCTTTTCACATGAGTGCCTGAGATTTTGCTTAAGGATTGAAGTAAAAACACAGAATCATTTCATCAGAATGGTTTGGATTGAAAGAGACCAGAAAGATCATCTGGCTCCAGGACTGCCATGGGATGCAGTAAGCACTACCATATAGCTGTTTTTACAAGCAGTGGGAATATTTATGGCTTTCCAGGCTGGTGCAGATGATACAAATGGAAGCAGAGATCTCTTGTAAGGACAGCTGTGTCATTTCAGAAGTGGCATGAGGGAAAGTAGGCTGCGAGAACAAAGCACCTGCTGCTGCCTTCAGGCAGGCAGATTCAGTCTGGGCTCCTGCAGGAATGCAAGCTTGATGGTTGCCTAGAAAATGAGGATTTTCAGCAGAATATAGAAAACCCAGAGATGGACCAAATCTGCTGATTTGGGTGTTGTGCAAACAAAAACTAAGAGCAGCTGCTTTTAATCCCAAGCTGCATATACAAAAAGGGAAGTAGGAAAGTAGCAAAGGCAATAAATTTTTGCATTTCTTTCAGAGTCTTAGATTTCTTTGAAGGATTATGAGTATTATGTTAAGACCTTCAGTTTAAGCTGGATCAAAGAGGAAAGAGGAACCAGAGAATATGGTCTTCAGTAAGAAGCTATGGAAGTAATGCAGCCTTTTTTTTTGTTGTTGTTATTGCCCTCAAACTGCCTACAATCCAGACTAGCACTTGTAAAACCAAAGTAAAAAAAATTGAGCTGCATCAGAAGTCTCTGCAATGTTTGGCTACCCATCTGTGGTATTTTAACATTTTCAAGATTTCAAAATGTTCAGTACACAAGTATTCCCTTCTGTTATATTTATAGGATTTAAATCACATGCTATTTATTCTATTTATTATTTATAATGCATTCATTTCAGTTCACCTGCTGCAATGCACAGTTCATTTTTAATACATAGTTTCTAAGTTCAGTTTCTTTGCAAAGTCTGCCTTCTCTTGAGCTAACCCCTGGAACTGAGTTCTTATCCAGAGACCAGTGCCTGGGAAATCTGCTAAAACAGCAGCACATGATCTGCATCCTCATGAAACTGCCTGACATATAGGGTCACCACCATGTTGATATTAAGCCTGCTGAGACTGGAGCGGGAGCAATAGGCACTAACCTCTCTCGTTCTTTCCTATGCAAGGGAAGCAGAGTAAGTCATCCAGCCACTAGGGTGGAGTGACCCGCATTTTTCCACCTTCCTGCTCAGCCTGAACAATCATAAGTGATGTTTTGACCATCTCTCTGTTGTGGCTACCCTCGCTATGGTGTGTGAAGATACCATGAACCTTGCTGGGGACAGATTTTTGTCGGAACAGGCACTGAACAACCTGCTCTGGAGGAAACTCATAATCAGATTAACAGAAATCAAGGCATAGTAAATGAATTCCCTCCAGCTTGTAGCAGTTTCCAGGCAGGATAGTTAGTTCTATGGCACACATGTCATACCAGCACTAACTCCATTCAGCCTCAGCCAGAGTCTCCAAAGGTCCTTAAGAAGGTTTCACTCAGCATCCTTTCTAAGGCACAGCTGTGGGTATGTTCACAGGGGCTCTCAAGCCCATGCTTGAGCCCTCTTGCACTCCCCACTGCTCCTCCTTCTTTCACCAACTCCTTGGACAGTTTGACACCCCTTCCCTCCAGCACAGTGATGCTACCTCCTCCTTTTCACAAAGGAGTGTTGTTTAAAAAGTGTGTTAACCATGGACAAAACAGATGCTATACACCAGTTGACAAAAGATGCTTTTTGCTGGTAGAACTTCTTTGCAGTTATGCCAGGGGAACTAGAATAACAAGAAAGTTTTAGATTGTCCCCAATATACAGTCTCAAAAATCACCCTCTGTTTTATTCAGTTCTTCAGATACAAAAGAAGTATGTATTCAGCTCCTTTAGGAATTGAACTATTGACCTTTCTGAATGCCAGAAAGCCTAGAAGTAGGGTAGAGAGAGAATGATTATCATATTGTTGAGACAGAAGAACTCCCATTCCTACTAACTGTTAGACCTGACACTACCTGAGAAAAAGGAGGAAGACAGGGTGCAGTTGTTAAAGCAGGATCTGTTGGGGGTTGCTTGCACAGATAATACAGGATGGCAAAGGTTTCTCTGATGTTTTGGAGGGCACTTGACTTGTTTCAGGTGGTACACACAAATAAGTCACATCCTTACAATAGATGTTTGCAAGATGCAGAAAGCAGCATTGACCCAAATCAGGGAGGGTCTCTCCTCAGGGGAACCCTCAGAAATGTGTTTCTGGTAGAGGTGCTCAGGCGCATTTTCCTTCCAGGTGCTGAAAGTCCCTGTGATGGTGGGACAGTGGGAGGGGGACATGTACACTTTGTCTCAGGGGGTTGCCTCATCTCCAGGCCAGAGAGTGCATAGCCTCGCTCCAAAAAACCCCAAGTGTCACAGACATCTTTTCATAAAAATCCTTTCTTTAGGATTTTTCTCCCTTCTGAGAAGCTGTGGCCTCAGCAACAAATGTAAACAATGGTTAACTGCTGCTGTGGAATGCAACAGGTGGATCCGTGATTGGTCTCCCGTGGATGTTTGGATTTACTGACCACTCATGGCAGAGCTGTTCTTGCTTTCTGCCTGGACACAGAACTTTTTTATTCATTCCTTTTCTATTCTTAGCTTAGCTAGCCTTCTGAGAACTTTCCTTCTATTTCTTTTTAGTGTAGTTATAATGTAAAATATATCATAAAATAATAAATCAAGCCTTCTGAACATGAGGTCAACATTCTCGTCTCTCTCTTCACCCTGAAGACCTTTGCAAGCTCTGTAACACCCAAGAACCTGTGTTTATACCCAGTGAGGCAACCCAATTCCTTTAGCAGCAATGGTGGGATGTACATATATTTGAAAGAAACTAGAGTGCCTGAATACATTCTTGGCTGTTTCTGTGCTTCCAGGAAGCAGAATGCAGTGTTTTCACCGTGCTTCCTAGGACTTCTGTGAGCACAACTCCCTGTCCAAGCTGCAGCAGGTAATTTGACAGCAGGTGGATGTTCACAATAGGGAGCTGCATTGTCACACTCAAAGGGGCAGAGCTAAGGTTGAATAAATATTCAGACTCCCCCACGTCTGGTTTAACAACTGACTCTTGCTTTGAAAGGAGTTCTCTGAAATACCAGATCCCCTAGAGGAGTCCCTCCAGGTAACAGCTGCCGAATGCCAGGGTTCAAAATGCCTGAACCCCTGGTGTCCAGATTCATTGTCAAGCAGCTTCTCTCTTTCTGAAAGTTGCTTTGATTAGGATTCAGTGACTCTTGCAGTATCACATACACTAAGTGCTCAAACACCAACATAAAGCAGAGATCTGAGAATAGCTTTTGCACTCCTGGGAGAGTTTCTGTGAATCTACTGAGGAGCCACTGTGTCTCACAGCACTGCAATTTGTCTTTATCTCATCTTCTCATTGCCCTCTATTTCCAAGGGAAAAAAAACAAAACCAAGGTAAGTTTGTGATGCAGTCACAAGGGAGAGGTTATCCAGATAATCAGTAAGGTTGCATTTGGGTTGCCAAAGCTGAGGGAATGATGTTCCCACATCCCAGGGTTCATGCAAAAAGCACTCTGCATTTGAGAGCTGTGGTTCAGGCACTTCTGTACATTAACAGAGCAGCTTAAGGAAGGATTGGTGATTACCCTGAGAAGTCTGTTTCCTAAATGAATATCCCTCATTTCTGAGGTCCAGTGGCAGCAACAGCTGAGGGTAAACATCTACCAAGGCATGCTTCAAGGCAGGTTTATGTCTCTGTGCAGCTATAGTGCCTGAGGATGCCCAGGGAGCCTTTACACCTCCCTCCCTCCCTCCTTCCCTCCCTCCTTCCCTCCCTCCTTCCCTCCTCCCAGCTGCGTTTTGCTGAGCCACTCTGTGCTGCAGCTGCCCAGGGAGAGCGTGGGGCGGGTACTGCCTCCTACACCAAAATCAGGCCAGGAAATTGTGTAATTTTTGTTTCTGCACAACTAACTCCTACCCAGAAACCTGCTGAAAAGGGGGAAAAACAAATGCTCTTTATTCCCATCAGCAGAAAGGAGATTTTGTGAGCTAAGTAACAGGTGTGAGGGGATGGTAAGGGGTTACTACCTGCATACAATTATTCTTTTTACAGATGTGTGCTTGTGGCATTGCATAAAACAATCGAACGTGTATGAGCTCTGCCCACTGGGACTCTCAGTGGTTAATCCACAATACAGGGATCCAGAGCACTGCTAAAGATTTGAAGAATGACTTTAGGCTTTTCTTATATGAAGAACAGAACCTATTAGAAAATTCACCTCAGGGGCTACTATGCTACTGGTACAGCTCTAGACAATTTGAGACATGCAAACAGACCTCCACAGCAAGCATCAGAACACCAATTGTGCACACTGGGGGCTCAGAGGAAATGGGCCAAGCTGAGGAGGAACAAGCCTCAATGTTTGTTGGTACTGCTGTCCAGCTCTCCACTGTCCTCCTTTTAGGAATCCCTTCCCAAGAAGAACTGGGTTGTGTTTGATGGATGCAGCAGCTTCTCTTGCCTCAAGCACCATCTCAGATGCTGTGTTTGTGCAGGTCCTCTGCCATTCTGCAACAGCGTTTGAGGCGCGTGGAGAGAAGCTTGCTGCCTTAAGTTAGTCACAGGGAGCAGTCTCCTGTTTGGCTGTAAAGCAAACCCAGGTCCCTGGGACTAATCTTTCATCATACAAGGAAGAGGAGGAATCATTAGATCTCATTGGAGGTTTTTGCTCTGCAGCCTGAGCAGAAACTAGTTCCTAACAGTGCAGGAGCTGGGTCAGGTGCGCTTGAGAGAGAAACATTGCTCTGTAATGTTAATTAGCATAATACTAAAAAATTATACCCTGCCTTCCTTTCCAGCTGAGCTAGACTGAGATACAGCTGATGGAGAAGGGGTACACAGCTCCTAGTGAACCTCTCTGAATGACAGAGGCCCTAGCCCAAGTCATCCAAGGCCCATCATCTCCTTCTATGTACGTGGTGGGGCTGCAAGTGCCACAGATCCAGTGCAGAGGCTGACAGTGGAGCACTTTGAAGACTAGGCCAGGTGGGAGACCCCCTTTCATCACTCTGAGAGCATTTAGAAGAAGAGATTTGGCTCCCAGACTGGTGAGTTTTCAATTAAAGACTCTCACAGTGATGAACTTGGTTTCCTCACTTTCCCAGCCACCCCCCTGTTGTGTCATTTTTGTATGTTCTGTTTATCTGAGAGGGGATGGAGCTGTGAAAGGGAAGGACAAGGACAGCAAAGCAGAGGATCAAGTAACAGGATACTGAGCTATGCAGTCAGGGCTGTCCAAGGACAGCTTCCACACAGCTGCGCACCTAAGCACCACAGCCAAAACATAAAGCAAACCTGAGCAGAAAAATACACCAAGCTTTCTCTCTCATACCACTGTGACTGACTGCAGCCAAGAGGGTGAGGTGGAGTGCAGGGAGCAAGGGAGCCCTCAGGACAGACAGAACAATCATCACCAGACCCATTCCAGACCTGATGGCTTCAATATCTTCCTAATACCAAATAGAGTCCTAGTTTTATCATCTTAAATTTCCATTTTCTTGTGTGGGCACATCTGCAGAAATGCACACATGCTTTACACCTCCCCACAAACACAGAATCCCTTGGCAGCTTCAAATGCATCTGTAGGGAAGAAGGAAGGCCTTCACAGTGTGAGACACTCTTTAGAGATCTCTGGTTAGGTTGATCATGTCAAATGTTGCATTTAAAACCATTTGTCTCAGGTGTAACTTCAAACTGATACTCTAAAAGCAGGTTCAAAAACAAGCAGCCACTGTTATCAACCTCATCAGGAAAGCTGAAGCACAGAGAGGGGAGATTAGCTTGCATTAACCAGGAACAGAAAGAGCAGATGACCAAAAGGAGAGTCAAAACTAGTTGATGAGAGAGGAGAGTGATTATTAAGTCTTTCTTGGATCAAAATACAAGCTGAAACGTTAGCAGCAGCAAGCGCCTCTTTAAGTCAGTATGAAATGTTCCTATTTTCATACACAATTAGCCTCACTAGAGCAGTAAGAGCTGCCTCAAGTCTCCTTAATGTATTCATTGCTAGTGGAAAATTTCCTCTTGCATCTTTGTTACAGTTTCTCCCACAACATATCTCTCTGAATAGGTGATCATTTCAGTCAGAGTGTGAGGAAACATCTGGGCCCATCTGGCTCAATTAAAGTGCCTTGTTCTAAAAGCATAACCCGTCATTTTCTGCTCATCTTGTTGTATTTTTATTTTTGTCTGAAATTAGGACACACTTGGAAACGCTAATTATTTTATGAATCATCTAACATCAGACTCGATACATCTTTTTTTTGTTGTTGCTGTTATGCAGAGCCCTTACTTTCAGTTCTTTTGTCCACTGATACCAACACAACGCTGTCTGGCTTATCTCATTTCACAGGCTCTAAATAAAGCCTTCCTAGCGCTGAAGCTGGCCATGCGTATGGCAACGTGCTCTGCATCCCCAAGGCTTCCTGCTGCTCTCCGGCAGGCTGGGGCTGTGCCCTCTGGAGGAGGCAGAGCCCCGCGCTGTGCGATGGCAGGACCAGGACAGGCTGCGGCCGCCGCCTCCCCTGGCAGCGGCAGCGACCCGGGCTCGGCACCGCCTGCAGCCCGGCGAGCCTTGCGCACAGACACGCTCCAGGACCCCAAGGACACACGCCAAACCTGTCCCGGGGCCAGTGCGCAACCAGCGCTCACTGCTAGGCACAAACCCTGCGGCCAAAGCCCAGCGCCAGGGCAGCTCCTCAGCAGAGGGTGAGAAGCTGTAAGAGGTGTGGTGCCCGGCAGCTCAGCAAGGCTGTCACAGGCTAGGCAGCAGGAGGGAAGCCTGTGGGAAGTGCCTGTCCCTCTGTGGTACCAAGGAAAAAACAGGGTGAGCAGCAGGGCCTCTTGTGCTGTTATTTGACACAGAGGGGGGTCTGTTGCAAAAGGTGTGTAGAAGACTTGAGAAGTGCAACTTTGGACTATAAGGAGAACATTGTGTCCCTTGCCTTGTAGCTGCTGTGACAGAAAGAAGAGCAGGGGCAGGCCTCTCCAAGGCATTTGGACAGGATTTCCTGTCCAGGACTGGAAAGGCAGGTTCCTTTGCCTCCTGGCCAAGCATGAAGTATATCAGGGGGAAACAGCGGGAGAGCATAGAGGGCTGGTTGAAGGCATCCAGTTCCTTTTATTCAGTTCATTGTCCCATGGTACAAAAGGGTTTGTTAGCATGACACCAGTCCCTGCAGAAGGACAGATACCCTCTCTGATGCTGGACTGTTAGACCTCCATTCAGCTGTTCCAATGCTTCAGGCTCCCAACACCACGGACACTGTATGAAGCTTTCCAGAAAATCCAGGATATGATAGCCCTGGAGCCAAAAGAATAACCATTCAAAGACTGACTTCCAGGGGTCTAGACCATATGAGGGAGGGTGGATCTCTTTCAGGATCCCTGAGGAAGCAGTGTGCAGATTCCCAGCTATCGTGTGCGCCTTGTTTCCAAAAGATTTGCTCTGAAGTCAGAGGTCCAAGACCACAGCAGGGGTATCCAGAACCCCGGAGCTGTCCTTCTTCCCGCAGCAGCCTCTGTTAGCCCTGGATGAAGCTCCTGCACACAGTTCCCCTGCAGCAATGCAGAGCCAGCTCCCTTGTCAGCTCCTGGTGTTGAGGCTGCAGCAGCAGGAGCAGCACCAGTTCTGCCTAGCGAGGTATTTCTGCCAGACGTCAGTCCCTGGCCTGGGTAGCTGCATGCTGCCCATGCAGAGCCTCAGGGCTCAACTGGCCAGCAGGGGCTCCCACTGCTCCTGGTCCTGGTGGCTTTGCAAACTACGATATTACAAGTCGAGGAGCAGGGAATGGCTTGTGCCATCTCATCCTCCATGTCCCCAGGGCTGAAATGTCCATATTGAAAGCAAGAAAGATTCTAACTGCATGTGTTATTTGCTAGAGATCAATTACACATCAGTGTAAACAGCTGATCTCCTACTGAAATCACTTCTTTATTGTACAATTTATTAGAGGATTATTCAGACAGCTCAGCTGGACCTTACTAGCATATCAATATTTATTCTGCCCTTTAGCAGGAAGCAGAAATGGAAAGCATAATTTTCTTACTAAACTCTCCTGCTGGGAAGGCTGCACTTTGCTAATGCCACAGAAATCCTCTGTGTCCTCAGTGAAGGCTTGTGGCCTCATGCAGACCCACTCCTGGGCCTGGCTTGGGAGCAGAGCCCAGGCAGCACCAGCAACACGGTGTCCACATGTCCCCAGAGACACCTCTGCCCAAACCAGGGATGCCACAGCACTGGCCAGTCACTGCTGTGGAAACCTGAGTTAAAGCTAAAGAGATAAGTGGAGGCATGACTGCAGCAGTACTTAATGCTAGGGGAACACCTTCAGAATTCAAACAATTCCATTGTGAGAAAAATAGATAAATCAGCACTATTTTGGATTACTCTGACCCTGGAGTTGCAGAGATAGGTAAGCAGATAATTCTGCAAAAGCCACATACCTGAAAACAAAGCTCTGCCTCAGCACACATTTGCCTACAGTGCCAGGCTGCTTTCTTGTTCATGCTCACTGCTCCAAAAATAAATTGCTTCAGCATCGATAACTGGATGTGTAAAACAAGGGCAAACATTACTTCAGACACAGTCAAATATCAGGAAATATGAAATACATAGGCCCGTAGCACCTGTACTAAAAGGTACTAAAATCTGAAAACCTTGGATTTTTTAGAAGCTGCCTAAGTTATCAGAAGTACTGACCTCCCATTGCAAAGACCACAGTACCATAGGTTGTTTCAAGGACTTAACTCCTCATAACTCTTGGAAATTCCTTATAGAATGAAGCGTATGTTTGCTCTCCACAAACAAATCACTGAAAACAGAATTTCTGACATTTCATACCTTTCATATCAAAGAGGCCTTGGATTTGTCTTTTCTCACCTAGAAATTGTAACCTTGTAGTTCAGCCACACTAACAGCAGATCTTGAGCTTCAAAACATTGCTTTATTAGACCTCAAGTTGTCAGGCCTTAAATCTATCTTTGCTTGATTTTGGCCATCCGTGCAAAATGCACGTTGAGATACATCATTTGTAATTTACCTTAGACACTTATTGCCTAGCTTGTCTTAGCTGCAACAGCAAAATTGTCTGATGGTCAGTGCCTGCTCTTGTCCTGTGGCTTAGGGCTTTTTTTTTTTTTTGAGATATTGCCTCAAATGCCTTTTAGTGTAAGTTTTGTTTAGCTTGTGCTAATCGTGTTGTTCTTCCTTCCTAAGAAATTGTGCCTTTTACAAAGAAACAGCAGACCTGAATAATCATGGTATAATTAACCCTCTGGACCCAGAGCAGACAAGAACGTATAACCTACGAGTATGTGCAAGGTTGATATATACAAAGCCTCCTTGGAACTCACTCCCACAGGTCCATATCCTTATGCTGAGGGCTACAGAGATGGACTCAGTCCTACAGGTGCCATCCCAGGAGAGCAATATAGGCGGAAAACTCAAAAGGTAAGGAAAACTTGCTTGATTTTCTTTACCTTGAACTTGAGTGACTTCCTGGAAGAAAATGCAGGGTGGGTCTGGAGGACAAAGCTGGCACAGTAGGCAGGTGTGTGCCTTCTCCTGTGCATTGTCCAGTGGCAGACATTAAAACAGATGCAGCCTTTTTCCTGTTAGGGAATACAGAGGTACACCCCCGCTCTGCAGAACTGGAGCTGCATCTCACAATTCTGGATAAGAGCGTGGTCTTCTAACATCTCCTTCTGTGGATGCTTCTGCAGAAACTGCAAACACTGCCAGGAGACATGTCTTTGGGAAATGTATTTGCATTTCTGTCTGTCTTTGGAAAAGGACATGAAGTATTAAATGCCACCATGTTGCTGTTTCAGCAGATCTTTAGCACAGACTGGAATTCCTGTTGCTGTGACCCAGCCACAGGAATTCCAGTCTGTCCTAAAGATCTGCTGAATTTTTCAGCAGATTGTGATCTTCCAGCATCTGGAGTAATCTTCTAATACTATTTGCATAGCACTGAAACTAAAGAACAGCATTTATAATTTTTCATTTGAAGCAGACACATTACACTTCACAGCAATGGAATTAAAAGTTGAAACTCATCTGATATTATTTACCTTACACAAGATGCTTGATCATATTAAAGATGCAGTTTCCAGTCATTCATCCAGGTAAAACTCAAACTTTGTTTTTGAGGTCTTGTTGGTATTAAATCCTATTGAATTGCTGTCATTTGGGCTGAGTTTTATACCATCCTGCACTGGGATTAATAAATGCATGTAAATTTTCCTTTGAAGCTGTGAACATTTTTTTCAGACAGGAAATATTCCAGGCAGAACTTGATTCAGGAGCTGAGTTTGAGTATTCAAGATACTGACCAGATGAATTTTGTGGCATTCATGGTGGGGCACAGGAACACTGGTGAGAGATGGCCTTTCTATGAGAGCACTTGTGAAAGGTGCTAACCCTGGTCTAGTGCTGGGCCCTGCAGGCAGGTATCCTTTGAGTCACCTGGGAACCTCACACCCAGTCACCTCAACAACCTCCCCACGGGGGAAGCAGCCTGGGAGCTGTCAGGGCCTCATTTTACAGCCTCCTTTACTCAGAGCAGGTGTTAGGACAGTACAGCTGTTTGCACTGTCTAGAATCTTTGGGTTCTTCCTCCTCCCACTGCAGCTGTCTGAGTACCTGCACTCTAAAATACTGTGTGTCTGAGGTCACACCTACCCACCAGAGGCTGAGCACATGCAGGGCACAGCCCTGGGATCCACCTGGATGCTTACTGCCCAGCCCCTTGCTCTCCTACGCTGTTTCCAGTCTGTGTGTCCATCCCCACCTGAAGTTCCAAGACTCCTGTGGTGCATGTCTCCTCTTCATCATTCTCCAGCATGGATTACTTGTTTCTGTCCACTTAGTGGAGCATCTACTCTCATGGGTTGCGAGCTCTGCCCCCGGCATTGTCAGCCTGTGAATTCAGACATCCAAAAGCAGCTCTTTATTGCAACATGCGCAAACTACACAAACACATTCAAAATGCTCAGTATTAAAAAAACCTCTGTGTGCCATGCGTGTGAAATGGTGATGAACACACCATTCTGCCAGCAGATGGCAATCAAAATAAAGAAACATGATTACTGGTGGTAAATAATTCCACATGAAATCAGGTGCATTTTACTCAGGGGAGCAATGCAGCTGCCACCCACCACAAGGCAGCTGGCAGAGAATTATGTCCCTTCTGCCTCTCCCCCTTGCATTAGTTCCTAGAAAGGTTTTATAAGAAACCCCCAAACATCCTTTTATACATCTGGAGATGGTAAGCAATTGCAGTTCAACCCTCCACAGGAGATGTAGTCTTCATTAAGTCCCACACATGGAAAAAGAAATAGAGATCTGACAGAGGCTCATACTTTGCACACGTGGGGCAGCAGCTGCAGCGTGTGCACAGAAGCAGGTGAGGAATTTCCAGGTCTAATAGGTGTTAGGCTCATGGTGGTAGGAGCAGCAGAAAAGCCTAGTGAGAAGTGAGTGAGGGGAGAAAAAGGGAGGGCAGCTCCCACAGTGAAGATAGCTGAGAAAAAACCCCAAATATTGGTAATAAAATGAAAACTAAAAAAACCTTGCATTCATCCCTGGTTCCATGATGAGTCAGTAAAGGCATGAGAGGCAAATTTAGCCACAGTATATAAAAATATCTCAGTGTGAAATGAGATAGAATATACACTGGGTTCAACAGCCTTAATTCAATCAATTGAAAAAACATGAAGGGGTCCAGTTATTGTGGTTCATACATCCCTAGAGCAGAACCTGGCACCTCATCTGCCTCTACGGTGAGCCACCACTAGGATGTGGACGGAGCAGGTGTGCAGCAAGAAAGGGAGAGCTAACTGCTGCAGGTCTGGTTTCTAGTTATAGAACAGTTTCTGGCTCTGCTTTGCTGGAGACCAGTTTCCACATGAAGTCTAGTGAATCCATTGCTTTAGAAACTCCAGAAAGATGACATTTTGGAGCTGTCAACAAGAGAGAAGTGTTCTTCTTTCTCTAACAGCTTCTAGGAATGCTGTCAGCAGTATTTTGGAACTTCATAATGAGACTGACAGTACTAGGCTAGCAGGGATCAGGAGAGGAGCAGACCCAGCAGGAGTACCAAATTCAACCCTTATGGAACACTCAGTGCTTCACAGCACACACAGCAACATCCCTGCAATGCAAACCAAGGCTTGTAATTTAAATCAGCTTCCTGAGCAAGCTGGATGAGCTTTCTTCACATTTCTTCTGGCACGTTAGAAGCATGCAGGACACATTGCATGTGGTCAGAGCTGCAGTGCACTGACAATCCCATCTCCTGCAGAGCAGTTGTGCTGTCCTGCTCCTCACCAGAGCCATGCACAAAGAAACAAGCATTGCAGTTCACCAGTTAATAATGGCTGGGTCTGCCAGCACCATTTTATCCCAGAAAACTTCACAGCCACTATTTTGTGTGTGTGTCCAGAGCTTTGACTAGGAGCTGAAGCCACTCCAGGAGAACAGCCAGCAGCTTTACCGATTAAGGATGAGGAGTTCCTTGTAAGTTTGTACTAGAAGGGATCCTTCTAGATCAAGTCTTCACCTACCTACAGGCTTCATTTTCCCATTTTCAGTGTTTTTGCCCAAAAATCTACCAGAAGTCTTTCTCTTAAGAGAGGCAGTGCTGAGGCAGGGCAAATCATATCCTCTCCAGCATTATAGTAACCAGGTGAGGTATCTACAATTGCAGACTTGGAAGGCTTTGATTGCTACAGGCTGCTCTGCACACTACAGTTCACAGAGCATTTCTGCTGCCTTCTTTTAATCCTCATTCACTTTCTTTTGTGTGCTCTGCTTGATATTGAATTTATGGCCATGCTAACTCTTTGTAATGCATTCTGCTTACCTAGTGTAATTACTGATGCTTGGTAGGTTGACTCTTCAGGATTTCTATTTGCTGGGTTCTCCCAACTCAAGTCTTTCTAAACTCGCATCAGAGTAGCCAGAAGCCTTGCATACGGCATAGAAAGATGCACTTGACTAAAATTATCCTCCTTTGCTGCAGAGGTGAATGACCAGAAGTAGGTATCAATACATTTTCAGCAACTTGCATGTTTGGAATAAACCGATTAGCAGCAGAAGTTGTAGCATGTTTTGTAAGTGATACAAAGAGAAAGGTCTTTAAGCATCTTGGCACTGAGTAATCTATCATAAAGTCTTGTAAACCCATCAGATTATTCAAAGTAGTAAGCAGAATATGAAAAACATTATCCAGTAGCAATGGCCTCTGCCTAAGAGGCCATTGCTACTGGATAATTTGGTCATGCCTGTCCATTCTCTTATTTCCTCCAGTGTTTACCCTTCTCCTTGGGGAGCACCAATGGTATTCCTATACTTTTATGGTTTTAACTTTTAAAGAAACTTTCTCAATGTCACCGAGTGGCTTGTTCCCACCTATGAAAGATCCTGCTGGCCCATTCTTGTTGCAGAGTATGAAGTCAAGATGCTTCTGGACACCTTGTCAGTATGCTCCCAGCAGAAGCTCACCCTTTGCCATGTCACATTCCCTCAGATTCCTGCCATCTGCAGTTCTTCATTACCAGATGTGTCCCTCCACCATCCCTACAGGCTGCTCATATTCCCCTCTCCTGCCCCAGTCGTGTCCATGTGCTCCTGTTCTCTTCCCTTTTGATCACTGCTACACACTTAGGCCAGCGCTTCCCTTGGGCAATGGAAAAGCACTGCAGCAGCTCCTGTGCAAGAACCCCCTCAACCCAACACTGCAACTGGAAAATGCAGCTGCCAAACCCCAGGGCACAGTGCAGCGACCCTCTCCAGCAGAAGAGACACTTCTCAAGAGCCACTCAGCTCCTAACACGTTCAGTCAACCTGAATACAACGAGAACCACTTCTCTAACATTTGCATACTGTTCTGGAAGACACAGTGGAAATACTTCAGGTGTTCAGGCCATTTCTCTCTCGGTAAAGAAGGAAATAGACAAAGTTATTTTGTTTGTTTTAATTGATCATTGGTTAAATTGTAATACATTTCAAAGCAAAATATTCTGTTCAAGGACACTGTACTAAACATTAAATCTACTTTTAAACAAGGCTTAATTTGACTATTTTACCTTATATACATACAGGTATAAGTTTCATTTCACTAGTAGCAAAATTACACATTACATTGCATTTCCTGAAAGATGGCAAAACCAGGAATTGAGTGTCTATTCTGTCCTTCCACACACTCCAAATCAGAAAAAAACACAGATATTGAAAGTACAATCACAACGACAGGTAGATACAATAAGGACCTCAGAGCAAGCCAAGACCTTATGAGAGATGACAATCACTTCTAGAAATCTACATTGCAAATATACAGTACATTCGACTAGAGTTTTGGGAGCTCCCACAATGCCTCTTAATCCCCTTTTGGTAATAAAAGCTTCTATGACAACACGAATCCTTCATAAAAAGTACTGAATTCGTATTTTTGGAGCATATGTTGGAAGCTTAATGCAGTCTAAGCTGCAGTCCACAATAAGCTCACCCAAAGAGAGAGTAAGCAAGCATTGCAAGATTCATCAAGTTCAGAACCAGAGCTCAGCTCCTCATCATCGAGCTTCTGGGTGCAAGAGCTGCTCTGCACCAGGGATAGGCTCAAAGGGTGGGAAATTATACACTCCTTTTACAGCTTTCGCAGGTCAATCATCTGCAAGTTCTTGACAGAAAATGTCAACTGAGTCATACAAGATTAATTTGAACTTATTTACAAAGCAGCTGTTACATTGCAATTGTTAGACAATTAAGGACACAGCTAAGGAGCAAAAAGGTTTCCACATTTATGTTATTCCTGAAAACACTTCTGTGAGCAGCAGTGAGTGCAGAGGCCAGCGAGTATGCAAACACACTGCCACTGCTGGGAAAACCACAGTCTGGCCTCGGGAAGTGGAATGGCGCACAGAACTCAGCAGCCCCAAAGGCCTGATGTGGTTTCTGTAATGCTCAAACTCCTTTGCTTTGGTTTGTGCAAAAAATTGACCTTGTGCATGTAGCTTTCACAAACCAACTGCTGCTCTGTGCTTGGCAAGATAAAATGGGAGGAATTGTCCAGAACTACCAATGAAGGTAAACGAGGCATTTTTCATGAGCACTAATTACCCTCACAAGTACAACACCAAAGACTCTGCCACCATTCCAAGAAAATGTACTTCCTCAGCACTTCTGGAGGTTTTCTGTTCTGTACTTGATGGAGAAGCTACCACTAATTAGCAAAATAGCTGAACTTGACCCAACTAACAATGCTGAGGAAGTTTTCCTTCCAGGCTTTATGTCTAATTAACCACAAACACTCTTTGCTGCTCCTAAGGAACTCTGACAGCACTAGGAAACACCAAAAAGGCAAGCCTGAGGTTGAAGACACCAACTGACTTCGTTCCAGTTAAAATACATCACTTGCTTCTATTAGGCAGACTCCAGCCACACACTCTTAACACCAATTCTCCTTCACAGATATCTGTTTTAAAAGTTATTTTGCTGGACTCCAGATCCAACAGCAATGTAACACAAGTAATTTGTAATTAAAAAAAAACTAGTGGAAACCTGCCCAAACATTTTAAAAACCTGCTTTATATGAACTTTGGGGGGGTGGGGGGGGTGTGGGGAAGCTAAGGACTTGGTACTCCAACTTGTTACAGTCAGTCAGCAGTGTTCTAAAAGGGATGGAAAGGAGGCTGCAAACCAGATTCTCTCTGCTAGTCTACACCTGTTTTTAGCAGAGGTAGGTAGCAATAGGTCAGTGGAGAGAGAATTAGAAAACAATATTTCAGAATTTCAGATGTACTTTAGAGCCCAGGTGTTTTTCTCTACTCTTCCTTTAATCTCTCTTGTGCTGTTTTCTTTTTCTTGCACTAACCATCTCAGCCTACTTAGTTTTGTAAAGTGAGCCCTGGTAGGCTGCAAACAAGATATGACATTAGTCAGATGTTGCTACGAGACAGAAGAACAACCAACACAGGCCAGCAGGTGCCATCACTTGCTGCAAGAGTCAAGGAGGTGCTTCATAAGAGAACCTCAAGTGCCTCATGCATATCCTTGGAGCACATGCATGCATGCAGAGTATCAACCTGCAGGTAACACCTGGTGACCTCATCTTCAAGCTTCACAGCCAGCAGAAGCAGATATAAAATTCAGCTTTCAGGTTGGGGTGTGGCTTCAACATTTCAAAACTTAACTGTGCAATGAACAATTAACATGAATGGAAAATAAACATTTTCAGCAAAGAGAGAATCCAGCTAAGTCTCTGATTAATAATTTTTTTCTGAAGCCTGCTCTATAAAAGCTTTTCAATTTGTGGACACTAAGAATACAACTACAGTGAAATATGTGTGTTCTCATTTGAGTGCACTCCTAGTTCATACAGCAGACAGACAATTAACAACCAAGTACAAATAAAAGGTTGAAAAGCCCTAATTCCCAGATTGTCTACCATTCTTTATTACTGTTTTAAGATGAATTCATAAAAGTGGTGGACTTTTTTCTTCCAAATTACCATCTCGTATAAAAGCAACATTAATACTCAATAACATTTATATGAAATATACTTTAACTTCTCTCTTCCCAGGTTCTTGTACTTAATATATACACCTTACACTAAGAAACACCTTTGGTGGTCATCATGCTGCTTTGTGTTGCACAGAAAACAAAACTTCCATTTATTATGTTCATATTCACCACTTGAATTTCTTTTAATTTCCAAATAACAGTTTGCTTACAGAATCTTAATGAAATCCCCATTGTTTGCACATTCTTGTACGTAACACAGAGAAATGACACAATTACAAAAAACAAAACCAAAATTGAAACATCCCACCCAAAATAGTTTCATTGTCAAGATTTATCAGTTTCCCAAACCAAGCTTCTCCCAGATTCTTAGCAGCAAAATTGAATTACGTAGAAAGGAGCAGGGCAGATAAATCAGCCAGTTCCCCCACAGAACGAGAGCTGACTAAGCCATAAAATAAGCTGAGCAGCTCTGTCAACCCAACTGAAGTTTCAGTAATTATGTAATGGCTCTTGGAAGAATCCACAGCCAAATTTCTTGAATTTCCATAATTTTTAAAAGAGAGAGCTAATTTCAAGAGATCTTCAGTTCCAGGTAAAATACTTGCACTCATGTTTTCCCTGCTAACTTAAAATCACATCTAAGGTTCTTCTCTGGTGTTCCAAGAAAATTTTGCAAGCAAGAGTAGAGAAATTTTAAAAAGCTTAATGTAGACATCATCCAGAAAATGCTACCAGATACACAAAGCAGAGGAAGATATTTTCCTCCCAACTTTCGTGTTTTAATTTTTAAACATATATTTCGAGAAAAGAGCAATTAAAAATGTATGCTTTAAAATAAGTTGCCTATACATGCTGAATGAACATGGGTTTTTAAAGCAGTCCTTCCTTATTCTAAGCAGCCCCCTTAGAAATGCTTTATCTCTCAATTGTATATCGCACTACAGTCAAAGTCATATATATCTGTGTTTGTCTTTTGAAACCTATTCCTAGATAACATTTGCCCTAGAACTGTAAAAAGGTCTCCCACAAACCTATCCTACCAGCACAAGCCTTTAATTTCCATGGTTGCAGAACACATACACAAGGAATTAATGAAGTATCCAAAGGAAAAAAGATTAACTCTTACTTTAAATCAGACAGCAAGTTACATACATTTATGAAGAAATCTACTGAGATTTAAGACTGCTTCAAAGCAGTAACTGAAATACAACAGCAGCTATGAATAATATATAACCTTCCTGATTCATAACTGATCCCAGCTTCACCTTAACAAAAAAAAAAAAAAAAAGAAAAATCACAGCAGCTAAATATATATGCAAATATACACAAACAAAACCTTTGATCAGAGGTTAATAAGTAACTGTGTTATATCAGAGCTAGAGACTAGACATTGCAAGTGTTCAGCAGTCTCTAACCCACCAGCTCTTGGGCTGGTGCAGCAGTGGAAAATCTCATCCAATGCACCTTTCAGGTGGCATTAGAATCTCATGTTTCCTGTTCAGATGTTGCTCAGCTGAACAGTTACCTCTGCTAATAATACGGCTTCCCTCTCAGTTAAGCATGCAAAATGTATAAAAAGGCAAGTGGTCAAAATATCCCCTTGAATGCCCAACTGTCCGGTTTCAGGAGACTGCTGCTGAAGATTTAATAGCTAATTTTCAACATTTTCAAACTTGATATGAAAATTGCATTTTGTTATTTCACAGAGTATAACAGTCATTAGTTGTTTGCATCATCCACCCCAGCACTACTGAAAAAGTGCCTTCTGAACAGGGAATGAGAAAACATGGTAAGTTTTGTTACCAAGCTGTGTCTCTACTCATCTTGCACTAAGCAGCGCATGGAAATAGGTGAGCGGAAAATCAGCAGTATACCAAGACACACCATGTTTTCACATGCACTGATGCCACGCATATCTCAAAAATACACAAGTTCAAACATGCAACAAAATGTTTGTTAATGCACTTTAAATGCTCACCAGATGAAAATGAGTGATTTAATACTCAGACAAATCAAAGTACAGTTAAAAGGTTTGTGTTTACGCTTCAAGTTTCAGAGTAAAATTGTTTCTATCAGAGTATTTGAAGTGCAATGAAAGGAACGTTCCACTGAACTCAGAAACAAAAGACACCATTTAAAGAACTAGGAAAATAAGCACAGGTCAGACTACTGCAATAAATAAACAAAACAGCAGGAACATGCAGACCTCAGAGTCAAAATTTCTTTTTAGATTCATGATATGTTAAAAAAAAAAGTGAAAAGAAAAAAAAATCAAGAACAACCCTGTCTGACTTTCTCACATGTGCTGTCTTTTTGGCTAAACAACTGTTACTCTATTGTAAAGATATTACCAGAAAACATTATTTACAGAATGATTATCAGATTGATTATATAAAATAAAGAAGAAAATATACACCCTTAGGTTTGAGATAAGCCAAGCAAATTCACTGCTGCTAACTAAAGCACTTTGAAGAAGGCGACAGGCACCAAATATCAAAATTGAATCACAAAACTACTCAAAGTAACAGACAAATTTGGGACGGTAGAGGTACAGCAAAGATCATTTAAGTTGGAATGATTTATAACTAATACTAGCCTATCACTTATTACTTAGCTTCATTCAAATTCTATTTTTCTTATACAAAACTGAAGAGAAATCTTTACTCCCTGTGATTTCTTCAATAGATTGTGATTTCTTCAGCAGCTTTTTTCTTAATGCATCTATGTAATGCTTTGTACTCTACATCTTACAAAATACATCCCCACATTTAAGTGCATAACTAGAAACTGTGCTGAAATTGTGGAAAAGCGCTTCATAAATCTCAGGCGCAATAAAGTCATAACAATGATCAGCTCCAGTTCCTGGAAGCAGTTCTGTGAAAGGTGAAGTTTCAGAAAAGGGACTTCGATCCCTGGTTTTCAAACTCTGACCATGCATCATTCAATTCCATGAAGATCATTTTGGCATATTGCTCGTAGGGCTGTCCTGTGGCCTGGAAACAAAGAGAATGCATCATAAGCATAAAAGCATTAGAAATTGGGTCTTTAGAAAAGATCTCATCCCTTTTATATTTGCTGTCTTATTCAACAGCTACAGACTGCTCTGTGAATATAATTTTACAGAGAACTCTCTCTAACCTTATCCATGAGTATTTTTTAAATAAATCCAAATCCTTGGTTTCCTTGTGTTACTTTCAAGCTTTCAGTTCAATTCATAAGTAATTAAAATTTAGCTAAAAACAATTTTCAAAGCTGTTCTTTTCATAAAAAGTTTCACGTACTATTATTTACTGATAAAATTAAGTCATTTTTGGAATTGCTTCCTGAAAGATCCTGCAGTAGTCTACAGGAATAAAATCTGAGTCCTCTTTAAGACAACTTCTTTTGAATGAAATTCCCTGGAAAAAAATCTGTTGCTGGTTGTGAATGGCACTAAGACTCAGCATGACTGGCATAGCTCTTCCTGTGTGTTTGCTTCCATACTCAAGGATACTCCTGATTCCCTGCCTGTTTCACAGCTGCCCTGACTCTGGGCCAACACAATCCAACCCTTGTGGTTAATAAAGTCCAAAAATCCAGTACCAAAAGATGGTTGTCTCCAATAAAAAAGAGAAGCCCCAGAGCCCCCTCCAGGATTCTTCCCCTTCTCCTGCTGCTTAGCTTTTGGCACCTGCAGTACTTTATCAACGCATAACAGGTAAGTGGCAAAATAAAAGAACAAGGAAGACAAATATGCCCTAAACAGAGCTGTGTTCTGACACTGATGCATTAAGGGCCTTACAGATAACACCTAAAATACCACCACAAAGGTGGAAGAAGTCACATACCCAAGAACCCTGAAGGAGAGGGGAAACTAAAAAACCAAAAATTGTCATGTTTGTTATGGACACAAGACAACATAGGATTTAGACTTGCTCCCTAAACCACCAGACAATGCAAACCTGAAAATTCAAACCAGGTATATCCAGTGCTTCTCTTTCTATCTAATACAAGAGCTCAGAACAAGAAGTTATCTTGATACATTGGGATGCATTAAGCATTTTAAAAAAGACAAATGCAATGTAATACTCATTACATATTTTTCATCTGATAACTTGTTTATTCTACAAAGTTTTCTTTTTTTAGTAAAAATGGTTTAGTAAATGGTTTAGTAAATGGTTCAGCAGGTTTTTCCTACCAGTTTTGCTGTGGCAGCCTCTGAGTCTCCACACTAGTTCTAAAAGACTTGAAGTACCAGATCACAGAAATGAAACACATTCCACTAATCAGCATTAAATCTGCCATCTGTCAGTCAGAACCCAGCATGACTGACTCTGGTGCTCAGTACAGCCCTCACTGGATCTTTCATTTGTTAACCCTTCTCTGTTGAATTTTCTGCTGTGTCAGGACAACAAGAATAACCCTGTACTACCTGAATGCAGTAGGACACCATATCCAGAAGACAATGGAAGCACAGTGAAGAACATCTAGGGTGCTGATTGTGAAGCAAGGCATTTGACAGTAACCTGTATGGTATGGTAAAAGCAGTTTGCATTCCTCTTATAATAAAGAAGATCAGAGGAAAACACTCACCTTATCAGGATGAACCACAAGCACTGCTTTCCTGTAGTACTTCTTTACTTGTTCAGGAGTTACTAAATCTGCCATGCTGACTGGTTTCCACTTATTTTCCCCTTCCCAAAGCACTGTATGTAGAGTGGATATTAATGCTCTGATATTTCTCTCCTTTCCTTCAATCCATTCAAGAATCTGGGAAAATCAGAATACATAGAACTGAATGCAGCACTGTAAGCATTCTCAGCCTCCAGAGACACAATCTTCACTCCCTGCAAGACCATATAATCATGACTCAAGTGCAGCTGTCCTATTGCACTCAGTCTCCAAATTCAACTGCCTTAGCCACTCAAAAAGGGATACTTTGCATCTATTACTGGAGACTAGCTCATTGTTACTAGTTTACTGCAGAAATTCAGTCATTGCAAGAGAAATGGTTAAAAACATATGTTATATTAATCTTATCCCTGTCAGGGCCCACGGACAAATTATTATTTGATTTGTACAAAAGCGTAAATATATTTTAAAACTTCCATTACAAGCTTTGTACAACAGATAGTGTCTAATAGTAATTCACGTTTACTTAAGCAACCTGCAGAAGTGCATAGACAAAAGTGCTCTTTGAGATGTCCCCAAAGTCAATTGGGGGATGTTGCTCAGACTTTAACAGAAATATTCAAGCCATAACATAGGGATACAGTGTTTCCCTTGAACCCTTACTATCACCAGTGAGAATGGTAACTAAATATCTGTACTTGTTTCCATTTGTGGTAATTTCTGTTAAAATGTGCCGGGGCACTCTCTCTTCAGCAAGGGCACTTTGTGAAAACAAATTTCAGCATTCCTTCAAAGCTCATTTGCTAACTTTTCTGAAGCACCATGAAGACTAAAGATCTGGAAGTGTATTAATATGTGAAGTTATCATTGACTAACGGGTCAAAAGAATCTGAACAACAAGGAACATATCCCAGACTAGTTATACATCCTGTCTCTGGAACTGCACCTTCTAGTAATTTCTTAGGACAGCAGCAGCACTTGTTAATCAGAAAATGAAAGTACATGATCACCCTGAAGACAGCTATTAATATTTAAGGTGTATTTTTGTATTATCAGCTACATCCATATTTTCTAAACCACGAGCCTTTAGTTTCTCTGTTGGTCATTGTATCCTTCTGCTCTGTTATCAGCAGTTCTAAGCATAAGATCAGATCTTCACTTGAATTAAAATCACTGTTAAACAAACCTTGAGTTTCAAGGGGTCCATATCTTTAGACATCTCTTGTTTTCTCATCTCAGCAATTGTCTTTGGTCCCTTTTTATCAGATTTTGCTGAAAATCCTTGATTAGATAAGAGATCCTCAAAGTCATTTTCTGAAACTTTTGGCTTTTGACCTATGAAAAGAGAAAAAACATTAAATGAGAAGTCTCACTGGAGAATACATTAACAGGGGAAATATACTGCCCTTAGATACACCTGGATGGCATTTATCACTGCCATGATAAATATCCTTCAGTGACACCAAAAGCCACAAAACTAAAAAGGATAAAAATAAAAGGGATCTCTAACAAACTTTCAGTCCAGCAGAGCAGAAAACCTAACATGCTAACCTCTGCCTAATACTTGCATGTCATCCTTTTAGAAAAATGGAGTAGATTTGAGGGAACGCACATCTATCTACAATTTTGGAAATTACTCCATTTTTCCATTGTAAGTTAGTTTCAAATGCCACGCAGCAGTTTTTCAAATAACCATATACTCAACAGTATCACTGAAAGCACGTAGTCAACACCTAAGCATGTTGAAACTTATCCAGAATAATGACCTGATAAAATAGCAACATGAATATTCATTACATAACCAACAAATTTCAGAGAACTCTGAAGAGGCCTCTGGATGTTGTCTAGTCCAATCCTCACTCAAAGCAGGGACAACCAGGTACATTTGTTAGGCCTCTGTCAGGCTGAAGTCCATCTGTTTTTAAGCGAGAGGAATTACAACAACCTGTTTCAGCATTTCATCATGCCAATTGATTTTTTTGCCTTGTTCTACAGATTTTCCTGTGCTGCAACCTACACTCATTGCCTCTGCATCCTGACACCTTTTTCCAGATATGGACCAACAGAATAATTCCAACTTTAAAAAGTACCTGCTGTTCACTTATATGTCAATTTAAGGGAAGAACAATCCTAATATCAACACACCAGAAAATAAAATTTTACAATAAAGTTCATACAGAAGAGACCAAGCCTAACCCTATAACTCCAGGTTTGCCTACTCAGTTGGAATACATTAAAGAACTGTATGATTCCACCTGGTCTGGTCCCCATGTCTCTTTCAAGCACAAGAATTTTCAGTAATTTTACCTTGTCTTTCTCAAGACAAGCTACTCTTCTTCAGTTAGGAAAAACAGTGTATCCCTTTATCTTTGTATCACAAACAGACTAACATGAAGCAACATTATCAACCATCTCTCCTCAGATGGATCAAATTTACCTTTCTAAACTCACTGATACTAAACCAGTTCCCATGTGGGTGAGTAATCACAGCCTTGAGACCTTATGCCCAAACTCATGTACACCTTTGCTATCATCAGCTTGTCTGTTATGTACTGGGATAGGTTTGGAAAGGCAGGATACCAGATTTGGCAAGTGTTTTTCTGTTTTCTATTAGACACAACTTAAATGTGAAGAAAAATATGAAGGTAGAAGAGCTTCTGCAGGTAACAGCACACCCAACTAATTTCACATGGGACATTATAAATAATACACATTCAAAAAACTTACCAAAGCTTGGGGCTCTGACTCCTCTTTCTTCTCGTCCCCCAATAACACTGAAGTTTACTGTGTAGTTGGGCTTAGCTGCTGTGCTGGACTTAGTCTGGGACTGCCATGAAGTAGTTTGTGGTTTGGAGGATTTCTGCCACTGATTTCCTAGCTTCTGAGATGGAGCAGTCTTCTGACTAAATCCACTACCCAAGAGTCCACCAGCAGATGAACCTAACAAAAAAAAATACTCACTTAGTTGCTCAGTTAAGTACCTGTCACCTGTTTAATACAAGTAAGACAGTTTGGTCCTGACATATAACCACACAGCTCACAGTGTAACAGGAAAGCGTGGGTAAAATGGAGTTAAGAGTCTCATTAAGAAGTAACTTGGATAGCAGGAGCTGGAGGCTTTACTGAAAGTCTTTTCTTACAACTCAAGATTTCAAATGTCAGTTTTAGCAAAAACATGCACCCTTATCTGAAGGGTCAGGCACATGTCAGGCTAGGAGATAATATGGCTGAGACAGTAGTTCTGCTTCCCACTTCCGCTAATATGCAGTGCATAATAAACAACTAATTACAAAAAATGGTAACAGACTGAGATGGTTTTCCAATGAATGCTTTCAAAGTCTCTAGTGGTTCCTTGCACTACTGTTTAAGGAAGATGAGGAGACCATTGTTCTATAGAAGCATTACCAGGGAATATACTGCACATGAGTAAGAAAAGCACTGCAGCCTGCAGGAGATCCTGTAACCAGCCTCCTGTGGCATAGGCCAAGCCTGTCTGGGTAAACATAGCAATGCAAACTTGATTTGCTCTTTCAAAAATGGCTCCTCACACTTCAGCTCTCCTGATGCCTCCCTTTGGAAGTGGCTGCTCAGACCTCTAACTCACACAAGAGAATGTCTCCCCAGGGCTGTGACAGGATACCATACTATATCTTGAAATATCACACCTGATAAAACCCAGTAATGCAATATAAGACCCAGTAAAATCTAGGAATGCACTGCTTTTTCATTAAATCACTCAACTGCAGTCAACTCAGTTTTCAGTCATTGACAACTTGTGAAATTTACAGAAAAAAAATTGTTACTAGTCAGAGCAAATCTGCATATTGAAAAATTATTTCTTTCACCTATTCTTTCAAAGCATTCCACGTTTACTATTGCAGTTTTCAAGGCCAACAAATTCTTCCTGTAGGACAAGTCAATGCCTCACTGCTCACAAAAACTTTTCAACACCACACTCCTACTTTCTGACAGAGGACCACTCCTAAAGAAGAGTGTGATAACACCAACCAGCACAGAAAACTATTGGTATCCTACCAGTATGCTAATACACCAGTATTCATTACTTTAGCTGCTATTTTGGGGGGTTTATATAGCATTCATATTTAAGCAGCTTGCACTCTCATAAATTGTCTTTCAGAACAGCATCTTGTATGTGAAAGCCAAAAAACTCCTATGAAAAATACAACAGAATGTGGTATTCCAGTTGTATTCCAGAACTGAATTCCAGTTCTTGTGATGCCTTGAAAATTCATTTCAAGCCTGGGAACATTAACTAGGACAGTGACATCTGGCTACTTCTTAATGCAGTCATTTTTCCTATTGAAAGAGTAATGAATTGACCCAAGTACTGCTAAAATTAGTTTGATTTCTTTAATCTGATTCAGTGTGGGCTATACCTACATCTTCAAGTCAAGAATAAAGTGACTTTTTTTACTGTCACATTATCTGTGCATTTAATAATCCGTGTTAACCTGAATTATTAAACTAGAAAATTTTTAACAATTTTTTTACATCAAAGCAGCCTCATTGGTACTGCTTCAACACCAGAATTTTGCAGTGCTTATGCCCAAGCAACATCAAGAAGTCAAACATTGCATGCTATCTGGTACTTCTACAAGAATTCCACTCAATTCAATACACAGTGCTAACTGCCAAGGCAACAGGGTAAAACCTCCATCAGCTCCAAGCTAAGGGAAAAGCAGGTTTGCTCAATTCAGTGACACTAGACTGTTCTGAATCATTCTGTGTACTCTGGGCAGCTGGTCACATTTGTTATGGCAGTGTGGGTTCTGAAATGCGAGGACTGCAGCTCTCTTGTGAGTGCTACAGGACTGAATTCCTGAGTTTCAGGCCAATAAAACACCTGGGAACAAAAGTTATTCTGCAATGTTTCTTATCTTCCAGAACTCCTTGTGCCCTTCACTGCAAACTGAATGCAAGCATTTATAGTGTTTTTGGTACTGGTTTGCAAAGTATGGCCCTTGATTTGTGCTTATCTTACAAACGGGGTAGATGTGAGTAGCAGAGCTATGAAAGTCTATTGAATTCAAAGGAAAGTACTGAATTAACTGTTACTTTGGAAATAAAAATAATTAACTAATTCAATCCTCCTTTCATTTTAAATCCTTCAAGAACAGTATTAATCAATGCTAGGTAAGAAACCTCATGCTCGGTTACTAAATCAGAGACTCCTGGTTTCTCTTACCATCTCGACTCTATTCTCAAGCATTAATTACTTTTACTGTTTTTATATCACAGCTGTAGTTATCTTCTGAAATACTACTCTGGATGTTTAAAAATATCTGGAAGATTCAATCTTTTCTTGTTACTCACCAGCTCTCAGCAAATATCTCAAGCTTGATGTTGACAGTTAAAAAGAAACACTTCCTTTGATAGGCTGTCAAAACCATTTATAGGTACAAGAAGCAAATCAAACACTAGAGGCCCTAAAAAACATAGCCTATCAAAAGTAAGGTCTTACCTGGAAGACCAGATCCCAGACTGGCAAGATCAGCAAAAGGATCAAAGTTCTGAGCTTTCGCCTGGCTAAAAGACAGACCTGAAGACACACTGGACTGGCTTCCGGTGGTAAAAGCTTGGCCTGTATAATAAGAAGACACATCACATACCTAGTCTGTTTGGAAATTGAGTCAAAGAATAAAAATAGTATCGACACAACACCTCATGCAAACTTCCCCAAAACTCTACTTCACAACACCTTTTCCCATTACAAGAATCACCATTACTGTAGAGAACTGAAACAATTTAATTCCTGTGTCTTGAACTTTAATTACAAGTGTCTTACTAAAGGAGCATTTAAGCAGCAAAGCAAAAATGCACGAAGACACGTTCAGCAGTTTCAGGTGATTAAACTGACCCAGTCTGGAGTATTCCTCTAATGGAAAAAGTTAATATCATAATACCTTCACAAACAGGCTTCAGCTGTGGTGATGCTACACTGCTGGTTGTTGAGGAATCTGCCCAAGAATCCCACCCACTTAAGAGATCTGGGTGGCTTGTAGATGATGATATTTTAGGTGGTTCTGGTGTCAAATTGCCTACAGAAGAAAAAAGAAATGTTTTCATGTTTAAGAAAACCATAATAATAGTATATATATTTGCCAATACCAACAGAATGTGCATCACATTGTCAGCTACACAGCTTGCTTAAATCTCTTGGTAACAATCTCAAACAGGACTCAGAAGGGTTGTATCACTGGAATTCTTCCATTTCTATTTTAAAACATCCCACGCACTGCATAGATAAGATATTTTCATGCACAGGCAATGCTATGAATTCAACAGCTTAGGTCCCCTGACCGAAAGGACTAGCTCAGGTACAGATCTAAGGCATACTGCTGTTCCTGACAACACAGCTGGTAAGCAGAAAGCAGCAGTGCTCCATGAATGGTGCTCTTTATCACTCAGCAGTCTGGGTGCTACACAGGTGAAGCCAGGTCACTTCAAAATGCAGGTTTACCTAACTCAGCCTGCTTGTGACAAAGGGGCCTCTTGGCCAACTAATACACTCTTTGAGGTGTAACACACAAATGAATGCACACAATCGAAGAGCAGGATACAGGAAGAGTGATTTTTTTCTGGGAAGAGGTTAAGAATCTCTAGCTGCATGGATAAAAACCACTTTTCTATACACCATGACATCTAAATGAAATTGTCGTATTTAAAAGCATGCAAGAGTGCTGCCACCAACTCCTGGAAAATGTCATATCCCATTTAAAGGTATTATAACTGACATCCCTGACACTTGCGAATTATTCCCCACTTACACAATCACACAAACTATGAGGTGAGCTATCCTCAGAATGAGAAATGCTATGCATGGAACACTCAAAACTGCATGCCAGCTCGGAGCATTCTCCTTAGCAGAGCTTGTGGATACTCATAGTGAAGCAGGACAGCTTTTGAATGTAACTACTTTAATGCTATAACAACTGTCAGTGCAACAGGGAGAGGGGATATTTCAGTAAAGCACATTTAGTGGTGTTCTAAGACATTTCACAGACATAGGGTCGACCCAGCCATCCTTACAAAAGCAGTAACATTCTGAGGTTTTGAAAATCTCAGCTACTACAGGACAGCCTTTCACTTGTCTCAGCACCTCAGCTTTACATTCTAAATATTAGCATCAAATCCTCTTAATTAAGGAAATAATTAGAAGCAAATTAAACACCCCTATAGTACCTCAAGCTACTAATAAAATTTATAATTAGATCTTACAGCTGCAAAGTGAGCACATCAAATACTGTGCAACAAATATCTGCTGAAAGCCTGTATTACAGCACTACTCTCTGCTGCATGTGAGGGAAAACATCAGAATACAACACAAGAAGTACCCACCATTTCCAGCCCTTTCTCCACACCCAAGCTTCATCTCCCTGCCTCTGAAACCATGGAAGAAACAATACATATTGGTGGCAATACTCGGGACCCCAGCTATCCACTAAACCACAGTGTCGCTGGCTACAAATCAGCACCTGTTCATCGGCTTAGAACTTTGTTGTATCATATTCCACTCCCAAAAGTTAAGCGGGCCTTCAATTACTACCAATATTGATTTTTAGGCCAGAAATTATTTTGTTCTACAGTCTCTGCTATTAAAGGTCTTTTTACAGGAGCATAATAAAATTAACACTATCATATGAAATTAACTACTATGAAAACAAATTGAGAGAAACAAGAACAAATTAAATTACAGATGAATGCATTTGAAGGATTGAGAACATACTATGGGAATGAGCTGTTTTATAACAGTTGGCTTAAGAGAAGTCAAGTTCATTGCCTCCCCCACGCTGAACTAAGCAGGAAGTAGCCTACTGCTACATACACCGGTAAATTCACTATTAATAGTAAAAGCTCATATACAACCACTACACTTAACAGAAAAATCTGAAACAATGCAATGTACAATATACTGAACAGATAACCCATTCCTCCTGAAACTTATGCTATCTTCTTTTTAATTCTACAATGTGGGCATTTTGTTGGATTTTAACATCAAGAAAAAGCATTATCAACTTTTTGACTTTGATATTTTGACTTCTACATATTCTGAAAAGGTATGATAAAACCATGCTGAATCTCTATTTTTGTAGCTGACACACTGCAATTCATACAAGCACACTAAGAGAAAGGAGCAGAACTCCTAAAGAAATGGTAAAACATGAACTATAGCTCAATATTCCAAAAATGGAAGCAATTAAGATGATGAACATGCAGACCCAAACCTGGTTGTCTCATATTAAAAATCCCTAGCCATACAGCAATGAACCACTGGAGGTCTCGGCAAAGAACGCTGTCCTTTACTAGCACTGCTCAAACCAAGCCAGGATGCAAGAATAAGTTCGTGGTAATCAGATCATACTTTCCAGCTTCCCAAAATAAGAGACCTGCATTTTACTACACACAGCTTCACATAAGGTTTTCTTTATTTAACTTGTCATGTCTACAGGAAATCTTTTAATCACAGACAACAGGATTTTCTGTGAACCAAGAGGCTGGTTTAGTATGACGCAAGGTTTTTTTAACCTTATCTAAAGTCTGTCTGAGAACTCAAGTTCACAGAAACTAACTTCTCCTCAGGAGAAAACTACACTGATCACTCAGGTTTCTTTTGACCACCTTCCAAATCTCCTGCTATCTTTGAGGGAAGTATATCTTGACTCAGCCTGTATTAAAGATGATCTGCTACTTAAAAATACAGAAGAAAATTAAGTTACATCGTTAAAACACAGCTGTATAGCAGCAACAGTACAACATTTTCCTATTACAGGATAGAATGACTTAAAAGACCAGATACTGTGTAAGAACTATCTTTCATTTTAAAACTGCTATGATTTTAAATTTTAAGCCAACATCTGAGAAATACAAGGTTAAAGTTCCACGTCTTGAATTTCTGTTCACTGAAACATCTTTTCTCCTGGTACCTATAGTAGTTTAGTAATCATTTACTGACAAATAAACTTATCCATCACTAAAATTTCATTCTAGACACTTACAAGTGCTCCAACAGTAGAGTCATCAAATTTCATTACTGCAGCTTATTTTGAATGGTCACTGCCATTACTACTAATTTATTTTTAGTTTAAGAATTTTCTCCCTTTTAATGATCTTATGTTTTCACATAAGATCACTTCTGCTCACTTAACACAGTTCTTCTGAATATGTCAGTTGAGAACATGTTCTTATTTTTCCTTTTTTCTCCAGTTACTAGTGATCCTGTCCTTTCAGTAGTCAAAAAATCACATTAAGTGCAACATAATCATTAATATGCCTTACTTACTTGATAAAATTGATACCTGTAACTGGATAGAATGCTAAAGGCTCAAATACATACATCCTTCAGCTACACACACATAGCAGCTCTCATTTGAAAGATAAACATAAAGGAGTATGAAATGTTACCCCAGTTCCTCCACTTCCATACAGTTTTTAAAGACTGCATTTCAATAGAGAAATATAGGGAAATCAACGTAAAAGAGCAGGCTGAAGAGAAAATGGGTACATTTTAAGTATCTTTTCCTATGTTGACAGAAAGCTTCGGAAATTACATTAAAATAGCAGGTATCCTAATAAAGTTACCAGGCTGCAAGTTATCAAATAAAATTAGGAGTAAGAACAAAACAATAAGCATTGAAGTCAGATGTAAAAATATTCCTTTTTTTCCTCTACTTGCTCAAATGTTGTTAACAGCTGACTATTGATGGTGATCTCCTTAAGGCTGCAGATAAACATTTAGTGAACAGAAATCCATATTTTATTTTTCCCACTTTAATTTAATACATAAGAGGTTTTTCTGTGTCCTCTCTGATAATAGGGTGTGGTACTATTCAACTTGGAGAAAAGAACCAGGAACATTCTTATAAATATGTAAAAATATTTCATGTGAAGAAACAAAAAAAGACTGAGACACACTCTTCTCTGTGCTGCCCACTGGAAGGACAAGAGGCAATAGGGCACAAACTTAAACACAGGGAACTCCATTAAAAAATACTTTCTTTCCTCTAAGATCTCCCCAAACCTGGCATAGGTTGCCCAGCTGTGGAGTCTATAGTGTTGGAAATGCTAAAAACCAGAAAGGACATGACACAGTCCTGAACAGCCCACTCTACATGACATGCTTTGAGCACATCAGCTAGAGAATCTCCTCTTGAGAGGTCTCGCCCCTCCAGTGAGGCAGATTTTGGCTAAGGTCATAAAATATGCTGAGCTACCAGGGAACCACAAGGATCACAGTGTCTAGCTTCTGGCTCTGCAAAGGACAGCCCCAAGAATCACACCATGTGCCTGAGTGTGTTTTTCAAACATTTCTGGAACTCTTGTCAGGCTGGTGCTGTGAACACTTCCCACTGTTCCAGTGCTCAGCCAGCCTCTGGGTCCTTTTCCTAATATCCAACCTAAATGTTCCCTAACACAACTACCGGCCATTCCCTTGGGTCCTGTCACTGGTCACCACAGAGATCAGATCATTGCAGACCCCTCCTCTTTCCCTCACAAGGAAGTTGATGACTGCAATGAGGTTTGCCCACAGTTTCTTCTTCTCCAGGAGAAACAGACCAAGTGACCTCAGCTGCTCCTCATTAGCCTTCCCCTTAAGGCTCTTCACCATACTCATGGCCCTTCTTTGGACAGTCTCTAATGGCTTAGTGTCTATTTTTATATTGGGGCACCCAAAACTGCCCCCAGCACTCGAGGTGAGGCAGCCCCAGCACAGAGCAGAGTGGGACAATCCCCTCTCTAGCCTAGCTGCTGATGCTGTGCCTGATGCACCTAAGGACATGCTTGGCCCTCCTGGCTGCCGGGGAACTGCTGATTCATTCAAGCTGCCATCAACCAGAACCCCCAGGTTCCTTTCCATGGTGCTCCTCCCCAGCATTTCATTCCCCAGTCTGCCTGCATCCAGGTTTCCCCATCCCAGGTGCAGAATCTGGTGGAAATAATGCTCCACAGATCAGTATTGATCAAATCTACTTTTAAGCAAAATATTTATCTTTGGTAACCTTACACAGGGACAGCAATAGTGGCATAAAGCTGACATTATACAAGTACACAACTGAAACACATGGCTCTTTCTATCTACAGGAAAGAACAAAAACATTGCAAAGGAGGCAGCAAGTGAAATCTCAGCAGAATCAATCACAGCTGGAATATAATGATTAATAATATGATAGAGAGGGCAAGCAGCTGAGTAGCCTTTTATTTCAAAGAGGAAGCCCTTCTCTCAGTCAGACAAATGATGCATTTTTTTCTGTATAGTTTATCTGTATCTAACACTCAGACTGCATCACTCAGATGCAGGGTCAACTAGAGCAACTGCTAAACAAAGAGGGGCAAGTCAAAGCTGCACGCAATAAGCCCTGGGAAGAAATCACTAGATTCAGGAAAAGGTGTGTGATACCACCATTCCTAGCTACTTGCTCATTGTAAGTAGGTGTCTGCATGAGAAGAGACCTGGGCTTTTCTGTGGGACACAGCTAGCTCCAACAGACTGACCACAAGCCACAGCTGAGCTTCCCAAACTAGATGTCTTTGGGAAAACATGTTTTCCCAAAAAATACAGCCCAGTAGCTGTAAGAGAAGGGACAGATATGACAGAAACAGCTCTGCAGACGTTAAGGTAGGTGGAGAAGGAGGGGGAAGAGGTGCTCCAGATGCCAGAGCAGAGATCGCCCTGCAACACATATAAAAAACCATAGAAGAACAAATATTCACACTGCAGCCTGTGGAGTACCCTACACAGGTGGATATGTCCTCAATGAAGCCACAACCATGGAGAGCAGCCCACACAGCAGCAGGTTCCTGGCAGGACCTGCAGTGCCTGGGAGAACCATATCCCTATAGCAATCTCTTCCTAAAGGACTGCATCCTACACAGAGCTGTGCTCTTAAAAGACTGTATCCTATGGGAAGCACCTATACAGAAAGTGGGACTGAGAGTACAGCAGAGAAGAGCCCTCAGACTGATCACAACCCATACCCCTATTAACCCCTATGGAGAGAACCCACACTTTTCTTTGAAAGTCATATTTTTAAAAACTTAAACACTAGTAGCTCTACCACTCCACCATTTCTGCAAATGTCTGTTTCTCCTTAAAGAATGATGGGAACACTGAATATATCACAAAGATTTTTGTTTAAAGATTAACAGATTTTAAAATAAATGCATGAGGAAAAGGCTTCGCCAAGAATATATCAGAGAAATGAAACAAATAAGATTAGAGTATTACATAATGTACTTTGTAAGTATATTAGCAGAATACATTCAGGTCAGGAAGGTGCACATTAGCCTCAGCCTGCACTTTAGAACTGGCTATATTATAACTTGACTTGCTTCCAAGGTTTCCAGAAAATCTTTAAAACCTAAATACAGTCAACACAGCACACTATCCTCTACAAATTAAGTTTCCAGATATTTGGGTATCCTCAGTTATTAGATCATTGAGAGGACACTCCAACTCCTAACATATGGTTAGCAATTCTAGAAATCCTGTCACATCATAAATAATAGCATGACATTATACAGCAAACACCTGCTTCTTGGTGCATTTACATCTGTACTTCCAGAGTACAAAGCTAATTAAAACAGCAATCACAACAAGTGGATCTATCAAGACACTAATCCACTAAGCTGAAAGACAAATGCACAGAAGAGAAGAAACTGTTGAGAAACAGAACACCAGAAGCACACTTACCTAAATTTAAGAAATCTGAGCTGGAAGAAGGTGGAAGTGAACTTTGTGTGGAAGGAACTGTATTAGCTGTAGATGTTGAGGTTGGATGAAGGAAGTCCCCAAAGAGGTCTGGACCAGACAGGGCTTGATTCTCTGAGCTTGATGACATTGTGAATGGATCAAATGGATCGGCTAAAAAATAAGCAGAAAACAAAATTATCTCATGACAAACTGTAGAATAAATGAAGTTGAAAAAGCCTTACTCCTCAGATGGCACAGACAAGAAGCAAAGCTCATGCTAGTACCTGCAGCAGCCTTCAGTCAATTTTGTGTGGCAAAGACTAACCACCCATTCCTTTCTCTAGACAAATGAACTTTCACGTGGTACAAAAAGGGTCCCTCAGCCATACATAATATGAACAGCTACGTCTTCTAAAGCATCAAGACTCCATACAATTCAACAACATTGTTAATTTCATCCATTTAAGACACATCTTAAGTTTGTGTGACCAGTTGACACGCAGAAGAATTACATTCATTAAATACTCAGTTTGAAGAATACTAGGTTTGAAGAAAACGGACTATTACACTATTAAAAAGAATATGAAGTAAAATGTTCATACTACCATTCAGACTTGAAGGCATTGGCGATTCTGGGGCAGAAAACACGTCAACCCAAGAATGAAAACCAACAGAAGTAAGACTTCCGCAGGTCTCTAGTGATCCCAGTGAAGAAAAAACTAACTGGAAGAGTATTTATAGTCAGCATGGAGTAACATGTGACAGTCAGCTGGAATCAGGGCTTTAGATATTCCTGTTTCTGCTGCCCTCTAGGGTCAAAACCCCTGAAGAGCCCAGGGAGTCCTGCCAGATTCACTCAGAAGCTGAAGAGAAGGAATAATCCTGCTGTAATACCCCAACACATCCTCAGCTAATGACCACATTGTACAGGACTCAACAACATTTCAAGCAAATTTACTACAGCATCATACATAAACAAAACCTCAAGTTTGTTGTGCAAGCCAAAATACAACAGTGGCCAAATATTCTCACTTCTGCAAGTATCTCTCTTAATACAATTCAATGAAATACACTGAATGAGAATGACTACAAGAATGCAATATACACATGACTACTGATAAAATGTTTCACACAACACCCGTGGCTAAAGAAAGATAACGTAATCAAGGTTTTGTTTGATAGAATTCTACCTATGTAAAAACGGTAAATTACAATTATTCTTCCCTGACCACAGTAACAAAGTTCAATAGTGAAGTGCCTCAAAATAAAAAAACATCTTGAACCATCTAAATGCTCTGTGGAAAATACTTCTAGTTGTCTATAGATTAAAGCTTTTAGTACCTATGAATTATCTTTGTGCAAACAAACAAAACCTTGTAATGGTTTCCTAGATTATGTGAGTAATATTCCCAGAAATCTCACCATTAACTTTAGGCAGAGAATTGTTATTCCCAAAAAGTGACAAAGAGATGAGCATCCACTGGTGAGAGGAACAGAATCTCTGAACTAAAGCACCCTGCTTAAATACCAAATAGACAGCACTACATAGCATTCTCTTTAAGAATACAGACTTGCCAACAACATCATTAAAACCAGCAAGAAAATGTCTTTTAGCAGTATCATTATCCTACTGATTTGAACAATAATCTACAGGATTTACAGTTGCTCAGCAGTCTCATGTGATTAACGCTTAAAAATCCCACGCAGACATTTGACCTAAGCAGCATAGTTCTGTACATCTAATGCCATTGCTTTACATAAAGTTCAAGTTATGAGAAGTCTATGCCTTAATAAGGAAAGTTATGGATTTAGAAAAGGATCGAGCATGCAACATTCATATGGGAAAGCTAAGAATTCCTTAAGATACTGAGTTCCTTTGAAATGGAAAATTCATTAGTTTTCCATTTACAAAAGTTTAAAGTTAACAGGATACTGGCAACATAACAGAATATCTGGGTAACGTACAGGAACTTCTTCATGCAGAAGTAACACCTGTTCTATTCATAGT
This sequence comes from Ammospiza caudacuta, assembly GCF_027887145.1. NCBI lineage: Eukaryota > Metazoa > Chordata > Aves > Passeriformes > Passerellidae > Ammospiza > Ammospiza caudacuta. The sequence goes on from NC_080632.1 coordinate 23,582,160, forward strand.
CTTGCTACAGACTGACATGTCTTCACCATTCACCATCTTGAAACACAGTACTTATTTTCTAAGCACAATGCAAGCAGCAGTTTTCATGTGTTGCCCATGTGACAAGTGCTGTTATTAAACTCACATACCTGAAGACACAGCTGCTGCTGAAGATGAACCCTGAGTAGCAGCTGGACGCTGACTGCTGAAAAAGAAATCTGTTCCTTGTCCAAGAAGATCTCCAGTGGGCTCATTTGAAACCTGTGACACACTGCTCACAAACAGATTGTTCAACAAGTCAGCATTACTTGATGAAGAGTTTATTTCTGAGATAGGTTGTTTCTGTTCTGCTGAAATGTCAGAATCTAGTCCCAGCAAGTCTACATTCTCTTCAGGAAGAGATTTTTGTAATGGTGCAGATGGAGATTCAAAACTGGCTTCAAAAAGCAACTCTCCTTCTGGAGTAGAGTCTTTCTCATCAACTGCACTTCCTTCATCTGGAAATGTTGGGAACTCCTCATCTGAAGGATCACTCTCTTCCCTGTCATCAGACAGCTGAACACAATCATTTTTAGATGAGCTGTCTTCTATTCCACTTTCTGGAGTTTTTCCTTCTTGAATAGGAAAAAAAAAAAAAAGAGTAACATCTTTAAATAACCAGCATTATTCTTTTGACTCAGGTAAGAGAAACTTTCATGGTGACAGCATACGAAGTTAATTCCTAACTAACCAAAACTCATATAAGAACTGATGAAAAAGGAACTACATGCTCCTGCTACCTCTTTGTACAGGACAGACAAAGGAGCAGCTGACTACCATATCTGACACTCCACAGATAGGTATTACAAATTTTTTCAAAAAAAGACTGACTTGGACATTCACCTCAGATCACTATGTCTCTTAGAGCTGACAAGATTTCTCAGTAACTGATGAACTCAATAAAAGCATAAGGAGCTGCTGACATTTTTAACAACAAAGCAGCAACCAGAAAAGAGAGTTACACGTGTGCGATAAAATTACATTTTCTTAGTCCTACTTACTGATATGGACCCCACTGGCTAATCTACTTTGTTTCCTCTGTTCCTCAGCCAAAGTGGAGCTGTGTGAGTGAAAAGCTTCCTTGCAGATCTTTAAGGTTAAGATTTTTACAGAAAAAGAAAAATTTAGCTCACCAAACCCCTTTACTTGGTGTTTATCCAAAGGAAGGAGAATAACCGCTTGTTACTCTATAGAGCTCACTCTTTAAATAGCTCTCCTTGTGGTTAGTGAATTAGAGACTTTTACTGCCTAAGAAGGCTTAAGCATTCACTGGAAGGCATACAAGACAAACATAAACCACACAGTACTTCAGAGGAAAACCTGTACCTTTCCAGTCCAGAGAGTGAAAGAAGTTGTTTGCATCAGTACTACCGCTGTGAGGGGATTCTGTATCAGTAGGTGCACTTTCTGAAGACTGCTCCAACTGGGATGCCTCTGCTTCATACTGTGCAGTTGAACCTGGCTGTCTAGGCAACTCTGGTTTCCCTATAAAACAGAATTTAAGGCAGAGCCCATAGAGAGAAACTTCTCAATCCTCCACATGGCAGCTGATACTTGTCTTTCAAGCTGACTGCTGTAGGAAGACAATTATTATCTCCAATCTATTGCTCGGCAATTGCAAATTCCTGCCCCCACCATCTCTGAAATTAGCATTAACTTCTTTTCAGCTGCAAAAACTGGTAAAACCCAGTTTTGAACTAGGACATTAAATCAGAATCATAAAATAAATCTCAAGCATTCTATTTACATTTGTAGGAAAATGTAATTAACACCTCACTTGTACCAAGCATCCCCTAGAACATTCAAGAGCTATGAACAGTATCTGCAATAAGAGACAGAAAAACACAAATGCAGCTATGGAAAAACCCAGAATATGCAAAGCCAGTGAAGAACATGGACTAAAGACAACTAAAGAAGAATATGGATAAAAAAGGGGCGGTACACTGTATGATGCTATTAACTGCTTCTTATATTTCTTATTTTACTGAAATCAGGTATCAAGTGATTCTTGTGTAATATTCAGTTGTGCTGTTACCTACTGCTGTATGACCTCTAAAAACCCCAAGTTTCTTCAAGACAAATGAAGAAGACTTCCTAAATTAGTTAATATTCATCCACTGTTTGAAAAAAATGGATGGACAGCTGGGATAAACCTATTTGTCTAAATTTAAATACACAACTGGGAGAGCACTTTTTCACTCTCCTTCTACATTCTCAGCAGTAGCTTAGAGATACTGAAAACATATATGAAAGATCATAATTAATGGAAGAGTAAATTCAATTTTAATGGCAAGTATATTTAAAATCAGTTCACAGCACTTACTTTTGTCCTATTCCCTTTCCACCAATCTTAAGAAATACTTTCAGTGTAATTTGAAATCCTTACATTTCCTGTATCAATCAGAAAATGGAAGCGACTTAAGAAAATAAGAGTAACTTTACAGAACCCCATCATCAATGATGATGTAAAGTTAAACACCTTAGCTTTAGAGATCTGATAATTGTGTTCACAGTAGGATTAAGCTAAGTTAAATAGAAAATTGCCTAAATCATAATACAAACAACACATATCCTGCTTGAAAGAAATAAAGGCCAGCAGCAACTATCTTGTATGAAAAAAATGTACTTGAGATGTACCATATTAACAGCACAGGGTGAGATCTCGTATCACTAAAATCACCACAGTAATCTTTGTCATGCTTCTTTATCCTCAAAACACAGAGAAGGCTTAAGAGCCTGAATGAAAATGTCAAAGCTAATCACTGATACCAGAAGAAGAAGAAAGATACTGAACAGCATTAACTGCAACTAATGCAGGCGTCTACAGATAAAGACAAATACAGATAATAAAATAGTGTCTGCTGGAACATATTAGGAAAAGTGCAGGAAACTAATTACAACATTACATGGCTATGCATAAGAATGTTGATAAAAACATTCTTACCTAAAACCATTTGTGAGGAATGCTCACATAATTTTAAGTGAAATGATACTGGTGCCAGTTTAGCCAAATAAACCCTCTTCAAGACATTGTGCCTACAAATACTGACTGTTACAATCCCATTTGCTAAAAGTCCCTCCTGCAAATGGCCTATTCATAGCTCTGTAAGCTATGAAACCAAGCACATGTAAGCACAGTAGAATTAAGACAAGCATAATTACAATCCTCATTACTGGAGGATAACTTAAGCTCCTCCATACAATGCATATTTTTAACTGATATTTACAAAAAAAACCCTTTCTGATTTCTTTCAATTAATGGATCATCAAAAATTAAACAAAAGCTTCAAACACTAAGTACATTGAAAACCTTCTCACATTCTCTAGTTTTTCAATGGATTCATTACCAAATTTTGATAAAATCTCTTGCTGTTCCTCTCGGGTGGAGAAGAGGATCTTGGGATTCAGTCCTTTTATATTCATGTTATCCCAAGGTGGCTGTTCACAGCTGGGCCTATCTCTGGGCTCCACCTCTACTTCCAGATTGACTTGAAACAAATCAGGGTATTTCTCTTGTATGTCACAGGCATCCAGATCATATCTGTAAAGACACAGACAAGAAGTTTCTTGACACTGAAGGCTAACTGGATTAGATCTACTACAGTCCAAAACAAAACTCCAAAGCAATTAATATAAGACATTAAAAATGCTGTGTTTGTTTACTTTTCCCATCTTAAACAGGTGGTATTTTTGTACATTGTTTGTATAATGAACAATACATCTCGTTTCCTTAAGGTGAGTAAAAAAAGACTCTTATTGCAATCAAAGTCATCTACTTCCTCAACTGACTATATTTCCTCTCCCAGTATATGTTGATGTTTGGCAGGTTAAGCAGTTTCAAAGACAATTTCTTCCAGTCTCCTACAAAAAGATGTCAACATACTTGGCAAATTTCACTGTAGTGGCATTTCGGGGCACAAAGCCTGTATGGAACTGAATCTGAAACATCTTCATTGAAGCCATCTGTTGAAAACAAGAAACAGGAAACTGTATAAATCCACACGAACAGTATGTACAGTGTTCTGCCTTTAACATAATGCAAAGTATTATCAGTATTAAAATATTTTGACGTACTTGCTTTGCTACAAAAAATTCCATTTAATTACAAGTATACTTTATCTTGAAAGATTTAAATGCATTTGAGATAGAACATAAATAGATCTATTACCAGCATTAACAAACCAAAAGACCTTCAGTCAGGTATGTCTCATCACTAACCTCAAAACAGACTATCAAAGTCTAAAGTATTTACAGATCCTGTTGTGGAGGCTAAAACTGTATAATCCTTGTTCCTTTTCTGAACAGCATATGCTCAGGAAAATCCATTGTGCAATATGCCAGCCAAGAAATACATGTACATCACATACAAAGGAATAGATTTAAAACAGTTTTAAATGTACCACATTTAAAAGGACACTTCAGAAAGCATTCAAGGAGGTTTTTTTGTACAACTTCAAGTCAGCCATTCATTCCAGACAGAATTGTAGGGCTTTTGTCAACTGACTCATTTTAATCACTCAACTGTTTACAGATAAACCACTTTCCCATGCCTGATGGGAATATGAGTGTCCAGAAATATGCTACTATAGAATATTCAGGTAGCTCCTGATCTTGCACAAATCCAAATTACAGCTCACTGATCAATGCAGCCTGTATTTGTTTCCTAGCCTTAGTCGCGACATCTGTGATATAGCATTGCCAGTCCTTACAAAGAAGTCACGCAGTAGTAGTCCAGAAAATGTTATAACAATACTGAATTATGAAAGCTTTCCTCATAAATGAGTATTTCCTGAACATCATAACCAGAAACGAAATAATAGAAAAAGCATTGCCACAGATTAAGGACGATGATTCTTCCCCTCTATTCAGAACCAGTGAAGCCTCAGCTGTAATTGCAATGCCCAGTTCTGGGCTCCTTAGTACAGGAGAGACATGGACATACTGGAGAGAGCTCCTCTGATTCATCCATCCCTACCATCACTTTCCTAGAAGTTAAACTGAACTCTCTCTCTCTCTCTAATTAGCTGTGAGAAAGTAGAAGACATTCATAACACCCAACTCTAAATATAGTAGAAATCTTGAAATGTGGTGGTTAATCTCTGAAAGAGATCGGCAGAGAACTTTAGGGGGCGACTTACGGCACATAAAACTAAGGACACATTGAATATTGTTCCATCAAACCTCCAAACCCAGATCATCACACACACTGTTGATGCATCATTTGTTACAGCTGACAGCTGAGAAAATTCTAGTCTTTTCTATCAGCGAATAAATGCCAGAGAAACCACATCAAAGAAACTCTATCATGAATAAAAGTGAGATGGTACAAGAAGTATAACCTAGCCTTGGCTAAATTTGGTCAGTTTTATGCCTTTCTCCTGATGACCTTGAACAATACAGTAGTTATTTTTGCGCATTAAGGAATCATTTCACTGATTTTAAGTCAGTGAAAGTCATTAATAATAATTTCATTTTAGTTTTAAGGTATTTTGGAAGATCTTGTTGAACATGACAAGATTCGATACCTTCCTACTCACAAAGCAGACAGAAAAAACCAGGAGGAAACCAATTTCAGTGAACACTAACTATGTATGAATACACATGTATGTCCCACATGTACCAAAACTGGCTGAAAAATTGTCTTGTCAATTTCCAGAAACCTCCAAGCTCTAAACTTTGTGCTATCTGTCCTTATCTTTTACATGGATTTCTAAGTTTAATTGGTTACTTATCTGGAAAAAAAAGAACATGGTTGTCTTTTAAAAAATTTGAAGACAGGCTTCATTAACAAGATTTTTGTGATCTTGCAATACAGTTGCATCCATAGTTGAATTAAAAAAGGAAATATGCATTCTCCCTAGTAGAACAAAGACAAGTAAGAAAATCAGCTACAAAAATGGAACCTGACTTTAGAAATAGCCTATAAAACCACATGGATTTTTCTGCCTGTTCTGTACCGGCAGTCTCTGGAATCCCACTTTTCTGCTGAGTGGTATATTTCCTTTGTTTGCAGTTTGTGTGCACAGAATTAAAAAGTTCTGGCTTGTTGTGCAACTTAACAGATAATAATTCCTGCCTCAAAAAAAACTGGCTGGGGAGTTTCCCTAGAAATATAACAATTATCAGTATTGAAGTACTTTCTGGAAATGCTTATAAAAGCATCTACATGTACAACATTGGGAGTGGACAGTCTCAGAAGGCTTGAAAAGGTTGAATTCACAAGTGAATGAAAACCTCAAACATTTTTCTGAACAAAGAATAGTAAATAAAGCAAAGTACTCAGTAGATAACTAGTAGGTTACAAAACTGCAACCAAAAAAACCCCACATCTTCCATTCAGGCTCTTAAATTCATCATTACCTTGGCTTGTAGTCGTCCTCCTAGAGTTGACCTGGCGTGATAGATCACAATGAGAACATCTCCTTGGACTGTTATACCCAATGGGATTACCGCTTTCCCATCTTCAATTTTAAACTCCCTAAAGGAGAAAAAAACCATAATCATAGCCAATTTAGTTTAAAAAGAGATTAAATAGTGTATTGCTTTAGCCTGCTTTCTCTAAGGCCTTCAGTAGGTGGAAAGCTACAAGGACTTCAGTATTCTCTCATTTTTCTTGTCTATGATTACCCACATCCAGCAGTGTTAGTACGATTTACAACTGTGCAGACACCAGAGCTGTACAGGGGCTTATAAGCAGTCACCTTGCAGCTGACATGCCTGGGGGATCCTTAAAGTTTCCATGACTGAGACATGATGTTATGCTCAGCACAAGTACATTACGGATCAATGTTCCCAGTCTTGCATCACATGGAGTGAGAAGAGAGTCTGGCTCAGTGCCTTGCAGTGCCCAGTGTGCCACCCCAGCATCAGCCCCACTGTTCTGCAGGACCAGCTGCTCTAAAAAGCACATTCATGATTCACTTTCGAGACCAGCTAAAAGGGTACACGGGAATCTAGAAACACGTAAATGCTAGAATCCAGAAAAACATAACTTGCTGTTTCAGAGCAAGTCATAGCCTGTACTTACTTCATTTTGTCATATTCCTGGGAGGTAGTGGCTACTCTCTCATCTCCCACATAAACCTCACAAAAAGGCCTGCAGCCATTACGCTGCTTACTGAAAAGCGGAACGGGAGTCATGACAATTGATCTGACAAGGATGGGCTTGCTGTGAGGAATAATGGGTTCTTCAGCCATCATGTCACACATGTACTCAATGTATCTGCCAAAACCAGAGGATACTCATTTAGTCAGAGCACAAAATTCTAAGAAATGGGTGAACACATAAGCAAGTTACATCTTACTCAGCCACTAAGCATTGTTAACAGTGAAACAGTGGTAACATTCACCACCACCTCCAGCAAACAGATTTTCAAATCTGAAAAAGGTTCTGTAGCTTTACATATAATGACTTGTAAAATAAACTAGTCACTATTTCAAAAGGTCTTAAAATGCTAATCTAGGAGAACTATTTATTTTGTATCTTATACATAATAGATCACTTAAATCTCCCTAAAGGGTTTAAATTTGTCCTGATTATTATATCTTATTTTGTGGAGAACCCCTTAAGTATACATTAAGTAAATGTGTACAAAAACATAAGCTGTCCTTTATACTGAATTAATACTTTATTTCCCATCCTTCAAAATCTAATTGTTTTTTTTAGGAAACAACCTTACTACCACTGTCACTTGTTATTCATACTTTACAGTTATAAGATCTATCAAATTAAGTAAAATAAACAGTTTAAAACATTTGCCAAAGTATGTGCAAGTTGCCTCTGCATGCACTCCCAAAAAAAAGGCACACTAGGCATTTTTACTGCATTGACAAAAATAATTTCTGGTATTCCCTCAGAGCTTGCAGTGCTGTGACATAATAAAACCTATTGTAATAAACTAGGAAACATGAAATAAGTCTTACACATGTGGAAGAGGATTTTATAATTAAGAAAGCATTCAAAAGCTCTGCACACCCATGTTTTCACTCTTAACATTTCTTCTCCACAGGGTATATTTGACCTATTTCTGATGGGTACTTACAGGCTAAGAAAATTCAGAACTCCCTTTAATTCATGATACAGCAAAGTACTTGGAAACACGTTTGAACACAGACATTATTGAAATAATTTATCTTTCTAAAGACATCCTATACCATATTCAGAATTGAATAACTACTTGCTTCATGAGTCTCTTACAGTACCTTTTATGAGAAGGCCAAATGCCAGGTGGACAGCGTTTCATACTGAACATATAAACAGCAGCTTCAGCAGTAGTGAAGAGACGACAAAAACACAGAAAAGAACAGACTACAACAGCAGATGCTGCTCTTCCATCCTAGTAAAAAAAAAAAAAGTAGCTTTGTTAGTAAATCTAGTGGAAAAAGCATTATCCAAGTTACTGAAGAACATCCCACTATGTATCCCATATCCTATCATTATTCAATGTCATGATGTCCTAAGTCTAGTGCTGTTATTTGATTTGAAGTTTGTAGCTGAGTGTGAAAGGTTTTCATTTAACTTCCACACCATACAAAAGATGTTATGTAATACTTTCTTGTTCAAATGTGAATAACTACTTTAGCTTAACACTATTTGAAATTTTCAGTTTATATTCTTTACCCTACTGTCACTAATACCCATTTTTTAGGTTTGTTTCCTGGCTGCTATCTGAAATCCCAGAACACTGCTATTTTTGACTGATAGACATGGACTACTGCTACAAGAAAAGTACAAAGGCTCAGAAGAACTAAACCACACTAAACTCTTTAGACTGCTGTCTAAAATTGTTAAGAAACAAAGAGAAAGAGATTAAAACTAGCTTCTTTCTGCAGGAATCCCCGCTACACACATATCCCAGATACATCCCTGTATTATAAAAGGCAGAAGATTTTTGGAAGAGATAATGGTTGACAGAAGAGGCCTTCTCCAGGTTCGTTGGCTAGCATCATGGAACAGAATTTTTATCATTCATTTCTTAAAGTTCTGGTGTACACTTTACATCACATCTGGCACAAAGCCATGTATATATATAAAAGTTTGCCTCACATGTGAGGAAAAGAAATGAGTTAAGTACCTTGAACAAAACAACTCAAGGGAAAGATGTTACAGAAACTGGTGCTAGATCATCACACTTCTTCTTATCTACTCGACCAGCAATCGTGTGACACCGAGGTATCACATTACTACAGAATTAGATGCCTAACCTCACAGCAGCACTGAAAATTATACTGACTTTCAGGAGCTGACATCAACTGGCTTTTTACTTTCAGAACACTAGAAAACTCACAAATATGGTTTGTCAGATTAACAAATCCTGGGTTTGACTCTGATAGTGATATTCCCTATTGATGGCTATACAGAATCACAGAATTTCTAGGTTGGAAGAGACCTTCAAGATCATTGAGTCCAACCCATGTTCTAACACCTCAACTAGATCATGGCACCAAGTGCCCCATCTAGTCTTTTTTTAAACACATCGAGGGATGGTGACTCCACCACCTCCCTGGGTAGATGATTCCAGCATTTGGCCACTCTTTCTGTAAAATACTTCCTCCTTAATTCTACCCTGTATCTCCCTTGGCACAGCTTGAGACTGTGTCCTCTTGTTCTGTCTGTTGTTGCCCAGAGAAAGAGACCGACCCCCAGCTCACCACAGCCACCCTTCAGGAAGTTCAAGAGGGTGATAAGGTCACCTCTGAGTCTCCTTTTCTCCAAGCTGAACAACCCTACCTTCCTCAGTCGTTGCTCATATGGCTTGTGCTCCAAGCCCCTCACCAGCCTCGTTGCCTCCTCTGGACACGCTCAAGCATCTCAGCATCCCTCCTAAACTGAGGGCCCAGAGCTGGACACAGCACTCAGGGTGTGCCCTCACCAGTGCTGAGAACAGGGGCAGAATGACCTCCCTGCTCCTGCTGGCCACACCGTTCCTGACACTGGCCAGGATGCCCTTGGCCTTCTTGGCCCCCAGGGCACACTGCTGGCTCATGTCCAGCTGGCTGTGGACCAGCACCCCCAGGTCCCTTTCCACCTGAGCACTGTCCAGCCACACCGTTCCTAGCTTATATCGTTGCAGGGGGTTATTGTGGCCAAAGTGCAGGACTCGGCACTTGGACTTATTGAACTTCATCCCATTAGATTCTGCCCATCCATCCAACGATTCCAAGTCCCTCTGCAAAGCCCTCTGTCCCTCTAACAGATCAACACACACTCCCAACTTAGTGTCATCTGCAAATTTGCTAATAAAGGACTCTAAACCCTCATCCATGTCATCAATAAAAATATTAAACAGAACTGGCCCCAGCACAGACCCCTGAGGGATACCACTGGTGACTGGCTGCCAGCTGGATGCAGCACCATTCACCAGCACTCTCTGGGCCCGGCCATGCAGCCAGAGAGGTTTTGAATGCTTTTCAGCAGCATTGCAAGTATTGCCACATAGCCACATTTTGTTTTTTACTCTGCAGCAAAAGAAGAAGGTCAAAATTTCACCTGCAATTCTCTTAAACAAATGCAAGAGTGACCTAATTTTCAAATTCTGAGCAAAGCATTCTTTAAATTTATTCCTCCCCCTACCATGTTTAACATGAGAAGGCTCTATAGACAGTTTTATTGCTTTTTTTAGTTATATCAAAATTAATAATATTTTGGAGAATAGTGAAATCTACAGAGCAATCTGCTGCCAGCAAAAGCAGGTAGACCAGAAGTCTTACAGTCAGTTTCTGAAATTCTGTAGGTACAGATTACATTCTAAATGGACAATAATGGGATATGCAGTGTACACCCATCTATCACACAGAAAACAAAAAATGGAGCAAATACTGAAACACATAGAGTGGATTTTTTTTTTCTTCCAAAGGATACTTTCCCTTAATACTGCCTGTATACTGCCTTCCACTCTAAATGCAAGTAAGCAATGGCTACATTAACATACCAATTTCCCTAAGGAGAAAATTGACGCAAGTAACTTCCCTACGAACACAGCAGGAAGGAGTTGACCCTGGGGCATCCAGTAAAGAAAGCCAGTAGCAATCACAAACTGAATGAATACCAGGATCCTTCTTCACAATTTAAAGCTCTATTGAATAAAGCACTTCAGACATAAACCAATTTCTTACAAGGCAATGCACAATGCAAACATTTTTCTGGTCTTGTTTCAGCCATAAATGCATGTTCTTGCATATGCTATAGAGATTCTGAAGATTTGGTGCTCGTCTTGCTGGCCAGCCACATTCAGAAACCTGCAGTGAGAGAGACAAGAGATGTGAGAAACAGTATAATATTGACACATATACAGAACCTGGGTTATGCAAATGTCTACAAGGCAATTTTACACTTGAATGCCACCTTCATGATGAAATTAAGAAAGACACTCGAGAAAAGCAGTGTTACAAAGTGTAAACATCACAAAGAAGTGCAATAAAACTTCAGTTCCGTCTACAAATCTGCTGCACAAGAAGTATAAAGAACTCAGATCACTACCTGAAATATTCTCAGAGCAAGGAGTAAAATAAAACAGCTTTCAACTTAATTTGTGCACATACACTTAAGCAAATAAAAAGCAAAAAAAACCAACCAGCCAACCAAAACAAAAACAAAAAAAAAAAAAAAACCAAAACCAAAAATCCCACCAAACCAACAACGAAAAAAACCACCAAAGACCAAAAAAAAACCCAACAACAGAAAGATTAGGCTTCTTTTAATATTTGTCCTTTGTTCAAAGAGCTTGAGTGGTTCATTAATATTCCATTTACAATTACTGCTTCAAAACACTAATAAAAAATCAGCTTCACTGCTAAGAATCTATATCCTTAAAACCAACTGTCCAGTAAGGATATAGGATATGAAACTTGATTCTTGGGGCACTTGAAACACCTAAAGAGTTAGATATATTAAGAATTGAAAAGCAAGTTACAAATGAAGCCTTTTGTATTTGTTTTTAGTCTCAACCGCAATTGTCAGATATTGAAGACCAAGTTTTCCTATCAGCAGTATGTCTTCCTATCTAGATAAAGAGTTCAAGGGTTATTCTGATATAAATTACCTGAACTGATTATCACAAAAAACTGTGTTTGTGCCAAGCACAGGAAAAAGGACTGCAATAAACAGTGTAAGTGTCTTCATTGTACCCTTGTATTTAAATTTAAAAATAAGGCCATTTCAGAAAGAATCCCTTTGCAACTGATTTAAATTGCACATTCCTTTTTTAGTGCAAGTTTATGCAAAGTCACCAGTAAACAAAGAAAAGCTAAGGCAAAAAGTCCTTTATATCCCTGTTCACCACAGGATTCAATGTGGGCTTCAGTACATCTCAAATATTACAACAGTAGTGTGTGCAGGTTTCAGCTGGAGTAATTTTGTCCATAGCAACTAAATGAGGCTGTGTTTTGCGAGGGAACCAATTTGTATTTGTGACGGAACCTAGTGTTGATAACACAGGGATTTTTTTTTTTATTGGTAAGCACAGCTTAGATAGAGCTAATGTCGTGTCTGCCTCTCACATCAGCTCACCAACAAGCAGGCTTGGCATGCACAAGAGGGAGGGGACACAGCCAGGACAAGTGACCCCAGCTAACCAAAGGAATATTCCATAACATAGGACATCATGCTCAACCCATAAATCTGTGGGAAAAAGAATGGAAGGGGAAACATTCAGAGTGACGGCATTTGTCTTCTGAAGGAATTATAATGCATGATGGAGCCCTGTGTTCCTGTACACCTGCCTGCCCATGGAAAAAGGTGGATAAATTCCTTGTTTTGCTTTGCTTGTACCTGAGGGTTTTGCTTTACTTTTAAACTGCTTTTATTTCAACCCATGAGTTCTTACTTTCACCTTGTGATTCCCTCCCCATTTCTACCAGGGAGGAATAAGCAAGCAGCTTGGTTGCTGGCTCAAGTTAAATCACAACACTCCAAAAGAATCAAATTGAAGTGTTGCAGCTTCAGATCAGAACACAGCCTAAAATAAGTGTATTCAAAATGCAAAAAGTACTGACTTTTTTCCTTGTAATCTACCATTTACTTTCCACTCAAACACTAGGTTTCCTACAAGATGTAACAAAAACAACATTACCTTCTGTTTTTTAGCTGTGTTTACAGCTCTAAATGTCCTGACAATTAGCAGAATTATGGATAGTGCCCAAACTCTCAGAGCAATCCATTCCAAAAAGGACTCAAAACTATCAGAGAAGCTAGTTTCAAAAGTACCATTAATTTTAACTAAGATTAAAGAAAATTGTAGAAGATCCATACAGATAGAAAACAGCAAGAAACTAGTAATATGTAATTTCATAAATACCTTCTAAGCAAAGTGTCATAATTAAGAATTTTAGAAGCTGCTCTCCTCTGATCACGTTTAAAGGCTTGCCATAATCATCTTTTGCCAGCATTAAAGTAAACCTAAGCTTCTTTAGGTTCCTACATGGCTGCTATCATCCAGCATTGAACAATTAAGTTAGTCAGCGTTGCTAAACATCTCGATTTCAATAGGCAGGTAATAGTTCCAAATACAATTAGAGTTTGTTTCCAAGTAAAATAACTGCCTTCCTAAATACTCCTAGACAATAAAGTGATCATGAACCTGTAATCTTTCAACTAATTATGACCTACTATGACTTCTGAACAAAACCAAGATCATATTACCATTCTTAGTATCAACACATCAGAAATACCAGGTGTACAGACACCTCAGACTTGCATAACTAAAAAAATCCATTGGTAAGCAAATTCCCAGTCACAGAATTTATCATTCCATAAGCAGAGACTGATCACTTTGCAGGATGTGGAATAAATCAGTTCACCACACCAGTTCTCTGACTTTCCAGCAATCTAGTGCTAAAAAGAATTGCTGTACATTTTGCTTTGAGGTACCTGCTACAAAAAATCATGCAGTAGATTTCCTGTGTAATCAAGTTTTTTTGCCTTCCATCTTGAATAGCCTCTACCTGAACTTCATATTGAACCAGATACACATAAAGAAAATGATTGCATTCATCCAAAGAGGCAGTAATGGTTTCTTTCAGGTGTGACAATACTTTATCTTGTTTACAAGGAAACAAAAGAAAGTGATAGCACTAGGAAGAATACTTTAAATATACCTCACCCCAACATTTTAAGTCAGCTCTGGTAATTGAAACAATGCTAAGGATGGCTCTGTATAATAAGGCCCAAAAAGCTTTATTACTCTGTAACTAATAATGGTTCTAGACTCTCTTCTTGGCAGACAGTATTGTGTGGAAGGGGCATGATCACTACAGACAGTTAAGGCACTGGACAACTCCCTACACAGTAACAGTCCCAACTGTTGAGCCAGGACAGTCAAGTTTTACTTAGGGGCAAACACTGAAGCCCAGAATCTTGGCACCAGACAAGATGTTCTCAATACCTTGTTGCTGAATGAGGCAAATGCCTTCATATTAGTATCAGAGAAATTGCCAGGAAGGATAATGGAGGCTCAGCTAAATTACAATACTGAAGATGGTGGGAATAATCAGTCAGCTATGTCTGAGTCATATGGGAGTCAAATAGTATGTAATGGGGCAAAGAGAAACTCCAGTGAACAGGTTATGCAAATCACTATGTCCTTGACAGAGGAAAATGGTAGAATATAGGAGAGATTGAAATTTTAGTAAGACTTTCATTACTTTAAGTATTCTCTACTTAAAGTACTTAAATGTGAAACACATAATGTACATGAGGCATGTTTTCAAAGATATTACTATCCTAGAAAAAACAGACTTTAGTCTGTTTAAGATTAGTAAGATTTTTTAAGATTAAAGATTAGTCTGCTATCAGTTAAGTTTGGTTTTAAAGCAAGGACAAGGAAAACACAGGTAACTCTTTGACCTTGTGTTTGTACTTACTCTTTTGTCATCTTTTTGATTAACCTACTTTAACCTATTTTACAATAAAAATCTAAAGGTATAATGAAAACATTATGTTTCAAGGCCTTTTAGAGAAATACACAAAACTATACAAACCCTGTTATGGAATCTTGAAGGTCTGTATGTTCTTGGAGAGAGATTGTACACAGCATAATGGCCAGGATGTTTAGAGTCCAGACACAACCGCACATCTTCTATATTATTTTTGATGGCAGATTCCACACCTTCAGCTGGAAAGGACATCACTGAAGACAGAACAAACAGCGAGTGAATTTTTTCATGTATTAAGAGCAAAGAAAAATTATGTTTAACAAAGATATAGATATCATACCAGCAATTCTGGAAGTGATATATGATATATCCAAGTCTCCTTTTGCATAACTGAAAGAAAACACATTGGTTTTAATACCGGGACATATAACCATTCAAGCCGAAAGTTAAAAGT
The DNA here is from genome assembly GCF_027887145.1 of Ammospiza caudacuta. Lineage (NCBI taxonomy): Eukaryota > Metazoa > Chordata > Aves > Passeriformes > Passerellidae > Ammospiza > Ammospiza caudacuta. The sequence continues at coordinate 23,597,503 of NC_080632.1, forward strand.
CAGAGCTCTCCAGTGGCACCCACCACTATGAACAATGTTTCAATTCTTCCATCTGAGGCTCCTTACATTCACATTTCTAGAGTTTCATAACAGAGCTTTCAGAACAGATACTGTGTTTAAGCAGTTGCTCATTTAAATTAGTTGCACCAAAACCATCTGTGGGTTTTCGTACAGATACCCTTAATCTTTAACTCACTCCTCTAGCCCCTGCTCTCACTGATAAAAATGCACTGAAGGATGTCAGTTTGAAAACCTAATGATACATTCATGTCTTTAATGAAGAATATCTCAACACCTAAAAGAAAGACTACTAGCTGAACATCTAAGTTTAAATTACATAATGCTGGCATGTTACTATCTATCACAGATGGCCATGCTGCCCAATATCCAAATTCCATATGGGCAGTGTTAAGAACACTTCCCTGTCTAGCCATTCAGGAAGGACTCTGGCAGTCACACTTCAGCCACCACCAGACCTGTCACTGCCAGGACTGAAGCCCCTTTGCAGCTGGAGAGCCAATGGGTGTCCCGCTGGACTCCCTGCACACCCCGCACTCACACAGGCAGACCAGGTCTCCTTACCAGTCGGACCCCAGGCTTCCCATAGCAGAGTCCCAGATCTATGGCTGCCTAAAGTCATTTAATGCTCCTGCAGCAACAGAGTAAGAGCTGGAGCTGCTGCCTCCCAGGAGGAACTCCCAAGAAAGGAAATACTGAGCGTTTACACTCTCACAGTTTATGGGTGCCAAAGTCTGGGCTCTTCCTGCTGAGTCCTTGGCTCCTGCAGTGCCTCAGTGTCCGGTCACCCGTCTGGGTCACAGGCCCCTGTGTCCTTTGCCTTTCCAAACATTGGCAATTCCTGACCTCTTGCCTCAGACTCCCAGCCAGAGCTCAACCTGCAGCTCCCACTGCAGCTGCATCCCGAGCTACCTGCACTCAACACAAAGAGTACAGAATCTCTTTCCTTGTTTAAATAATTCTTACAAAAATTCACTTCCAGAGCTCCCATAAGTGAGCAAGGCATTAGTCATTACTCATCTCTCTCTCATACAACTGTGCACCATTTAAAAGTGCAGGCTTTTCAAAAAAAACCTCCCAGTATACTTAGGTCAATTCCCTGCACCTTTACTTAATCATCCACACTATATCAACAATTAACTAATTTAAGACCACTATTACATTTGTTTCCATGGTATCTGCTATGTAGCAGAATGAAATAGCAAGAGAAAAAAACTGAAGAGAGTCAGTGTAGGCCAACAACCTCGAGTATAACTACACAAGTCTGCACTCCTGGACTGGAAAAAAAAAGAACAAAACTCATCAACAGAATTTGATTTAGACTAATGGATGAATTTGATTTACATTACCTTAAATATCTCAGTAGCCTATTAACTCCAGAATATTAAAATGTCATTAAAACACTGTGATGCATATTTAATTAATTCAGAGGCACTAACAAAACTTCTGTATCACAACAAAATTTCAAGACACTGCTTAGAAGAGCAAACCTAGGATACTACACCCAAATTTTGAAATATCAAGAAAGAACACGAAGTTTTGATTCTTTACTGCTTGTTAGCAATGGTGGAGGTTAGAGGTACTGATTAAAAATACATATTGTATATATAAATATATATTTAATATTCAAGGATTGTAAGGAAGATTTTGAGATTGGAGAAGAAAAATCTTCTGTATGCAATGCCATTTAACAGTATTTATGCAGAATGGCATAATCAGTGTCCTAGCAATGATAACAACTCACTGTCTCAAACTAAAACCACAAGGGAGTTTGAGTCTCACTAGACATAGCACTAAAAAAAAAAATCAACAAAACCCTCAGCCTTGAGAAACCTTGCATAAGGACGTAGACAAATGGGCACAATTTCAAAATTTTTTGCACCTTTGGAAGGACATATTTCATCATGTAAGCTCAGGTGGTAATCCTGCTGCAGCCAAACCAATTAAGGCAGAAATTTACATTCAGAGCTAATAACGACTGCTTACTAAAATTTGTGATGGCTGTAGCCCTTTACAGAGATGAGAAGAGTCAAATGCTATTTCTGGATTACATCCAACAGTTTCAAGTAAGAAAACATGTAATCATTCTAATATCAATTTTTTTTGGCATCAAGGTAAAGGGCCAACTAATACTGCAGCTGTAGAACACAGAACAATTATCCCTTCAACACTGTAACACCAAGGTTAAGCAGCAACTTGTAACATGGGCACAAAATTATTCAGAGCAAAAAACCAACAGTACTGACACCCATTCCCTTGGGAAGACTTTCAGATAATGACTTCTTACTAACAACACCACTCAACTGAGCTTTGGTTTTCACATTTGTCTAAATTAAAAAGCAACATTAGGAGCATAGATCTCATCATACACACATAGATGTAAGAGTGCAATTTAGTATGTCAACAACAGAGCACAGTATAGTCAACTTAAGCTCTATATTTAGCAGGAGTATTCCAAGTATGTGACTATTACACTGAAAAAGCTTCAGAATTTCTGCATAATTTTAATTAAAATGAAGCTTCTTAACTGTAAAATTAACACAAGTCTCAAAAAAATCACTATATCCTTGAATTCACTGAACTTTATTCTGAAGATTTCACAGCTATTTCCGTAGTAAGACCTGAACACAAGGTACTCCGTTTTCAGCAGAGTGTTGTATGTCATAATGGTAACTGAGATTTCTTTAAACAGTAAGAAGGTGAAAAAAGCATGTATTCTTCACATTGTTTAAACATTCCTATGCATTTCAAGATAAAATTCTCTGACTAAAAATCACAAATAAGGTCTTTCCTTTCATATCCTTAACAGCAAAAATTTCATTTAGATAGCAGTTTTGCTGGCAGGTTATAACAGAAGAAAAGCATGCAAACATAGACATACATGAAGTGTTTTCAGCCTGTGGTTCAATATGGGAAAACTCTCTGTGTTTTTAAGGGTCTAATTAAACTCAAAAAAAAAAAAGTATGATATGACTCCAACATTTAGTACTTATTTGATGATACAGACTTCTTCAAAACTGGGTGTACTTCACTGTGGGACAGGACTAGACTAGTCTAGTCTCTGTAGGGAGGCAGGGGGTTATGTCCTTACCAATAAATGATAGAGGCCTCCAAGAAAGCTGGAGAGGGACTTTTTGCAAGGGCATGTAATGACAGCAGGATATGAAGGAATGGCATTAAACTGAAAGAGAGCAGATGGATACTAGTCTGGTCTAGTTGAAGGTGTGCTTCCCCACTGCTCAGGGGTTAGAATCAGATGCTGCTTTCACTCAAAACTACTGTTTGATTCTATGAAATGAAGCAAGTAAGACATGAATTCTGATTTTGCAGAATAAATATCAAAGCAAAAATAACAAGTTCTAACCACATGTTAAAAACTTCTCACTGTGTAAATGGTTGGCATTATCATTCTTGCCAGAGACTAGATGCACCTAAAGACCATAAGTAATAAACAAAAGACCATATTCCAACAAATTAAAAACAATGGAAATAAATTAGCAACTAAATTTACAAAATAAACAAGATAACATACAGAACAAAATTCTACAATAGTACCATCTCTTTACTAACAACTGAAGATGATACTGAATTAATCATGCAACTACCTAGTGCAATGCAAATATCCATGAAATAAAATATTAAACAAGAAACAAAATCACCTTAAAAGCCAAGAAAGCAAGCATAAAAGGCAGCTAATTGTTCCTAGATTGCTACATTATAATCTTTCCAGCAAAAGAGATTGTTCTGACAAAGGAAATGAATACTGATCACAAGTTTTGCCTGCTGTTTTCAATACCAGTGAAGATTTGATCCTTAAAACATTTAGCTATATTTTTGTAACCTGTATGGATGCAGACCTCAATAAGCATAAAAACTGGTACCCAAAAAAAGAGCACAGAAGCTCCACAAGTGAGGAAAAAAAGTTCTCTGAACTTAACAGAGAAATGCTGTGGCTGCACAGCTGCAGGCTGAGCTTTCAGGCACATATGGGCACATCAGCTGGATCGAGGCTCCTGTCTGTGCAGATGCTGCCACTTCACAAAGAAATGCATATCTTCTCCATCTCCACCCTGGTGCTTGCTTTTAAGGCAGTTTGTAACAAGAGGGCTGAACCTCCATTGCTCTTTGTCCTCTCGCCTGTATCTATAAGCTGCTGCATCTGCCTGACCTGAACCTGCAACAGAGGTTGTGACACTTGCAACTGAGGTGGACTATGGGACAGTGAAGATAGTCCTTATTTACTCTCCTGTTCCAAGCACCCTGTAATGTGTTTCAGTTCTCAGATTTTATCATTTATTAGGACTAATAAGAGACCAAAATCAGAATCAAGCTAAAGACAGCTACAGAAAAGAAAAAAATAAGTTTTTTTCTCACACCAACAAAATACTTAAATCTTACACTGTAGTTTGGATTCAGCAAGATAGAAGTCTGTCTGCAGACAAAGGAAGTAACCCTGTAATTCAAAAAAGCAATGATAAGTAGGAAGGAGAGAGCCTACCTAATGAATGATAGAATCCAAAAGTGAGTAAGTGGGATGAGGAAAATGCATGACAAAGAAGAGACATTTTAATTTTTCCAGAATGTCTGCTTCTTATGTTGGTTGAAGAGTTTTGGAAAGGCAGTCAAAGATGCAACAGCAGAAGAAGTATTCTCACATCGCCGATTGTATCAGCTATATCCGCAACACAAGTTTGTGAAGGCAGAGAATGAATATGACAGAAACAGACATGCCCTATAGCAGATGCAAACAAAGAATTAACAATTCAGCTTGATTAACACACAGTTTAAAAATGCACAAGCCCAGTGGTGGGACTCTCAGTAGAACAGTGAATGTCAAATGCTAGCAATGTTAAAATACTAAAGGACTTAAGTCTACCTTAGGCTCTACAGAACAGTAAGTATTGGTCATGTTAGTTCATATTTTACCATTTCACTGTTAAATACAGCAAGGATTCAAAATAAAAGGCAATACAAAGAAGGAAAACTACACAACTCAAGGCTGTTAAATAATATTGGTAAATTACAAGTGGAGAGAGTTTGTCTTTCAGTCACTGGAAAAATAAGTATTAAAGTAACTGATTCTCACTAGCAGAACTACATGCTTGGAGCATTTCCTCTTTTCTTCCCATTCCTCAGCCCAATGACTAAATCCACTCAGATAACACAGGAAAAGAACCGAGTTGTATGGAGACAGAGGGTGCTCCACAAAACCAAGATTTGCTTATGATAGTACAGAACTTAAACAAAAATTTGACCGTTTCACATATTGTGTCAAAGGTGATGGTCAATAGTCACCTAAACAAAACCCTAATTCAACCGAGTCCAAAACATCTGAGAGGGACTGACCTCCTCATGATCAATCTTGGGACATAGCTTACGCTGTCTGACAGCCCTCTGTCAACCCACCATAGTCCACGCAAATGTGTATTCCTCAGTAGCTTGAAAAGGTCTCTGGCTAATTGATCTTATTTGGATATGACAAAAGGCTATGTACCCTCCCATTAAAAGCTACAAACTAGTATGAGATCAAACAATTACATTTTCAAGATATTCAGTTCTAGTAAACGTCCATATGTGACTTACTGTAATTTCAACAAATGAGGTAAAAGTAGTGAGTTCTCCTTTCACTAATATTTAGTAAGTTCCACAAGCCATGCAGTAAGCTGTTGTGTTCAGCCACAGAACACTAACTAGCAACTGAGAAGAGGCATACTAAGTCTCAACAATAAGACAGATGCAAGACTTATTTTGGGCAGTCACCATAATCTAAACAAACAGTTGTAGAGAAGAGTATGAAAACTGAACAGAATGTTTTCAGACAGCAAGTACTCACTGTCCAGTACTTCAGAAGTTGCTAGATGAGCTCTGCAGATGTGGCTGGATGTACAGTTACTGTTTTATTCCTTGCCCACTACACTTACTATGGAAGCAAAGGAAATCACACAAAGCAAAAAGCTACACACATCTGTAAGGTAAGAGAAATAAAAATAAGGTGTAGGCACAGCATAAGCCACTCCACATTAAAAAGACAATTTTAGACAGTCCTAATCCATTGCTAGAAAAGGGAAAAACTGCACAGGATGAAATTCAAAAAAGTGACTAAACTTACAGCCTTTAAGGAAGAAACCACTTGCAAGAGCAGGAAGAGAAAACTGCTTCAAACATAACTAAGTGATGAAGGTGCACCCAGAAAGTCATGTGGAGGCAAGAGAATAAGAAAGTGAAGTGTAGTAGTACTTCAGATGGATGTAGTGTACAATAAAAATACAGTAAGATCTAACAGACAGCCATGGGAAAGTAAGGCTTGTAACTTTGTCAAAACTGCTTTTCATCATGCAACAGCTTGTTCTCCTTGTACACCTCCCTGCCCTGTGTCTGTCCATGTGGTTTTTCCAGGGAGAAAAGTTTAATGCCACTGTCCCAGTTACTTCTATAGAATGCTTAAGGACAAACCAAAGCAGTGCAGCTTTTGCAACTTTTACAAAATAGAGGACCTGGCCTTCCTAAGCCATATTTAGAAGTTTTAACAGACTAAGCATAAGAGCCAACAGCTAAAAACACACTTGAAGTGGATACAGAGGTGCAGTATCTACAAATCTAACTTACCTGACCATTATAAATACTTTAGTGCAGTATTATGCACAAGTAACACTTGAATTCTGAAAAAAACCTACATATGTAATCATATGAATAATGAATAATATATGAAGAAACATATTTCACAAGCTGTAACACAATATCTAAAGGAATACAAAGCCTACAGTGAGACTTAGCGTTCAGTATTCTTTTGGAGGGTCTAATTCAAAGTATTCAGTAGTGACTTACCTGCTCTTACTTAGAATTCTTAGTTTCTTAAAACTAAGAAAATTTAGCTCTTAATTTCTTAGAACTAAGAAAACTCTTTAACACTGCATAGAATTTTATTATGAGCTAAAATGTATAAATTGTACAGACTGGTTAATATTGGTCATAAGGAGGTAATAGAATTACTTGAAATGGGACTGATAACCTGATCAGAAAAAAAAAAAATCACACAATACGAATCTGAAAACATATACCTCTAAACATGAGAGTATTCATACATGCAATACAGGGCACAGGAGACAAAGAGTGCCTCTCACACTGTCTTGAAGACATAGAATTCCACCTGGAAACCAAACTGATGAGCTTATTTCCCTGCAGGTATTTTCCCCTTCTCACATCTATTCTCTTAATTTGTACATTTCACCATTCCATCTTTTTAATTCCTCTTTTATTCATGAAGGCCCTATCTAATAATTCAATTCTCCATGCTGCTTCAGCCCCCACCTGCTAATGTTTCAAAAGTTTTCAGTATTTACAGTAGGGCAAGTAGTACTTACAGACAGGCTCTTTACTGCAACATTCTCAATTCTAGTACATGACTGTTGAAGTAACTTTTGTATTAATATCATACATAAAATCTCAGGGGGTAGCTATCAGTTATAACAGCTCAAACTTGGACAAATATGCTGAATATACCATTTCTGGAGTAAACTCCGTGCCTTCATTTAGAACTCTTATCAGCACAATTTTTTATTTTTTGTATTTTTTTTTACTCACTTGGCCACAGACTGGATAACTTTAGAAGATGTATCCTTAATATTAGTGAAAAATCGCTCTGTTCCACCCCTCAGAATATCAAAGAACCCTCCATAAGTCTGGTCACATTCCGCAACGGTCAGGCCTAGAGTAGTTGAATAAAAATAATTGTACTTTATTATGGAGCCCATTTCAGGATATGACTTAAACTATGTTGCCTATAAAGCTGGAAGGAAGTGAATGCACATACAGGCTACACCTTGCTGTAAGGCTCGCAGTTCTGAAGTTCTCCTTAACTATGACCTATGCAAAAAAACAGTACTTCCAGCAGTCAGGAAGTACCAGTGATATACCTAACACATTGCTTAATTTGCTGTCTGTAGTTATGAGAAAACATGGTAGAAAATTCTGGAAGTAAGGCATATGTTCCATAGCGTCAATGCAAACATTGCCTTTCTTTAGTACCAGTTTCTAAAGTGCAGCTTATCATAAGCAGATCTACTTAATCTTCTCCAGTAGACACATTTTAATACAGGGCTGCAGAAGCAGCTGGCAGAGTTAAGCTTAAGTTTTAAGCACAACATCCCAGATAGCACAACATCACAGCACAATATACCTATTAATATGATTGTATACAACAAACAGTAGGCATTCTTGCACAAAACAGATGACCAGACAGACTTCTGATTTTAATTGCATTAGGATGTTGGATTCTATCCCAGAAATTGATATACATGTAACTAGTGCAACAAAGGCTACCCAATTTTAACATTTCCCCTGGAAAATTAATATCCCTTGTCTCATTGACAGTTCATCATAATTAATATCAAGTAAGAAATATGAAGCTAGAAGGAAAACTGAATACAATATAGTTCCTTGATATCTTCTACACTAATTGAAGTGCTCCATATTCAGATATAATAGTTAATACGGGTGCAGAAAAAATAGTACAAAACCAGATCTAAATAAGACTATTAAGCTTATTTTCTTTACTGTATTAAGTATTTTCAACTGAACATACTCTAGATTACCTATTTCTACAGACTAAGTATGACAGCTTTGAATTGTATCATTTTGGAGACCTTTTTTTGATTCCATTTAGTTATGCTAATCCAACAACTGTTTTTCTCAGATGGAACCCCATCTCTTCCTCTTCACCACTGACATCCTACAGTGCAACCCTCTCCTGAAGTCTGGCCTGGATAGTATTTCCATAATTAGCTGGATTCACGGCAGCACCAGCTACAGCTGTTCCTGAAAGTACTGACTGGATACCCATTAGACTAAATGCTGCCTTTTTCCTTTGAGGCTGTCATACATGGTTCTTCTGGAAGTGAAAAACTAAATAGCTTTAGACTACTGTCACTGTCAGATGCACTTCAAAATATCATGGGGGCTTCAAGGTCTTTTTGGGCAGGAGAGAAAACAAGACAGGTAGACCCAGGTACTTATGGAAGTATTTCTTCCTCATACAGGCTTTTTGCAGCCTAAAATAAAGACATACGAGGTCAGCAAGTTCCAAGCATTACTGAACTACTATGGTCCATAGCCAGAATATCCCTACAATTTCTTCTGCATTTCCTTATTAAGCTCTCTGTATTCAGCCACACATTAAGCCCATTTTAACATAAAGTGATAAGAACACACCGCAAATAGCTGCTATCTTTTTATGTTATAACACGTCTGATGTTAAATAGTTCCTCTTGAAAAGCAGAGGCAACTGTCGCTTTTTTTACCTCAGAAATTCAGTGTAAAACACAAACTCAGGCTATGTCCTGATTTCAGTACCTTCTGCCACAAGGTAACAACATTTCAATTAAAATACAGAACCAAAGGATTTTTAACAGTTTAAATTCAAACTCCTATTAAACGCGGCTCTTTAGAGAATGCACTTTCAAATATCTTTACCTCATTTAATAAAAAAATTTCAGGGTATAAAATAAGCTATTTTCGCCTGTTTGTCATAACCTGAAGACTCTTCCTCTACAGCTCTTATTTGTTAGATCATTACTGCTTCTCCTAACCACACTTTCATCAAGTTTTAGTTCGCTTATGTCAACATTCCTGCCTCTACGGGTCAATAGTGCACTTTAAATTGTTTTCCATAGGAAACATAATTTTTATATTGCACAGCAATGAACTTGAGAAATTCATACTTGCATATCAACATAAAACAAACCTTGAAAAAAAAATACAAGGCTAGAAGCAATGATATAAATACCAAATAGCTAGAACTAGAGCAAAATATCTAAAATCCCCAAATTACTTTTTTTCCCCCATGGAAGATATGCAATTGTCTTTATACTAAAATGACATCTCTTTTTGAACATACCTGCATTGTACATATTGTTGAGCTGCCCTGCAGGCTTGGAGCTCTGCGAAACAGATGTCACGGATGTCCGAGGCTGAGCATTGTTTCCATAGCCTCCATTCTGCTCCAGGAGCTGAGGAGAATAACACTCCAGATGAGAATTTTCTTGCTAATTTAGCCATCTTGCTATGCTTGGCAAATTACTGCTCCTTGGCGAGAACAAGCAAACTAAACCTCAGGACAAAGCCAAAGAAAGTTAAGATACACTAATTAATGCAAATTAAGCATTAAACAGGAAAGGCCTAAGTGGTTTCAAGTTAGTGTAAGAGGAGTCCTCATATACAAAACTTTTCTGTGCAAGTTAATTATGATAGAACACAGCATGTCAAACAGAATGCTAGCGTACTAAAGATTAAACCAAGAGGATGAAAAGATTTTCAAAAAGCAGTAAGAAATACTAAATTTCTTTTAAGGTCTCTGTGCTTTAAAGGGCATATTTTCAAAGATCCTACAAGTGATACTGACCAATTCAAGTGAACTTCAAAATAAATCAGTGCAAAATTTTCAAAATATGAACAAACAGGGGACCTGCTTGAAATCTTTTACTAAATGCACATACACTGCAGAGGACAAAAAGGAGGCCTAATCAATTATACTCCTTAGACATTTTACCTCTGTGATGGGGGATTTAGGATTGACATTCCTAGCTGCTGCAATCTCCTGCAGTTGGTTCACAAGTTCAGTGATTGACAATCTCTCCTCTGGATTCACTTTCAGAGTAGAGCCTAAAAAAAGGAGATCCAGACAATGTATCAGACCATGAAAAGCTTTTCTCTCAGCTAATAATAATTTTCAATACATTCCAGTGCAATAAGCAAACACCTGAACAGAGTGGAGAAACTACCAAATCAATATCCAAATGTATTTCTCATAATAGTATTCATGAGAAAAAAAACAACACTACATAGAATCAATAATATTTCAAAGAATACACTTTGGGATCAGTTAATAAAGAACATCAGAGGTAACTTAGTGTCTAATACTATTGCAGTCAGATACATTTCTGGAACAATAATTAATATTTCCAGTAACCTATCTGAAACCTGAAGCAAACAATTTTCTAATCAAGTTCAAAGAAACCAAATCAAAACACCAGTTGTTTCAATAGACTAATTCAGATATCAGGCAAGACACTTAAAGGAAACTAAAAAATAACTTTCATATAAAATTTCATAATTTTTCTATAATCAATTAGGATTATTAGTAAAATAAGAAGTTGATGCAGTTTACCTTTTTCATCTTCACATATCAATAACATTTAACTATCAGTAAAACAACTGTTAATAACAACATGTATCCACAAAGACAATGAATAAAGTAACACTGTAAACTTACGAATGAGATCATGAAACACAGAGTAGCGGGTGTCATTTTGTGGGATGACATATTTCCCATTGACTATGCGAAGTTTAGCTCCATCTTCAAATGGATGTTGCCTAAAGCATAGCAAGTACAGGATACAGCCCAGAGCCTACAGAGGTAAATAGAAATACTGCATAGGATCATGGGGACCTTTAGGCTGGAGAATATCTTTACAATCCTCAATTGCAGAGGTTAACTCAGCACTGCCAAATCCACCACTGAACCATGTCTCTCAGTACCTTATCTACACATCTTTTAAATGCCTCCATGGATGGCAACTCAACCACTCAACCACTGCACTGGACAGCCTCTTCCAGTGCACAATAACCCTTACAGTAAAGAAATCTTTTCTAACATCCGACCTCAACATCCCCTTTGCAACTTGAGGCCATTTCCTCTTGTCCTATCACTTGTCATTTGGGAAAACTATTCTTGTCAATTTTTAAAAAATCATTTAGAAATCATTACAAGAAATTCATTTTATGAATTTCAAAGCATACAAAAATGAGTAGTCTTGCCATACTGAACATGTTCAAGAGCAGGATTATTCTTTCAAAAAAAGTTTCACCAGTTTTATTTCCTATCTCCATCCTGTGCTGCAAGGAGACACATTTTATTTGTCAAGACAGAATTTATTCTAACTTAGACATGTTGTTATGCAATACAGCCAGATGTAAAAAAGCTAGATGATTATGTAAGTGTTAAGCAAATTGCTTAAATAACTCTAGGGAGACACACAACACTCTCTCTAAAACGCATCTTCTGATAAAGGTCTGAGGAAAATAAGCCAAAATGACAGTCCCTTTATTCCCTACAGTCAGATGGCTATTCAACTCTTGGAACAAATAAAATTTAAGATCATTTTATGACAAGTTTATTTAAGCCTCAAAAATCACAAAACCTGGACTACTACATCCTGGGGACTTCCAAGTTCCTTCCTGTGTCCAACTTGAGATTTTTTTGTAACCTGAGAAGACAACAACTAACAAAGACAGAAGTCAGCTCTGAATTTTAATCTCTGAAAAATCCAGGTGTTAAGAATTGGCTAGCGTAACTGAAACTGTTACTGAAGTAAGTGTAAATTGATACATGTGTTTTCAGATCAATTAGAATCAAATCAATTAGATATTTAAGATATTAAATATGCTGGCAGAATTGTAATATCATAACAGAAACATGTTCCATTTGACCTATAAAAGTTTGATTATAAAGCACCCAATGCCTCCACGTAACTGTTGGCACAATGAGTTGAAAAATTCCTCCTCTAAGTTTCTTCTGAACCTCAGTATGAATAGTTACTTAAGCATTTGAGCCTTTATAGCCCTCACAAATGAAGCAATCCATTGAAGATGTTCCCTAAGAAAACTGCCCAGTACCTCTAGCCCTCTGTGTGCACCATCTCCAACTGCCTTTGGTTCTCAATTTATCCCAAGAGCTTCTAAGGTCTGAAAGTTATTGAAGTCTCTGAGGTGTAGGGATTTAGTTAATCCAAAATACTTTGAGGACCAGGACCAGAAATAAATTACATATGTTAATTCTGTATATTCTTGCACATTTCTGTCAGGCTGTGGAAAAAAACTCTGTAATGTGTAGCATCATACAGTCCACACTAACTAATCAAGCAGGGCAGTACAGAACATACCATCTACTCTTCCACAAAACACTTGCTCACAAAGTAGATCATCATTCAGGTATAGGAATGAAAGTACTCCCTGTACAGTCAAAGACACTCTGCACATCAGGAGAGAGCACCCACAGCCACACAGGAGAGAAAAGCTCCAAGGCAACCAGCTGAACACACAGGAAACAGGCCACTCAGATTTGATTTTTGCTTCAATTGCTGGAGAATGTTTTTCATTTCCTCTGTTCTACCTGTAACTTAGGATTGTAACTGTGATAAATTTTGGCTGTTTTAAACACTGTCATTCAATTTGGATAGAAGGTAATCTCAGTTACAGCATTACAAGTCCTCAAAGCCAACATCATCCACACAGCCTCAGCACTGCTACACTTGACATAAGAGCCCATCCCCTTGGAACGTTGTCCCAAAGCTGCATAGTCCTTCTACAGAAGTTACCCAGATCCATCTGAACACTCATATGCCAGAAGGTAAAAAAGCAGAACAAGAAAGCAATCAAAAATAGCTAGGAGTAATTTTTTGACCTGCTACTGGTCCTTTACCAGCAACTAATTTCAATCTTCCTTAAGGTGAGAGTGGGGTTTTTAAAAATTTCAGATAGTGTTTGGGGATTGAGGGGACAAGGAAGGGGTGGGATTGTTTGGAACAAATGAAAATATTGTTATTTTTCCCCTGACTAGCTTCAGGCAACAAGCAGCACACTAAAGTTCTACAGTACAGCTGCAGGATGACACAGATATTAGACCAAAGTAAAATTAAGTCAAATTAAACTAAATGAAACCTGAAGAGATTGTTCAGCTCACATTGAATTAAAAGCTGCAGGATGCCTCGCATGGACCATTAAAAATTTTTAATTAGATATTGGTTAGGAGAACCCAGCTTTGAAATTTTGCTCCTTAACAAACATTTCCAAAGTCCACTCCTTTGCTTTTTCAGAAATCTTTGAGAGTGAGAGGATATGAAGGGCCTTCTAGCATGGAGAAAAATCACTTGACAAGAAACAGCCTGTCACTTAGTTGAATTTGAGTTTAGGAATTCACATTAATTTTGAAAACAAGTAGCTAAAACATTTGGATTTAGTGTTTATTTTCTGATCTTTAGACTTGGGTGGGAAATGTACAGAAACCAGTCAGCCAAGTCTAAGAAAGTCTGGACTTATAATGACACCTCATCACATTCCCATTGTGGAGTCAGTGTTGTTGATAATAACTTTTCATCAGTGCTGCTGTTTTAAGACAGCATTACTTCCTTTGTTTTTAAGCTCACGCAGTGATAAACACACAGACTCAAGAGTGTTAATCACTCTACTTGCTTTCTTTGAAAAAAATACAAATCATTTATGCTTCCACAGACAGGACCATATTCTACTGCCAAATACTTTTATATTTTTATTGAATCCAAAGCATAAAGGAAAAAATACAGAACAGTACGTTCCAACTCAGGTATGGTAAATGAAACAGGTCTTGCCAAAACAGGAGACCACCATGTTAACACTAACATATACAGAGTTATTTTAAACAAAAAATAAACTGCAATTACCCTTTTGAGTGAGGCTTTTATTAAACACATTTCTAGTTTTGTTTTTGACTGGACATTAGTAAGACAAACCTGAATGGACAACAAGGTTTGGAAGGAACTTATGAATGAAAAGAGGATGTATCATCTTTGGAAGGAGGGTCAGGTGTCTCAGCAAGTATTTTAGGGTGTTGCTAGAGCATGTAGAAAAAAAGTTAGGGAGGGAAAAGTTCAGTTCGAAATTAGTTTGGCAACCACTACAAAGGATAATAAAAAATGTTTTTATAAATATATTAATGGCAAAAGGAAGGGTAAGATCAATCTTTGTTATCTACTGGATGTGGGAGGGAACTCAGTAACTGCAGATGAGGAGAAGGTGGAAGTGCTTAACACCCTCCTTGCTTCCATCTTTACAGGGAATATGGCTTGTCCTCAGGACAACTGTCCCCCTGGGTTGGCAGATGGTGTCAGGGAGCAGAATGGTCCCCCTGTTGTCCATGAGAGAACTGCTGAGCCACTGATGTTCATAAATCTATGGGCCCAGATGGGCCATCCCAGGGTGAGGAAGGAGCTGGCAGATGGGTTTGCAAAGCCAGTCTCCATCATTTACCATCAGTCCTGGCTCACTGGGGAGGTTCCAGATGGCTGGAAGCTGGCCAGTGTGACGCCCAATCACAAAAAAGGGTGGGAAGGAGGATCCTGGTAATTATAGGCCAGTTAGCCTGACCTCAGTACCTGGCAAGGTAATGGAACAGTTTATACTGAGTGTCATCGTGCAGCATCTACAGGATGGCCAGGATATCAGACCCAGCCACATGTAGGGGTCATGTTTGACCAGCCTGGTCTCCTTTTATGACCAGGTGACCTGCCTGGTGGATGCAGGGAAAGCTGTGGATGTTGTCTGTTTGAACTTCAGCAAGGCCTTTGACACTGTGTCCCAGAGCACACTCCTGGGACAGCTGGCAGCCCAGGGCTTGGACAGGAGCACTCCTTGCTGGGTTAGGAACTGGCTGGATGGCCGGGCCCAGAGAGTGCTGGGGAATGGTGCTGCATCCAGCTGGGGCCAGTCACCAGGGGTGTCCCTCAGGGGTCTGTGCTGGGGCCAGTTCTGTTCAATACTTTTATTGACAACATGGATGAGGGTGTTGAGTCTTTCATTAGCAAATTTGCAGATGACACTAAGCTGGGAGTGTGTGTGTATCCACTGGAAGGTGGGAGGGCTCTGCAGAGAGACCTGGAATGGTTGGATGGATGGGCAGAGTCCAATAACACAAAGTTCAATAAGTCCAAGTGCCAAGTCCTGCACTTTGGCCACAATAACCCCCTGCACCATTATAGGCTGGGGATGGTGTGGCTGGACAGGGCCCAGGCAGAAAGGGACCTGGGGGTGCTGGTCCACAGCCAGCTGGACATGAGCCAGCAGTGTGCCCTGGGGGCCAAGAAGGCCAATGGCTCCTGGCCTGTGACAGGAATAGTGTGGCCAGCAGGAGCAGGGAGGTCATTCTGCCCCTGTACTCAGCACTGGTGAGGCCACACCTCGAGTGCTGTGTCCAGGTCTGGGCCCTCAGTTTGGGAGGGACCTTGAGACACTTGAGCGTGTCCAGAGGAGGCAACAAGGCTGGTGTGGGGCCTGGAACAGGCCTATGAAGAATGGCTGAGGGAGCTGGGGTTATTTCATCTGGAGAAAAGGAGATTCAGAGATGACCTTACAACTTCTCTACAACTCCCTGAAAGGTGGCTGTAGGCAGGTGGGGGTTGGTCTCTTTCTCCTGGCAGGAGCTGACAGAATCAGAGGACACAGTCTCAAGCTGCACCAAGCGCAGAAATGGTCTGCCCAGGGAGGTGGTGGAGTCACAATCCCTGGATGTGTTTAAAAAAAACTGGATGTGGCACTCAGTGCCATGGTTTAGTTGAGGTGTTAGGGCATGGGTTAGTTTTGATGATCTTGAAGGTCTCTTCCAGCCTAGTGATTCTGTAATCCTGGCTCAGGCTGACAGTATTTAATGCACATTAAGAGACCAAACAGTCAGAAAAAATGTGTTTTATTTTTGTTTCTTCACATACCACAAGGACATCACCAACAGCTGTAGAAACTGAACAAGAGTTTCCACAACATCTTGCAACCAATTTAATATACTGAATGAAGTTCCAAGATTCCATAAATTTTTTTTTAAAGCACAAGAATTACATTTTCTCAATTTGTCTTTTGATACATTGCTGATACAGGTAAGAACTGAACAGCTTGACATCTGCCTCTGCAAACTGAGTTGTTAAGCACAGCAGTACTGGGGAGTACTTCAGTACTGCAACATTATGCAGCTGAGGATTTAACATTTGCCTCTAATTCTCACAACAGATTTTTTAGTGAATGTGAACAGCTTATCATCCATTCTGCAGAAAGCATGAATGATGCTTTCTGCAGAATGGATGATTGTTCTCATTCTTGATATCTGTCAGTATTTTAGCTACCTTCCATACCTGGACATAACCATTTTGAACTCAGCCATAGGCTGTCCCAGGATTATATGCATGGCAGGGCACAAAAGGCAATTTGAATCTAAGGACCCTAAGTATTCTGGATTTATGGCGGCAAGCTCCACCTAGGCAACAGTTCTACCAAATGGGAGAGAGTTCAGCATTGTCTCTCAAATAGAAGTCAAGTTTGATCCGGGAAAAATCCTTGCACAGTACATCTCATTCGTTTAACATTTAAATACAGAATCCATACTAAAGTTTATTTTGATCTAAGACATCTAATCAACAAACTAACAAACTAACAGAATGCCTGCAAAATCAGTTTCACTGTGACATGAGCAACTATGATGAAGCAAGAAAAAAGACTTCTTACCCAAATGTCCTGCTTTTCACCAATTGGGAAATTTGAATACAAGTCTATCATTTCTGGTGTCCTGTACATTGGTGTTGTATTCCTTGTGATCTGGAGAAGACAGAATTTATTGAAACAATATTGAACAATGAGCTTTAACTGCATTCAACCAAGGAAACACCCCTCCATGTAGAATGGACAGTACATTTTTAAAAATTATGTAAATGGACATCATTTTTAAAACTCATTTCAGAAACACTTGTCATGGAAAAAACCATCAATTGAATCCCTCAATAGCCGCAACAGCTTTGACATAAGGTCACATGAAGAGTAGGACTCAAATAACATTGCAATCATCAAGAGTCTTTCCAAACAGCAAAGCACATAAAGTGACTGTTCTACATGAGGCAAAAATGGACAGGAACATTAATGCCAAAAATAACAATAAGTCAATAAGTGAATTCACACTCCAGCGCATCTTTCTCACTTTCTCTGCACACTTAATCACAGTGCAGACACATCCAAAGAGAAACTCTGGTCATAAAAATATCTGGGAAGACCTTTTCTACCATCTTTTTGCACAGACTATACAAGACAGTGGTACGACATCATCATTTCATCAGTGCAATGCTTTCCAAGAATACCAAATTGCAAAACAGGGGCTTGTGATGTCAGAAGCTGTACATATGAACTTAAGTGCATTTCTCCCGCTGACGTACTACACCAGATTTACTAGCATTACTCTCAAGTCTAAACTAACAACAAGTGCACTTTGCAAAAGCACATTGCAAGCTAGATTTGGTTACTGTAGTCCAAGGCACTGTAATACTGCCCATTGCTATTCTGCAGAGCAGACTTGCCTCTCATTTACAGATCATTCAACTGAGGAAAAACAGATCAGAAGATGGACATCAGTGTGGCACAACCAATTTCTTGTCCAGTGCCATTAGAAGAAGCCCTAGCAACCATTTTAACTTTCACAGCAGATTGCAGAATGGGCACTGACTGTGCTGAAGTGTTTCCACATGTAGCTACTGAACACAAGCTATGACTGTAACTGCAGAGGGCTTTTGAACTCTTGCAAAACAAATACAAAACCAAAACTTAATAAAAACACTCTAACTGAAAAAATCTTCAGTTGTCTTAGATGTCTCATGTATTGATACTAGATTAATAGTAACAGTTAAATTATTCCACTGTTGATATTAGAATTAAATCACATTAAAATAGTCTCACCTCTTCTTCAACCACTGCTCTCTTCTGTGCAGACCAGTTGTAGTCAGGATAGTAAGCTATAGTTGTAGCACTACCAAAGTCACAAAGTTTAATTGTCCCCTGATTGCTAATAAGCAAATTTTCCACCTTCAAAAAGATGTAGAGAAATAGATTAAAATACATGTCTTTTTTGCCCTAACACACATGCTTTTATACATATCATCTTACTTGTGCGTACATATAAAAACTAATGACCTCAGCCCAAAAAATCAGTTACAGGAAAACAAAGATTTCAGACATTACTGTAGTTTTATATGGTAGCAATATAGTCAAGTTTTGAAAGGAAGCACCAAGCACACCATGAACAAGAAACATTCCAGAGATCAAAAAATAAACCCCAGGGGAAAAAAAAACAAGTAATTTCATTAGAGTCTAAGAAAAGGCCAGTTTTTCAGATGAAAACTTGTAGAAATGGTGTCTTAGAATCCAAACGTTTTCAGGCATAAAACCAAGTACTGTTAGCTCAGCTGCAGTGGGATGAAGGCTAGGACTCCTACAGGCAAAAACAAGGAGGTTCTAGTAGAGAAGGAGGCTGCCAGGAGACACCCATAAAGAAGCAGCTGTGACCCTGTGCAGAGAGAGAAAACAGCTACTTGAGAAACATGTGCTCCCTGGATAGCTCATCATCCATTATCCCTGCCTTTTTCTTCTTCATAAATTCCAACTGTCCTATATTGTTAACTGAAATGTGGAAGAAACTTGAGGAAAGAGTAGAAGTATTGGGAAGATGTACTTGGAGTCTTAATCACAAAAGGACCAAAAATAAAATTGGTACGTCTGTATAAAGTTACGAAAAGGTGTCAAAGTTAATTGGCCCAAAACTCTGACTTACAGTTTTGTATGCTGCTGACCTTAGCTTAGACTGCTAAAAAGGGTAGCACAGTTAAATGATCCCTACTTGGCTCCTGGCTGTAGTAAGGCCACTGCCCCCTGCAGCACAACAATCATTTAATCTTGTTCTTCAGCCTCTGCAACATGAGACCAGCATAAACCAAATTCCTGTCTTTTCCCATGTTTTAGCTCTGTCAGGAAGATACATTCCTCGAGAATAAAAAAAGTGGTTCTGAACTACAGCATCAGCTCAATGTCTATGCAGCTGGCTATGAAAGAAATGGTGTATTTATTTGTAAATAGGTTTTTTACTTTTTTTTTTCAGAAGAGAGATGCACCTTTTCTACAAAAGCTAGGGGCTGGCATATAGAAATTTCAGTGAAGAATGGTTAACATGTCTTTGACAGAACCTAAAAGCCTGTTCAATGGTACCAAGTGAAAAAAACAGAAAGGGAGTGCTGTCACCAACGCCAGGTTTATATTTATGAGCTATACTAATAGCTAACATCAAAGCGTTCATCAAGAGTGTTGAAAATAATTAACACACTTACTTCTAGAAGCGGTCTTATTTTCCTTTCCCCAAAGTAATTGAGTACATGAAAAAATTTTCCTATTTTTATATCAAATGAAATCACATCAGGCTGGATAGACATGTGTGAAATTTAGACACTATTCCAAGAATAAGAATCTCCTCTGTCTTATTTTTTTATGCTAAGGAAAATTCAAATATATTCATAGCACAGCAGAATCTCACTGATGATGAGGGCTTCTTCATCTAAGGCATATTGGGCAGGTAAAGGTGAACCCCTGTCTTGAAAATACAAAATTCAAACCCAGGTAACCTTTCAAACCTCCAAAGCTCCTAAAGGTAGAACACTTTCTACAGCATAAGCCTATAGATTCCAGGTAAAGGCTAATTAATTAAAAAAAAAAACCCAACAAAAAACAAAACAAAACAAAAAAAAAACACCAAAAAAAAAAAAAAACCCACAACACCCAACCAAACAATCCCCTAATAAACAAAATCTAACCTGAATTATGCCTACCAAATTTTACAATTCAAATTAAAAACAAGCACTAAAGTACAATGCAAGTTACCAATTCTAAAACTAACAGGTTACTACACATTCTCAAAGGCAATGTAATCCCTCACAAATAATTCAAAATTCTTCTCCTTCAAGCTTTACCTATTCTATTAAGGCACCTACTTAACCAGAACTGCACTTCATTAGTTGTAACTGAAGATTTTATCAAAAACAAAATACTTAGGCTAACTCAATAAGCAAAACATGATACACTTCTTTTCTGCCAGCTTGTTTCAGATAGACTACAAGCAGTTTCTAAACAGCAAGCACAAGTAGAAGAAGTTGTTTGAAGAGGTGTAAGTATTTCAGTGATGACCTTCGCACTCAACACTTATGGCAAGGCAATAGATCTAAGCACTATGCTCAAGAATCGTTTTTAACATTGATCCATCCCAACAGGCTCCTCTGCTGTTCAGAAGTTCGGCCTTTATTTAAATATTGTAACATACCTTTAAGTCTCTATGAATAATAGGAGGCTTCTGCTTATGCATATGCTGCACTGCTCTGCAGGTCTGATAAAAGATCTTCAAAACTGTGTCACAAGAGATAGGTCCTTTGGATTCTACTTTCTTTAAGAATTCCACCAGCTGTCCTGCAGGAAGTGAGAGAAATTCGCATAAGCACACAGAGAACACTGCAAATTCTGAAAGCTTGACACAAATAGACCCTTCTCAAAAAAGGCTTACAATCTTGAGTTGTATTAAATAGATTTTCTGAAAATGGCAAGTCCACACTGACTGCAATGACAAAAGAAAGAGTGCTCTAAGGAACTACTCCTACACTCTTTCCTTCTCTGATTAGTCTCAAACACAAAAAACTTAATCATTACCTCGTATTTAAGACAAGGTTAAACTGTAGTCTAAAAAAACCATGATCTTTATCCTAGAAAAGATAAGTTTGAACTCTAGCTCCACTGAACCATGCTATCTACTACAATCATTTCAAGCTTTTAAGTTAACGAGCAACCTGCACAAAACAGCTGCCAGAAGGAGTGTGCACTAGTTGGAAAAGAAATAAAGTTTACCTTTACACAGCTCTGTAAGCAGAAGAAACTCTCCCTGCCCTGTGTCTGATTCTTCTTTTCCTATAGATGCTGCAGAGCAAAACTGAACAATGTTGGGATGACCTGAAAGTTTTTTCTGGAGACAACACATTCAAGGAAGATGACTCCCAAGTTCATTGATACTATTGCCTCCAGTAGTTCATTTGAAATATTAGATTAAAACCACAGAAAGCATAGTAGCTGCAATCAATACCCTAAGTAACACAGGGAAATACATGCCTCAGTTGTAAGAAATCCGAGAAAAGAATCTAAGGTAATGTAATAAAAAGAAAAAAATACTTAGAAATCTTTATGATTATGGTTCAGAAGAAACTGGACTCAGTAACAAGGCTAGTTCTTTTTGTCTTTTGACAATGGCTGCCTAGCAGGAGTAGCAGCGACATCTTCTAATTATCAGCTGCTTCTCTAGATGGGTGATCAAGAAAGGGCTGTTGTATCCTCACATATCATTCCCAAAGAAGTATTAAGTATGCCATGCTTCAATTTTAAGTAATTAAGTTCAAAACAATTAGAGGTCTAAAAGGGCAAGGAACTCCCACCATTAGTAAAAATTTTTCATGCTAAAACCTTTATCATGTTTCACTCTCAGTTCAAAAAGTTGAGGCATCATTTTTGAGCTATGTAAAGGGGAGTGCAGTGTAAGTGATCCCAGCTCCTGCCAACGGAAGTTATGCTGCATTATGTCTGTCTGTGCATACACTGAGACTTGTGCCTGTGAGACAATCTATTTACAGGATTCATTCACCAAGTCTGAAGAGAGAAAAGCAAAGACTTTGTAAGTAGAACAAAGCTATTAAAAAGGGGAATTAGACCCACCCAATTCACATTAATCTGATCTTATGCATCTCTCCACAACCCTCTATTCAAAGCTGCAGGAATTAATTGCATTTCACAGGCTTATCTCAGAACGTTAGCAACAAGCAACCCTTCATCATGTTGTACACTTGTTGTACACTACAAACCGTGTTAGTGACCCTAAGCTGTGAAAAACATCCAAAAAACACTGAGCTCTTTATCTTGCCAAGAGTAGATAGAAAATGTATGGTGCTATGGTACTCTGTCTTGGAAGTGTACTTCTCATAAGTGGTGTTTAAGCTAAGATTTTGCCAAACATATCAGCAATCATAAAAAGAAATGTTTGGGTAGCTTAAATTAGGTTCAGTGGGTTTGCCTGCTAATTCAAAATGAGGCTGAACACTTAGAAGGGAACACATCAGCATACCACAGCTGAATAGCTGACTCTTGAAACAAACTGAGGGTTCAAGACAAGCCAGGCCAGGGAGAAAATATTGAATTTACTAAAATCAAGGATTTAAAGAGATTACAGTATACCCTACTATCTGACATCACTGAAAATAAAGAGGATGGCAAGGACACTGAGAAACATCTGCTTGTTTCTGATGCACATAGTCTACTGAAATGTCTTCCTTAAAAGCTAACACTACTTCTTAGAGCCAGATGCATCCAAAGCAGAAATTATTAAACACTGAGAGTAAAAGCAAAGAGCAAACAATCCAGTGCATGTGGAATTCCATTTAAAATCTAAGTATCATGTGAAATCAAAAGGTCTCTTGACGACATTCACAGACTGCAAGAAAGCCCAAGTAACAATCTCACTTCTTGTTAGAAGTACGTGGCAAATTCTACACTAGCTACAAAAATTATTTGCACACACTGTATTACTGTAATTTTTGAAGAACTGAACTTTCTGCGTGATTCATGATACCAATTCATGACAAACCACGAACCCAGACCTGCAGAATGTCAGTCCTCCTAGGTAGCGTATGGCAGTGTATGAAGAAAAACAGAATCCGTTTTTCAGATTCAGCAATCTTTTGTGACTCAGAAATCTCAGGCAGTTAAACATGTTACAGAAAAGGATACCATAAAACAAACTTCCTGAATGATGGCTTTGTTCTTCTCCTCTTCATTAGACAACAATCGCTGTTAGAAGAACCAAAACAATTGAGAAGATATAGTTACTGAGACTTACAGAATAACAATGCATAGATTTTTTTTCCACAGAATATGAAGGATAAACTACAGTCAAAAACCTAAGGAACTGTAATGAGGCACTAAACAAAACTGGCTTATTGTACGTTTTGACATTCTGTCATAATACCCAGTTTTCCAGTTACCTGGACTATTCAGGTTTAGCGCTAATTGAGCAGCTGTAACTTTTGACACACTTTAAAGTAACTGTTCCGATAGTTCTGATATATAAAGCACTAAAGTCTCCTGGCTGCAGCATTGTGGCCTAACAAGGAAAGATTCACCTTCTGTCTGAAATATTCAGCAACAACCTTCAACTTATTCCAGACTAACTCCTCCAGATTATGTAGCCAGGCCTTTTAAATGGTACTTGTATAATCAGTAACAAAATTAAGCATTACTGTTTCCAGTATTACCTGTAGTCAACATTTGACTACAAGTAGCCTGAGCCTTCTCTACAAAAGTACCAGTTTTACAGAACAGAAGAAGTATAGTAATGGTTCACCTTTCACCTGTTATTTTTTCATGGGGCTACTTCTAGAGGACCTTTTGAACACATACAGTATACGGCTTTAGTCACATATTTTGTTACTGTAGGATGTGGAATTAAATGGAAAAAGCCAAAGTTATTACTGGTGGTATAATGCCAACTTACCTCTCCCACCCCTCCTACAAATACCCTGCTTACAGCTGATTACTAGAAGCCTCTAGAAACCAAGAATACAGAGAAGTGTCTCTAAGAAGTACCAGGCCAAATTTTTAAACAATGAGTCAAAGTGTGGAACATTGTTGTATTCATATTGTTGCTATCATATTTCTAGAGCCCCATACCTTCTGAGTGGTTTTCTCACACGCAGCTCTTCGCAGCAGTGTTGTTCCTGCTTCTACGTCAGGGCTCCTCCAAGGCTCTCCCTGACTGCCCAACCCACCCTCTTTTATCCCAGTTATCATCATTAGCCACAGCTGCCACCCAATTAAGGACATCACAGCTGCAGCCCATTTAAAACAACTAGGATCAGGGCAAGGCCACTTATACAACACATGTATTTTACTAGGACTCCTACTATAGAACATTGTTTTTAATACTAAGGAAATTTACTCTTAAAGTAAGAAGATAGGCTAAATCTGCTTCTGATGAGTGAAAAAGATTCCTGTACTCCACTTCAGGTAACTATGAAATATTCTTTTTACCCATGCATCAAAATGTTTTGGACTGGATCATGATTCTCTACACCAAATAAAAAAAACAAAGACCAGCAGCACCTAAAAGACCAATTCCCCTGTTTGTCACCTAAGTATGAAGTGTAGGGCTCTAACTGGAATAACCATTCTATATAGTGGCCTACAAACACCACTAATAATTTATATTACCTTCAAAGCATAATCTTTGCCACTTCCAAGATCTTGAGCTTCATAGACAAAAGCAAAACCCCCTACAAGAAGAAGGCACAATAAATCAGTTTTAATTTCAATATTCAGGTACACCATTCTTTTTAGTCTAAGATAATCAATACATGAATTTACATACCTTTCTAAATGTACCAAGCACACATTTTTCAGCATCTGGTCAAGACTGCTGATATTCAGCAAGAGGTCAGATATTCTATTCCTTTCTTGTACATTAGCAAAGAGCACACTGATTTTGTTACTTTCCTGTATTTTGTTAAGTCTGCCTATGCAGATTTCTCATGAAGCCATTTTTTTAAAAGGTTCTTATAAAACCAAAATGCAGTACAGCAAATATTACCTGATAAATTCAATAAAATGTTTTGGTATTACACTGCTAACACTTTGTGTAAAAAACAACAATAACTAAGGAAGATAACTGCTAAACATACACCTCCTGTTTTTAAGATAACTGCTATATTAGAAAGCATTTTCAAGCACTGAAGCACACATAAAAATAATGATAATATTGTTACCAAATTGCAACATGTTATTTCATAAAATATTTCTCTTCCAACTCCTTTTGTCAAGCTATTTTCTCAAGAGCACTGTGCAGACCTCACTGAGATAGCAGAAGTTTGAGAGTAAATAACTAGCTTAAAATATGCGTTTCTACTTCAGTGATTGCACCTTATTATCAAGTACTGAAATGCTAAACAGAACAGAGTTCATTAAACTTTCCAGATCTTCAGAGAAAAGCCAGTGGTATCATGCCTGGTTAATTCCTACTTCATTGCATCTGCCTCATAGAGAATCCAACTACTGTGGCCTACAAGCTCACCTTTTATAACTATGTCCCTCTCAAAACATCAGCTTCCAGTAAGTTTCCCATTCTGTCATTTTCACTCTTTCACCTGAACACATTTCAGCTCCATACAACTCAGATCATTACATGTAGTGTTTGGTTTACTACTATTGCAGCTCCATAGCAGAAACCATGTTTAATTCCATGGGTTGTCTGGGATACCAAAGGAGTTAGAGCATGTTGTAAAGGTACTTCTAATTTTTTTTAAAGCCATCTGCTGTTATTGAAAACAATTCTTAAACAAAAAGTAAAACTAGTCCTACTGTGTCATTCTTAAAAGTAGTTTCATTTACAGTTTGATGCTGGCTCCCTTGAAAAAGTTTTAATAAAAGTATTAAAGCAGTTTTAATATACCCTCAGCAGGGTCAAGTTTACTGGCAAAACTTTTCCTCTGCTATAACAGTTTACTCCAAGCCACCCAAACAAAATATTCTGCAAACATTCAGAAAAAATAATTTCAAAAGCACTTTCAACAAACACCCATACAGCAGATTCAACCAAGGCAAATGGTAAAATGGAAGTTAAGTGAAGAACAACTTCTAGGGGTGTCTAAAGAATGTTTGGGG
This sequence comes from Ammospiza caudacuta, assembly GCF_027887145.1. Taxonomy (NCBI): domain Eukaryota; kingdom Metazoa; phylum Chordata; class Aves; order Passeriformes; family Passerellidae; genus Ammospiza; species Ammospiza caudacuta. The sequence continues at coordinate 23,623,858 of NC_080632.1, forward strand.
TGTTTTCACTCATTTTTTTAAACTCATGTAAATGCTTGTACATGTTTTTAAGACAGTTTTTTGAGGATTTCTGTATCAGTGAAATCATCTTAGTATTCCCCCATACTGATCACTAGTGTAGAGATATGTACACACCCACCCCAGTTATTGCCCAGTGAGACAGGTTTTGCATTGCAGAGGCATTCCAGAGCCCCATTCTCAGAAGACAGCCCAAGCCCTCCAAGGTCATCTCAGGTAGTATTTTCAAGTTCAGAAATTACAGCAGAAGAAAACTGGGTTTACTTCTTTTCCACAGACAAGAAGCTCTCACACATCAAGGTTCACTACAGAGCACTACACCATCTCATGAAAATCAGGAACTAATTCTACCTCATTTGCTTTATTTATTAGCAAGCACTCTAAACTTATCCTTGCACCACCACAGGCCTCAGGCAGTGCTCCTGTCAGTACTTCATCACTCTCTTGCAGAGATTTGAAGACACTTGCTTTTCCAACCAAGAGATCTGGATTCTCCCTCGAGTCAAACCTAAGGATCACATAATACTGAAGAACTTCACTGTATTTACACAAAAAGTTGGATTTTAAACTGCTTTATCATATCCCTGTTTTACACATCTTCACAAATTATTTTTTCAGATAAGCAGCTTCAGTAAAATGACAGCTAGAGAAGTATCAAAATAAGAGACATCAAGCACATCATAACAGTGCTTGCTACTGTAATTCACTCACTATTAACTAGTCATGAGAAAGTGAGGGCGTGAGTAGCTTCCTGTTTGTAACTATTTGATAAGACTTGCCTACTCCCCTCCCAAATACTGACCAAATTCGTTTCCACAGCAACTTTCAGTGGTTTATGTTTCAACCATAGTTTGATTGAAACAGTATAATTCTAGCCTGGAATGTAAGTTACAATGCATTTTAACTGAAAGCTTTTCTATCAGAGTATCAAAACAGAAAAGATGCTCTGTTAATTATTGCCAAGCATTGATTCACAAGGTTGTTTTGTTTTTTTTTTGAAGTCCAGTCATGTATTTCTGTCCACTGCAAGTCCTAGTAACATGCTGAAATTGCCTCAAGAATGAAGGATGGCCCAAACTTAAAGATCTGTACATTTTCCCACACCCTTGAGAGGCAGACACCCTTGAGAGGCAGAGAGGTATAATGACTTCAAACTTTGAGAGCTCCCCTGCAAGCAGGAATTGCTACAGCCAAGAAACAACAGCTTTACAAAACAGAACTGTTCTGCACCATGTTGAAAACATTGTCTATGTTTACAGTAAAGAGAATGGAAGCTGGACAGCCGCTAGGTCAGGTGGTTTAGTTGTTCTTTAGGAATCATCTTTTTTCCCCTATCTGTCAGCAAATAAAACTAACAATGTTCACAGAAACTTGGCATTAAGCATTCAGAAGGCCTCTGTAACAAGTCACTGACCTATGCAGCTTCAAGTTATGACATCTATTTTTAAACTCAAAAAAAATACTAATGTCTGCACCCATTTAAGTCTGTAGCCTACTGCTATCTTTCTGACTAAGGAATTATTTTTTCATTATTTTAAAAGCTTTAGATTTAGATCAAACAGATTGAATAATGAATTCTTTTTGTCATCATGTTCCTCCTCTTGTGCGCTTTTTTGTCAATGTTTGTTACTCAAAGGAAGCATAAGATTTCAGTACATGTGAAGAATGGCTGTTAAACGTGTGCTACAGAACTTGCTTGTTCCCGGTTTTTCCACACAGTCTGGTTTATTGTAAATTGTTCGGTCTCATATACAAAGAAGCAACAGTATTAGGAAGGAAATCTGTGACTATTTTATTGAAGTAAAATTGTGTGGGGGTCTGTGCACTTAAGAGGAGGATCCAAGAGAGCCATGACACCTGAAGCCACCCTCATAACAATAGCAAGTACAGATAATATGCAAAGGCCCCCACCAAAGTCCTCTAAAATCTTATCTGCAGTGAGCTACTAAAATGTCCAAGCAGGGAAAAAAACAGGATACCATATTCCAGAAGTGCTCAGTCCAGTGACACTGTGACACACTTGGTCTGTTCTTGCATTTAGAGGTAGTATCAGCCAAAGAGATCATCACCAGCTCATGCCCCACTGGTTGCTGTCAGCCTCCTGCAGCAGCACACTATATTATCAATCAGACCAGTGCTACCCCAGCATGACACCTCTGTGAAACAACCAGGAAATTGCATCCAAGCAACCTGTGCAACAAGTCTCAGCCTAGAGCACAGCCTAACATGGCACCAGCACTGGCGCACACTACAGAGATGGAAGGAGCTGTGGGCTGGGGAACAACTGAACCTGCGGTACCACATGACAGCGTGCAATGTTAACCCACAGGCACTGTTCACTCCAGCTACAAAGCCGAGCGCACGAGCCCACAGAAAAGACTGCACTGGCCGATGACACACAGCTCACTATGGATTTGAAATCCAGACTCAGAAAGCAGCACTTGACTTTCCAGAAGGGAATCTGGCATGAAAGAACTGATAAAACAGATCCCATATTTGTAACCACGGAAGGGAATACATGTAAGCCACAGTTGTGGATCTATGTATCAGAAGGTATCACAACATGTCCAGAGTTGAAATATAAATGCAATTTGAGCAGCAAAATAAACTATACACTACAGACAAATTCAAGTCTGAAGACTGCAGGAGAGGCTGGGATTTCTGTATTTCACATCTATTTTACCTTTGTATTCAATACACTGCAAGGGCTCTTTTAGATGGGCTACATTGGCTAGAAAATTATATTTTCCAGAAAAAGCAAGCATCTAGCCCAACTTCAGTAAGCAAAATAAGGAAAGAAAACACCATAAAATAAAACCATAACACTGAGATCAACATGGAACACAAAGCAATGATTACAGAGAAATTGTAAAGAACTGTAGAGTTAAAGCATGTCTCCATTTGCTTTAAGTCATCTAACTTGGCATCTTTCCCCTGACATTTTACAATGCCTGTCTCATATTCTGGAAAACAGCAGGCTGGTGTCAAAGTAAAGCATTAAAATACCTGCTCCAGAACCAAGAATCAAATAGTACATATGCCTCAAAAATAGCTTCCTGCCCTAACTTTGCTTTGTCCTTCAGTAACTGCTGTGGTCACTGCTGGCAAGAATTTTACAGTATCAGCAGCCCAGACAGGTCTTTTAGCATTGACATCCTACTCAGTGCTTACATTTCAGTCACAACACTGACCGTAAAGAAGCTGTAAGTCAAGGCTGAAAGCAGAACAGGAGGACATGACATCTAGTACTGTTTAAAATGTAACTTACTACATAAGAAACTGCCAGGTTTTCTCTAAGATCATACGCTGAAAGTGCTTGAGCTTTCAAGTAACAAATGATTACCCTTAAGAAGATAAACCAGTGAAGACCTAGTTGTTGTTGTTTTACAGCTCAAAAATTTTGTAAGTAGATTGCAAGTGTTTTGAATTAGCTAATTTTAACCAAATTTTTCTTCTATGCTGATCAGCAAGATCTCAACAGAAAACTACTTAGTATCAGATAATTACAACAAGAAACTACAGAAAGAAACTCCAACAATCAAAAGGAGCTCTAAATAGAGTTTTGAAGTATTTAAAATAAATAACATCAACCATCTCTACAAAGCTATCAGAACATTTAACTGCAATAGTATATAGAAAAGTCCACATTTTAGTCTTCTGAGAGTAGCCTTCAATGGTTCCTCTACTGGAGGAATAAAGTATTTTCTCTGATCACAAGCATTAAGACAATCCAAATTTCTTCTAATATCTAAGTAATTTGCATCTATCAAACATGTATTTTCTAAAACAGATTAACAAGCCGTGTGCCAGGCTACCTACCCAAAGTTTTACTGAAACTAGAAACTGCACAGATATTTAACTCCCTGTACTCTACCAAAGTTTATGCGCACAGCAACACCAGCCTCCTGACACACGTGTTTGATGCAAACACATTTCCTGCATTCCTTAGTCTTCCAATCAACCCCAAACAACAGAGACAACCTTGCATGTTTGGCATAATATTATACATTGTCACTTAAAGAAAGAAAAAAACCCCAACAAACAAACAAAAAAAAAAAAAAACCGCAAACCAGCATTTTCATTAGGTCCTTGGTAGGTTATAAAGACCGTGACAGACAACAAACTCCTCTGAGTTCTGTTATGTGGTGAAGGCATTTTAAACCACGAAGCAAGCGAAGAAACGGCCACACAGCACAGCGGCACTCCCCGGCTATTCCTGAGGCGGGACAGTAACACCAAGCACAGCTGCGACCCCCGGGCCTGGGGACACGGTCTCGGCTCGTCGCGGAGCGGGCGGCACGGGCATCGCCAGCCCTTCTCCAGAGGCCGGAACCGCCGCCCCGGCCGCCGCCCGCCCGCCCCCACCCGGGCGCGGCCTGCCAAGGAGGAAACCCTCCCGGTGCAGGAATAGGAGACGGGGAAAAACGGGAGCGGGAGGCCCGTGGGGAAGCCGATCCCAGCCCCGCAGCGCCGGGGTCCTCCCCGCACGGCCCGGCCCTGTCGCCCGCTCTTACCCTCGGCGATGACCCGCTTGATGCGCAGCTTCATGTCGCCCATCTCCACCGTCTGCCCCACGAAATCGTTCTGATCACGGCTGGCGGCTCCCAGCGAGCCGGGGCCCGCCAGGAAGTCCAGGGCGGACTGGAAGAGCGACATAGCTCCCAACAAGCAATGCAATTGACTGGGACGGGAAGGGATGCAAGCAGAGTGGGATGGAGCTGGTGGGCTCCGCCGAGCCTCCGACAACCGCGGCGAGAGCCCGCCTGCCTCCCCTACCGTCTGCTCAGCCGCTCTTCCCTCAGCTCCGGGTAGCTTCCGGGAACGCTGCGTCACTTACGCGCCCCCGGCGCGGCCCGCCCGCCGCAGCCCTGCCGGCCGCGGCCCCGCCCCGCGGGAGGAGCTCCGGCTCCCGCCCGGCTCCGTTCCTGAAACGTCCCCTCACCGACCGACTCCTGCTCCCGGCTCCCGCCCGGCTCCGCTCCTGCAGCGTCCCTTCACCGACTCCTGCTCCGGGCTCCCGCCCGGCTCCGCTCCTGCAGCGTCCCTTCACCGACTCCTGCTCCCGGCTCCCGCCCGGCTTCGCTCTTGCAGCGTCCCTTCACCGACTCCTGCTCCCGGCTCCCGCCCGGCTTCGCTCTTGCAGCGTCCCTTCACCGACTTTGCTCTCGCCCGTGCTCCCGCTCCTGCTGGCCGCGGGGCACGCGCGGCGCTTTCCCCATTGAAGGGTCGCCATTCCCCAAGCAGCGGTGTGTTTCCACAGTTTAACACTTTGGTTGGCAGCCGGCGAGAGATAAATGTTCTCCTGTCCGCCGGCACCGCTGGCGCTTGGGCAGCACCTGCGCTTTTCTCGCAGAGCATTGCTGCCATCCTTTCCCTGTTCCGTCTGCCCTCGGGATCTCCCCACGCCTGTCGCTTTTCCCCGCAACCCCCGTGACGGGCCCTCCGCCGCCCTCCCTGCACCCCCACTGCCAGCCCCGGTGGGGGAGCGGTGGGGAGCGCTCTCCATGTGTCGCACTGTCGTGGTTCAACACCGTGGGTGCCAAGTGCCAGGCGCTCACCAGAGCCGCTCACTCACCCTCCTCTGCTACGGCTGGGCAGAGGAGAGAAAAATTTAACGTAGGGTTCATGATCTGAGATAAGAACCAAGAGAAAATACTCCAAGGGCAAAACAGGCTCAACTTAGAGATACAAAGTGAGTTTATTACTAACAAAATCAGAGGAGGATAACGAGAAGTAAAATAAGCCCTTAAAAATAAGCCCCTTCCTTCCCCCAACCCCTCCCTCCTCTCTACTGACAGCAGGGAGACAGGGCACAGGGGCTTTGGTCAGTTCATCACCCGAGGTTTTCTTCTGCTGCACAGGGAGAGGAATCCTTCCCCTGTGAGACCATGGGGTCCCTTCCCACGGGAGACAGTTCTCCGTGAACTTCTGCAGCATGGCTCCGAATCTCAAGAGCAGCAGTCCTCCCAAAACTGCAACGTGACTCCCTCCCAGAACTGCTGTGCATGGGTCACTCTTCCACGGGGTGCAGTTCTCCAAGGACAGGCTGCTCCAGCCTGGAATCAGGGACCCCTCTCTCCACTGGGTCTCCCTCAGCCTCCTCCAGGGATCCGATCACTCTGGTATCGGCATCTCCCGTGGGCTGTGGGTGGATCTGTGCATCCCCCGTGGATCCTCATGGGCTGCAGGGGCACAGCTGCTTCACCGTGGTCTCCCCACAGCCTGCAGGGGAATCTCGGCTCCAGTGCCTGGAGCAGCTCCTGCCCCTCCTTCTCCATGTTCTCACCTCTTTTTCCCTGGCTAGAATTAAAACTGCACCCCTACTTTTAATGTCTTCTTAAATATGTTATCACAGAGGCATTACCATCATCTCTAGTTGGCTCAGCCTTGTCCAGCAGCATGTCCATCTTCAGAGCCATCAGGGATTGGCTCTGCCAGATATGGTGGAAGGTTCTAGAAGCTTCTCACAGAAGTCATCTCCATGCCCCCTGCTGCTACCAAAGACCAGGCCATGCAAAACCAGCACACACACAAATGTTGGGAATAGCCATATCCACAGATAGTGTCAGCATGTGTTTTTACAGGCCAGGGTGACTCCTCCTTGTGTGTTTGGCAGATCCCAAACTAGTCAGTCCATTTCCAGAATACTACCTATGACCTGAGACAGCAGATCACTAGAAAAAAGGCTTGCCTCCAAACCTTATGCTTCAGAAATAACACCAATCGTCAAGATTCTCTTTCAGAAGTTTAGTCTGTACTGACTCCACCTTGCCAGCAGCCATCCTTTTGAGACAATCCCAGACATCTCCAAATTCTGTAAGATTACAGGTGGCCATGGCTACTTTCTCCTGCACAGATGACTGGTTCAGTTTTTTGAAGTTATATTTGTCAGTCAGCTTCCATAAACTAAGAACTTGCTCTTCTTCATGCAGTGTGTAGATTACAGGGGCGTGGCCTCTTGTGATTCCCGCACTGTTTTGTAATGCTTGATCAGTCAAGAAGTGTGGTCTTAAAGGCAAGTAGATTTATATGAAGATCCCACATTTTCATACCTTTAATTTTAAAAAAATTATCAAATATTATAATAGAGAAACTTCTATCTGCAGCAGAGGCCAGCTGCTATTTTTCTTTCAATTCTCCCTGTGAGAAAACTTCTTTTGTTACAGTGATTCACACCAGGATAACTTCCTTGCAAGAGCATCTTACCTTCAGTCCTGCTTTGGTTTCTGACTTTCCTGATTATTTTTGTTCAGGCAAATGCTGTAATTATATTTTTACAATCACACACTGCTAGTTAGGCTTGCTACACCATATTGTTCTACTCACTATCCCTTGTATCATTCACCTGCACCTTCCCTTTCAAAGACCCATTAATAAAAGGCCACTGGAAAAAGGACAGGAATTTCTGTAAGGAACCACAGAAGCAATCTTTCTGGTTTTGAAGGTCTAGGTTTTATTTCAGTAGCTTTCTTGTTCCCAAATGGAAGACTCTGATGTAGAAGGAATATGAGGCAACTGCTTCATATTTGTTCAGCAGAAATGAAGACTAAGGTTTCTGATGTAACTTCAGTAACACACTGAGTGACCTGGGCTAAAATAACCTCTTTTGGATGTTTAGGTTTTTGTGGGTTTTTTTGCAAACCAGCTTAAATGCCATGCTAAAATTCCCTGACTATTCCACTGCTAAGCCTCACATTTATCTCAGCTCAGACGAGATGTCCCAAAGTCAGAAGAAACAGATAAGGATGACATGGCAGCAGGACTACGTTTCAGCAGCAGCATGCCTGATTGAAATGCCATAAAATGTGTTTCTGAGAATCTTGTTTCTCTATCAATGTGCACCTTTTTAATGTATAGAAATTAATAAATAAAATTCCATCCATGAAAACTGATTATATTTAAAACTTTATGGTTTTCCTGCTTATGCAAGAGATGAACTGTTGGGAAAGATTCTTTACAGAAATAATCAAAATTCCAGTTCAAAAATTATATGCAGGTAGGCACCAAGTGTGAGGTTTGATAATAAAATCTCAACCAATTGTTGCTTGAAATTGCTCAGATAGATCAGTCATAGCTTACAGTGGGAGCTTGTTCTCAGAAAGATTGCATGAGGAGTAACTATGTTAAACATGAAGGAGGTATAAGAAAAAATGTAGGATAGTCAGCAGGAATGTTACACTTGAAAAAATCAGGATGAATTTGTCACTGCAACTTACTGCAAGTAAGATAGAAAAGCCTTAATATGATTGCAGCTTTTCTGGATTAAAAAAGTTTACAAGAATACTTGGGTAATATTTTACTGACCTGTGGTTTTAAATACCCAACATAATACTGGAGAGGTCAAGCAGATCATTCAGTGAGTCCAGAAGGCTCTGCAGTGGTGGGAGCTGACCCCATTTTCATTTATTGCTGAGGCAAAAGTGGGATAAAATGCTACCAAGTTTTTAAGAATACTTGGTCAGAAAAAAGTATTCTTTTTATTTATGCAGCTTGAGAGGCCTATGGGGTTTTTTTTAATTGCTAAAGGTGGTAAGGCTTATCCATTTATATGTTGGCACAGTTCCTGTTGAAAAGCAGAGGAAAACAAGGTTGTGCCATCTGTTACTAGTCTGCATCCCAGTTCTGACAACCACACTGTACTTCCAGTGGGATGCTTGAGCTTCTGATTAAAATGCTCTCCTCAAGACTTCCCCTTACAGCTCTCACATAGTCTTCTTTCTTCTACAGGATCACCCAGAAAGTACCACAAATCATTCTGGCCAAAAATCTTGGGTGGGGGAGGTGGTAAGGAAGAATTTCCTCTTGTGTCATAAGGTCAAAGCAGGGTAGAACCATAAATTCAGGAATTCTTAAATGAAAAGTTCCTTTTTTCTATTATCATGTAGTAAAGATAGCACTTTAATTTTCATTCCAGTAATTGCTTTCAGCTTCTTAGGGATTAAATTAATTAAACAGCAATGAATTAGCATTCTACTTTGCATTTCTCTATATAACCCTTAATCAAATATAACTAGAAAATAGCACACCTAATAATGTCTCTGTAGATCTAGATAGGGTTCATTAGGTTCAGCACAGCTGAAAATCTATTTTAGAAGAACATCTCAGAAGAAAGATTAAATACTTCTCAATGTTTGTACTTTTTATTGCAATTGCTCTTGTGATGTAGTCCAAAAGAATGAGTCATAAAACTAATCCTCACACAAAGCAAACACAAGGGGCTTGACCCTTCTTAATTTAATATCTTTGATTTGCATGCAGAGAACCTCCGTTTCTTCTCAGATCACAAATATACCAAAGGCCCACTTAAAGCCAAGCTGGCCCTTCTGACCAGTCATTTTCTTTCCTAATTGGCTAGCCTAGGTTTGAGTGAAACTGCACCCTTTTGAAAGATTTAGGCTTAGTTCTGCCTCACACAATCCAGCAAAAATCAGCAGATTTGGGAAGTGAACAGCCAGTAGTACCTCTGTGTTACACCCAGGTAATTTTGTGCAGCACACATTTTTTGTTCATGTTACTTTTTGTATTTGTTGCAATACAAGTGAAGTGTTGTGTTCTTCTGATGTACTTTTTTTTCTTATGCAGATTATCACCTGCTATATGTTGGGAGATTTTTATAATGTGCTCTAGCCGCATATTTCAAATAAGAGTCTGTTCATTTGATATTAAAGTAATGAAGTTAATAAAGCAGTATTTGAAACATTTGGAAATAGAGATATTTCAGTTTATCTCTATGTATGAATGCTACATTCTAATTTCACTAAATAACTGCTGTTATTGATTTGGGAACCCTTCCTTTATAGCTGAATTTCCAGTTTAAGTTATTCTTTTCTGATAACAGGAAAATATGCCAATGATTAAAAAAAAATTTCTTCACTGGTTTTATGGAGCAATAGTTTTGTCTCTAGCTTTGGAACAGACAAATTAAGCAGATGTATCTTTTCTCTGTTTGCTGGCTTCAAACAAGGCATCTTTATCTTTTTGCTCTTCTTTAGAAAAATTTTATATAGGGCAAATTAGCTACCCTGTATACATAAAATTAATTTACTGGTTATTAGAAAACTTGCTGAAATTTATGGATATGGTCTTTGGAGATTGAATGTACACTATACCTGTTCCAGTCTATAGTTAGGGATTTCTTCTACAGTTGGTGCTTCTGACTTCCTTAAAACACCAAGTAATGACAAGGGAAAGAAAGATTTGGAGTATATCCAATTCCTTGAAGAAAAGGTCTTTAACTTTGAAGCCAGAAAGGAAAGTGAAAGAAGTATTTCAGGCATGTGTTCTTACTGCCTGAAATACACTGTTGGTTTTTTGGGTGGTGTTGCTTTACTTGTTTGTTTGTTTGATGATAAGCCATGATTAACAGATATCTCAATTGAACAAATAATTTCTTTATGAAATTTAACATAAGACTTTTAATCAAAATGGTCTTCTTGTATGAGAACCAAAGCATCACTGTTTCACTTTGGAAGGGTGAAGTATTATGACAGTAAAATTGATACTAGCTGTAATTGAGACAGCTGTAAAATTGAGACTATAAGCCCATTTACTGAACTCTCTTTCAAAAGGTCATTATAGTCATTTTACTGTGCGGTCATTTCTGCAATCCCGTGCCATTTAAACATTGTACCCCTACATTACTAAAAGTAGAAGTTACTCTGACATTTCAGAATTACCTAGCTACATTACCATTTCTTAGGCAATACCATTTTGAACAAATTTTAATTAAGGTTAATTATAGATTTTTATGCCAATGTGGTCATATGCAAAATAAACTAGATTATTTTCAGACAATTATAGGGTCCAGGGTCCTGTGATGAAAAGCAAAACTTGTAATTAAATTTTAAAAAATGCAAAATTGCCCGCAAAAGAATTACAGAAATTAGTTTTGTGAAACTAAAGAAAAATGTGCCTCATGTATAGGTCACAAGGACTGACTGCAGCACTCCTGTGCTAGATCAAGTTAACTGTACCAGGACAGGAAAGGTGCAAGTACAGATGTATGGTGACCTCACTTGAGCTCTGGTCTGTCAAGGGAGCAGGAGATTGATCAGTTTTTGCAAAGGAAGAAGCTTTTAAAAACTTGCTTGAGACTAAGAATATAATCAGCTACTTGCATTTGATTAGACTTACCACTGGATCCTGTGATACATCGTGTAGTTAGCTTTAATCAGCTGGTGGGATGTCACTGGGGCCAAGTACGAAAAATCACACCCGATAATCTTAACAAAATTACAAATACAGAAATTAGAATGATTTCTACTAGACAGAATAAAACCATTGCTATCAATTTTTACAGCAGCGCAGGAGCACAGGCAGCTCTCAGACATATCCTAATGCCAGTAGAGATTACTATAAAGGCTGCTTCAATTTTGTTAGGCTACCTGCTGCAGTGCCAGTTTATTCATCAGTATTTCTGAATCAATTCCATTTAAAACTCCTAATCTTGTCCCTAACATGCCAGTTAGATGTTTGTTATGGGGAACAGGAACTGCTTTCTGTCCATGACCATCCCTCCCTGCCAGAGGGATGTGCTGGGCTCACACTGCAAATTCAGACACACTTCACAAGCGTATCTGACAGAGGTTTACGTCATACTCGAGGCAGATGTTTGTTCTGAAATGTAGAGACCTCAGGGAATCTAACCTCTCCTTCCCCCTCCAGAGCACCTGATTTCCCAGATGTGTGGCAAGCAGGAATGTCTCTCTGGTCTACAAAACCTCACCCACCTTGCCCCTAGCTAAGATCAAGCTGTGGACTGTGTTCGGGGCAGAAGATAACAGTATTTGTCAAACAGATGAGAATAAAACTGGCTGGAACATATGGGATTTGGGTAGAAAGATTTCAGGTCCAAGCCTCAAGTAAATAATGAAGGGGAAATCTGAGAGAAGAGCCTAAATTCATTGCAGTGCCTCAGAAGAAACTGGGATCAGGTTTCTGCTACTTGAAACACTCCGCATAAAAGTGATGCTCAAAATCCTGCAGCCTGCTGCTGAGCTCCGAGGGGGGGTCTCTCTCTACCTCTTTTAAGCAGAATCCAACTGCCTCAGACTGGGACAATCACTGATCCAGATCTCAGTAGGAAAAGGGATAGCTATAAATAAAGAAAATCACCTTCCTTGCTTGGGTTAATTCACACCTGCAGTTCAGCACCCTTTACCAGCCATTGCCGGGGTGTTCAGCCAACCAGCTTGGAAAATGACCTAAGGAAACTGATTAGGTTATCACAGACTTCCTGGTGTTCATATACACCGGGGAGGTTCAGACACTAATTACATCTGGTCTCTCATAAGCTACCCTATTGATGACCTGGTACCCTACTTTGATTTCTTCTCCTCTGATTCCTTGAAGTGTCTGCAGTTCCTGTTCCTGCCATTCCTGCTCCTCACATACCTGATTCTCGTGAATTACTACAGTAGATATGTTTAAATCTTTTATCTCAGAAGGTTTTCCCATGGATCCAGTATACTGATTAAATGCCTGGGACCAAGGCCATTCAGCATTGCTTTGGGTAGAGGTACTCTCTAGTTCTAAAACTTCAGTTATAATTCCATACAAAACAATCCTGTAAACTAAAGTATGAACTACTCCCGACTGCAATGTACTCATTTTGCCCGAGTAAGTTTTAGTCTCAGTTCATTGTCTCCTGGTGTCACTCCTGAAGGGGCCTCTGGGCCTTCTTCACCCGAGAGTGATGGATCCAGGCATTCTGCTCCTTGATTTTGATTGCAGTGAAGGTGGTGAGAAGTACTTGCAGTGGTCTCTCCCACTGTGGTTCCGAAGTCTTCTCTGTAAGAGACTTAACATATACATCATCCCCAGGCTATCTAACTCCCTGCTCCAGATGGCTACTAATCTGTTGTACTATTTTGGAAATGAAATGTGATTCTTTATCTGAGGATATGGTGGCTGGAACTCTGAAGCGTGGTATTATTTCTTGTGAAAATAATCTGGTCACCTCTTGAGCTTTGACAGTTCTGGTGGGAAATGTTTCTGGCCACCCTGAAAATGTATCTATCAATACCAGTAAATACTGATACCCCCCTTTCCTTGGGAGTTCTGAAAAGTTGATTTGCCACTGCTCTACAGGCCCATGGCCTCTCCCAGTCTGACCGAGTTTTGGCCGGGGGGTATTTTGGGGTTAGTCTGGAGGCAAGGATCACATTATCAGCTCACCTGAGTGATAGTGGCATATAAATTCCTGACAACGATACAACGATTCTTTCAATCAGATGTGTGTTCTAGAAAGCCTGTGGAAATTACTACTTCAAAGTCAACACTTCATTTCAATGCACTCTGTATCACTCGCAGCCTTGGTCATTTCGAGAAAGGAGCCACACTCTATAAAAGGCTTTTAAGTAGTTAGGCCCTAGTGTGTTTTCTAGTGCCCTTCCTTCACTAGTAACCATGAAAATGGGAAGGGATTACTAGCTCTCTTTCAATGGTAGCCCACCCCTTGCAGTTGTACGTCTCTTTTGATTAGTATTATTGTATTATGGCTTACCTTTGAGGAAAATCTGTACCTCACCCTTTACTGCTTTCTTTGCCTCTCCATCTGCCAGCTCATTTCTTTCCTCCAATTTTAAGCTCACTCTCTGGTGTGCCTTAATATGCTTTTCCAGGTAGCTGAACTGTTTCCAACAGCTGGATTGTCTCTTCTTTCCCTGTGAGGTCAGCAGTCCCCTCTCCTTCCAGATGGCTCCATGTGCATGTATGACTCCAAATGCGTACCTCGAGTCTGTGCAGATGGTTATTCTCCTCCCTTTTGCCCTTTCCAGGGTCAGGGCAATTATCTCAGCCTTCTGCGCAGAGGTCCCTGTTGGTAAGGGTCCAGACTCGATTACCTCTCTGTAGGTGGTCACTGCATACCCAGCATGTCGCTTCCCATTGGCAACGTAGCTGCTCCCGTCAGTGAACCAGGTCTCTGCATCGTCTAGAGGAGTGTCCTTTAAGTCTGGGCAGCTGGAGTAGGTAGCTTCAATCGTCTCTAGGCAATCATGGTGTACTGCTTCTCCTTGATTTCTGCTGAGAAAGGAAGCTGGGTTGACAATATTAGTCACCACTATCTCTACATCATCTTGCTCTACCATGATGGCCTGGTATTTCAGAAATCTCTGCGGTGAGAGCCAGTGGCCACCCTTTACTTCCAGTACTGTGGACACTGTATGGGACACTAGCACAGTCATTTTTGTCCCAGGGTAAACTTGCGTGCCTCTTGAATATTCAGCACAACTGCTGCTACAGCTCTGAGGCAACCTGGCCAGCCCTTCGCTGTTGCACCTAGTTGCTTAGAGAAGTAAGCAACTACCCTTTCAGTATGGATCCAAGTCCTGAGCCAATATTCCCAGGGCAATTCCTTGCATGGAAAAATAGAAAGAATGGTTCACTTACATCTGGAAGTTTCAGAGCTGGAGCCAAAATGAGGGCACTCTCTCTAGCTGGCGAAAGGCCCGTGTGGCGTCTTTTGTCCACTGGAGATCTCTGTTTCCATTGGCAATAAGAGCATAGAGGGGTATGGCGAACAGTCCATAATTATAAACCCACAGCTGGCACCACCCTGCCACGCCTAAGAAGGTTCTGAGTTCCTTCGTTGTCTGGGGTTTCAGGGTTTGGCATATGGCTTCCCTGCCTTAAAGTCTGCTGCTCAGCACTCATTTCTTACCCCAGGTAGATTACCTTCTGTTTCACTACCTGTGCCTTTTCTTTGAGACTCTGCATCCTTGGAGTCCTAGGAAATTCAAAAGGCTTACCGTCCAGACTTCTCTCGCTTCCCTTGTCCAAGTGGCTACTAGAAGATCGTCAACGTACTACAACAGCCTCCTTTCCTCTTGTGGAGCTTCCCGGGACTCTGGGTCTTTGCAGGCTGTTCTCCAATCGGAGTGGGGAATTTTGAAGCCTTCAGGCACACGGACTATGTGAGCTGTGTTTGAATGCAAAAATTTTCTGGCTGGCTTCATGGATAGGGAGGCAAAAGAAGGCATCTCTTAGGCCTAAAACAGTGAACCAGGTTAGCTCAGGTGTTAAACAAGTTAGTAAAGTATATGGATTTGCTACCACAGTGTATAAATTCTGTGTTATCTTATTGACAGCCCTTAATCCAGTACTATCAGTTATTGGGCTGATTCCTTCCTTATCTTCCTTTTGAGGGTACTACTCAGTTCTCACTAGTTGTGTTCTTTCCTTAAGCTTGATGCTCATGGGGGAGCATCTTTCACTCTCCCTGGTACAGCAGAGGCCCATACCCTTGAAAACAATTATTTACTTATTCTAATATCTCCTTACTAATGTCTTTCTTAATTTCAGTGTCTGTTAATGTTAAACCTAACATCTTTATATTATTTGCCTCCAGAGTAACCTTTCTCATTTGAGAATGTTTAGCAAATTGAGCGAATTGTACAAAAGCTTTTAGGTACACATAGTACACATATTACTTTAAAGGTTTGCACAAGTATGCCTTCTCAGACTGGCCAGTTGTTCATTCCCCACACTACAACATAAACATTCTCCACAGGTACTAAAGCTTTATTTAAAACTGAATATATGACCCTTGTGTCGACAAAAATTCTTCCCTTTTGGGGAGGTCATCTTTACCCTTCCTCCCTTACCTTGGGAGGAGCCTCCTTCAAATCATATGTACTCATTTTGCAAACTGTGATTGCTTTGCATTTCAGCATGATAATCTTTGCTTGATTTCATACGTTGCTATCTTATGCTGCATGCTGAACAACATGTTTGATTTGCTTTCTCTTTGCCTTGTTTTCCTTTTCAAGGGCCAAGACCAGAGGGCGGTCTGATCTTACAGTCTCTTTGCCATTCTGGGTGATTTCTTAAAACAAAAAGACATTTCAGCATACAAAAACCCCATCCCATTTATCTTCCTATTTTAAAACAGTACTAACTGCAATGAAGTATTATAAATCTTTTTATTTTCTGAGCTGCTCCTACTGGCAGCCTTCTCCCAGTGAGCCCCTCCCAAAAGGGGCTAATTTAGGAACGTGTTTGCTCTGGTCAGTTCTCATTACCTCTTTCTCCCTGCCCTATCTCGCTTCCACTCAAACCTCTTTTCACAGACCTTCACAGTAATTTCTCAGTTTTCCTCCTACACACACGGCTCCAGGTGGCAGGTATCAGATGTGATTCCCACACACAAGCTCTAAAACCTTAGGTTCTGAATCCGCTTGATCAGAAACCTCTAATTTGCACTCGGGGCATGTGCCCTGACGCTTATTAGAACTAGCGTTTCTCACAAACACCGCGCTGCAATAATACCTGCACATCCAGCTTTTGCCCACAGGTCATTCCCGTGTTCCCTGGGGAGACAGGGCAGCCAGAGCTGTCACTGTGCCCAGTGCGGGGGACGGGACAGGTATAAGTCCAATGGTGTCAGGAACCCACGCCTTAAAAAAGGAACCCACTAGGCCACGGCAAAATATCCAAATATGGATAACATTGTAACCAGACCAGTGAAGAGATTTTTGCTTTTATTTCCAGCACATCAGTCTCAAAATACAAAATGGAGACATGACAGCTCACTGATCCACACCAAAAAAATGTCTCCCCCAACAGCGCTGGTACAGCACTACATAAAATCATCTCAGACTAGAATTCAGCCAATCAGACACAGAAAACACATATTGACAAGCATTCTATCCAATCTTATAAAACATACGTAATCGTAGCTAAAACAAAGACTAGTTCATAAGAGACAAAGAACAGAGTTCTATTCATGCCAACCTTCTAAAGATATACATTAAATAACCTTGTTGCCATCCTAAAGCCAATTCCACAAAGACCTATTGTGGTTTGTCACGTCTACTGCTTGGGAAACTTTTCTGCTTGCATGGGAAACTTTTCTGCTGTATTTGCAATGCTAACAAAACTTCAGTCTGAGGCCTATACTTTTTTAACCATTTCCTAAAAACCCTCTAACCTTAAGGATTCCAACACCCAGGGGACAGCCACTGTCACCTCATGCAGCGTGCCAGCCTCTTGATGCACCAAAGGCTCCCCGAAATTGCCCGCAAAGGCAGGCTCTTCTGTTTGTTACAGAGAACTTTAAATCCCTACAGCAGATTGTTTCCAGTCCAGACTTACTGCAGTACCAACTGAAGTCTCATAAATCTCATAAGTCTCATTAACTAATTCATCTCATTCATCTCTTCTATATAAACTCTGTTTTACAAAATATCATTCTTTTCTAGTTCTCTTCTTGCACAATCTAATTAAGCACTGTGTCTACTTACACTTGTTATACTGCTTTGCAAAAAGGCTGTGCTAGTCACAGCCGAAACTCTGATATGCCCACAGACACACGCATACCCCCCCCCCTTTATCTCAAATTCACTAGAGCCAAGGCTTGAATTGCTGTTTCCTTTAACTCGCTTTATCGTAGTTAAGCATAAATCACTGTACTATAGTTCTCCTGTGTAAAATGCTACTCTTGTTGCAACAAAATCTTAAAATCTCCACAAACACCACTATACAATCTGAGAATCAAATTACCACAATGCAGCGGAAGAAAATCACCACACAAAATCACTGGGAAAGGGCATATTTCTCAAAGTGCTCACTTTTCTCAACACAACAAAGCATACCATAATTCGGCATTTACTCACATCAATTTTTCCTGGACACAATCAAAGTAACAGCACACAGTCTAGAGATGAAGTCCAAACATCCAAGGCAAAGGAACTCTCTGAGCTCATACTCACTGTTAAAATGTACCAAATCTACACAAATCACTACATTTAAACACAATAAATACCATCACTGACATTCCTCCACTCGCTTCTCCACAGGGCACTTCTCTCCCTGCCCCCGCAGCCTGCTGCAGCCTCAGGCCTCACTCGGCTGCTTCAAACACGGGCAGTACTGACCCACGCCGCACTGTAGGGCACTGTAGATCTACTCTCTTTTATACACCATACACTTATACACTTGCACGATTAGAAACACAGTGCACCGACCACACAATGCATTGACCATACAGCGACACAGTGTCCGGACATCACCCACACACACAAACAAAACGCACACAGGCTCAGCAGTTCCGCTCTATCAGAACGATGAACCCCCAATACACATATACACGGGTTCACCCGACTCACACCCAGAGCCACTAGCGGTTCTGCTCTATCAGAACGATGAACCCCGTCTCTAATACAGCTGCTCCATCAGCTGAACCCAGACGTCTCTGGGTGGTTTACTCCCTTGCACTCCTTTCCCTCCCCCGGGGGCCCCTCAGTACATACCGTATCTTCCTCCGCAGGCCAGCAGGTCGTTGTTTGTCTCCACAGGTGGCAAGCGAGATGAGCGGAGCCCCACCAGGAAAAAAAATCCTAGGGCGCACCTTGGAGGTCCATCTATCTCCCCTGCCCCTGCGGGGACAGAGAACTCCTGGCTGGCTCGCCATAATGTTTTGCGGAGAAAAGAAGAAACCTCACAACTTCATAAAAGTTGTAAAGCTCGATATGTTTATTTATGGCGCCGGACGCATACGGAGAAAATTCTCCTCAAAAGGCATGCGTGTCCCTGAAGACCTCAGGTCTCCTTTTATCCCCCCTTCCAAATGCATATGCATACAGTTTCACAATAGGTTCATACATATTCATTCCGCGTGACATTTATCGCCAGTTCTCCTTTATCAAAGGAATTCTTAGGTCGGGGGCAAATGACCTTGTGGTCATTTCTGTTTTTCTTTCTCTGTCGTCTTGCTGTCTCCAGCATCTGACTTTTCCTTCAGCTTTGGCCTCACAGACTTTTCACCTCTCTTAGACACTTCACCTAATTCAGAATGGATCTCTACTCTGTCTCACCCAATCAAAGCTGATTTAATTGTGAATATCTCCTAGATAGAGCTGCATGCATTAAAACTGTAAGGAGACAGTAAGGAAAGTTAAAAATCAAATACAAGTACTTTTCACAATGTGGTTGCTCCCTTAAAAGTGGAAAGAGATAGTGTTTCTCTTCGTTACTCAAGTATTTCAAAAAATGTCTAAGAGGTCCAGGTCTATCGGGTTTGGTGAAAATCAGCAAAGAGATTAGGAAGTTACTCAGGACGGAGAAGATGAACCTGTACCCTTAGGTCTCAGGAAGCCATGCTACAAAAAGACAAGAAGTTCTGTTGCCTTGAAGTTTACATTAAAATTCATACGTTAGTTACAAATGAGAGAAAAATAGTGAAAAATTCTAGGGTCAAATTACAGCTCACTGGATTGTAAGTTGGTAGCTGCTGATAAGGACAGGTACTGATCTGCTCTTTGCCTCCAGTCCTTTCTTCTCTCAAAGAAAAGAGTAATTCCCATGCTATTTGAAATGTAAGGGTTGTATTTGTCTAAAAGACCTGCTATTTCAGGCCCAGAAGTATTCCAGAAATGGTGGGCTGCAAAAGGCAGTGTTAATAAGTTTGGGATCGCATGTTCTGTCTTGTTGCATGGTAGCCTCAGTGAAACTTCTGATCACAAGTGAATTTTGACTTCAAGAACATTCATTTCATGGCTGACCTTGTTCTGGTTTTTAAATTTATACAGTAGCTCAATTACAATAGTTTCATTACAGTGGTCTAGACCTTAAGAGAGCATTTAAGAAACATGGATTCCTTTTTAGTTAAGTTTTGTTGACTCCAAACTGTGACACGAAGCACCAAAGCCTTTCAGCTCTCTCACAAGTTGTTTCCACCTGAATTTCAAAGGTGCAGAGCCCAACATTTCTTTCATCAAGAGCCAATGTTTCTGTTGCACTTCACATAAGGCAGAGATTTGGAGCCTTACACACCCTGTAAACAGACTGGAAAGCCTAACTATGTTTAATGTTAAATTTGAATTCTTCTTCACCAGGCTCACTACCACCTGGCTAATGAAATGCAACAGCTCACTACTAGGGTTACTGGTAGATATACATGGTGTAATTTAGGCTGGTCCTAACTTACTTAAGTTACTTAGAGCACTTTGTGACCCAATTTATCAATTGGTTCTTGTATATTGTACTGGGTGCATGAATGAGGGAAGACCAAAAATTATATCAATTAGAGATTTATGATGAAGGTGACTTTCTTGAGGTTATAAGCCAGATAACTAAACTGTAACAGAGAGCATTAAAAATTATTCCATACAGCAAATAACATTACACAAACCTTATCATAGCTCCAAGGTATAGATCAATGTTTTTATGGACAATTTCAAGCAGTTCTTTTTCAGATTTACCTGCTGATTATGTTTTCCACACAGCCTGGTCAAATATCAGACATAGGTGATACTCCTTTAAAACAAAACAGAGACTTTCTGTCATCCTCAGTTACTGCTACTCTTCATCCCTCAGTTTCATCTAGACACAAGGATTTAATGCCTTAAAGATTGGAGACTCTGAATTCTACAAATATTTATGGCTTGGTTTTGGTTTTTTCCTTTTGTTTTGGTTTACAGAAACTGTTCTAATTGTGATTATCTTCCCCTTAGCTGATTGTGAGATTACGACATCCATTTGCCATTAACAAATAAGCTGACAATTCTTTGCAACACTAAATAATATTGTGTTAATATACATCTAATTAGACAACAGTTAGCTCAGTTATCAATTTTTTTCTTTTGTTGTGAGAGATGCTTAATATGGAAATAACATCCATAGGACAGCCAGCTTAGTTGTCAGCCTCAGTGAAGGCTGGCAAGGTTTCAGTGTAGCACACAAATAGTAATGGGCTGAAGTAAATTTTACATTTCCATTTCACACATTATTCCTTCTGTTAATCTTTTATCTGGCCTTTGAAGACTTCAAGGGACATTGGCTTTTTTGGTCTCCTGTCTTCCCATTTATCTTCTTTGCTAGTATCTGAGATCTCCATAATTTGCTGTTAAAAATATCACTCGTTTCTTATCTAGAGACGGGTTCAGATATTTAAAGAGAGACTTTGAGAATTACTGGAATAACAACATTCCCACCTAACTCAAAAATAAGTGATGTAGGTGTTAAAAAATTACTCTCAAAATGTGCATACAAAGAGATCAGAAGCTTGTATTCTTTCCCTTGGAAAAAAAAATTGTCAAAAATTTGATAACCAAAACTCATTTGTGCTTGATTTATTCCCAATCTACCCTTTTATTGACTAACTGCAAACTATCAGGTGTCAAACACATGCACAACATCTGAAGCAAGAAGGCTTGTTGCTAATTGAAATATCTGGATACTACATTGTGGATCATAATCACATGCAGTGGTTATGAGAAAGCAAAAAGATTTAAACACACCACTGCAGCAAAACATTGGCTAGATTGCTGCTACATTTTACTAACTTAGGATATAGCAGCTACTCAGAACAAGTATTTATAGAAACTAGTATTACAAACTGCCTAGACAAATGTCGCTTTAATAGTCACATTCTGTTCATGTGAAAGTGTCAAAGTGTCAGTAAAATATCTCTTTCTACTTCTTTGACTTAGTTATCAAAAATTTCATGCACAAGGAAGTGCACTGGTTTTTGTCTGAGCATATAGGACTAATGGAAGTTGTTCTTGTCTTAAACTCTAAAACAGTTGAATTTTGCTCCTAGTCACACCCTGTACCAGAGGAGAATACTAGGAACAAATTAAGGTAATTGCAAGTGCACCTTAAAACAGATTAGTTACATCCAATATTACCATACTGCAAGTTGCAAGTTGAACAGCTACATCTAGGAAGTTCTCCCATGACTGCAATGTGCTGTGCAGCCAGGCTGGGGTGCTGGGCATGCAGGTGTGTGCAGAACAGCTAAAATGCAAGGATGATGCAAAGAAGTACCTGGACCTGGGATGACAAAGGAGTTGGAGAAAGAACATTACTGAGAACACAGTCTTTGTTTCAGGACCATCCTGACCCATGTCTTTGGCTTCCCTCATAAGGCTCCTAAAAAATTCCAGGAGCCTCATTCTATTACGAGAAAAGATTTCTGAAACTGGAGAGAGGCTGTGATGGTAACATATACTCTGAGACAGAATGTGTGTTTCAGAAATTTGGTGTATTGCTTTTACAGTTGCTCTTATCTGGGTTAATACTCTTCGACAGAGACCAGCTTTGTCCAGAGATTTTGCAATCCAGCAGGCTGCATATGCTGCCGAACTATCAACTTGGAAGGGATCTTTTCCAGAGAATGCGCCTCCACCATGGACTCCCAGCATCCATACCTATCAAGAATGAGCTTCTGGTCAGTCAGTCCAGCATCAGCCTGATGGACAAATAACTAAATTTATTCACAAGACAAACAGCTCATCCAATCCCATACTAGGTTATTAAGATTTATGATAAAGATGACTTCATCTCAATCTCAATAACAGCTTTCTTTTCTATTTGTCATGTATATGAGTCTGTTCACAATGTTCACATTCCCATGCAACTGCTTAATGAAAGAGTTCACTAGGTGGCTGGAGTACTCTTCAGAAATATACTGAGTCATCTGTGCTGCAGTCACTTTTGAAAACTTTTAACAAGCTGCACAACTGTAAAAAATGACAAAAAGAATGTTCCCTTCAAATCAGCAATGATGAAATGCTCTCTCTGGGTTATTGGTCAATGTCTTCACTCAGCAACATTTTGATGAAGGCCAAGAGCTTAGAGAGACAAAAACAGATCACATACAATCTAGAAGTTGAAAAAACTTCACCTAGATACACATACTAAATGGGAAGCAGGGGCTTAATGAAACTGCAGCTCAATGTTTTCAGCCCAAGAGTACTGAGAAATTCTAGCTTAGTTCACATCAATGGATCCGTGGTGACACAAGTGATACTAGACTTCTTTCTTCTTTCTTCCTTCCTGTGCTCCTGATAATGGTCCCAAATTCTTATATAGGTTTCGTCTGCCTCCTACAACTTTATGGGTTGATCCAACTTACTCAACCAAGAGAAATATACTGCCTCTCTGTCAGATTAGTAAAGCTGACAACTGCATGCTGATAAATGAACTCTAGAGTGCTGAGATATTCCATCCTGAAAGAGGATAAATGTCATTAATCCATTATTTTAAAATCTCCAAGTAAGCAACATGGGAGCAAAGCCAACATTTATTTCTCATTTAATGTGGTATCCCTTCATTATTTCAGTGTGATTAAAAGCACACCTCATAGTTTTAATCCTTTTTAACTCTTTACACAAACAGTTTTGTGTAACATAACTTTTTACAATTTCATAGCAGTGGCTTTCTTATCTAATGCCAACACCTGGAAAGCAGAACATATGTTAAATTCTAGTGACTATTGATACTTATTATGTTAAGTATCCCTTGAAATTCATTCAGCTTTGTGAGTAATTTTAGTATAGATATCAGATTGATTGTTATTTCTGGTTTTGATTTTTATTGTGGAAGTGAAGGGACGCTGCCAGACAGCCACTTTAGCACAAAACTTAACAATTGGGTTTTCCTTATTTAAAATACTTTCTGGAAGCAAGACAAAGATCCAGGAATGTGTACATGTGGCTCTCCAAGCAGGTATAGCTTCAGTTTAGGTGACAACTGTCCAGTAGGAAAGCTCCAGTAGAAATAACTGAAGCTTCCTTAAAAATGCAAAGACTTTTTGGTTAAACATCATACATTTCAAGAGAACATTTACAAGCATGTGGTGGAGTCCAAGTCTGCATAGGCTGTTGTTTATCAAAGTACCATATCTTAGGACCACCTTCTACAAATTTTCACTTGGAAGGGCCTAGTGAGGAAAAAAAAAAAGGACAATGAACACTCAGGGCCAAAAGCACCTTTCTGCAAGGTGAACCTCATAGTTATTTTCTGCAGCTAAATGTAAATAGATGAAAGGACATGGGCTGAAAAATGATGGATTGTTGTCAATGCTTAAACTCACTGTGGGAAAGTAAAAACACTTCCAAAGGGTTAACAACAGGTTATTGCATGCATTGCCACAGAGAAGTAAAATAACAACATGAAAGCTACAAAATCCTTTGATTTTAGCAGCTGATGCTAATCAATCTGTTTTGCTATGTTAACATAACTTCAAAGTGTGAATTAGCAATAAATTTTGGAGAGCCCTGCTAAAATGAACAACTGTAGATCATATGATAGGCTGTACCCTTTGCTACATGGTTTTTATGCACATGCAAGTATAAACTGGCATTGCTCCATCCTTAGTACCCGTTTTCTTACAAACTAAAGTGGTCTCTCTATTTTCCTATTTTTCAAACATGCTTGAATAGATATATCCTATATCTAACAATTGAACATTTACAATCTAACAATTAAACTATTAAACATCACCAGACCCAATACCAACCTCTGACGAACACCACTTGTCACCAGGCTGTTGACCACAACTATTTGAGTGCAACCATCCAACCAGCTCTTTAAACGCTTACTGATTAATCCATCTATTAAACCCATGTCTTCAGCTTAGAGACAAAGATGTCTTGAGGGAGAGTGTCAAATTTTTTGTACAAGTTTAAGTAGATGACCTCAACTGCTTTTCCCTTGTCCACCATTGCTGTAATCCCATTGTGGAAGGACACCACATTTAGTACAAGTTTAAGTAGATGCCTGTTGGCTTGTTCTGTGGAATCCTAACAAGAGGCAGGGTCACAATCCATGTGGTATTGCAACAACAGCAGCAATACATTAAGTGCACTTGTTGAACTCAATCCACACTAAATTACAGAAATTAGGAGTAGAACACTTTGCTGTTCTGGAAACAGCACATGTATGCTTTGCCTTTCCAGTCCTGCAGGTTTCACAGCCCAGAAAACAGAGAACTTACTGTCTTTGAAACAGCTGAGGTGCATCACTCTTACAGTAGGCTCGGTGACTAATCCACTGAGTGCAGCAACGCAGCTGGTAATTATTCAGAAAAAAACCCAAACCTGATTATTGGTAATTTGTTAATGTTCCTTATCTCCAGGGGAAGACAAGGCAAATAGAAGTATTGTTTTGAAGAGACCTGCTCAGACAGTGATAGAGTAAACAAACATATCTGCTATATACAAACATACCTTATGAAACTCACATCACCTTGGAACACAAGAATGATCCCACCATTTTTGACAAACATAAATTCTAATATAGTAGCAGACAGGGTAAATTACTTCTCACCTTTACAACATGAGTTGTAATATGCATACGGTACAAACCTGTGTTTTCCCATCTGGTCTGGCCCATGTTCCATTCCATTCCAGAGCCCTTATGCTTGCAATCCGTTTGTGTGCCCGGAGACTGCTAAAGACATACATTACCTCAGTTTCATCAGTGGCATAGCCTAACATCAAACCCTGCATTAAAAATTGGGGAACTGCATGGAAAAATGGGGAAATAAGCCACCTATTTCCATGTTCTCTTTCCATTCTGCACCTGTCTTTGTCTCATAGTACTTCAGAATCACCCAAGCCTAGCAAGAGACAGCAGTAATATCCAGAGTTAATATCTTTCACATTCAACCAGCTCAAAATTACATTTATGTGCAAAAATTACAGCCAAAACAGGGGCTGGTTCCCCAGAATGGCTGTGCCTTACACATCTGTAAGATCCCACTGCAAAGGCTTCATTAATATAAAGCTCATCAAGGCTGCTCTGTCTTATGCCCACAAATGACATAGAAATTTTTGCCAGGCTTAAGGACCTGAAAGATCAGAAACTTACTGTCTGACCTTAATTGTAGCTCTGTCCTGTTAAGGCCACTGAATATGGGAAAGCCACTTGCCTTGACACTGGTGAAAGATGTGTTCACACTTCTGATGATTAAGAGAGTGCACAGTGCTCAACTGCTGATCCTTGCAATTTGCACAGTAGTTTTTAAAGAAAGGCTCCAGTCCATTGCAATTTTAACTCCTTGTGCTTAAACTAGATGTAAGTACCTGGAATTACCGGGTGCCCTGCTCCAAATGTCATCATTAGTCTTGCCATGGGAGACAGCTTTCTTGATTTCTTTACACTGTTGTTCTAGGGTCACTAAAACTGTGCAAGACTTACAGCCCAGTAAAGTTAGCTCATATATTCCTGAGAGTTCCCAAATTGCTAGAGAAGTTTTTAAGTAATATCTTGCTGTCTTGGCTAAAACTTTTAAAATTCTATGCATGTAAGTTTCCTATACTACATTTTTATTGCTAACAGAAGCAATCAGCACATTTATTTAACAGTTTTAGGGTGTGGCTAGGTTAGTGCTATTAAGCCAAACTTGAATTTTTAAAACTGATAGGATACATGTAATTCTACAAGATACCTGCCAAAGCTTGTTATGCTTATTAGGCTATTGTTAGTTATGACATTGCTTATTTTGACTAGGGTTCAAACCCTTTGGTTACTAAACCTGGGAGAGGAGTTTGGAAAATATTACCAGAAACTGGTATTCGGTTTTTCTTGTACTATGTTGTAGAATTCAATTGAATTAGAGGAAAAAGTACACATCATACATGAAAAGGGAAGACTGAAGGGGAGTAGTGATGTAAGTAGTTCTGCTGCTAGAGGGAAACTCCTTCAGGATGTATATAAATAATAGATGAAGAATTCCTTTGGTGTGAACTTCCAATGTCACAGGCTTGTGCACCTCAAGCACAAGGAACGTCAGTGTTAAAGTTTTCATTGTACAAAGCTACAGATGTAACCACCTTCTGACATTTGGCCAAATACTAGCTCTTCTGCATCACAAAAGCAAGAGATACCTGACGCTTTCAAGAATAAGTCTTCTACAAACATGCCACCTTAAAATAGCTCCATCGATATCATCAGTGAGAAATACATATCAACAACAGTTGTGAGTCTTCTCCCAGGCCTGAATACACATATCATTTTGTTCTTCAGAAGACCATAAAAACAATACTTTGGCCACATACAGAACAGACCCATGGATGAGCACATGCAGAATCCCATTGGGGAATCACAGAGAATCACAGAATATTCTGAGTTCGAAGTGACCCGTAAGGATCATTAAGTCCAATTCTTAAGTGAATGGTCCATTAAAATACTAATTTTAATCCACAGTTAGTATTATCAGCACCATGCTTCTCACTCACCTTTGGAAGAGTCATGATATGCTATCCTCTTAAGGGTCCTTCTTACAATTTGTTGATAATCTACTATAGCCTGGGATGTGATCCCTCCACAGAGCAAAATCATTCCAGTTTTTGCCACACACTCTGGAGAAAATATGTCAGTAAAATCTCAGAATTTAATGTATGCTATTTTACAGAGAGATCCTGAAGATTATGCTGGGAACAAAGGATTAATCACAGGGGAAACTCAAAGTAAAGCCTTAGCACACTTATGGGTCTTTGTGCAATGACTCCTCTCTTTAGGTGATATGAACATTTAAAAGCTGCATGCATTCAGGGTCTGTCATAGCCAATTATCCTATCTTCACATTGGCCAGAAGCAGATGTCTATAAGAGCAGATCAAGTATGTAGGGCTTTTTCTCCAAATACAAGAATTTCAGCTCAGTGTTTTCCTGAAGCCAAAGGAACATAATTTATTAACAGATGGTGTTACCAGTCTTTGATATATTTTTATTGCAGTAATTCACCCAGTTGTCCTTGGCAACCACAAAAACTTTTAGCTTTGTCAAGATCCTGGAGGAAGAAGCTATGCAACTTCATTAGAGATTTGTGCAGAATCATTTAATATTTTATTTTGTTGTTTGTTTCAGGAGTCCATCTGGTGCGCAAACCTTTCTGTTTTATGTAAAAACATATAGCAGACAATAACAAACAAAGCTGGTACAACAATATGATCTACTAGGTCTATGTCATCATGTCACACCTGTTTCTCACATCTCTTACACAATTTTTTCCTTGACGTTTTTGCAGCATTCCTCTGTTACCATCTTCAACTTTTCAGCAGTTTTAGAAGCATAACTGCCTGAAGTAGTGAAATACAAACTTCATCAAGTCTAACACATGATAAACCCTCTCCTCACATCTCACTTCTCACACCTGTGCACCAACATGAGATGTTTCAGATGAAAAATATTAGATCATTGTGCTCATGAAATGCAGCTAGTCCTCTGTGCTGTAACTATGGCCTTGGTGACTTGTTCTAGAAATAAAATCACTGCATTTGGAAAGCTCTTTAGGTACATTCCCTTTCTATGTTTATTTTCTCTGGCAATCAGCTCATTCCAATTTGGCAACATGTTCATAGCTTCTATTGCAAGTGACAACACCCGTGCATAGTCCTCATGGAAAGTCGCACAAAATAGCAAGCCACCTTGATCAGAATCCCATTCAAATGATCTTATCCTTCTGTAAACAAAGGGCTGTGCCCCAGCTACTCGTTGAAGACATGCGCTTTGGCATACATCCTTCCACACTTCACTTTTCCCCTGATTTTCTTAGATTCCTGAGTAACATCCACCCTGACAAATCTACTTGTCCGTGATATCACCTAGTGTACTTCTTACATTTCATAATTTTTAGTTTGCACTGGAGTACTATGTCTTTCCTTTACTCTGTTTATTTTTTGCAGTTTTGTCCTCCTTTTCCTTCTCTTCTGAATCAGAGTGCCACAGCTGAGTTCTTTACTGGCTGTGAAAGTCTTGACTGGCAGTCAGCTATTGGAGGAATTCTGGAACAAAAAACATTATATCAACATTTATTACATGTTGTACTTCATTAATCTGTTTTTCTGTCTGTATTGTACTTACCACAGGCAACCTTGTCATCTGGATCAATTCTGAGATGAGCACCTAGAACAGCATCATTTATCTGATAAAATAGCTCATCTAGAAGATAAGAATAAGACAGATATCACATTTCTTTCTTGTGATCAAAAAAAAAAAAAAAAGTTCTTAATAAAATGTAATTTCCTATGATTTAGAGACTTCTGGTTTTTGGACATCAGCCAAGAAGCAATTTTATCAACTTACATTTTGAAAGGTAAGTCTTACCCTGTTGTCATTTCTCGCCTTAAGTCAGTTCTGACATTTTACTATCACCTGCACAGGCCAGCAGCCTCCTTGGTGAGGGGACAATGAAAAATACCTGCAAAGGCATCTGAAATAATCAGGATAATTTCAAGAGAATGAAATACTCTTGCAGTAATTTTGCAAGAAGTATTTAAGATAAGACCTTTCTTTTGCAGTTTTGCATTCTTCTCCTCTTTTATTTTAAACTTTGTGTTGCATTTTTGGTGTGCATTACCTGTTTTCATCTGCATCTTATAACTGTCAGATGTCTGCACTTCTGCAGGTGTTTATCCCTTCTGTACCTACAGTGTGGACCTCTGAAATACCATGTGTCAGTTTTTGTGGATGACAAGAGGAATTGCTACCCCTACAAAAGGGTACATTATATTGAAGTCTGCTCCTGCAATTATGCAATGCTATCTGGCTCATTCAGGTTCAGAAAAGCTTCTGCAAACATTTTCTCAGGGTCAAGCATTGCCCCCTCATCATGTTTTAGTTACATTTCTGAAGTGCTGGTCTTTCTGTTTTGGGAAAAAAAAACACGGGAGAAAAAAGGTTTTACCCATACATCTTTAGCACCTATGACCTATTTTCCACATGAGACCTGAGTATATCAAATGCTTTTGGTTTGTTAAAAGTTAATTAACAATTTCGGGGACCAATTTGGATTGTCTCATCAGGATGACTGAACCAGTACAAGCAATCCATGTTATTACTTCAAAATTACAAGTTGAGAGAGGCAGCATATCTGCAAAACCCACATGAGGTATACGAATTAATTTTCACTCACGATTATTACAAAAAAAGCCATCCAAAATATGTTCAGCCACACAGGCACACAGCTGGATCTGCAGCTGGATCTCTGTATTAGTGAGCCAGATGCCCACATAGTTGGTAACAGTCATATTATTACACATGTAATTGCCAGTTGAAAATAGCATGTCTTGAGGGCCTACAGAGAACATTATTGAAGAGGCATAACTGAATATCCACTTTAAACTACTTATTTACTTTTACAGATAATCTGGCCCAGGAAGCACACAAACATCAGGATGAAATTATAAATCAAGAGTAGAGTTATTCTGCATTCCAAAAGATCTGTAATTCAATGCAGGGTTTAAATATAAATAGAAGTTTAGTATGAGAATGGTAATTATCATTCATCACAATCTAAAAGCAAGGAAATGCTAGCAGGTAGTTTTGATGAACCATTTTGCCATACATACCACCACACACACTCAAGTACAAAGTATAACCAGAAGCAAAGCCTGAGTGCTAAAAATAAATGAGGTCCTTTCATTCACATAGGCTACAGTGGTCTCAATGTCTTCACGAGATTTCCTTATGGAAATGCACAGGTTGCTTCTTCACTGACATAATTTTCACAACATGAATCAGCAATTTCTGTAATTTTTACATTTTATTTCTAGCATTTTTCCCAAGAAAGTTAATGGTAAGCATGCAACTGCATTTCTTAAACATTTGCAAAGTTAGTCCAACCATTTAGATGCTTGGAAATGAGCAAAACAAAAACCCCACCATCTTGATAGCTGTAAATCCTGTATTCAGCTCTTTGTGCTGCATTATTTCCCACCTAGAGCATTATCTTCCTGGAATTTATTGCTACTCAAAGGTTAAGAATTGTGATCAGTTCCATAAGTTATATTTCACCTTCACTGATAAAAATGCTTCCCTGCTTGAAGAAACAAGGACATAAGATGAAAGGCAGAAACAACATGTAGTCATAATTTCAGACCCAGAAGTCATTTGAGCAAGCAAGCATAAAATCAGGAATGCCACGTCATCTGGCCAGGTTGATACCCTGAGGTAAGCTGAGTTCTGAAGACTGAGAAGCTCATTCCCACCAAAGGGTGCAAGGCTCAAGCAGGAACGGCATAACCTTTAACCACAGGTAAGTTTTATTGCCCATGTGCACCATTACAACATGCAGTGCGCTGTTTTACAGCAAACGAGGGCTAGCTCAAGATATAGACATGGTGCCATGTGCTGCAGAAGTCTCAGAGCTAGGAGGCTGTTCATCAGGGGCAGGGCAGACCAGCTAATATAGCTGGTCTCACATTGTACCATTCCCCTCTAATGAATAAGAATATGGATACACAAGAAGAAGTCACCACAAACCTTCAGTGTTTGATACCTTGATACCACTCTCTGTTTATCACTAATTATCTTTTTTTTTTTTTTTTTTTTTTGCATTTCTTCTATTATGGAAAAAGTAAGATGTTATGTTAGCTTTACTCTTAACATTAAAATGCTCAATTTGAAAGCACTACCTTTGCTATAAATTTGAGTCATTACCATGTGTTTTGGAGGCCCAAACTTCCTCCAGTGACTCAGTTACCACAGCTTCTAGATAAATATTATTGCAAACAAAGCTGTATGACAGATAGCTGAATTTAGTGAGCAACAAGAGTTCAAGACCTGGAAAATACAATGGTTTTATACATCCTAAACTTGTTGTAAACTTGTGTTACCAAAAACATGACAAATAGACATACGCAGTATTATAACAATATCTGGAATGCAGTTCTGATGTGAATTAATGCTTAATATTCCAAACATTCCAGAGAATCAAAAATCACGTATAATATACTTGAGTATAAAATACTTTTTTTTTTCATTAAGTGATTATTTTATTACAGAATAAATAAAATGAAATTGCAACACTAGTACACATGGCAGTTCCTTTTCTACCTGTAGACTGATCCATGCTTTTCTTGAGCAAAAGTTTACATTTACCTATGTCAGATTACATTGCCTGCTAAACAAATAAGACGAATTCTAGTCAAGCAAACAAAGACACTAATCCAAAGTCTATTCAAAATAAATAATTTGTCTTTTCTTTTCTCCATTGGAGGAGATACCACTGAACTTTCATCAGACAGCATTCTTCTCTGTGAGCATCAATAAAAGCAAAGATACAATCAGCATTTTTACTTACCAGAGTGTCCTTCAGCAACAGATTCTTAAGTAAAAAGAAATAGTTTTTCTTCTTTTTTGACATGTTTCAATATCTTTACCAGGCCTGCAAATGAGAAAGAATCAAAGCAACTGGACTACAGAAGAAACACAGGCAGAAGGTGAAGTGGAAAGGTTAATGTCTTAATGCAAACAGCTGATGTCATGGCTCCTCCTGTTTGTTCCCCCAAGGTTCAATAGGTAATACTGTTTGGTGGCTTTTTGTAAGGTGGCTTATTGTAAGGTGGCTTTTATATGCACTGCTACAGAGATTTCTTTCCTAAGACTTTGGTGTGGGTAACCTCCGAAACTGTGCAGAAATGTATCATTATGAAAGAAATGTGAACATAGGTAATCCAAAGATCAGTGCTCTTGAAGACTTCCCTGAGCCTCCATGCTTACTGCTTATTCTAAGTGCTAACAAAAGAGCATTTTAAGATATTAACACAGAACACAAATTTTATTTGAATTTGTAGGAATAAATGATGTTTTCAACTAGGCATAATATCCATACTTTTTACTCAGCTGCAGCAGTGAGCTGTGTGGAAATGTATCTCTCTTTATGTGAGAACAAATGTTCAATACAGCTCCAGGTGTAAGAACTGGTCTCTTCTTCCACAATACTGTGGCTAAGTCAGGAGCTGTAGAGCAACAAAATAGCACTCTCTGCAGAAACAGGGATGAAGACAGTGGGTTCATTACAAGTTCATTACCTTGAATTCTGAAATTGAAAGCTATACCCTAGCTCAATAAATTTTTGCTTTGTTAATGGTCAGGCTCTCACAATTAATTTTAAAGACTCATACTTTTTGTCTTGATGGACACACACTAGTAGGAAGCAGATAGACTCAAGTATCCAAACTAAGCAAAGAAGTGCAGTCTATTTGGAAGCACTTTTTCCCTTTGGCTCGTTTCAGAACATAGGGCAACAACACACTGGAACACCTGAACCCAGCAGTGTCAGAAAGCTGCCTAGGAATAACAACAGTTGTATCTGGTCTTAAAAAACCTTGTCCTTCTGAGCAGCCCTACACTGCTGCTGTACATCATGGTGAGCTCAGCTTCTCTAAATCACTTATCGCTTCTGAAAATGATGCTCCAAAAACTAAGCGTGTTAAACAGCAGCAAGAGTGGTAGTGAAACGCAGGTGCAACTTCACTGACAACAGAAGAATTTACAACTGTCCATCATGAGTAAACTACATTCCTTACCAGGCCACCAGCAAACATCTCACAAGAGATGTGTGCTCATTCTGAAGTCTTCAATGCTAGGAAGAGGCATGACTTCACCTTAGGAGACTTCCCAGTAGTGAGGTACATGAGGTAATAAAATCAGTAATGAAGGCAGAGCACTTAAATAAATGAGACAAAGCCAACCCTCAAAAAATAAAGCAAAATAATATCTCAGATGCAATGACTGGAGAAGGTACAGCCTGCGGCAATGCAAGTGATAGCTAGTGTGCTGCAACAGGCCAGTCACTAACAGGGAAAACCACCCCTCTGGAAAGTGATATGTGTAGAGGACTTAGTTGAAGGAAAAAGATCATCTTCACCTTTTTTGATTTTGTCTTGCCTTTTTTTTCCTTTAAATCCTAGAAACAAAAGTTTTCAGCACATAACACCAAAAAACACCAGTTTTCCAGAAAACGACAGTTGCTTAAGTGTTTGTGGAGAAGTGCAATATAGAGGAAGACTTTAAACTGTGTTGATAACTATCACAAATGCCCTGTGAAATCTACTAGCTATTTCATTACCTTTCTTTAGTTTCAGAATTCATTATAATACAGTAGAAAATTATACTAGCTATACAGAGATTTGTGTGCCTGGAAATACTTCAATTCTGTGTAATAAATACATGGCGAGCTCAAGCTACATCTTGACATAAAATACTTCATACAAAGCATGGGAAAACATTTGAATGAATGATTTCAGTCTCCTCCATCAGGAATTCGTGTTATGCTGCATTCTAAAATACTTGTGCTTTACATTGTTCTATGTGAAGAGGTGATGGAATGGCTCATCCTGAAGGATACCTCTATCCAAATGGATGACAAGAAGATGATCAGGACAATTTAGCAAGGATTCACTAAAGGAAAATCATGCTTGACCAACCTGATTGCCTCCTACAATGGGACAACTACCTGGACAGAAGAGAGTAGCGGATATTTCCTACCATGACTTCAGCAAGGATTTCAATAATCTCTGATGCGCTCATCGGTAAGCTCAGGAAATGGAAGATGGATGGATGGATGGATGGATGGATGGATGGAT
Source organism: Ammospiza caudacuta (assembly GCF_027887145.1). Classification (NCBI taxonomy): domain Eukaryota; kingdom Metazoa; phylum Chordata; class Aves; order Passeriformes; family Passerellidae; genus Ammospiza; species Ammospiza caudacuta. The sequence continues at coordinate 23,657,975 of NC_080632.1, forward strand.
CTTGAATTTCAATCTTGAATGTAAAAGGAAAAAAATACATACAAAGAAAAGTAAATTTTTCTGAGTGCTGCATCAAGATTATAGAAATATAGAAAAAAAAACCCCCTCTGGCATTCTAGCTGGTCCTGGGAGATCCGAGGGGCTGAGTGCATCTGAGCTTCATTTCTGGTTGTAAACAACCAGGCACTGTAAGTCTGGTCATGCTCAGTGAGATCCCAGGTGCAGAGATAGCGAGGGTTACACCAGAAACCCGGCCACACTAGCAGTGCCAGATTCACGAACAGTGTGGTTCATGAATTCACTGCTGGAAGTTTGGTCAAGCTCAAAAAGAACTTCCACAAACACAGATGAACCAATAGTGTGGTTCATAGAAACAATGGTGTTCTGGTTCCAGCCCAAATCAGCAGGAGGGGGCATCTGTTTTTGGAGGAAAAAAAAGTATGGTGGTGTGGGGAACCTGTCATGCATTGTTCATTCTCCCAGTTCATGGTGAGCATTTTTGCATGCAAATTATTCTCTTTTCTTTATACTTTTTTTTTTTTACTATTGTTGCTGTGAGTGTTCATTATCATACCTTATCTCATTGCTGTTTCCAGCAAATTAGTCTTGTCTCAATGCAATTTTCACCTTTTGTGCCTTCAATTCTCAACTCCATTCCCAGAGGGGTAAAAGGGAGGGGAAGCCAAGCAAACTACATGTGGTTTGGAAGAGTCTGTAGGGGGAAACTGAGTTAGGGAGTACCATTTCTAGACCACAACAAACAGGGTGTAGATTCCTGTTAGATTGCTGGGGATAAAGGCAGTAGACCTGGAAAATACAAGTGCATAGGCTACATACAAGTGTTCCAGGTGCTCCTGGATGCATGCTCTGATACAGCGAGGCAGGTATCTCACTAAAGAGGTGTTCTTCTTGGGAAGAAGAGCCAGTTCATAGACTGGTCTGCATGGCAGAGGATTTCAAATGCCCATTTCCACTTTTGGGAGAACTGGGGGTGAGACTGTAGTCAAGTATCCTGTTGCTTTTGTCTAAATGGTGGGGGAGGGCAAACACTTAATATATAAATCAAGGGACATTAACAATTACAAAGAGAAAAACTGTGGGGTTTAAGCAAAATGGAACAGAACCAGTAGCATCACTCCGTCTTCCACTGCTGATTCCAGTGATAATGGTCATCCAGCAATAAAAGTCATCCAGCCTAGTGACATATCACTCCCATCAGGTGGCTATCACACCCACATAATCCCTTCACTGAATATCTCCCATCATATCTCATGGTTTTAGGTCTCATTCCTACATTATTTGTGCCATGGCTGCAGTCACACCTTCAGCTCAGGGCCTCCATCACACCTGTACACAATCAATTTTTTGGGGTTTCCCTATAGGGCAATTCCTTATCCCTCTCCTGAACACCTTCCATTTCCATCCACCTAGATGTTATGTGTAGCTGATGGATCATTACACGGGATTTTACATAACTGCCTGTTATTAAAGCAAAGCAGTCAATATTTAAAGAACCACAGGGTGAAACAGTCTACTAAAAATTTCCACAGCAATGAGTGACCATTTGAAAAGGGTATCCCATCACTGATGCTCTCCATCCTTCTTCCAAGACACCTTGTATTTCATCTGTATTATGATGGACAGTGATCAGAGCCTTTTATCCATTTTCATGAGTCTGTTTTAATGGTTGTTGTAAATCATCATGTCATAACAACTGTAACATGTGACAGGACCTGGATAATTAAGGACACAATTCTAACAAAAATACAAGCATGAATATTCAAGTGATTAATTTTATTTCTGGCAATATTATCTACAAATACATGATCACAAAGGGTTCACACAGAAATACATTCTTTTCCAATATGTCCAAATATAGTATCAGAAGTTATCATGGATATCCATCAGGACTTTGAGCCATTGACCATGCAGAAGGTAGTGGTCAATGTCTCAGAGTCCTGAGGAACATTAGAGACAAGTGGTGGTCTTGTGGACCATACTGGGACCAGTGTTATCCATTATCTTCATTAGTGATACAGATGAAGGGATTGTGTGCACTCTCACCAAATTTTCAGATCATACCCAGGTGAGTGATGTGGTTGACACACCTGGAAGTCTTCCAGAGGGACCTGGACACACTGGAGAATTGGGCCCATGGGAATCTTGTGAGGTTTAACAATCCCAAGTGCAAGGTTCTCCACCTGGATCAGGACAATTATGGTGAATGAGAGGCTGGACATGAGCCAGCCATGGGCACTCCCAGCCCAGAGAGCCAAACATGTCCTGGGCTGCATCCAGAGCAGCGTGGGCAGCAGGGCAGGGAGGGGATTCTGCCCCTCTGCTCTGCTCTGGGGAGAGCCCACCTGGAACCTGCATCCAGCTCTGGGCTCCCAGCACAGGGAGGACATGGAACTGCTGGAGTGAGTCCAGAGAAGGGCCACTAAGATGATGAGAGAGATGGGGCACCTCTCCTATGGGGAAAGGCTGAGAAAATTGGGATGGCTCAGCCTGGAAAAGAGAAAGTGGGCTTCCAGCACCTAAAGAGAGACTACAAGAAAGATGGAGATTTGGGCAAGACCATGTAGTGACAGGTCAAGAGCGAATGGCTCTAAGCCAAAGGAGGGGTAGGTTCAGGTTAGGTATTAGGAAGAAGTTCTTTACTATAAAGGTGGTAAGGTGTTGGAATCCTTAAGGTTAGAGGGTTTTTAGGAAATGGTTAAAAAAGTATAGGCCTCAGACTGAAGTTTTGTTAGCATTGCAAATACAGCAGAAAAGTTTCCCATGCAAGCAGAAAAGTTTCCCAAGCAGTAGACGTGACAAACCACAATAGGTCTTTGTGGAATTGGCTTTAGGATGGCAACAAGGTTATTTAATGTATATCTTTAGAAGGTTGGCATGAATAGAACTCTGTTCTTTGTCTCTTATGAACTAGTCTTTGTTTTAGCTACGATTACGTATGTTTTATAAGATTGGATAGAATGCTTGTCAATATGTGTTTTCTGTGTCTGATTGGCTGAATTCTAGTCTGAGATGATTTTATGTAGTGCTGTACCAGCGCTGTTGGGGGAGACATTTTTTTGGTGTGGATCAGTGAGCTGTCATGTCTCCATTTTGTATTTTGAGACTGATGTGCTGGAAATAAAAGCAAAAATCTCTTCACTGGTCTGGTTACAATGTTATCCATATTTGGATATTTTGCCGTGGCCTAGTGGGTTCCTTTTTTAAGGCGTGGGTTCCTGACACCATTGGACTTATACCTGTCCCATCCCCTGAATATTGGTGCCCCGCCCGAGGACGTAGAATAGAAGAAAAAAAAAAAAAAAAAAAGAAAAATCGTGGAAGTACCAGCCGCGGAGACCCAAGTGTTAACAAGGAGGACACTGTATCATCTCTCCCACCAAAGTCAAGAAAATTGTAAGTAACTTTTCTCGGGAGAGCGCTTGGGTGACGTTGGGAAGAAAAATAGAGAAAAAGAAAATTATTAAAAGAATACAAAAATGGGAACGAATTTAACAAAAGTAGAATGGGATGTTTTTCATCAATTAGAGACAATGTTACAAGAAAAAGGTCACTCTGAAATTTCAAAAACTGAGCTTAAAAACTTACTTATCTGGGTTAAAGCAAATACGCAAGATTTAAATTTGCAGTCTGCTTTTACTTTTCATTTTTGGGATCAGATAAACTGGAGAATCTATAATCTAGTCTCTCTCAAAAAAGATGAAAGCTTAAGAGAACTTATGCCGGTTTGTAGAGCACTGTTGGAGTGTTTTAAACAAACTGATAATAATAAGATCAACTTGGACTCAGAAAACAAAGCTTCTGCTTCTGTCTCATTAAATTCCAGTAAACCGGAGACTGTGTGTGTATCGGAGAATGTTACAAGTGTTGTTGCAAATGCTGAAAGTTTTGCTTTGAACTCTGTCGAACAAAATCTTTCTTCTTTCTCTTTGGGAAAAAATGAGACTCTTTCGGACTTTTCTTCATGTTGTTCTGTTAATGTAAAAATATGTGTCTCTTGTAAGGGGGATGGGACAAAATGTGTAAAAGATGGGAATGAAAAAGTGACTGTACTTCCTAAAATTGTTTGTGCGGGGACACTGAAACCTGAATTGGATTCTGTTGGGCCTGGGGTGGAGGCTGAGGTGGCTGCTTCCACTCGGGAAATTGTGGTTCCGGGGAACTCTTTTTCAGTTAAGCAAAAACATGGTTGTTCTGGTGTTTGTCAATCCATAGATACAGAGAAAGAAGAATTGGCTTTAAGGGTGGAGTCCTTTGAAAGGATGGATAACTCTCAAAAACCTGAAAAAACACGGGTTGAGTTTTTAAAATGTCATGATCCTAATTCTTGTATTTTAAAACAAAACCATGTAAGTTTAAAACCTGGATTTGGGGACTCCCAAGCTGAGTTTTTCTTGGCAGGGAGACAATGTGAAACTTGTAGTAAAGTATCGAACTCAAGGTTAAATGGCACTGTTCCCAGAAGAGAGGAACACGCCTCTGTCCCGGCCCCTTTGGGTTGTTTGCGGGAGTCCACCCCTGCCTTTTATGGCCGAGTTCCCGGAGCTGGTCGAGTTCCCAGAACTGGCAGAGTTCCCAGAGTTGGCAGAACTCCTGGACAAGAGTACAGTGTCCCTGTTAGGAATTTGGATTTGGGCAGAGGGCCTGGAAGGTTTGGATTTAGTGATTTTTCAGAATCAGAAAATATATTGGTTAGAAGTAAAGGTCAATCTGTCATTGATCGAAGTGACAATTTTGATTTTCCATTAAATTTACCTGGTTGGTCATACATTAATCAGAAACTGGAAAAAGATTCGGATTTAAAAGAACAATATCTTGCTTTACCAGTAAAATATGGAAGAAATTACAGAAATCCAAAATATGAAAGACTTGATCATCATGATATAAAGGAGTTGCGACAGGCTTTGAAAGAAAGTGGATTTTCTTCTCCCTATTTTAATAGTGTGTTGAAAAATACTTTTAACTCTTATGACTTAGTTCCTGCTGATTGCAGGAATGTGGCTTCTCTGATTTTAACCAATTCACAGTACCTACTATGGGAGTTACAATGGAAAAAACTACTTAACAAGTTGGTTGAAGGATATGCAAATACTGATTATGCTAATCTAGATGTTGCTCAACTAGCTGGTGATTCACCTTACAATAAGCCTGAAAATCAAGCAGCTGAACTGCCTCAGCCTGTGTTAACAGACATTAAGGATGCTGCTAGAAAGGCCTTGCTTTCACTTGAGCCTCCTGGCTCACATTTAAGCTCTTATCCACTGATCAAACAAGGTGAAACTGAATCTTATGGTTCTTTTTTGGATAGATTAACTCAAGCAGTTGAAAGGCAATGTCCAGATGAACAAGCCCGTTCTTATATAATTCAAAATCTTGCTTCTGTAAATGCTAATAATGAATGTAGAAAAATTATTTTAGCTTTGCCTGATCAGCCTCCAACAATTACACAGATGCTAACAGCTTGCAGTAGACTTATGGGTTCACAAAATGCTGCAAATTCACAGGTCAATGCTTTGGAAAAAACACTGGAACACAATTTGACACAACGAGTGGATAAAATTGAAAAGCTTTTAGAAAAACAAGAAAAACGTTGGGAAAGTTCAGTTAATGCTGTACAAGTGGACTCTAATAAAAAGCCTGTCTGCTTTGGTTGTGGTAAACTAGGGCACCTTAAAAAGGATTGTCGTGGGACATCAAATCAAATTTCTATTTGCCCTCGATGCCGAAAAGGAAGGCATCTTGCTAAATTCTGTCATTCACTATTTGACATTAATGGCAACCCACTGTCTTTAAACTTCAGAAACAGCGCGTTCCACCGCGTTCAGACACAAATCGTGGTACCCACTGGCAATCAGATTTCAGACCAAGTGATGATGGCACGTCAGCCATTTGTATCTCAACCAGCACAACCTCAAATGATCCCAGCTCAGCAGTTCCAAATACAAGGGTGGAATTGAGTTCCTCAAAACTAATTCATCTTTTAAATAATTTTTGCTGGGTGAATATTCCCACTGGGCTGATCAATTCTTGTCAACAAGGACAAGATTTCTTAATTTTGGGCAAAGCAAATAACAGATTTCTGGGACTGTCAATCTTCCCTACTATTGTTTCAGTAAATCATAATGAAGAGCTGATGATTTTAGCTCTTGCATTTGATGTTCCTGTGGTAATTCCACCAAAAACACCTATTGCTATTGCATTTCTGGCATCTGAAAATGTGTCTCCTAGTACCTCAGGTCCAGAGGTTTTCTGGGTGCAATGTCTGAACCATGACCGTCCACAATTAACTTGTAGCTTGACTCACTGTGGTAAAACAATTTATGTTACAGGAATGCCTGATACTGGTGCAGATGTTACTGTGATTTCTCACATGTTTTGGCCCAATGACTGGGGTTTAGTAGCTCCTTCAGGTTCTCTTTCAGGGATTGGAGGTGCTACTGTGTGTATGCAAAGTGCATCCATGATTGACATTACAGGTCCTGAAGGAAAAACTGCAACAGTGCGTCCTTTTGTTGTTCAGAAGCCTCTCACCGTCTGGGGGAGAGACGTCCTGTCCCAATGGGGAGCAAGATTGGAAGTGGGCCTGTAATGAAAGCTTCGTCGAAACCTGCAACTTTGAAGCTCACCTGGAAAACTGATCATCCTGTGTGGGTCGATCAATGGCCTTTGACAGAGACAAAGCTGAACATTCTTAACAAACTGGTAAAAGAACAATTACAGCAAGGTCATATCGCTCCCACGAACAGTCCCTGGAACTCTCCAGTTTTCGTCATCCACAAAAAGACATCTAATTCCTGGAGGTTGCTGCATGACCTGAGGAAAATCAATGAAGTGATTGAAGACATGGGTCCTCTTCAACCTGGACTTCCTTCTTTGCCCATGATCCCAAAGCATTGGCCTCTCATTGTAATTGATTTAAAGGACTGTTTTTTCCATATTCCACTTCACCCTGATGACGCTCCAAGATTTGCTTTTTCAGTTCCCGTCATCAACCGAAGTGAACCTGTTCAAAGATACCCCTGGAAATCACTCCTGCAAGGAATGAAAAACTCACCTGTAATTTGTCAACATTTCGTTGCCCAAGCTTTGCATCCTGCTCGTCAGAAATTTCCAAGATCCATGATTCTACACTACATGGATGACCTTCTCATCACAGCCTCTACACAGGAAGAGATGGAAGAAACTCGCGACTGTGTTGTTGCTGAAATTCAAAAAGCTGGACTTGAAATCTCTGCAACGAAAATTCAAGAAGTTTCACCTTGGAAGTACCTGGGATGGAAGATGACTGAGACAACAATAACACCACAGAAAATTCAGATCCGAACCAGAGTCAACAACCTACAAGAGTTACAACAACTTCTAGGAGAAATCAACTGGGTCAGACCGATGTTGGGAATCACCAATGATGAACTGAGTCCGCTCTTTGATTTGCTGAGAGGAAGTTGCGACATTACTTCGCCAAGAACTTTAACCCCTGAAGCTCGTGCTGCTCTCAACAAAGTCACAGAAGCTCTTCAAAAAAGACAAGCTCATCGCTGTGTTCCTGAAAATCCTTTTTTTCTTGCAATTTTAGGAGAGAAGATGCAGCTTTGTGGTCTCATTTTCCAGTGGGATGCCACAGAACAAGATCCTTTGTTAAAAATGGAATGGGTTTTTCCTCCCTACAGGTTTTCAAAGACCATTTGCTCAGTTTTAGAAATGATTGCATGCATTATAATTAAGGCTAGAACCAGATTGTTAACTTTGGCAGGTCAAGAATTTTCAGTTATCTATTTGCCATTGAAAAATGATTATTTCAATTGGGCAATGTGAAATTCTGATGATTTACAATATGCGTTCTTAGGTTTTCCAGGTGTTTGTTCCATACACTATCCAGCTCACAAACTACTGCAAGCAAAATTGAGTTTCAGAGAAAAACCTAAATTAAGTGAAGAACCTTTAAATGCTGTGACTCTCTTCACTGATGGCTCTGGTAAAAGCCACAAGTCCGTTGTGACTTGGTTTAATCAAAAGACTAATGTTTGGGAATCTGATATTCAAGCAGTAGAGGGATCCCCTCAAATTGTTGAGCTTGCTGCAGTAGTTCGAGCTTTTCAGCTGTTTCCTCAGCCTTTTAATTTAGTCACAGATTCTGCTTATGTTGGTAATGTAGTCAGGAGAATAGAAGGTTCAGTTTTAAAGGATGTTAATAATGAGACTTTACATCGTTGGCTTTCATGTCTTTTTATAACTTTGCAATATAGAACTAATCCATATTTTGTTTCTCACATTAGGGCACATTCTTCACTTCCTGGATTTTTAGTGGAAGGAAATGCAAGAGCAGACAAGTTGACAATGGTCATTTCTAACACATTACCAAATATTTTTGAACAAGCAAAATTGAGTCATGCCTTTTTCCACCAAAATGCACAAGCACTCATGCGAATGTTCCAAATCACTAAAAGTCAAGCTAAAGCTATCATTCATACTTGCCCTGACTGTCAATTGGTACAACCTCCTGTTTCTACAGGAGCAATCAACCCCCGAGGCTTACAAAGCCTACAGTTGTGGCAAACAGATGTTACTAAATATCCTTCTTTTGATAAATTTAAAAATATTCATGTTTCCATAGACACGTTCTCTAGTGCAGTTTTTGCTTCCCTTCACACAGGTGAAACTGGCAGTCATGCCTGTCATCATTTCCTGCAAGCTTTTGCTTCATTGGGTGTACCCCAAGAAGTAAAAACTGACAATGGTCCCGCATACATATCTCAAAAATTGGCCACATTTTTAAATGAATGGGGTGTTCGACACATTTTTGGCATTCCCCACTCTCCCACAAGCCAAGCAATCATTGAAAGAACATATCAAACTCTAAAACGCATATTAGATCAACAGAGAGGGGGAACGGAGATCACCCCACAGATGAGACTGAATAAGGCTCTGTATGTTTTTAATTTTCTAAACCGTTCAAGTGAAGGTCCATTTTGATTAATAATTTGGGGAAAGGGTATGCTTTTGTCTCCACAGGTGTTGGAATTAAATGGGTTCCTGCCAAAAACGTCAAACCGTATCGCACTTCAGAACCTGTTGTCGAGCCCAGAACCGAGGGAGCAAGTACGCAGACGTGAACCGAATCGAAGGATCCCAGGTCTCGCCTGACGCCTCTTGTGCCTGACGTTCTTTGTGCATCGGTGGAACCCATGAACTCTGATTTTGTGCCAATGTTATTTATGAGTATGCTAATTGAATGCTGAATGGTTGTTTAACAAAGCTAATTTTTGGCTGAAAATTTAGGTTATTGTTTTGAAACCCATGAAGGGTTTCAGCAGGTATATTTTTACTCCAATTGGCTTCAGCTGTGGCATTGAGACAATTAGATCGAGTTGGATGTTGGCTGAGCAAACAAGCTAATGCCACATCCTCCGCAATCAGTGATATGTTGACCGATGTTGATAGTATTAGACATGCGACTCTTCAAAACAGAGCAGCCATTGATTTTCTTTTACTGGCAAAAGGACATGGTTGTGAGGAATTTGAAGGATTGTGTTGTATGAATTTGTCTGATCATTCTGAATCCATTCACAAAAGCATTCAAAAACTGAAGGATCTGACAGCCCAAATTAAAGAAGATGGAGGTTCCTGGTTGGATGATTTGTTTCAAAATTGGAGTTTTGCACCTTGGCTAAGACAACTTTGCGAGATAGATCTTTACGTATTAGGTGTTCTAATACTGATATTGATAGTGGTATCTTGTATACTCTGTTGTGTTCAGCGAATGATGAACAAAACAGTCTGAGAAGTTTTTGTCATTCAAGCAGGAGAATTAGGAAATAGAAGCACAGAGAGTGTACGAAATCTCACGAAAGCAGTAGATGAGGGTATTGACATGAACGAAGGTTTTGAATTAAGGCCTTGGAATCGACCAGAGTTTTTTGAACGATGACTTGTGACTGTTGCCAAACGTGATTCATATCTCTTTCAGGGATTGGGTCTTCACAGCATTAAGTTGCTGTGCCATAATATAGCAATGCTTCAGTTTAGTGAAAATAGGTTTTCAACAGATGATAAGCAGAAATTTTGCAATAGAGCTATGAAACGCAAGTAGCAAGCGACAAGAAAATGAAAGCCTCTGGGTCAAATAGAGATGGGGAAATGTTGGAATCCTTAAGGTTAGAGGGTTTTTAGGAAATGGTTAAAAAAGTATAGGCCTCAGACTGAAGTTTTGTTAGCATTGCAAATACAGCAGAAAAGTTTCCCATGCAAGCAGAAAAGTTTCCCAAGCAGTAGACGTGACAAACCACAATAGGTCTTTGTGGAATTGGCTTTAGGATGGCAACAAGGTTATTTAATGTATATCTTTAGAAGGTTAGCATGAATAGAACTCTGTTCTTTGTCTCTTATGAACTAGTCTTTGTTTTAGCTACGATTACGTATGTTTTATAAGATTGGATAGAATGCTTGTCAATATGTGTTTTCTGTGTCTGATTGGCTGAATTCTAGTCTGAGATGATTTTATGTATTGTTGTACCAGCGCTGTTGGGGGAGACATTTTTTTGGTGTGGATCAGTGAGCTGTCATGTCTCCATTTTGTATTTTGAGACTGATGTGCTGGAAATAAAAGCAAAAATCTCTTCACTGGTCTGGTTACAATGTTATCCATATTTGGATATATTGCTGCGGCCTAGTGGGTTCCTTTTTTAAGGCGTGGGTTCCTGACACCATTGGACTTATACCTGTCCCATCCCCCGCAGTAAGGCACTGGAACAGGTTGCCCAGAAGCTGTGGATGCCCCATGCCTGAAGTGTTCAAGGCCAGGTTGGATGTGGCTTTCAGCAATTGGTCTAGTGAAAGGTGCCCCTGCCCACTGCAGTGGGGTTGGAGCAGTCTATCTTTAATGTCCTTTCCAACCCAATCCATTGGGTGCAAATGCTTTGCACAAGACCATGCAGATGATGTCAGCTGTCCCCTCAATGATCACCTCTATAACCCCATTGCAGAGGGCCACAACACTTGGCAGGCATAATTTGCCCTTAATGAAGCCACACTGGCTGTCACTAACCATTTTCCATTTTCCTTATTTTCCATATGCCTTACTATAGTTTCCATGGGGATTTCACCAGGCACAGAGGTGAGACTGACTGGCCTGTAGTTCCACAGGTCCTTATTTCACAAGATCACAGAATCACAAAATGGCTAAGGTTGGAAGGAATCTCAGCAGGTCATTTTGATCCAACATCCCAGCTTAAGCAGGATTATTCTAGACCCTATGGCACAAGATAGCATCCAGATGGTTCTTGAGTATTTTCACAGAAGGAGACCCAATAATCTCACTGTTCCTCTTTGTGATCAGCCACACGGTAAAGAAGCCCTTCCCATACTGAGGTGCAGCTTTTCTGCTTGCTGTATTGCTTGGCACCACGTAGAAGAGCCTATGTCCATCGTCTCGGCACCAACTCATTAGATATTTATAGACATTCCTGAGGCTCCCTTCTCAGTTGCCTCTTCTCAAGGCTACAGGCCCACCTCCTTCAGCTCTTCCTGGTGAGAGAGATGTTCCAGTCCCCTCATCATCTTTGTTGCCCTCCACTGTACGTGCTCCGGAAGCTCCATGTCTCTCTTGTACCGAGAGGCTCAGACTGGGACACAGCACTCCAGATGTGCCTCACCAGGCCTGAGGAAAGGGACAGGATTACCTCCCTCAATTGCTGAAATTCCCATTTTAAAAAGGGAATTTGTTTGAGGAATATAAATTGCTTCTCTAAGAGCGGTGCTTTCCTTTGCCTCTTCTGTTGATGTTTCCTGACCAGTCCTATGTAGAACACACTGTCTGTGTCACTGGATTCAGGATGTTGTTATGGAAAACGGAGAGGTGAGCTGGAACGCCTTTTAAAGGCGGGGTTGCTGCTTCAGCCGCTGTGCGCCCGGCGGCGGCTCGGCCACTCAGGGACATGCACCGCATCGCTTCCGAGAGCAGCCTTCCTCCGCCCCGCAGGGGCAGCGGGCGGCTCCCGCCCCTCTGAGGGCGAGGGAAGCGCCGCCCCCGCCGCCGCCGCCGAGCTCACGGGGCCATGTCGGCTCCGCGGGCTGCGGCGCGGGAGCGCGGCCCGGGCCCGGGGCCGGAGCCGGGCGGCAGCACGCAGACATCGCACCGGCTGCTGGCCTACAGCGATGCGCTGCTGTCCATCATCGCCACCGTGATGGTGAGCGCCCGGTGGCGGGAGGCGGGGAGGGAGGCAGGGAGGGAGAAGCCTGGGGCAGCCGCGGCCGGTCCCGGCTTTCTGGGGGGCGCCCGTGCCTGCCCGGCCCGCCCGGCTCCGCGCCCGCCCCGCTGTCGCCATGTGTCGGGGCCGTCCCGGAGAGGTGTCGGCTGTGCCGCCGCGGCGGGCCGGGCCATGGCCAGGGAACGGCTGTGACTTCCAGAGCTGCTCCTGGTTACGCGATCCGCTGGCCCCTGAGGGTTGCGTGGTTTTAGGGAAGTGCTCAACAAGGAAAAGAACGTCATGTGCTAATAAACATTTTGTTATTTCAGATTTTGCCGGTGGCTCACACAAAAATACATCCTGACCAGGTATCACGTGCCGTTTGTTGTTTCTTGTGTCCTCCCAAGTAGATGTAACACCCTCGTTTAGCACGTAACATCCTCGCCATAGATTATAATTACTTTTCTATGAGACATGAATTGCCCATTTAGCCAAAACATCTTTCAAAAAGGATCTGGTCTTCTTGGTAATAAACCATCACTGAGAGAAGCTTACATAGCACAATCTGAATGCTAGTTTTAAAGTCAGGTTCATAATAAATGTAATTTGAATAAACAAAGGTGGAGAAAGAAGACTACAGGAAAGAAATTAATTCTGAGGATACCCAGGAATTTTAGGAAACAATAATTTGAGAAATTTACAGGTTTTTTCTTTTGTTGCTATTTATTTTTCTACTCTTAAATAGACATAAATCTTAGTTTAAGAAGTTCAGATAAGATTTGTATTGCAGCAAATATACTATATGAGTCTGTTTAAGCCACTGTAGTCGTATTTGGAAAATTTGCTGAGATTAAGCCCTCTCCTTACTGCTTTTTAACAATGGTCACATGAAACCTCTTCAATGCTTCTACTACAGAATTCAGTGCTGTGAAAGTAAAAGAGGCATATTGTGTCCAGTCCTCTGAAATGCATTATTATAGTAACAGTGATGAGAGAATGCATAAATGAGTAACAAGGTGAATAGAGCATTGGGAAGCCCAAAAGGGCTTTTTTTTACAGATTGATGAGATGTGTTGATACATCAAATGCCATATTTCAGCCTATTTACAAGTTCCTAATAAACTCTGTTCTCTGCAATGTACTAATGAGTTTGTTGAATGGGAACTGCATTTTTGGGAGGCATTTTTCAATAATACATTATATTGTTGTACATCTCTTTTTCAGATGTTGGTAATAATTTTGTAACATAACATTTATATTTTGTTTCCTTGGGTGTCACTTTCTGTTTCAGAAATTAGGTGAAAGTGTTCAGCAACTTCTTCTAGCAAAAATTGCCGTTTACTTGATGACCTTTTTAATAGTCACAGTGGCATGGGCAGCTCATGTAAGGTAGGAACATGATGTTTAAATCTAAAGTTAAAAGCTAGAAAGTGCAGGAGATAACCATGTTTCTGATGTATTTCTGTCTTGCTGCCAGACTTCTGAGTTGTCTTTTGTTGAATAATATTAGAAAACCATTGTAAAGAAATGCTACTCTTAGCAGTGAAAAGCTACTTTACACCACTGCCATAGTCATACAGAGTAAAACAAGCATTATGTATCTTTTAGAGTTACTTTTCTTCTTACCTTGAAGGCTAGATGGAATTAGACTTCTAATTCTGCTGAAAAGAACGTGAATTTGTAACTTGCATGCTCCACAACAAAGGAACTGTTATAGTACAGCTGGCCTAAAACTCATCTCATCTGTGCTCAGCAGTAGTTGTCGCAAAGTCAGTTGTAATGTTGCAGATTCTGTACTTCACAGAGCTGTGGACACTCCCACCTGCCATGTCTTGGTGGTTAAAAAGAAATTGGCACGCAGGCATCATGCTGGAACCAGAGCAGTTTTTGTTTGGATTTTGAAATTTACAAATGTCGCTATGCAAGTAGATTGGCTGCATTCCAATAAAGGTGTGAAACCTGTAATTGAGTATTTGAAGCTGAATCCCCACATCCATTCCTTTACTCCAGTGCTTTTCTTTGCTTGTATAAGTAAATGCTGAGGTACAGTCTCAGGGTTTTGTGGAGGGTGATGGGTCCTGTTTATTCTAAGTGATAGTTTTGTGAATGAGGAGTTTCAGTAACAAAATCCAGGGACATTTGCAAGGAAAGCTTTTTCTTTGTGCGCTGTCTCTTCAGGAGAAATTATTCTAAGCCTTAAAATTTTGAAAATACTCTGCCATTCAAATAGAAACCAGGTTCTTAATAATTGCTCCATGATTGAATTTCATTGTATCTCACTTTTAAGACTTTTCTAACAAATTACTCTCACATTTGAGCCTCATGAGTTTTGGTGGCACCTGGAATACTTGTATTAATTCTGTAGAGAAGGAAATTGGGTTCCCCCATACTACCATAAATGTACAATTTATATGTAGTGTTGTAGAATATATTTTGTGAGTTGGCATGTTCATGATACTTTGCCTTGCCTTAACAGGTTGTTTCAGGTGATAGAACATATAGATGATGTCCTGGCTCTTCTAAATCTGGTGAGTGTTGTCATAGAAGCTGGGTGGTTAACAAGCAGATACAGGTCACTTAAGTGTGTCTGTGAATATCCAAAAGTTTCTACATTAAATAGCATAACTTTGACATATTTCCAGGAAAATACAAAGATCTTTAGTTTCACTGTGACTGATTGATAAATAACTTGCTTTTAACTTGCAAATGTTTTACTGTAAACCAAAAGAAGCTCTGCAGCAGGTTAGTCTGAAGTTCATCTGGGGGAACTGAGTATTTTGCAATGTTGTTTCAAACTCTGTTCTCTGAAAGTATGCAACCACACAGTTATTCTAATTTTGTTAATAAAAGCACTGTTGGAGCTCCATGAGATAAAACTAGAGGAAATTATTTTAGAAGAATAGCCTAAGGCATCTAATTCTTACCTAATGTAGCTTTCAAAGCAATGTGTTTCTTTATACTTTTGTTTGCTGGGTTGGGTTTTTTGATTTTGCATTTTAGATGCGAAATAGTTACGATCAGCTATTAACGTTCTCGACAAATCAGAAACAACTGGTTAGAGAGTGTGGTAAATTTAGCATTTAGAAAGATGTCTCATAAAAACCATAGCAAAGTTTTACCTGGGGTATTGGTAACACAGGAAACTGTAGTGTTTTCTACAACAAGCTTGTACACTTTGCCTAGAGAACATGTAAGATGTGTACAAAAGCAGCCATTTGCTGTCAAAACTTTGCAACTTCAGAAATATGGGTATTTTTCATTATGCAGCACAAACATCTCCTTGTAAAATACAAAGCAAGCAATGCCCTCATTAAAGATGTGTTCAGAAAGTACATACTGTTTCAAAATGCTTTTTTTCTGTTTTAGGCTTGTATGATGATCATAACCTTCTTGCCATATACAGTAAGTAATTTTCTAAAATCTGAAATTTGTTTAATTACATTGTTTGTTTCTTCATTTATTTGGAAAGACTCTACCAAAGTATTCAGAAACGCAGGAAAGTGTTGTTATAGTACAAATCCTCAATCCATTGTCATCATTAACTGTTGCTTCTTTAAAATTCATGAAGCTATTTTATAACCTTCAAATACTTCATGTTCTAGACCTGGCAGAAAATGGGTATTCCAGCAACAAAACTTACAGTTATGGGAAGTCATAGTATCATAGAATAGTTCAGGCTGGGAGGGGCCATTGAAGGTCCTATAGTCCAACCCCTGCAAAGATCAGGAACATCTTCAACTAGATGAAGTTTCTCAAAGCCCCATCCAACCTCACCTTGTACATCTCCAGGGATTGGGCAACTGTGCCAATGTTTTACCACCCTCCTGGTAAAAAATTTTCCATGATTTCTTTTAAAAAAGCAGCTGTATTGAAGAAGGTCCACGTTATCTGATAAGAATTTTGGTAAGATAAATAAAACTGTGTTTCAAACTCCTCCTTATATGGCAGGACATTTTCCTTTTGTAATTTAGACCAAGTTTGTGGTATCACTTCTGATTTGCTCTGCAAGGTTGATTCTAGCAGCTGAGGGTTTATGTTTAAAATCTGCACAATTTTTGGTCATATGACCTTAAAAGAATATTTGCAAATGAATACTATATTAACAGAACAAAACAGTTGATTAAAATGCATCTTGACAGTTGTAAGTGTAAGTAGGACAGGCACCTGTTTCTATGTGGGTATGTATGTCTTATATGTAGTCTGCAAAAAATGAGGCTGTGGTCACTAAGACGATGTTTATCAGCAAGAGAACATACTTTTCATTTTGCCTTGAAGCTGGAATTTTTTTTAGAAAGCTGTCCATGTTACTTTAACACTACACCCTGCTTTTCTTCTTTTCCTTTTTTTAAATTTTTTTTCCTTTTTCATCCTCCTCTAAAGAAGCTGCAAAAATTAATACAACAGGGAGCCATGGAGGTAGACAAAATAAAGGATTCAAAAAGGTATCCTAATATCAAGAATTTTCACAGCTATGATGTCATGTCAACCAAAACCAGTTAAGCTTTATGCTCAGGTACAAGCCACTCTGGAGGCTCTTTATTATGGAGGCACAGTGCCAGAATGGCTAAGGTTTAGCACTGTCAATGTCAGAGCAGAACCATCTCTCCAGATGCCTTTGGTTGGGATGCCTGCATGTATTTGTGGCTAGAAATAGCATTTAATGGAATTATGATGAAATGCAAATTATTATGTAGATTTATGAATATTTGCAATATTGAATGAAGAGTGCTTCTGTTTCTCTACTGTTATTCCTGCATTGCTTCTTAATTAAATATATGATCTTGTTGATTTTTTTCTAGTTTTCCTTAATGGCCTCCTTTCCAGGGGTACCTTTTGGCATCTTCCTGTTCAGTGTTTGTGCTGTTGTCATTGGCCTTATACAGGTATTGGAGCTCTCCATTAGCATTTTCACTTTTACATAGACTTTCTTGTGTAGAACTGAAATTAAGCTTCTTAGTGAGTCGCATAAATTGCTAAATATGTTATTTGTATAGCATTCTTTTTCAAAGTTATGCCCATTATGATAATACAGTACCTGTATGTAAAACAGAAGTTCCCTGTCCCATTAAGCTGTTTTATGCAACTAAATCAGCTGATCTCAGTGTTCACAGAATTCCTTTCCCACTCTTTGCAAAAATGCATTGAGGAAAGAACAGTTGAGTTTTCCATGCAGCAGTGGGTGACGGAACACAGGTTTTCAGTCTGAAGTCCAGCAGCATTCTTCCTCCTGTGCAGTGCTTTGTTGCTTTCAGTTCCTTGTTACAGAGGTCTTCATTC
This sequence comes from Ammospiza caudacuta, assembly GCF_027887145.1. Lineage (NCBI taxonomy): Eukaryota > Metazoa > Chordata > Aves > Passeriformes > Passerellidae > Ammospiza > Ammospiza caudacuta. The sequence continues at coordinate 23,675,452 of NC_080632.1, forward strand.
CCCTTCATCAAGGATCAAAGGAGGAGACTAAAATCTTCACATAAATCTTTGAGTGTGTTGTCAAATCTCAGAGTTTCTAGGACCAACTTTCCATATGGGAGTGAAGAATAAGCTTGCAAGTGTTTCAGAATGTGTTGATTTATAGTTCTATGTCTTATGTTTGAAATCCTTCATATATTTATATGTAATAAGTTCAGTAATGCTCTTTTCCTTGCAGGCTGTGATAGTAGCATATGGATTCTATCACCCACACTTACTGAATCAACAGATACAGGAATCTGAAAATCAGAATTTCTATAAACGTCATATCTTAAAGATTATCCTGAGAGGACCAATTTTATGCTTTTTAGCAGCCATATTTTCTTTTTTCTTTATTCCTTTGGTAAGTTCTCTCGGTTGACAGAAAACTTTGATGCAGCAGTTTGTATTAGCTGTCTTTAGGACTGTGTATGAAAATAGTGATGTCTGTGTTAACTATGCACACTTTCTTCATTGCTAGTTCTGGTATAATAAAGCCTCAATCTTGGCCTTATTATGGAGCGATGCAAGGACCTGGGAGCCCCGTCCGTCTGGGAGGCCGAGAGCCCAAATGCCCAGGCAGCTCGCAGCCATGGCTACCCTTAGCAAGCCCAGTGATTGTCAGCTCTTTAGCGATTATCAGCTCTCTTAGGATCTCAGCTCTTTGCTTGCTTGCTGGGGTGCCCTTGGCTGAGGCTTGAAGCAGATGCGAGAGAGAAGAAGTCCTGGTGTTCCACAGCAATTGTTTATTGGGGAGTCTGTGAAGGGTCCAGTGATGGCTCTTCTTCTGTCTAATGGGCTAAAACAGCCCCTTTTTATAGCATAAAGGGGGATCCAAATATATCCAATAGTGGGGGTTAGGGAAAAGTGACCCATGGGGTTACAGAGATAAGCTTTGGGGCGCAGGGTCAGAGACAGGAACTTATTTTGCTGTCTCATCATGACTCGGGAGTTCCTACTGTTAAGCCTCAATCCTCCATGGAGCTTTCCCAACCTCTATGGAGTGTGCTACATTCTAGGGTGTTGTTTTTTGCATTGAATGTATTTAATCACATATATCAACCTGTAACTTGATCCATGAATTTGTATAGTGTAGAAAGAATGTTCTGCTAAATTATTACTTGCTGTGCCTGCTTTTTTGTTTGTTTTTAGCAGATCTTCCAAACTCTATGTTAGTATCTTGTGCATCAGAAATAGTTGAGGAAATTTATGTGAAATGAACACCACATTGCACAAACTGAAGAATGCAATTGCTGCACTAACTTAGAGTGTAAGAGCAAACAGAGAAGGGAGACCAGTTAGGCCACCTGCCTGTCAAGGACTGCTTTTACATAGCCTTTTTCTCTTCCATCTTTAGTTGATGTCAGTGAGTTGCTCCTACTTATTAATACAGCTTTAACTCTTTTCTGGAACCCCTACTCAGAACTGAAATCTAGTTTTTGAATGTACGCTGAGCTTCCATTCCTCTTGTTCTTTAGGAAAAGATGGATTTTGAGAAAGATTCCACAGGAATTGGCAGTATTTAAATAATCCCTAAGTTTGTGAGAAATCAGGTTGCTCTTGATGAAAGGGTCAGTTATAAGTCTAAACATGAAAAGGCCTAGTTTTGTCTGAAAATATGTTTTCCTCTTCTTCCTCACTCCGTTCACTGTAGTTTGGTTTTTGTTTTTAATATTAGCAATGGTGAAATTACTCTCCAAGTTGCTCCTATGCTTAGACCTGTGCAAAACCTGTGAACCAATGTGTTTTTGTGACACAAATAGTAGAATCTTAAAGTATCATGAATTGGAAGAACCCATAAAGGATTATGTGGGATAATTCTTCAACTTCCAAAGTAGTTATTCCTGCACTTTTTGTCAGCAGAATTATTTCCCTCCCTGTTTTAGTTTGCTTCATTACTGGTACTAAATTAGCTAGGAAAAAACAGTATTTGGTTCCACATACATTATTCAGGAAGTAAATGAGCATTTCAGCTGAGCCTTTTTCTTTTTGAAAGTCAAGATTTCTTTTTCTCAGTGTTATTAGTTCTAAGATTGAGAGTTATAGTTTCATACTAAATCTGGAAGGTAATTTATATTTTTGATAACTATATTTAAACTGTTCATTTTCTTCTCCAACAGTCTTATGTACTTCTTGGACTTGTAATCATTTTTCCGCATCTCAGTCGATTAATTACATGGTGTAAAAACAAAATTCTTGGTAAGTAACAAAATTCCTAGGCATATGTTCAGATTAGGTTGTCAACCTGTTATGCAGACAGCCTAGAATGAAGTAATTTCAGTTCTGCTTTCATTTTCAGTCTCGGAACATAGTGATTTTAGGGTTTATTGATGTGCTTCTAAACAGTGTCTCCCTTGCTCCCTAATTTCCCCTCATTCCCATGCGATGAGATTTGTGTAAGGCACAACACATTGTAAGATCATTTTTCCAGTGCAAAACCTTTCTTTTTTGTCCTGATAGTGCTAGTGCATACGGACACACTATATATGAATGACAGTGGCAGGCCATCTATCCCTTTTCCCTCCTCAAGAGGGAGCATGGAGATGGAAGAACATAAGGAAGAAAGCTCTGTGCCTTTACCACTTCCTTCCCCGCAATGCTGAATAGTCACACATTTTCAAACAGGCAAGAACTGCACCTGTAAATCAAACTTTCTCACAATAGTTAACTGTTCAGGGTATTACTAATTACTCATTAATCTAACTGCTATAATCTAAAGATGTGCCTTCACACATGTCTCAAGTTAACCTAAACTCATGATTCCTTCCCTCATGTGCTTTCTGCCCTCCTTGTGTCAGGAGTAACAACTGCACAACCATAGCAACCTGAGCTGCCCTTAAATCCTGCTGAGAAAGAGGTTGGCATTGCTAAAATAAAAGGAGCAGGGGATATCGTGCAACCTACTTAGCTGAAAGGTGCAGTGTCCCTCTGAGAGAGAGCATAGAGCCACTGAAGAGATAATGTCTTTGTTACTGACACTCCCAAGCTGGGGCAGAAGAATAACACTTTTGTACTTCTACTGTTGCTGTTCAGACTAGTACAAGTCTGTCTGTTTCCAGTGCAAGTGTGAGCATACTCTTCAGTCCCCATGTGGCAGCAATAACAGGCAGAAATGGTCTAAAAGGATGAAGCCAGACTCAGAGCCTAGAATAAACACATACAAATATTGTCCATGCTTATTGTGATGGGGCCAGTGTGGTTTGCAGTCAGGTCACATATCCACCTCACCCTATCAGATGGCTGAAATACTGCTTTACTGAATTTCTTGTGAATACACCTGCTTTGCATTCCTGTGGAGCCTTAACCTTTTATATATATACACTGAAGCAGTGTATTTTTGCTAGGTAGGCACTTCTGAGTTCACTCTTTAGAGATGTGTTCAACATTTCCTATAAAAACTACACCTTTTGACAAAAGGCTTGAATTATTTTAAGTGTGTCCAATATCCTTGTTCAGCCCCCGTGGTTTTTTTCAAGACAGGTTTTTACTACCATGTAGTCTAAGTTCTCCAAGCTGTCGTAGCAGCCCTAAAGCTATTAGGCCTTCCTGAAGTACAGCATCTGATTTGTTCAATTACAGCTTTGAGTCATTACTAATGGCTTGCCATACAGTTTAAAGGAAAGAGCTTTTTTTTTTTTTTTTTGTTCATGAAGCACTTGTCTTGAAAGAAACATAAATTTCAGGGAGAGGCACATATGCCAAAAAAAGTAGAGTGACTGACATCCTTTTGTCAGTAGAGTGACTGGCATTCTTTTGTCTAAAGAAAAGTTTAGGCAGATAGGGAAAAAAGGTGGTCACAGTAGGTTGTTGAACTACCTTATTTTATACTTGTTTTCATGATTAAGCCTCTGGATTGTTTCCAGGTCAGAGAGGTGAAGAGGAGGAACCTCATAGCTTAGAAACCTTCACTTTTTACCTCAGTGAGCCTCTGAGTAAGGAACGAGTAGAAGCATTCAGTGATGGAGTCTATGCCATTGTAGCAACCCTGCTCATTTTGGATATATGGTAAGGCTTTGTGCTGGTTCTTACACTTTGTCTTGTAAAATATATAAACTTCTGTTTGTGTGTAACATTTGAGGAAATAAAATTAATCAAACATTGTGTTTAACTTCCAAAATCTGCAGTGGTTACTTTAAAGTATGATTTTCTGGAAGGACTCAGAGCACAAACCAAAGATACTTTTTAACATCCACATTCCAGTAATGATGATCAGTGTGCATAATACATGTTGGGATGTAGAGTCTTGAAGAACAAAGCTTCCTTTTTTTGCTTAGTTATGTTTTCAGATGAAAGCTTTTTGTGAATAAAAGCTGTTTAGTCTCTGTATAAACTTTATTAACCCAAAGGAATGCCAACCTGCATTCAGATTTCCTTATATATATATTATTTGAAACACTGTATCTAAATTACTAGAGAAGTTCAGGGTGGATTCCTGTTGTTCACTACTTTCTCAAAGTAAAGCAGCATAATTCAGTCTTGCTCCAGGTGTGTTTTTATAACAGGAATATGCGAAGTAAATTAATTTTTCTCTCCACAGTGAAGACAATGTTCCTGACCCCAGAGAAGTTGAGGAGAAGTTCCATGGCAGTCTTCTTGAAGCTTTAAGTGAATATGGGCCAAACTACCTTGCTTACTTTGGCTCATTTGTTACAATTGGTCTCCTGTGGTTTGTCCATCACTCTCTTTTCCTTTATGTAACAAAAGCTACCCGGTTAATGGGACTGCTCAACATACTTTCATTGGCTTTCATTGGTGGGCTTCCACTAGCTTACCAGCTGACCAGTGAATTTGCAGAAAAGTCTCATAATGAAATAGAAGCCATTCAGGTCAGCTGTGTGATCACTTTCTTTGCCAGCATATTTCAGTTTGCAATATGGACTACAGCCCTTCTCAATGAAGAGGAAACTTTGCATGCCTTTGCTAGATATGGTGGCAAAGAGCATGCCTTCATGTTTGCCAAGCTGGCTCTTTACCCTTGCGTAAGCCTGGGGGCCTTCTTTCTAACTTGCTTGTTAAGTGAATTTAGCACTGCAATTTTCCATCTTATGCAGATTGTAATCCCGTTTGCTTTTCTTGCCTTGCGCATTTTTGTTAGAATTTCTTTAACTGCCATAAAGTTTGTGATGTCTCTCTCCAGACGGAAGGTTGTATTGTTAGAAGAGGAGGAGGCATGTTTGTCTCCAAACGAAACACTGTCCTAAATTTCTGCGCGGTGCATGTGAAGTTAAGAGATCAGCTTCAGCTCCTCTGACTTGCATTATATTTGTGTGTGGATTATATTGATGTAAACCAAAGCCTGTATTGACCATAACTGGGGCATATTTATGTTTAAGCTGACCATGCTCAAGACCCTTTCTCCAAAATCTGCTATTGAAAATATTGGATAAAGAGGGGATGCAAAGAAAAGCATGTTCCCCTTCTTTTAGTATTGCCTTATAGAAAAAAATGCTGCTTGACATGTAACTGCAGCAATGATCAATTAAGAAGTGCGCAGATACCCAGGAAAATGGCAGCCAAACACAGAAGTTGGTTGAGTTTCTATGTAAGAGAATGTGAGGCATGGAAAACACAGAGACATCTGGATTTCTGGATGGTACATCATAGGAGAACATGTGTGCATACAAGTTACTAATTTTTTTTTTTTTTCAATGTTAAATTTTTTAATGTTTTTTTTCAATGGTCTGTCCTGCATAGTCACAACAGGGGATAGCAGTTGGAAATCTAGCTGTTTGAGTGGCTCTGTGTGAGTTTAGATGGGAGTTGCAATTGTGATAGCAGTCTTCCAAGCCATCTGAACACAAGTTCTTTGGCCATATCTATTCTTTTTTTAAAAGTGTGTAACAAATGAGGAATCATCTGGCTTTGCATCCAAGTTTCAACTAGCTTTGATATTTTCTGAGGGAAAAGAGCTCTGTGATTAGATGTAAGTTTTTTTCTGTTCTGCAGAAGCTTCTTGTCTGAAGTGTTTTAATTTCTCAGGCTTTTTGTGTCTGTTTTTTGTCTGGCAATGGAACATTCTTCTGTTACTCAGAAGGCATGGTGTCATATTCAAGGAGAGTATGAGACTGCAATATGTGAGAGTTCCACATCAGATAAAGGAGTTAAGCTTTCTCTTGAGTTGTGGACAAGTAAGGGGTCCCACAGATTTCTGAGTCTCAGGAAGACAGCAGAAGAAACTAACCCCTAGAACTTCCTGTCCATGATAATGTTGAATTTTTTTATTTTTTTTTTACACTTACATAGAGCTGGATAAGTATTGTGCTTTTCAAATCATCTAAACTCTGGCTGCCTTAGAAGCCATTACATTTCCTTCTGGCAGAGTGATTAATTTGTATCTTGAATTATCTTAGTGCCTGACAACTTTAATGCCATAATTAAAGGCATTTGGGGAATTTTGTTATTCATCATGGAAAAAAAAAAAGTGGCAAAATATGCCTGAAGAAATTACAGATGAAAAACAAATATCTCGTTTCAGTTGAGATCAGTCTTGAAAGCACTTGTGCTTTTGTTTTGAAGCACCTTGATACCGAATATGTCATTGTGAATATTACATACTTCTCATGAAGAGTATGTTCAGCTATTCAAGGGGATTTATACCTAGTTGTGGTTAAATTACTTCCATTGTGTTGTGTATAGCAGTTTTTCTGATACTTAATAAAAGCACTTTTGGTTCTGTATGGTTTTGTTTCTAATGTGCAGCAGACACATAGTAGTGAATATGTGTATTTGTAATAAATTGCAATCAGTGAAGAAACAAAACTTCAAGCCATTTATTTCTTCTCTGTAAGTGAACTTTAAGGCCAATGTCTGTAATTAAAATTACGTTAGGTGGGTTTTTCCTATAAGGTCACCAAGGTCCCTTCCAACCTCAGCAGTTTTGTGATTTTTTTTTACAAAATACCAAAATGTTTTTAATGTGATGTAAAGAAATGTTGATTCTACTTCTCCTGGTACCTGAAGAGAATGAAACCCAAAAACTAGCCAAGGAGTTTCATTTCAGTGTCTATAAGGATGCTTTGTATAAAGCCATGTATAAATATTACAAGGCACTGTACTCGCTCAATAATGGGGATTTTGGGGGGGGGGGGGGGGGTGTGTATGCATCATTTTGGTTGGTTTGGTTTTTCTGGGTTGGTTTGTTTCTGATTTTTTTTGTTTACCCCACTTAGAAATAAGTCATTTGTTCTGCACTTCTGCAGAAAGAACAGTTTTATTCAGTTTTATTTTTGCTTGCAGTCAAAATAGCATTATTCAACCCAAATTTGGTAATATGTCAGAACCTAAATCTAAGGACAAACATGATATGAGACTTTATATAAAGTGAGGTCATTTAGCATCATTTCAGGTTCTTTAGAAACAAACATCAATTTGAATTCTGTCACTTTCAAGTAGGAGATCATTCCCAAATATAACTGTAACTAGTTGTTCTTGATAGAATTGCTAATGACCACAGGGTATTGTATCTATGAAAATTAAACTGAAATGCAGTAATTACAATCCCAGAACCATAGAATGGATGTCATTGGAAGGGGCCTCTGAAGACCATCTAGTCCAACCCTCCAGTTTGAAGCAGGGTGGGCCAGATGGGTTGGTTGCAGAGGTCTTTGTTCAGTCGGACTGAGCATCTGCACAGAGACACCACAACCATTTAATGACAGAATCATTAAGGTTGTAAGAGACCTTAAGATCATCCAGTCCAGCTGTTCACCCAGCAGTGCCTCTGTAACCCCTAGACCACTAAACCACATCACCTGCACCCGATCCTCATGCCTCTTGCACACCTCCAGGGATGGTGACTGCACCACCTCCCTGGCCAACCTACACCAATACCTGACTACCCTGACAATGAAAAAATATTTCTAGTATATGTTTTCAAAGTGCTCAACAGGTTTTAATGTACAATTACCCCAATGAGTTTAAAAAAAAATTAAAAATTAAAAAATAAAAGAGTGGTTATCTTTTGTTCCATTTAAAAGGAATTTCCTGCCGTTCAGTCTGTGTGCATTTGTCATTGAAAAACATGGATGAGATCCCCTCGATTCTTCTCACAGGCTGCATCACCGGAGCTCCCTCAGCCCCTGCTTGTGGCGGAGACGCTGCGGTCCCTCCGCCGCCGGAGCTCTTTGAGGGAGGGACCCGCCGACGCTCGGGAAGCAGAGGGCGGTGCCGCATTTGGCTTCCCGGTCACGGCTGTTCCCACCCCTTCCTGCAGCCACGCTCAGTTCCGGCCGCCGCCGCCGCCAGGATGGTCCCGCCGGTGCAGGTGTCCCCGCTCATCAAGGTGAGAGCGCTGGGAAGATCGCCCGGGCTGTGCCGGGGGCGCGGGGAAGGCCGCCCGGGCCGGCGGGCCGGGGCGCGGGGCTGCGGGGGCCGGCCGTGCTTGTGGGCTGAGCGAAGGGCGCGTCCTTGTCTCTGTTCCCGCAGTTCACCCGGTACTCGGCGCTGCTCGTGGGGATGATCTACGGCAAGAAGCGATACGGTGAGTGCGACGTCCCGGGCGGCCGCTGCCCGCTTCCCCGCTCCCGCCCCGCAAGGGCACCTTCAAATGTCACGGCCGCCATTTGCCTCCCTCGGCCCGGCCGCGGCCCTGCCGGGCGGCCTTGCTGGTGTGAAGGCACAGATCCCTATGAAATGTGCTTTTCTGCCAGCAAAACTGGCTTCTGCTCCTTTTTGACCGAGCCCGCAAAAGCGGAGCTTTCCGCCGGGGGTTCGGGAAGTTGTGTTTTAAAGGGCTTGTTGTTGGCAGACTACCTGAAGCCGATTGCTGAAGAAGAGAGGAGAGTAGAGGCGGAGGAGAAAAAGAAACGTGAAGAACTGGAGCGAATTGCAAAAGAGCTTGCAGAAGGTAGTTCCTCGGTTTAGTGTATTCATCCCACACTGTGTTGCAGGCGCTAGGCTGCAGGACTGGTGTTCCACCGCAGTGTTCTTAAGAGAAACTGGGGCCTGCAGCTAATCCCTGGAGGCGAGGATTAGGGCCGTGTGAGGAGTAAATAGTACTGCTGTCTCATTATGCCTGCATTTTGAAAAGCTTGTCAGAGCAAAACGTAACACTTTTGCTAAATGGCTGAATTTCCACCAAGAAAACAAACTACTAAAAGATGCTCGTTGTTCTGTGAGGAAAACTGAATCTATATATCAACTATGCTGGCTTGTCTCTTCATCTGGATGTGCAAGCCCTTTGCTCCATGAAGTGTAGGAAGCTCACAAATATGACTAAATATAGGGCATAGGCAATGGTACGTAATTGCAACTTGAGACTTTTAAGTGGCATCACACGTGTATTGCTAGAGGTCAGCTTGGTCTTTTTGTATTTTGCAGTGTTAGAGCTGCTTTTGTTGTATCTCACATGCAGAGGGTGTGCTGGAGGGCATCATTTGCAGCTAATACTGCTGCTTTTGTTCTCATTCCCTTCCACTGTAGTATTCCAGCTGCAGTATTCCTGCTGCAGCATTGTTTCCCTTGTCCTTAGGATTATTTCTTCTGTTCCTTGTATGGGTCTAACAGAGGATTCCTTCCCCTCTCCCATACAGAGGAATGTACTTTCTAGCTTTGTTTCACCTAGGGTTTTTCGGTAGACTTAAAACTAAGAATTTTAAGAAAATTGATTAACAACTCGGGCTGTTCTTGGTGCAGATACACGCTCTGTAACTCTTTCCATGCAAAAGAACATTTGCATTGTTCTAAACAAAATTATTGTTGAACAAAACACTATAATTAACTACACATACAGAAATTAAAATATGTTTTGTCTATGACTTACTGGAGAGAAAGCTTTTTGCCTTCTTAAATACATCATCTCTATTGGTCATGGACTAAAAAAAAAAACGGATCTTTAAGATGTTCTCTAGGTAGATTAAACTTTCTGTATTTTTGGAGGTGGAGGCTGTGCTGTAATGTTGCCAGGCCACTTAGTAAGGAAATTTTCATGATTATTGCTTTAGAATGTTTAATCTGTTTAAAAATGGCACGTAGGTGACAGGTCTGTTGTTCTCAACAATAGGTTTGATCTGTTTTTTTTCAGAAAAGCAGTTGTTAAACTCTATGTGCAGTGCAGTTGCTCAAGATTATTCCTTAAAATGGACATACCTGCAGTGGTAGCTTTTTCTGAGTTCATTTCACTTGTTAGTTCAGAAAACTGTCTTTCACCACTGAGTAAACTTAAAAGTTTGCCATCACCCCAGAGCTGTTAATTACAATTCTGTTGAATAAACAGAAGTGGGAATCATAAATACTGGCCAAAAGGAAATTACATAAGGATAGGCTCTATGTTTGTTTTTTTTTTAATGCTTTGCATGTTTTTGTTCTGCGTGGCTAATAGCTTTAATCATCTTTGTGTTTTCTTCCCTTTTAGCAAGTGAAGATTCCATACTGAAGTAAACAACAGATTTCATCTGAATTTCGCACATGGAAGTACATGGCTAGGCTCTGAGCTGTCCAATGGTTTTTGAATTCTGTGTGATACTCTATCAATAAAGTACTTACTACACTTCAGTTGGTATTTTTTGAGTGAATTGCCCAGAACAGCAGCAAATATAGGGACAGAATGTGACAGGAAGCAACTGTCACAATGTAGGTATTGTTGCAACTGAAATACACCATTGTTTTCTCCCAGCAGTAGCCAGTTGCTCCCCCCGTTATCCACAGGTAATGATCGTGATCAGAAAATACGTAAAATTTTATGTATATGGGCAGGTGGAGGAGACTGGCAAGGCACTGACTGCCTGAATCTGTTACTTAAATGGTTTGACTGGGGAGTTTCATAGAGTCATAGAATGTCAAGGGTTGGAAGGAACCCTCAGCATCATCTAGTCCCAGCCTCACTGCCATGGGCAGAGACACCTCTCACTACATAGTTGCTCAAGGCCTTATCCAACCTGGCTTTGAACAGTGCCAGCCATGAGCACTCACAGCCCAGAAAGGCAATGGGAAAGAAAGGCAGTCCAGAAAGGCAAGCACCCACAGCTCCCTGGGCAACCTGTTCCAGTATCTTGCCACCCTCCCAGAAAAGAATTTCTTCCCAATATTTGATATAAATTTCCCTTCTTTTGGTTTGTACCTGTTACACCTTGTCCTTTCACTACAGTTGCTGATGCAGAGTCCCTCTCCAGCTTCCCTGTGGAGCCTTTCAGATACTGCAGGATTGCTAGTAGGTTTCCACACAGCCTTCTCTTTTCCAGGCTGAATAGCCCCAGCTCTCTCAGCTTGTCTGGAGGAGGTGCTCCAGCCCTCTTATCAATGTTGTGGCCTCCTCTGCACTTGATCCAACAGTTCCATGTTTATTGCTAGAGGCACCAGAGCTGTTCTCAGTACTCCAGGTGGGTCTCACCAGAGCAGAAGGGCAGAATCCCCTCCCTGGCCCTGCTGCCCACGCTGCTCTGGATACAGCCCAGGGTCCTATTGCCTTCCTGGGCTATGAGTGCTCGTGGTGCTCCACACTGCTTGGTGTTGGTGCCAAACATTCAGAGGGTGCCCTTGATCCCACTGTACATGCTGCTGACAAATGTGTTGAAGAGTATTTTGGCCCCTGGACTGACCCCAGAGGGATATCACCTGCCACCGATCTGCATGGACAATGAGCAGTGAATCACAATTCTGCATTTATGTCATCTTTTTTTTCAGTTTTGTTATCACAGTGCTCAATTATTGCTCAATTCTTTCATGTGGCAGTCAGGTTTGATTCTGGCTTGTCAAGCTATGTTGGGACCTGAGGAATTGGTGCTGACTCATTAGTCAGATATTCTAAACAGTACAGATGGACAGATGTTCCTCAAAACTAAGTTACAGACAAATTGTAGTGTATCTCATTCATAAGGAGTGACCTGCTACACATCTTAATTATGCAAGAGAGGTCTGCCACGCTTTCCACACGCTTTCCATGAACTGGCTTTGGGCAAGAAAGCTGTCCTTGTAATTCCTCTTAGATTGGGAAGAATTCTGAAGTGGGTTGGGAAAGGTACTGTGTATCTCTTTACAGCCATTCCAGAGGGACCAAATTAGTTCTCTGCCCCCCCATTCTGGCTAGACAATAGATGACTGTCTAGGTTCGAGCAAAAAAAAAAAAAAAAAAAAGGCCAAGAAAGGGAAAGAAGCAATGAAAATAAGTCTTTCCTCTCAAAGGGTTTGAGGGGGAAGACCTTTCATGTTTATTCTGTATTCTGGAAAACACTACATCCACATGTTCTGCTGGAACTACATTTGTGTGACTCCTGAGTACTCTGCTGCTTTGTGAAAGGGAGTGGAATGCTTTCCTACTGAATCTAATAAATGTTTTTTCTACTCCTATAGTTTTGTGGAAGGAGTAGAGGAAGAGGTACAGAGAAAAAAGATCTTCCTCTTGCAAGTTTTATGATAGAGGATGGAAACAACTCAGCCTAGACTGAGTGAATCTAAAATCTTGGATCTAGTACTCTCTGAGCTTTCCTTGTACAGGATCTGGATATGCTGGTGGGACAAAGCCCCTTTACAGAGCACCAAGACATGCAATCCATCTGCCTGAAAGATGGAGCTGGGATCCATACCCTCCCTGTGGTGTTCAATCCCATCTCTTTATTTGAAGAACTGATTGAATGTTGAGTTGTTCCTGTTCCTCCTGCCTGGGGGAAGAGGAGCACTTCCCAAGCTTAGTTCAAGTCAGGCTGTGGCCAGCTCAGAAAAGACAACGGTAAGCATTTCTTTCAGATATACAGGAGGTGGCTGAAGGCATTTTCCAATCTCCCTGTCAGTTTTTCCCTCCCTTTCCGCCAGAGCTGCGACCTTCACAGCTCTGACAGCCGCAGAGGCCTTGTATGTGCCCCCACTTCTCTTTGATGGCTTATGTTGCCTTCTAATGGCACAACTGCTGTTTGGCCCTGCTCTGGCAGCTGCATAGTTCTGCCAGTTGTGCCTTATCAGAAAGAAGGTATACCCTCAGGCGTATGTGTCAACACTCCCATGTTGTCTTAGGGGTGACTTTATAATGCTTGTATCCCCATTCATGTGTTTAGCCCAGAAATAAGTTTTGCACCTTTAAGATTGGTTCTGAGAGTGAAGGGAGAGAGAAGAAGTGCGCAGTTTGTTACCAGAAACTGCACTTGCTCCCCCACGTCCTTCTCCTAGACTGTGCTGTCTGCAGCACAGACAGCGGGACAGAGCTCTCTTTTGCTTTTAGTTAGTTTTAGCTAGCTGAGGCAGAGAAGTTCCCTGGCCTGTGGTTTTTTGCCTTTTTCTTGGACCTGTTCAAACCTGCTCTGGACTGAACACCCAGGGGAGCACCAGCAGCTGCACCTGTGGCCCACCGGGCCGGGCCTGGGCCGCGGCACTTCCAGCACCTGAGGGACTGATCAGAGACTGAGTGAGCTGAGGTACAGCCCACCAAGGGACTTTCTGAGTTTGTCATCTCTTCAGAGTGGCAAGAGATTTTATTGTTTAATACGGGATTTTTTTAAATAATTTCTTGTTTGTTTGTTTGTTTTTGTGCTGGTGAATACTTTGCCTGTTAAATAAACGGTTTTTTCCACTTTTCCCCAAGTAAATATTTTCCTGAACCAGCTGGGGGAGGGGCCACTTGAATCTGCTTTCTAGAGGAACCCCTTTAGAGGTTTGCTCCCAGATTTGCCCTGGAGGGAGAGTTTTGCATTGTTAGATACAGTTGTGCCTCACCAGAAGGAAGGAGATTGGCATGATAAAAAGTATTACCCTACCTCTGCAGGATCTGCTTCTGATGTGCCTTTTTTCCCTATCTGATGTGAAAACACTTTGTTTAAGACATCAATCCCAGGTTATCGTGGAAACTGGCTCAACCAGCCCACCCAAGCAAAGTTCAGTCCACCACACCTGAGAAAACAGTGGACAAATCTGTTTCTTGGCCCTCACTCACTGCTCCCATGGCAAAGGTCCACCCCTAAGAAACAGCCTCCTCCACTGGCACCCCACACTTGAGTGTCCATGGACATCCCCTGCATGCATGCATGCATATTCCCATTTGGAAATACCTGGCAGCATGCCCACCCTGAGGCTGTGAGGACCAGCTGTGCTCCCAAGTGTATGTGGGCAGCCAGGGCACAGTCCCCCACAGCTCACAGGGTGTGATGGGCAGGCACACCGTGCTCCTTGTGTGAGCAGCCCTGCTGGAGCACCCTGCAGTGCTCTGAGTGCCTCACGCTGGTTACGGGGAGCAGGAAGGTCAGCCTCCAGGTTTTATTTCCCAGAAAACATTTGAGAACATAAGGAGCTTTTCTCAGTATTTAAGTGTATGGTGTCTTGTGGTGATCATCAAAATCCCACTACTTACCACTGTGCATTACAATAACCTGTGGCATTTTTCCTGCTTAAAAAAGAAAAGAAAGAACAGAATTTATTTGACAACTTCTGCTGTATGATAAAACCTCCCACATGGTCCTCTGCTCTTGTGAGACCCCACCTGGAGTCTGAGACTATTTCCAGTGCCCCAAACATAAGCAATAAATATGGAACGGTTGGATCAAGTGCAGAGGAGACCACAACACTGATAAGAGGGCTGGAGCACCTCCTCCAGTCAAGCTGAGAGAGCTGGGGCTATTCAGCCTGGAAAAGAGAAGGCTGTGTGGGAACCTACTGGCAATCCTTCAGTATCTGAAGGGTCCTGAAGGGAAGCTGGAGAGGGACTCTTCATCATCAACTGTAGTGAAAGGACAAGGTGTAACAGGTACAAACTGAAAGAAGGGAAGTTTACATCAAATGTCTTTCCTGTGGGGTTAGTGAGACACTGGAACAGGTTGCCCAGGGAGCAGTGGGTGCCCCGACCCTGGCACCGTTCAAAGCCAAGCTGGATAAGGCCTTGAGAAATCTGGTCTAGTGAGAGTTGTCCCTGCCCATGGAGTGAGGCTGGGGCTAGATGATGCTGAAGGTCCCTCCCAGCCTTTGACATTCTGTGATAAAATGATACAGACAACATGGAGTCACTACCTGTTGTGTTTTAACTTTCATGCAAGTGGACAAGTTTGTGTATTTTCCTGAAAGACACATAGCTTCTCACAGAATTGCTGCATAATGATTGAGGATTACATCTTGCTAACTACATTGAGACAGGTAAATGATCACAGGTACCAACACAGCTCTAGTTTTCCTTTTACTTGCAGTATTTTTGTAATGCAAAACAATATACTGAAGGGTAAGAATCCTGAAGGTAACAGGAGTAATAGAAGAAGAAAATCCCCAGCAAAACAGATCTGCAAACAATTTTAAAAAAGAAAGAAGGGGGGTGGGAGGAGGGAGCAGGACATGGGGTTGTGTCTATTACTACAAGAGTGTAATCGAATGTTCTATTTTTGCATGAATAAACGTGAAAAGTTACTTTCATCTGAAATAAGAGTTACAAGTCTGGCATGTTATCTAAAAACAAGACAGAGCAGGAGGCGGAAAGGAAGGACTGTTAGTTCTGATCCATTGTGTTAAGTAACAGCATTATGAGGCAAAACAGAACAAATTTATGAGATCTCACAACTCAGGTTGCTTAGTTAATTGTAAGAGGAACTGTGATGGGCAATGATAACACTGTCTTCTTAAAATTATTAATGAAGGAATAAAGCTTCAATTAGTATACAATGTGGGTCCTGCTCCTAGAGAAGGCAGCTACTGTGTGTTGCATGAATAGCTCCATGCTTTGGGATAGCAACCTATCCAGATTCTTGAAGTGAATGCAGATGTATTATCTATCAGAGCGTTTCTTGGATTTAAGTGGAATCATAATCTTTTAGAGCAGTTCAAATGTTTACTGTGGTCAGTTTTCATGCTTTATCCTTACCCTCAGGCGTCCTTCTGATGTCCAGACAGATACAGACTTAGATATGATAACTTTATCTTTTTTTCGTTTTTCCCACTGTGAAGGCTATGGTTGCATTCACTGTCAGTCTCAGGAGGTTGTACGGAGCAGGATTATCCCCATCAGTTTTGGGATAAGAAGTTTTTCAGTTCAGGAAAAATGCTGTTCCATAATCTTACAACCTGATTTATTGGGCCAAATGTTGTCTTGACTTGTCACATGCCATCTGACATCAGATACATTAAATGGAGGACAGGAGACAGGACAGAACTGGCTCCCTACCATCAGGAAGAGTTGCAATTAAGGCAAACAAGATCTAGCCCTTCCCTGGTTGGTCACAAGCCTAATAAATTATCAGAATAGTCCAATCAGGAATGTATTTGTACTTTTTTTTTAGGTTTTTTGTTGTTGGTGGTTTTTTGGGGTTTTTTTTTTTTTTTTCTTTTGGGGGGTTTGCGGGGTTTTGGGTTTTTATTTTTGTTGTTGTTGCTGTTTAGTTTTGGTTTGTTGTTGTTGTTTTTATAGGGTGTTCTCCTTTTGTGTGGCATATATTTCAGTGAGAATAGGTCTAAAGTATGCTACAGGTTTTGGAAGCTGGAGCTGTTCCTCCATTACAGGTTATTTCACCTGTCAGATAAAAAGAAACATAGAATTAGACACACAGTCATAATTTCCTTCTCAGTCATTTGCAGAAGTTTTTTAGAACTTTTCTCCAATGATCAGCTTAGGTCATATACCTATAGCACCCTATATAGAGCTGTCTGCTGCACAAAGTGATTGTACATGTAAGGCTGCTTGGAAAGAGCATTGCAGAGCTAGTGGAAATTTTCCTTGCTTGAATATCAATTACTTATTCAGTAAATAATTCTTCAGAGATTTTCTAGATCATAGTTAAAACACTTCCTTTTGCTATTTTAAGTTTACTACTGTGAATCAAACTGAGATAAAACATCTAGACAGCTCTAATAATTTCTAAATTGCGTCATTTGAGCAATGTCCACACCACAGGCTGCTAGAATTTTGGTCCAGTTTAGAACAAAAGAAGAGTTCAGACACAGTCTCTGTGGAGTGAAGGCACCCAGTTGTGGCAGGTATTTGATCAGACATTTGGAATAGGCCAGGAGAACCTTCTGCTTCTGCCCCTTTGAGAGTCAAACAAATCCTCAGGCTTTCAGAAAAACTTTCAACCAGTACCCACCACTGCTGGTGGTCTTAAGTACTGCCCAGGCTGGGCCCACAGAAGAAGAAAACCATGTTCAACCAAAATAAAATGCTACTGGGCACTGCCACTACTCTTTGCAACTAGGAAGTACCTAATCTGGGCTAGAAATGCGATGTGATGAACAATTATTTCTCAAATGTTCTTCAAGGAATATTTAGGACCTTTTTAACTTTTTTTAACTTTTCATAAAGCTTTTCTTAGCTTCTGCTTTATAACCTGTGGGACAGCAGGTCAGCCAAAGGGCTGTTTACCTGCTATTTTCCAGGGACAGTACATGACATTTTGCTTTCCCCAGCTGCATGGGAATTCATGCTGAATGTGTTCTCAGTAGTTTCTCAGATAATAGTGTTTGGGATTTTAAACTGGTGGCCTTCTTGACAACCTGTCATCATGTCAGGTTTGAAGGCAAGTTGCCTTCAGCCTTGCCAGTGGAGCCAATCTTACTCTGCTGTGTCAGCAAAACTTGCTGTAATCTGTGAGTGTTTCATAAGCATGTTTTTGAGTTAGAAATGAAAAGCTAATTACTTTTTCTGACCTCTCTTTGCAGCCATTCTCTCTTCCTCTTTTTTCTTCTCTTCCTCCAGTGCTTTAACTTTTGCATCATACTCATCAGCACGGGTCTTCCACTCATTTCTGTTGTTCAGCAGCCCATCAAGCATAGGCTGAATTTCCTCATGGAAACGGGAAAACTCCTAATCAAAACACATCTTTCAGTGCAATGCAGTGCAGAGGGAATGCATGTCCATCATACCCCAAGATAGACCCTGACACCTCGCATCCAAAGCTGATGCTTTGCAGAAAGCATCAATGGCAGAAACAGGCAGCCCGTTGCAATGCCTCAGAAAAGGGCAGATTTTCACTTGTGTCCCTGTCCCTCTCCCCGTGGTGCTGCTGCCCCAGGACTCAGCTGGGATTTGAACCCCTGTTGATAAGGGTGGGGTGTGTGAGGCTGCACTTTGCTTACCTTATAGACAAATGTACACACAAAGTCAATGAAACCCACTTGAAGCTTCGGAAGCTCAGCAGCTTTCCTTCGGTCCATCATCGGCTGTGGGAGGACACAAATTCATCGTGGTTTATGAGAACACTTAATTGAAAAACACAACTCTATTTTCTCCCCAAAACTGCCCTCTTGTGTCAGCCTGGCAGTTCTGTCATGCTGTCCTAAAGACCACCCATCACAGCCCTCCTCCTCAACTGCAGAGGAAGAAAGAGGGCTCATTTCCATAGCCATTTTAGCAGAAATTTTAGACTGCAATTCAAGTGTCCACGGATGGGGAGGAGAACAAGTTTTTCCCTTGTGGAAATTATATTTTTACAAGATCTTGTTGATTACTATATAATTTGTGATGCCACTGTGGGTAGAGGGGGTGCATGAAAGTCTACTTTAAAAATCCCCAAACCACACAGGTGGAGAACACTTACAGGAATGACTCCTGGCTCTTTCAATGTTGAATTTATTCATTTAAAAAAATGTTAGAAATGCCCTTCCATTTATCAATAATTCTATGACTCTGCGAAGTCTGTGTTTGCAGTTTTCCTCCTTATTAGAAACTCTTCTTTCTTCTGTGACTTGTCTATTTAGTTATTAATTTTTTCTGTAGGGGACCTACACAAAAATCTCCAGGGTGAATCACCCCTTGATGCTTCACAGCCACTGAACCCACCTAACTATTTGGACAGCTGGACAAGAGGCACTTGTCACTGTCAGGGATGCTCTTCACTATCTCAAAACATACTTTTCTAAAGGATTTTGGCAAGCACTGTGATTTCAGGCAGACACAGAGCACTCAGGGCAGCACTGCTTGTGCTGAGACTTGCTGTCTGAACTGAACTGCCTGGTTCTTACATGTTACT
Organism: Ammospiza caudacuta; assembly: GCF_027887145.1. Taxonomy (NCBI): domain Eukaryota; kingdom Metazoa; phylum Chordata; class Aves; order Passeriformes; family Passerellidae; genus Ammospiza; species Ammospiza caudacuta. The sequence continues at coordinate 23,694,327 of NC_080632.1, forward strand.
TACAATGGGCTGTTGCTGAAGGACGCTTATTTCCAAATCTCCTTGCTCCCAGAACTCAGCTGCTACCAGGAGAGCTACCTACATTGACACAGAGGGAAAAGGAAAAGTTAGTACCAACTTCAGCCCCATAACTTGATGCACTTCATTTCTCCATTCTGAATCAAATCTCACTTCTTATCCTTTTGTTTCTTCTTGTGCAACCATAGCCTCATTCCTCTTCCTGAGAAGGGCAGCTGTGGCAGCAGGATTTCACCTGTCTAGGGACAGCTCAACAGTCATATTGCACTGCATCTCATTAGGCCACTGCTCATCTATTGAGAAATATTTCGAATGTATTCCCCATGAGGATTTGCCTACTGGTCACCTTGTGGGTGTCTATTTTTCTTTTTTTCCTGTTGTCCTTTCTTCATGCTGAACAGGACGTAGGTTTTATTTCTTTTACCCTCCTTCAAAATCTAGTGTTTATTATTTAGCAATGGCTCAAGTACAGTTCAGGAATGAACTCTTAAAGGAAATCAAACAACTGAGCAAACTGCAGGTAGGTATTGCTATAATAAAGCCGATGCATATGTTACATGTAAAAAGTCTTACTGTGACCTAAAAATCTATGTAACTGAGGGATTTGTTTTGTTTTTTGTTTTGTTGGGATTTTTTTTGTAAACATGAATTTTGTACAGAATTCACAACTACAGTCTGAAAGATTGGTTAATACGTCAAAACCACAGCTATTCCTTTTTTGGTAGGAGATTTTGATTTATCTTCTAGGCAGCTTAGAAATTGCATTACTTTGAAGTGTAAGCTACAGAATTCCATCAGGATATCAAGCACCTTACCTTACTCTGGACTTCCCAAGGCTTTGTGATAGCTGACAAGTCACAGGCAGTCATCATCATGGCCCTAAAAACAGGAAAGAAATTAATTTATTCCCTATTTTTTCAGGTTCAGGACCCTCATACCCCAGTATGTGGGAACTCAGCACATCACTCCTGATGTCCAGAGTTGCCGAGGTAACCCTTGGGGGGGGCTCAGAAATCCTGGAATGTTGCCAGAAGTGCTTGGTGGTTGGATTTTGACCCTGCACGGGTTGTGCCACCTAAATGAGGACGAGAGGATCACTTGGGAATAAGTGGTGGAGGAATGGATTATTTACAGGGTGAAAACACAGGTTTTGGGATCTTGGTACAGGGGGGTTGTTTGAAGACAAGATGGAGGAATTAGGGCATGCCCTGTCCTTCTCCTCTTCTTCTTGTCATCCATCTTTGGTGGTGATGCTGGCACTTTGGGATTGGTTCACATTAAATCTGCACTTGTTAATAAGAGTAAAAGGTATTGGAAGGTAAAGGTAAATATCTTATGCGTAATTTTTAGTATAAAAATAGACGACTGCCCAGTGGGAGGTCAGTGTGCCCATGGCTGCCTTGCTGGGCAAACCTCTGTCAGGCTGGCAGACAACTTTGTAGATAAGAATTAATAAACAATGTTGAAGACCGAAAAATCTGAGGAGTGCTTTCGTCCTTTGGAGTGCAGGCTGCCTCAAGGCCATCCTAAGCCTAACCAGGCAGAAACAACAGGCCGAGCACAGAGACCAGTACTGTATCAGGTATCCCATGGCCCCTTCCAAACTGATAGATGTGTTGCTGTGACAGCCTTGGTTCTGATTGGGACACTCATCAAAGGCTGCTCTCTTGATTAAAATGGAATTATGATGGAGAACTACTTGCTTCTGGAGCTAAAATGTTTGCTGCTTTAGTGATTGCTGGGCTGAACTCCTTGACTTTGGAGTAACACCTTTGGCTCCCCCACGGGTGTGTAGCAGCGCAGTCTGCAGTGAGGTGGTGAGAGCACTTCACCACCAGTGCAGGGCATCCTGCAAAGTTTCTGTCTGGTTACAGCAGCAGCATCATGAAACTCAGGCTAGTTGCCACTGGGAAGAACAGCTAATGGATTGGATGCCCCTGTTTGTGGCCTACAGGGTGATGTGGTAGGAGTGTATAGCCAGAAGGGATCCTGCATCTCCATGGGAGTATATGACCAACAGGACACTTACTTGGATGAAGAACCACTCTAAGCTTTTTTTCCCCTGTATTTTTCCCTGCTTCTCCAGAAGATCAAATCTGAGTAGCCAGTAATGTATCATTTGCTGACTTTGCAGCACAAAGCATATCCTGGAGCTCTCACCTGGTGTCCACATCACTAACCTTTCCCCAGAGCTAGTTACTCACATGACAACCTCTTTCTTTGTTGTCTCTAGAGACAGATACTCAGTCCAGGCAGTCACGCTGTCATACGTCTTAGACTCATCAACAATCTTTTGAAACATCGTTCGCTTTCTTCGGGGGGTAGGGAGGAAGGGTTAAAAAAAAAGAGGAGAAGAAAAATCTATGAAAATCTATGAAACAAGGAAACAAATATGTCAAAAACAGGTGGCTGATTCTGGTATTGCTAACTCCACCAGAAGGGTTCCCATTAGTTGCTGTCCTGACTCTTATGTCCTAACAAAACCAAGCACCATCATCTGCTCCCTTAACTGTTGTAAATGCCTTTAGGATGAGTATAGTGGTGAGGTATGAGCAGATCTTCGAAAGTACGAGCTACTGCAAGTTATGCTGAGAAATGCTTACACCTTTGTTTGCAGTAAAAGAAATCTTTTTCCTTACATGTGAAGCTAACTGCAGAAGCCTCGAGCTAGCTGGAGTATTTTTAAAGCAACCTGGCTTTATGTACTTAGTGAGGCATTGTTAACTTTATTTATATAATCTAAATGTATATAGGGAATTCTGAGTAATGGTTTATACACAATACACCCTTGTCTGGAGTGGCATGAGATCTGGAGAAATCAGAGGTTTCAATATTAGCAGAGAAAAGAGTTAGGCTATACCACAAAGAGACTTGTGTGTGTGTCCTATCATCAGTAATCCTGTGTCTTAGCTCAGCCAAGCCTCTGCTTGCAGTTCATGGACCAAGGAGGGCAAGGACCAGTTTGTTCCCAAGTGGTGAGGAAGAGGTGATGTATAGACAGATGATGGTACCATACAGATATTGGATCTCCACACTAAGTGTTCTGGGTATTCTAGCTTCCCTCAAATTCTTCTTTTTTGGACTGTTTAAATTTTGTGTAATTATACTGCAGTGCAAAACACAGAAGCAGTCTCTGGTCTTGACACTGTATTTTGAAAGCACATTTTGAAAGCTCCTTGCTAATTAGGAAGTTATATGTCATTGACTTTCAGCCTCATGTCCCAGAAAGCAAGCACTGCTCCAAGATTTTGGCTTTTTAGGCCCTTGTGTGTGGAATAGACTATGAGCTGGACATTCACCTACAATGAACTACTTGTTACTTGTGTCATTCTGCTGTCACAGAGAAGTTAGTACAGTCCTGGCCAGTCCATTTGTCATTTATGAGTATTTTCAGATCTGAAATGCTAGGTAAGTAAACCAAACCAAATCCTGACATTTCTTCCTATAGGGGATCAAATAGCCCTGCCTTGTTGGCAATAGAGGGTTAAAAAGTAATGTATGTGATTTAATTGAGTAGAAGTTCAAAATTCTTTTGAATTATTTGAGTTCTCCCCTCAGGTCTGAGGTGAGTATTAAAGGCAGCCTCCCAGAGCCAGTGCTTGTGAAGAGAACAGCTGCACTGGTGGGGGCTTTCAGAGTAAAGGATCACATCTGGCCTTTGTAAAGTGCCAGCTGCTTTCTGCCTTTCACACAAGGTGTGTGTGACTGACTTACTTGAAGTAGAGTGCCAGGTCTGTGGCTATAATGGCAATTTCCATCAGGTGAATCACATGCTCATGCTGCCTGCGGTTGAGGTTCTGACATATATTCAGTGACTGAAAAGCAAAGGACAGGGCATTGAAAAATCCAAGCTCTATGTTATGAGTTCCTGGCCACCTCCCTTTCCCAAATATGGTCACTTTTTTTTATTTCAGTAGTTCAGTTTGCTCCTCTGGTGTCCAAGGGGTGTGAGCCCATACACCACATTTAGTGCTGTTTCCCTTTAATTCACTGAGCAGGGGAAGGTTGTTACACAGTGCCTACCCAAACCCCATCTCCTGACTCAAATGCAAATTTGCCTGAAATGAAAAGTTAGCTGTGGGAATATTTCAGCCTTGGCCCTATCAGAGGGGATACAGGAGAGCAACGCTGTATTTAACCTGTTCCTATAGGGATAAAAATGTGGCCACTGAAGAAACCAAGACATGCATTTAGGAAGCCTATGTGCTTTAGTCCTGGGTGGGCTTAGAGCCCTTTGGAAATGAGGCATCCAAGGATGGAAAGGATGCAGTTTCTCGGCATCCAATCCAAAGAAAGGTCTTGTACTGACAACTCTGTTGTTAACGAAAAACTTCAGTCAAAGGAAATTATTCGTGCCCTTATACTGCAGTTCATTACCAACCTCCTCAGAGAGCAAGAATTTTCCGAATTCCAAGTGATGTCTCTCTAAAATAGAGGATCCATGAAGTTTAGCTAAAGGATTTTGAGATCTGTTTGCATAAAGGAAAAATTGAAGACATTAGCGCAGCACTTAAAAATGAAAAGAAATGTCTAATTTTGTATTTAATTTCTGTCACACATATAAGTTCCATTTTTTAAAAAAGGCTTATGAGTTGAACTTTTTAATAAGTAATGACTTCAGTCTAATAAAAGACAGTTGTGACATTGCTTATAACTCTTTAGACACTGTGAAAAAATAGTATTCCAACTACAAATTTCACTCCAAATATTGTTTATGACTGCAGTGTAATTACTCAGCTTAGTAAGTTTGTTTAAGTCCTGAATAACTACATATTGATATCTGGTAATAGGAACAGAAAAAACTGCAATCCTTGGACACCTTCTAAAAAGCAAGGACATCTGCAATCCTTGGACACCTTGCTGAAAAGCAAGGCCCTCTTCTATCGAAAACTTTATTTAATGTTTTTCCAAAGCTTCAGGATATATAAGAAGATTTAGGCAGCAAGCATTGCAGAAGAGCTGTGATCTGTCTCCTTTAAGTGAGCAACAGAGCCTTGACAAGGAAACAAAATTATGCAATTGTTTATCTGTAGCTAATGACTACCTACTGAGAGCAATATTCTCATAGGTGCTTTGTTTCTGTAGGTAGTGAGGGCAATGCCAAACATGGTGCTTTCTCCATAGATACAGTAAAAATTCATCATCTTATGTCCAGGATGGTTCTGTTGGCATCCTAAGTCTCCTGTAATGCTCAGGATACTGAGTGCCTGCTCTGCACCTGCTCCCACTGTAATGGTAATGTAGAGTTCTGCTTTAACTCAGGGAAGTTTGCTAGGAGGTAAAGAAAGCCCCAGGGAGCATGGCAAATTGTCCCCACTGGCCAAAGCATAATCCCAAACACTGCAGCAAGCTGAAAAGCAAGGCTTTTTTCTTGTACAAGAAGGTTGTCACCCTTGTGTGTCAAACAGAGCTGCACTGGAGTTGGGTGTGATCACAGCCTGATTCCACTCCAAGCAGGAGCAAAAAAAAAATGGTTTGAAGTGGTAAGAAAATGCTTACTTCATTTGGTAGAGGTTGTTGGTTCCCCTGTGATCAATATCATGGCACAGAGCCGCAGTTACCATTGCAAGGGCTTCGAGGTCAGTGTAGTAACGCTTCAGTTTGCCAGTCTGAGGGAGAGAATTTATATTCCATATGTTAACATCTCTGACAGGAAAAGGTACTGAGCGATGACTGCTCTGTGCTGGGGATGTCCTGGGACAGTCCAGGAGAACTGAAAATATTTGTGAACTCAAACGCAGTACACAGATGACTTAGGCTAAAATGGGGAATCAGCTGGAAACAAAATATTTCAGACCAGGCAGGTGCATCTGTGCTGTTTATGTGTTTGATGCATATGTGCGGGGTTGGCTACCCATATAGTGGGTTGGCTACCCACTGCTATAGAAGCCTTGGCCCCAGGATTCACCCAGGCTTTCAGAAGCGCCCCTCCCAGTCACTGGACACAAAGTACTCTGTGAAAGGGCTCTGCATCTTTCTGGGCAATGGGGTTGTCAAGCTGAACCATCCAAAAGATTGTCCACACCTGTGTTTGTTCTGGATGGAAATGGAAAGCATGAGTTTGTGTCCATCCCAACCAGCTGACTTCAGTCTGGCTCTTACTGTCAGAATCTACTGGAAGAGTGGAAATCCTGTAGTCTCTCCTCTACTCTGCAGAAGGATTTAATCTGGAATCTATTCAACACCATGCATATCTGTATCTATGAGAATTAAAGCTCTCTGTTCATTGCCCAGTATTGACCAAAGCTTCCTTCATGTGCCATGCAGTGACTGACCCTTCAGGCTAATGGAGACCTCATTTAGCAGGACCTGTGCCAGGAGCGACAAAACATTTTCCTGCACCAGGGTTCGAAGGGAGCCCTGCATATTTCTCAGGTGTGACAGAAGACCTGCTGTAAATGAAGCTGTGCTGCAGAACTAACCAGGGTGGTGCTACCTTACCATCAGGAGCGTGAACATGGTCTGTGCCACATTGAAGCCATGACGCCAGTTGTGGTAAGTTATCTTCCGGTAGCCTTTGCTGACAGAGTACACAAACCTTACCAGAACCTGCCGGTGGGGAAGAGGATGTTAGTGTGGGTAATGAAGCTGCTGCCCGCCCATCTTGGATTACGGGTCATGTACAGAAATCATGGATGAAGTTCAAACCCGCTCTGCAGAGGTAGGCCCAGAAAGGGATCAGAAGGTTCATATATCATCAGGCTACCCTGGCAATGCTGATAGAGTAAAGCCTAGTAGAGAGCAAAAGTGGACACTAAAATGTAGCTGGTTTCTAATATTTCCCCCTCTCTCTCTCTCTCTTTTTTTTTTTTTTTTTTTTTTTTTTTTTTTTTTTTTTTTTTTTTTTAATTTAATCTCACAGACATGCCTCTGGGGTAAACAAGAATCAGCACCACCCGGAGGAAAAGAGATTTCATCTTACTGTTTGTGAATGTATTGATTTTATTCTGTTTATCTAGGTTATCACTTATAAGATTTGTCCCTTTTTCTTGTGATTTATTAATATTCATGTCTCTCTTCAACAGATATGGATCCATAGATGTAGAGGAGAATTACATTTATATCACCTAAAGAACTACAATATAGGGCATTAAATATAAAACTGTTCTTTCCGCTGCAGTCTACTTCTCCGTGTGTACTCTCTCTTGTAGCTATGTAGTTTTCTCATTAAAGAGCCAATTATGTATTAATGAGTATTCATTTCTTAAAATCTCAAATATAAGAATCACTAAGAGGTGCTATTCACACCTCTTCCAGAGGTTAGTTGTTCCAGAGTAGGTATATTTAATATTTTTGACGCTGACATTCTGCGGGTAAGAAGAACAGAGGTAATTCGCATTTACTTCCCTCCCGACCGTCATCCTGCCTTTCCAGGGCGAAAACTCTTCCTGCAGTTACCCCCAGATCCCAGTAGAGGGAAATCGACTTCTCACCATGAGCAGGGAAATCCCTTCGGGAGCAGCAGGGCTGCTGAAATGCCCGTTTCGCAATTCCTACAGGGTTTTGAACTGCAAAAGTCGTGAGCTGGCAAGTCAGGGTTTGTGGGGTCCTTATTTCCAGGGGGTCACACCATTCCTGTCGACAGGTTGGTGCCAGCTGCGCCAAATGAAGGCACATCCGTGTTTGCATGGGGATGAGAAACAAAGGGGCTTGCCAGAGTGTGTTTCAGCGTGTCTTGGCCGAAAGCTGCAGATTGCATGCTCTGTCAAAGGAAAGGGGCGGACAGGAAGGCACTCCCGTGTCGTGCCCGGGAGCTGTGTTTCCACACTGCGGCTGAGCGGCATTGGATACACAACGTGCAAGAAGAGTTTTGCAGAGTCCGCCACTCATGGCAAACCACATCTGTGGCAGGCAGTGAGGAGCAGGAGAGGGCAGAAGATACGCTCCAATGCCATGTGAGAGGCTGTTCCCTGCCCTCGGCGGGGTGAGGGGCTCAGGAGGCCGATCCCTCCCTGCGAGGCCCGTGAGCCCGGGCCTGTGCTGCTCCGTGCCGGGCACTACGGGGCCCGCAGTGCCAGCCGCGGCATGGGCGAGCACATCCGAGATGGGAGATGTGCTGGCTTCTGCCATCTCATACCTCCTGCGGGATCTGGAACTTTTTCACCACGCCAAGCTCGTAGTACATCTGAATGCCACACTTCACCAGCTCCAGCTCGGTGCAGTCAAAATCAGAGAACCTGAACTCATAGATTTCGAACTTAGTGGGCCCCGGGAGTTCTTCTTTCTGTAAGAGAGATGGGCTGGTTTGTTGCTGTGCTGCTTATGTCATTCCTAAGCTTTGCTGAATAAAAATGTATCAGTCTGACACTGCTTTTCTTTTGGAATACAGCACATAAATAGAACCAAAATGAAGCTTTTCATGATAACCCCTTAGTGGAGGAAGAGGGAGGGCAGTTTTGTGCAGGAAACATCGCTTGTTTCCTGTTAAGCATTTGATTTTATATAGTTTGAAGACTTAAAATGGAGGAAGAATTACAGCCCTCCTTAATTACTCTGAAAAACAAGCCAGATGGACTTTGAAGTCCTTGAGATAAAGAGGCAGAGAGCAGGGACGCCCCAGGAGCTGTGGGAGGCACGTGCTGACACATACTGATGATAATCTCAAACTCAGTCAGCAAAGGAGGGCAGGGTATGCTGTGCCTTCACCCTTTGCCAGGTAACAGCATGCCAACACTGGGAACTCTTCCCTACATCTAGGCAGGCAGAATTTGCTTGCCAGGGCTGTTGTTTCCAGCAGTGCATTGTTCTTACCAGAATGCTTGCCAGCTCCTCTTCGTCACACTCACATGGCTCCTTCCCCAGCTTTTCTCGTGTTGGCTGCAAAAAGCATGGGTGTGTTAAGGAGGCAACCGAACCCCCCTGGATTTCTCACTGGGCAGCTTTGGGGCAATCTAGGGCAACTCTCATATCCAAATTGTGCTTCTTTCCTGGACCTTACTTCAATTTCTTGTCTTTCAACACATTTTTCCTGGTAGTGTTCTCCCCCTCCTAGATTTTGTTTTGTGTTTCCCTCACTTGCAAATGTCCCCCTAGACCCAACGTCACAGCTGGGTCCTCTGACTTCACATCCTCAGCACAGAGGAGGTTTTGAGGAATAAATCAGTTTCTGTTCCACTCCTACAGCCCTGCCCTGAGTAGCACCTCCAGGGCTGGCTTTGTTGAGGAAGTTAGAAAGAGCACAGTGGCACAGTGTGCCAAGGAGGAGGGCAGACCACAGAACAAAAAGAAAGACTCATTCTGTCCCTGTGCAGTTACTAGGGCCCAGGTGCTGCCCCCACATCGTGGTGGCTAAGTGTCTCTGTGAAACGGGAGACCTGTGTCTGTGCCACAGGTCATGGGCCAGGCCAGTACACTTGGGTGTGAGCTCCACATCATGAGGCATTACCAGAATTTCCTGGATTTCATCCTTGTCACATTTCACGTGGTAGAGCACCATGTCCTGAGCAATGTCCTTACGGTTCTCCAACTTGTTCATCTTATCATACGTGTCTGTGTTGAGTACAGACCAGCCCAGGAACTGTGTCAAGGACTTGGTAAGGGGAAGAGAAGGAAACAGAGATATAGCCATAACATCTGCTCCTCAAAGAAACACAGAAGTATGACATTGTGTGATACCTTTTTAAAGAAACACAAGCTGGACTTTGTCCAAAATTCTAGCAATGAGCAATCACATCTTTGCTTCCAATTGTGACATGCTCCTCAGCAAAGCAGTTCCCCTCATGTTAAATCTGCCCAGGCCTTGACAGCATCGATTCTGTGCAGGTTGAAGGACCCTCTGTCCAGTTCAGAGTACAGAAAATTATTTCTGTGTTTCTGCAGGTGTTTGTGGAAATGTTTCTGTCACAGTGGTGATAGCAGATCAGGAGCTCTCACATCAAAGGAGAGCAAAGGGCCCTCATCACCCTTCACATGTATTTCCTCACATCCTGTGCTCGCTTTCAACTTGTTTGCTGTCCAGTGGCCAATTCAAACTGATTTTTTTCCCCATGGTCTTTTTGTTTGATAAGAAAAGTCGATTTCAGGAAATGTCCTGATTGATAACAGGTGCCAAGAGCTAAATATTTATATTTCATTGAAACTAGCCTAGGAACATTTCTAAGGAGCAAGGTCTTTAATCACAGCCACTGTTGGTAGATTTAATAGCTGGCCTCTCTTTTTGTCCTAGCTGTATAGACAATTTCTGTGTCATTTTTCGTGGGACTTGCCCAGCCAGTGAGAGCCAGCTGGTAATTATGTGAATACAGGTGAGAATGGTTGTTTTGGCACACAGTAGATGCTTATGGCTAGGAGTACAATCCAAGAATGCTGAAAAAAATCACAAGAATATAGTCGGGTTTCTCATACCAAACTCCCCCAGTATGTCAAACCGTTGCCTTCACAATGTTCAAGCTGATGTATAACACCCCTCTAAGCAACAAAGATACACATTTAGCTGCATAACACTCCGGATGCTTTGCAGATGTACATGGAAAAATAGTGACCTCTTCAATTATATTAATTTCTTTCAGCAAGAAACTATACCTCCATGAGGGTTTCATCCTGCTCATCAAATGGTTTCCCATCTTTTCTGTTATAAAATGTGACAACACCAACAATTTCTTCCCTTTTATTCACAATTGGCATGGAGAGAACGTTTTTGATAGTCCATCCTGATTCATCTAGAGGACCTTCCTTGAAGCAACAGCAAGCAGAGAGACATCATGAACTTAATATGTTTTACGTATTATGCTCATGTAAATACACGAGCACTCCAATTTTACATTCAGACTACAAGCAAAAGAAGTATTTATATGCCCAAAATTGACTCTACATTACACTTTTTGCAAAAAAATAAAGTTGAATCCTTGATAGAATTGGAAGTTTTCACAATACCTGAAAGTTAAACATCTCATCTGCAGCAGCATTCATAATGTTGCAAATCTAGGGGATCACAAAGAAAAGGTATTACAGTATGGGCAATGAGAAGTTAAACTGCCAAAACAAAGCACTGAATTGCTGAGAAAGCTGCATGAGTATTATTCGTGTCAGAAAGACTTGAGGAATCCCAGATTAAGTACTTACAAATCCACTTTCAGCCACATAGGTTGGCAGTCCAGTAACTAGTGCCCAGTGATCCGGGGTAGGATTTCTAATGAAAGAAAAATGTATAAGGGAAATTAAAGGTATATATTTACTGAAAACAGATCATGGAGCTGAAGTGCGTTCCATTGATTGTATAATCAAAGTTTAGACCTGGAACGCCCAGTTCATAACTTGTTCTATTACTTTCAAAGGATCCACACGCACAAGCAAAAATTTTCCACATAAGTAAATACTTTCGCTTCAAGGATTCAAAACGAAACAACTGATAAAATATCGGTTTGCAGATATTTTATAAAAATTCATTCCTAGAAGTGAAGGCCATGCCTCAGAACTTCAACACAAAGAAGGATAAAAGGAGATTCCTGGCTAAGGATGCCTGCCAGCCTGAACTTTGAACACTGCTGTACCCAAGAAATGGGGACCTTTTCTGCAGCACAAACCCCAGAGTAAAGTGGTGTTAACAGAACTCGGAAAACCTCTCTTATGTCAGATTTGCCTAAGCTGCCCAAGGCTCCACTGAAAAATTCAGTGGCAAGAAGAGAGAGCAGTTTTTAGAAAGAGGGAGTCCCAATGTGTCAGGATGGGAGAAAAGGCCAGAGGTAGCCTTAAGTTGGGGTCAGTGATATAAGGAGTGGAGAAAAGCAAGGAAACCTCAGCACAAGAGCATCCTGGATAAATCCCAGATACAGGGAAGGCATGGAGGAGAGTGATGCCTCTACCTGGCAAGGACAGCAGAAAACTGCAGGCAATCAAGGCAGCTCATTTCTCCACCTGAAAAGAATCACTGGTTGTAGTGAATTTTGGAGCCTAACTTCCGAGTCAGGATCCCAATGTCCTTGAGGAAATCTTTATCCTGCAGAAATGTGAGTTGAGGCACCAACTTACATTCTGACTCTCGATCCTCTATCAGTCCTTTACATTTCTCCTCATGGATGTCTTTAAAACATGGGAAACCTTGTTTTCAGCTACACCCCGTGTCAGTACCTAGCATTCAGGGACTGGGCACTTACGGGATGACTTTAATGTCTTCTTTTCCATGTAATATGTAATCGATGACCTTGTAAAAGACTATTTCCTACAAGTGAGAAAAGAGTGGTGTTAAAATGAGCGGTGAGGCAATCCATCTGGAGAAGGGAGAGTAAAAGAAATCTTGTCTTCACATACCCTGCCATCCGGGGTTCGAGGTCCTGAGTAGGGAGGTACTTCTCCCAACAGGACTGGCCACAGGTCAAAAAACTCCTGGTTTTAAAATTAAAAACGTATGTTTAGAGTAGAAAAGTGCATTTTGTCTTAAGCTTCAATGCAAGCATCGCTCTACCATGCTGGTTTTGGTGTTGTGTAAACAAGGCATGAAATAATAAAACTAATTCAATACTAGGCAGCAGAATGATAGCCAGATATCCAAATCTGGACGTGTCAGGTGCATTTCTATGGCTGCATATTACCATATACTGCCTATACACAGAGTGCTGATTCATTCAGTGAACAGTGAGCACTGTACTCAGAGCAAACAGCTTCAACCATGTTTTTGTGTTCTTAATTTTCCAAAGTGTGACTATTGCCTGACCTACTACTTGCCAGTTTGAAGAAGATAAATACTTATTTTGGTTTTTTTTTCTTATGCTACATTATAATATTGATCAAAGAGCCTTTAGCTTACACGGGATCTTTTAACATACCTCTTCACAAGACAATGTGCTGCAAGAGCTCTGTCAACAAGACAGCCTGGCCCTGGGACAAAGAGGGTTCCACTGGCAAGGATGCTGTGTAACCCCCACATAAAGTTTGCCAAAGGTGCAAACCATCAGACCAAATCAGAGGTAACTTCAATTCCGTCAGCTTGTTTTCATGAAGCCAAATTTCATCTGAAAACTTGGATATCATGAGCATGAATGAGTCCTTGAGGAAGGTGGCTGTTTGGTCACAAGTCACCTTGTCATATGGCCTAGCTCTTTTCTCTGCTAATATTGGAACTTCAGATTTCTGCAGATCTCATGCCACTCCAGGCAAGGGTGTACTGTGTATAAATAGGCCCTTGTTTGCTTATGGTTCCATGGGTGTCTCACTATACTTCTGATACCCACGGACTTCGTGAGGTTTTGTTTGTGCTGCAGACTTTGACCAGGATTGCCAAAGTCAGACACCTCTTCCCCTCCTCTGTCTTCTCAGCCTCCAACTCTCCCATTTCAGTGATAAGCTCTTCCCCTTTCCTCTGATTTCGTTAACCCATTATCTTAATCTTTGCACAGTAAAAAAGTGCCGAGCAAAGTAGGAACAGTGGCTGAAGGTTAGCTAGCACTTTTACTGCCTCAGTAAATCTTATCTGCCTGCATCACCCCTCGGTGGATAGCAGCAAGCAGAAGGATGCGCAGCACACATGTGAACACTCACCTTCTGCTTGGTCATGTCCAGGAGACCGACTGAGTATCGGTCACAGTTCAAGTATGCCCTCACTGTGTAAAAAGCCTTGTGGAACTGCCTCTCAATGTCCGTCAGCTCCTCAAAAACCTTGTTGGCTGACCACAACAGCACCTGCAGGATATAATGAAAATGTAAGCACAGCCTTTTTTGGAGAGATGGGCTTGTTGGGTTATGGTTTCTGAAAGGTGCAGGAAACCTACCCGCTTGTTCCCACTGGGAATTACTAGGGAGAAAGAGTCAGGTCACCACAGTGTTGTGTAGGAGTCAAATGTCACCAATATAGCATAAAAAAAGTAGCAGTGTCAGGCAAAGAGCTGTCCCCACTTAAATTTTATATCTATTAATAAAATGTTGCATCCAAAACCCATTGCAAATTCCAGAGGCTGGTGTTTGAAATATCTGAGTTAACACTTCCCTGGAAGTGTTTGAGCAGCTGTTTCATGTGTGCAACAGCCTATGATGCTTTTACCCATCTTCTGGTACATTCTACAGAATGTAACATCCTCAAGAAAGCTGTTGCTATTAGGCTTTTTCATTTGTAAAAGCAGAGGTTACACAAATACTGCTCTGAAATGGTAAGGAAGTAATTTACACTCTTGCTTAGCTTAGTTAATGCATGTGTGCCTGTATCCCAGATGTGTGTCTGGCTCTCTGATCCCAGGACATATGAGGAGCCATGCTTCTGAAGCACTGAAGCTGCAACTTGAAGCAGACTGGGCTTTGAACAAGAAATACTGTTACATGGCCACAACTGGAAAAAGTGCATCTCACCTCTTCACTGGGCACTAGTAGATTTTTTTTAACAATTCTGAGCTGCACTGGTCCATAAACTGGGACAACTCTGCCACTTGTAAGAAGTCGGAGTTCAGTGTCAGTATCCCTCAAACAGGAGAGTCATGTTGTCATGCCAACCATTGGATAAACATGAGCAGCAGTTTAGCCTTTTGGCACTTTACAGCATGCAATAAGTACTGAAAGCCACAAGCCCCATAAGAAGATCTGAGAGAAACAGCTGAAATATATCTGACTGATATAAAGAAGTTGGTAAAAAATTATTATATGGTGTTCTAATAGGACTTTTGCACAGTATCTGAGCACAAGCAGACTGACCTGTCTTTGCACAAGCCATTTTACCCACAGTATCACCCAGTCTTTGCTGTTGGGATTTGCAATATTAAAATCCTAGACCACTTTTGAGAATGTAATTTGCTCACTCTGTACTTCAGTACTTTAAAATCTAGCACAATGAACTATAATAATTTCACACAGCCCTGAAGGCCTGTATTAGTCAGAGGCTGGACAATTGAGCTATTGGCAGAACTAAAGCAGTGTGTCCTGCATCTCCTTCTTGCTTTCCTCCCTTTGTCCCTCAGACAGCAGTAATATATGAACACAGGACTCCTGGGTCCAGTCCCATACCAGAAGCACTAGGCTTTCACCTTATGGGCCTCCACTTTCTCTTCTAGCCCATTTCTTACCCTGACTAGTCCTACTGCTAAGCTGTCCAGAGAAAAAGCCTTTGCTAGGTCTACCTTAGTTAAGGGTTCTTCATTGCTGATATTACTGGGCCATCATTCTTGTTTTTGATAAATGAAAAAATTAGGCAAAGCATAATAAATTAATTAGAAAGTATAAGTGCCACCCAGAGCTCCAAAATCAACTTTCATTCTGCATCCATTTTGCTGAGACAGGCATTTATTCTCTCTCCATGGCAATCTCATTGGAGAATAGAGCGTGGCTGCCATGAAGCACAGATGCAATTCCACGTCCTCCTGAGTGACATCTACAGCCTGCTGCAGAAAGTTATTGCAAGGATTCACATCCATGCCAATAAATCCGACAGTCCTACTGTAACCCAACTAATAGGAAAGTATGGTGCCAGAATTTCAATCCAGAATGTCCTAAACCCCTAATATATGTTCTTTTCTACTGATGGAGGCCAATACAACATGGATATGACAATAATTTTACTGGTTCTAAGAGGAAATTCAGTGGCACTTTTAATGAGCGGATGGGGGAAAAATACCACATTCTTAAGTGTTTCAGAAAGTCCCTTGTTGCTGCTCTCTGCAATGATCCAAGAGTGCTTCACAGGCTCAAATAAACAAAACACCTTGAGGTCAGTCCTGCTGAAGCTGGTGCCACTGCCTGAGGTCCTGCAGTTTTGCCAATAGCAGAAGAGAGAGAGAGTAATGCAGGACTCTGGGAAAGAAGCAGTGTCTGAAAGCAGTTGAGGGCATCTCTTTATTTCTGCTCATCAGGGACAAATCTCTGAAGAAAATAAGATTCACCATTTAAATCAGAAGAATGAAATAATTTGATTTTGAGATAGCCAAACTGCATTTTCACTCTTACCTGGCCTCTTCGAGTCTCACAGTTGTGAAGATAACTCAAGTGATAAATTTTCAAGTTCAAGGATGCAAAATTCAGATACTTCAGAAAAAGCTGAAAAGGCAAATTGTGAGATTGAATTGAATGCAGTAGCAACTTCATGTGTACTGTATTTCATAGCACTGCTTTACAAGCATCAGGGTAATTTCTCAGGATAAATGCTTTGCTTTGCACTGCCATGACATGAGACTTATCCCACTGTTCCTTCCCTGAAAGATCTGAGATAAACATTCTCAATATAAGCCTCTTCTATGAGTGTGTGAGTGCCCTTAAGGGAAACTCACACCAGTGGAGCTTCACTAAAGCAGGCATCACTAGGGTAAAAGGATTTCTATCACACGACAAAAGTAAAACTTTTTGATAGGAATTCAGCTACTGACCACTTACTGTTTCATCATAGCTGGTGAAGTGTGGGCCATTCAGCTTATTTATAGCCACGATGACAGCAACCAAGTCTTTGCCATTCAAGATGGGTGTCGCAAGGATGTTTTTTGTGGTGTAGTCGGTGAGCTCATCAACAAATGGGCTGAACTGGGCACACTGTTTAATAGAGAATTTACAAATAAGCATTTTTCACAATGCGTCTTGAAACCAAGTCCAAGCGCAGCCCCTTAAAGTAAGCTGCCTAAAGAAAGTTTTGCTTAAAAATTACTGAGGAAAAGAAATGAGTTAGCAGAAAACCACATACAGATCATAAAGCTAATACCAAGAGCAGAGGATGTGGCTTTTAACTGCAACACGTGCACTTTTAACTTTCTGCGAAGATCTTGCCAATCATAAGCTTTAACATGTCAAACTCTCTCAGAACAAGGGGGCTCTCCACTGGTTATTCCCAGATCAATGGCATTCTTCATGGTGCTGCCTCCATCCTTTCCTCTGACTTCTTGCTGGCACTGCGGAGTGGGTAGAGCCAGGTAGCACTGCATAGCAACAGGGTATAAACTAGTGCACTCAATGGCAAGTTCACACACTCTCATTTTTCTTCTACTTTTACCATGAAGTTTGTTGTCAGCCTGCAGCATCTACCCCTAGTTTCTCTTTAAAAGTGGAGAAAGAGTAGTCCAGGGCAAGCAGATGGCCAATCACTTTGCCTACACAGGGCCTCATTGGTGCCATCATCACCTGCCATGGGGAAGTGCAGGGATGGCCTTGCTACCAAAGATATTCTCCCAGCTCAGGTGAATAAATTGTCATCTGTAAGTCATTCTGTTTGGGTTAGAAAAAGCCACACAACTCTGATTATATTCAGAAGGTTGCACCAGAAAAAATTATCACTCCCTAATGAATCTTCTCCCCATACATTCCCCATTGTTGGCCTTTTCTGCCAAATGGGCTAGACCCAGCATTTAGTCTCTGGATCTTCTTCAAAGGAATTGTATTATGACAATGTCTAAAAGCACCAGAATTGGAGCACAGCATTTGGCTCACAGACCTGAAATCCTCCCCTGTATTTGGAGAAACGTCAGAAATTAAAAAACTTTAAGATTTAAGTCACATTCTGATGCTTCCCCCAACATCAACAGTATGCCCAGCAAAAAAGAACCCAGGCTGCAGAACCAAAACAGTGTCTCAGTGTGTTCTGTGGAAGACAAGGAAAGATTTGCTGAAGGGCTGAGATATGCCTGCACTGAGCAACAAGTGAATGAATAAACAGATGGTCTCTTTGTAACTAGCAAACAATAGATGGAGTAATCCCAAATGCCATATTTGGGTCACATGGATTTTAGTTTTATACCTATGATTAGAGCAAGCAGATTGTTATTCCTGCCATCCAGGTTTACATGATTGAACCAGAAGTATGGGGAATAAATACTGTCATGAAAGCACAAACACAAAAGATTAAAATCCCTCAGGTCCTTCTTGATATTGCAGATTGCAATTTTTGCTGGAAGAGTTTTTTTAGTCTAAGATTGTCTCTTGCTGCTTCTGATGAAGATCACCCGTACACAGCTTGCAGTTAACTGCTCTGGGGTCCACTCCCTCTGTTTGATAGTGGTGCCTCTAAATGCCCTCAGCTGAGCCTTCATCAAGCAAATATCTTCCAAGTTCTTTTGTCGTGGAAAACCCTCTTTGGATTCACTGTAAAGAATTTCTGTCTCTGCCACTTACTCATAGAATATAAAATTGCATGGAAAATTCTGTGTGCATTCATTTCAGATCTGACAACTTCACTCTCCTCTGCTGGACTAGATCTGATTTTTTTTTTTTTTTTTTTTTTTTTTTTTTAGTTAGGCAAGGTGCAGCAATGCACTGTTTGCAAGCATTACGACCTAGTGTAATCAATGTTCTTAGTTTCACCTCACCCCATAAATGAAATTGGAAGGAACTTTCAGACTTGTTGCTCGTTTCCAGTTACACCACAAGGGCTTTCACCAAGCCCTTGTGCTGCTGCCTCTTGACCCCTGCGAGCCTCTCTTCTCCCCAGATAACAAATAAATCAAACATACCTCACGGACATCCTTGATGTTCATGGTTTTCTTGGTCTGAGCAACATGGCCCACAATGCCTATGTCCAGTGGATAGACAATCTCACAGTCTGGGGCCACCAAGCATTCCTCCAGAGTACTTCCTTCCTGGATGTTGAAAAGCCGTGTTGCCAGTTCAGGAGTGCCATTTCTCTGCCTGTACATGAAGAGACTACAGCGGTCAGCGTGAATAAGGGACCTGATTCTTCTCAGGGTCTTGAAAACCACTTTCTCCATGTTGATGCTTTCTTGCATGTCTTGGATCAACTCAAAAAGTATTTCACTCTCATTGTTATCCCAGGACTCCATTTTTAGTTTCTTCTCAAAATACTGCTTGGCAAAAGCAGGGTTGCCATCAAGAAACTTCTCCACGTCGTCTTCACTAATGCTCATTGTGAATGCCCTAGACCTTGTGGGTAGGTGGAAGTCAAAAGATGTGCAAACAGCACTCTAATTTCTCATCTGTCTCTTAAAATTTTGTAACTGAAGATGCTGCTTCTGGATTAACCAAGTTTGAGGTATCCCTGCAAAGAGAGCTTGTCATCAGGAAGATGTATTCCTTTATAATGCTGAAGGTGAGTCTGTAGGAGGACAGATCTTCTCAACCAAAGAGATTAGATGAGCTCTTCAAGAGCTTTGGGTCAACTTTCCTCTTCTTAATCTAACTGCAAACAAAAACTGAGTGCTCACAATGTCTGAAAACACTCTCCTGTCTCTTGATAAACAGAAGACTTACTGAAACAATTCCGTTGAGGCAGCAGCAACAGGGAAGGAGTGCATCTCCTAACATTGAAATAAGCTCTTTAAAGTCTAATTAAATATATACTGCTTGGGCCTAATCCTTGGCTAACAAGGTGACCATCTTATTATTTCTGCTCTCCCAGCTCCCAGCAATAGTAGGAAGTGCATTCTTCACAAAAGTCAGTGGCCAAAATAAAAATAGTAAATTAACGCTGCTTTTTTAGGACCCTCTCTACTATTGCCTAGCTCTATAGCAGCTCCTGTAAGGTTGTTCTCTAAGGGAAGCACCAATCCTGAATGCTTTAGTCCAGCGTTTATACTGAACTGGCAAGGTCTATGGTCTTTGCTTCTTGCTAGTGAGAGCCACGACAGGGAACATGCATGGCATCCATGTGGGAAGGAACCTGGAGAGCTTCTGTTTGGGGTTGCTGAATTGAAGCACTCTGAGGAAATGTGAGCAGCCCTGCAGACAAAATGAAAACCAAACACCAAACAAAACCCAAGCAATCTGGGAAGGTAGAAAAATTTCCCTCATTATTATCTGCGGAGAAAGGGGGAGAATTATGATTGTGAGGAGAAGGAGTTGTTTCACATCAATGAAGCCACAACACTGCAAACAGCAGTTTGGATCAGTGTGATGCTGGGAATTTAGAAGAATTCAACAACACAGAGGAGGTTTCATTACTGGAGAACAGGGATGAATCCCATCTACTACATTGCTGGAAAATAAGCAACCCTCACCTGCTCAAGGAGTGAGGGTCTAAGGGCCCAGGCTGCCTGTGTCTGTGAATATTGTCACTTCTCCCAGGAGTGGCCCAATCCAGCCTGGGGAAAGGTGGCTTGTTGTGGTAATTCTCAGCCAGGATATTAGAACAGAATTCTTGCCCAAGAAGGCTCGGAGGAGGTGATGTGGCCACACTGCCTTCCCCAGCAATGTTCCAGCAGAGGAACAAGGGCCTGCTCAGGCTTGGCGTGGTGGGGCCTGCTCCAGGCCTCCAGCATGGGGTGCATGGAGCCTTTTTGGGACAGGCAGGACTCTCCCAAGCACAGGGCTTGGTGGCAATGGGGAATTTCAGCAGGGACGGCTGAAATTCAGGTTTCAGGCAGCTCAGCAAAGTTTCACATGTGGCAGCAGTTTTCTGTGTACTGAGTGGCAGAAAGAGCAAGAGGCAATTTTCTTTGATTTTGACTGGAGACAACAGCAAGAACTAGCAGAGAAATGAAGGTGGAAGACAGCTCAGGTAAATGAGACCATGAAATGAAAGTTTCAAACTGGAAAAAACAGGCCATTTTGTAAATTATGTCTTCCTGTTAATCTTAAACAAGAGAAAAACACACAGAAAATGTGTAAATTATTGAAGATGTGTATAAAAATACCATGAACAAGTAAAAATAAAAAGTCAGAAAACTCAAGATCAAACACGAGGTTAAATTTAGGAACACAAAAAGCAATGGATATTTTCTGGTTTATCTTATAAGGAAGGGCAAGACTATCAAGAAAAGTACTGAAGAAATGGAGTTTTTAGAGGATTGTGTCTAAACTCTTGATGACTTTTTCTGACAACTAATGGAGGATCTTCTGAGGTTTTGGAAGTCTGGGGAAAAGTAGATGCAATGATGCTTTCAGCAAAATAGGAAAAAATAAAGAACTGGAGAATTCTACAATAGATTATTTTGAAAGTTTGATTTCTAAGAAAATACAAAAGCAAACCTGTTTATCTACATAACTAGAGGAGACAAATAACAGCCAGTGTGACTTTGTCAAGAGCAAACTGTGTCATACAGCATAGTTTCCTCTGTGGCAGAGTCAGGAGTGTCTGGACAGAAGGAAAGTAATGGCTGTCACAACTCTTGACTGATGTGGAAATAACATAATAGATATTTTATGTCTTACAGTGAGGGCTTAGACAAGACAGTGAGAAAGGGGTGGCAAATGAATCTGAAAGACAAATAGTTTGTTTTAGAAGCTCACTAATGAAATGTATAATTTCTTGGGGAGGATGCTCTGTGGAGGCTTTAACAGATGTAGAACACATCAGTATTTCCAGTGATAGGTGTAAAAATATTAAGCCAGTGAGTAAGCCCTGGTCAGGTGTCTGTAAATGTGTTCGAGCACCATCTCAAAACTAAAGACATTTGTATTCAGGATGAGAGGACTAGAATTCAGCAAGGAGGCATGGAAACTCCTACTTACATGGAGAGCAGACACCTGGTGAATTCCTGGGGATGAGCCACTACCTCAGCTTAACAAAGGCTGCACAATGTGTCGAGACTTCCAGGCAGAAGGAGGTGTACATCCATTAGGATGAGCCCTCTCTTGCATAACAGATTATGCCATGGTGTTCTAACAGATGTCTCACCTGAAATACACTGGGAAAATGTGACCTTTGAGGAAAGACAGGTTTCTCATGTCTATTTTTGAGTCATCTCTTTTCTAACAAAACAGTCCCCAACTGTATAAAAGGCTACGGCTAAGAAAAAAGGAACAGTCGGTTCTCCACAATCTTATAGGACAGTAGATTTTAGACCTGCAGACAACAGCCTTCCAAAACAGTTGGGAGAGATTGTTCTCACCTTGTGCAAGATAACCTTAGAAACAGGAGTATCATCCTTTTTCTCAAGAAGCGTTTCTAGTCAGAAGAGATGCAGGCCAGCCAGCTGGAACTGATGTAGACAAACAACTTCTTAGAGCTGGAGGGAAACATATTTTTCTGTGGGTCCAGCCTTCCTGCCCATGGCCTGTCAGGCCAGTTATATGTAAGGAAACCATTGCTTGTACACCAGTAAAAACTCATTTGCAGTGGTGCAAACCTCCAATTTGGGAGTAATTTTATTTATGACTAACAAAGGAAAGCTGGAGGCTGCCTTCTGCCTTTCAATGTCTCTCCTCCAGTAGCAATCTGGGCCCTTCCAATACTTGGTAAAATACAAGACTTGTTTCATCCCACGGTGTCAGGGAGGAAAAAGGTTGAAGTAAAACCAATTTAATATCTTTCAAGGGAACTAACATATTTTGGATCCCAAAGAAATGAAGTTTCCTCTCACCAGGTCTTTGACGGAAGTCTGAAGTGAAGTTTAGCTCTTCTTAAAGTCCAGCATACTGTTGCCTGACAGTTTTTATGATCTGTTGGATCCTCCTTGTGCCAGGTCAAATTTGTCAAAGGAGAGAAAGTCTCCTGGGAGCTCATAGTCTCCTTTCTCAGAAATTATTAGAAGTCCAGGAACCATAGGAATGATCAAATGTCCAAGGATGATATGAAGTGGATATCACAGGACAGAGCTATACAGTAAGAGGATGTACTCAGGATGCCCTGTGTCTGAACAGAAGGTCCTTTGTGCTTGATAATATGTGGTGTTTCCCTGACAAAAAAAAAAAGGGTTTTGTGGATGCACTAAAGGTTATGAAAATTGTTGTATGTGCTTTTTGGCTGTGATTTGGGAGCTGAAAAATTGCAAAAGCATGAACTATTCATATTGAATCAAAATTGGCACTCTTTTGGATCCAAACCTTCCAGATATTTATACTTCATTTGGTATGAAAGTTTATGTTCAGTTCAAGATAAGTGCTTTTGTTTCAAAACATTCATAAGAAAAACAGTGTCCAACAGTGATACTCTGGGCTCCAAAAATGAAAGATCCAAGATCATTTCCTGCTTCTGCACCCAGGGTTTGAAATTTAGCAAGAAAATTCTTCTTAACAAGGAGGAAGAATGAAGGTCCTAACATACTGATATTCATAGCTGCAGAGTTGGAGAAACTGAGGCAGGACTTCTTGAGGCAAGCCAGGGCCATGTAATTGCTATGCAATTGAAACCATGGAGGAATGGCAGGTGGAAATCTAAATGAGCTTTGCAAATGGAGCCAGCAGGGCCAGGGCAACCCTGTGGTGGGCTCATGTACTCTGAATTAAAAGCATGACTCAAACAGGTATAAGTGTTCCCTAGGCTTTTAGGGATATTCGAGGAGCACCATGACAGCCATTGCTGGCACAACAATGATAACTGAAGTAGATACAGTCTAAGCTTGCAATAGGATAATGTTCTTTGAATAGCCTTAGGCAGACAATGGAGGATTTTGGAGGAGGATGAGGCTGCTATTTTAGGAAACCTGCACTAGACTGTCACACAGCATAACAACATCTGAACACGTGTGGTTGCACAGACTTTTTTCCAATAGCTTTAAACACAAATTGCAAAATTGGCATAAAACCCCTGCTATTCACATGCTGGTAGATGTCATTGAAACAGTGTTCCAATTAGAAATATCAAGTATTTAAGCTGTACCAAAGGCTTGCCTGATAGCTCAGAAAACAAGGTGGAGTTTCTGGGACTAAAATTCCTCCCCTCCCAACAACTCATATGACAGTCTCTCCCTAGCATGAAAACTACTCAAAATTCGTGGAGTAAAATCATCTGGCTGATGTGCTGCAAAACATACTGCCCAGGAAAAGCAGCAAGGTTAGGGCCATTTATGAGACTGTGTCCAAAGCAGTGGGGGCAAACACTGCCTGGAAAGCAAAAAGAGGCATGGGACATGCTGAGGGTGCTCAGGCTGCTGAGATGCTTTGTGTTCCTTCTACATGGGAACAGTGTTTTTCCCCCTAAACAAGGAGCTGTGGGGATGGGAGCTGCAAGTGTCTAATCTAATTTGATTAAACATTATCCTTACAGGATGCTCTATTGACAGCTATACTCAAACCTTTCTGACTCACTCATCTGTTGGCATAACGAGATTGCAGCTTATCTGATTTACCACATAATATTCTCAAGCCACCTGTTTCTGTACAAGAATAAGCTTTCCTGCCTGCAGCCATGGAAGCCCAGTGAGGATCAGAGCCATTTCCCTTGCCCCTCCTGGGCCAGGGTCTTCTTCTGTCCCCTAAAGTCTGACCCCCTGCTTCAGCTGCACATGGATTGTCACTCCTCACATGGAAGACTGGCATGCAAAACCTTATGGCTCTTGCTCATCATCCTCCCCCTGTCCTTCTCCCCTGTGGCTTTCCAGGGACCTTTAGATGCCACAACAGCCCAACCTTACCATCTGGGATCTCACCCTGGACTCTGCTGGGCCCCAGTCCTGGTCTGTGGCCCCAGCAGCGCAGCCACCAGCGGGTGGGTTACTGCCTCAGCTTCCCTGCCCACACACATGGCCAAGCTGGCTGGGGCCAGACCGGGACAGAGTGCACCTGGGCCGTGGGGGTGGCACCAGGCTGGGGATGGCACCAGGCTGGGGCTGCAGAGATTGGGGCCACTCTTCATCACAGGAACCTCCTCCAGCCTGGGCAGGCACCAAGTGCTGCCCCCGGAGCCACTTGGAGCCCGCCAGAGGTGCAGGTTGCCAGCCATGGGAACAAGTGTCAGCTGGGACACATGCATGAGCATAGCTTGAGATGTACTTGTAGTGCAATCTGACTATCACACAGAAACACAGCAGCCTGACTCACACACAGAAGCACAGCAGCAGACCCTAGCTCTGCAGAAAATGCAGTTCAGCAGTAGCTGGTTTTGCTAGAGCTGTATTTCCCTGCTTGCAGGACAGTGGACAGTTGAGTTGTAGCCAGAGCATGAAATGTTTGCAATAATGTTGACTCCACCTTGTCATGACAAAAGAACATCAGCCCTCAATTTATTAATTACTTTGGAGAATTCTTTTAAAAGTGGCATACAACTTTTCGTATTACATTGGTGGATTGCAGGAATTAGGGATTTCCATCTGGAGGTTCTTGTAGAAGGGACAGGAGAGCATACAGGTCAGTTTGGTGTTTGTCAAGTCTGATTGTTACTATTGTGAGAGATATTTATGAGGAAATGTATCTCTGCCAGAAGACTGGAAATGTTACTGAGCCTGTAAGTCACCACAGCCTGCATGTGCCTTCATGCCTTCCTCCTCCTTCTACATGCTGTAAATATGCACAGATTATCTTATTCTTAATTTGATGGAGAGGTGGCTCTGTTAAAAAATATAACCATACCGTAGCAGTGGCAATTTCTGCCCTAAGTGTACATGAGTTTATTGTGTTTCTATTGACAGATTGTATCCAAAGCTCTTAGCACAAATCGCTGGACCTTGAATAAGAAGATTACTTCATTCATCAAATGTACTATGAAGATGAAGGACTAAAATCATCTTTAAACCCTTGTCAAACTAAGCCATGTGCACAAAATACTTCCTTCTTAAGTTTCTTCCCAAAATGATCTGGGCATGGAATTAAGGAAAGCACAGTGGTGTAGGACATATGAAAACTCTTATGAGGAACACAAATGACACAAAATATGTGCTCAGATGTACCCAGAAGTAAGTTTGCTTATGCAGTCTCATGAGGAAGCAATGAAAAA
Source organism: Ammospiza caudacuta (assembly GCF_027887145.1). Classification (NCBI taxonomy): domain Eukaryota; kingdom Metazoa; phylum Chordata; class Aves; order Passeriformes; family Passerellidae; genus Ammospiza; species Ammospiza caudacuta. The sequence goes on from NC_080632.1 coordinate 23,719,780, forward strand.
AGGAGAAGACACTCTAAGGAAAGATTTGCAGAAGTTCGCAGAACAAGAAGACAGCATGACAGATGAGAGAAATTATTTGTGGGAAACAAGGCCACAACTGGGGGGAAAAGACAGACAGCACGATGGTCAGGAGACAAGGAAGGAAGTGCAGAAAATTACTCTAACTTCAAGAGTAATGGAAGAGCAAGTAATGAGGAATTAAAAAAGGCTACTGAGTCTATAAAAAGCTGTGAAACCAGAAGGGTGGGAACAAGCATAGCCACCATGAGTAAGAAGAATTCAAACCAAAAAATCACAAGAAGAAGCTGGAAGAGTCTGTGTAATATCCGTGCACCTGTCAGAACAGTATAAAGAGGTTTTCAGCACTGGCAGACACAAGGCTGCAGCAGAGAGGTCATTCCAGTGACCAGCAGCAGGAATGGTCCTACAGGAACTTCGCTGGCCCTCACAGGAGCAGCCGTGGCTCCCCATGCTAGGCTGCCAGGCACAGGATTGCAGGGAGTCCTGCAGAGATTTTGGCGATGTTAGGCCACACTGTGGTCTGCCCCCTCTTCCTTCTCTTCTTGTGGGCAGAGGGATGCTTAGTGTCCAGTCACTATGGCAGAGGCGGCTGCTGTGGTGGTATTTTTAATGGGCCTCTCTCTTTGAGGCAGCCCTGAAATTTTCAGTGTTTCCGGTTTGTGGCTCTGTCTTGTCGCAGACATGTTTTATGAAAAATCCTTTCCTTAGGATTTTTTCTCCCGAGAAGCTGAGAGGCCTCAGAAGCAAAATGTAAACAACGATTATCTGCTGCTGTGGAATGCAACAGGTGCATCTGTGATTGGTCTCATGTGGTTGTTTCTAATTAACGGCCAATCGCAGTCCAGCTGTCCAGACTGTCTCAGTCATTCACAAGCCTTTGTTATCATTCCTTTTCTATTCTTAGCTAGCCTTCTGATGAAATCCTTCCTTCTATTCTTTTAGTATAGTTTTAATATAATATATATCATAAAATAATAAATCAAGACTTCTGAAACATGAAGTCAAGATTCTCATCTCTTCCCTCTTCCTGGGAGCCCTGTGAACACCACCACCCTGTCTGAAGCAGATGTAAGCTTGGTCTTCAGGCTGAGTACTCCAGTTGCAAATTTACAGAGGTGGTAACACCATGGGACTCTGAGATTTGACTGGAACTTCTGGGCTTGTCTGTAAAATAAATATTTTTTGTGTGTAAGTGATGAGAAGTGTGCCGTGGTGAAAACATGTCCATGGAAGGCTTAGGCTCTCTGAGGTCTTTCAGCTTTAAAGACCAGCTGCTGAAAACATAAAGCAAACAAATCCTCCATGAAAAAAGTCATTCTATCATTTTTGACAGTTTAGAGAACTCCTCTCTTTCCCCTTGCTCCATATTTCCATCCGTTTCTCCTGCAGAAGAAGCAGATGTAGAAATCTGAAGTGCAGTTGTATGTGAAAGCCTTTGCTTATTCTCTTTGCTCTGTGCCTCACTAATCAGCCTTGTGTTCACAGCTGCCCTCCCTTTGGAGTGCAGAAAGGTGCTCTGACCTAAACTTTCCCTCCTTGCACCTTCTGTGGCACAAGGAAACTGTGTCCTCTAACACCCACTAAGGCCAGGTGCCCGGCCAATGGCTTTTGACTGCGTGCCCATACAGATTTCCTTGGCTTTTGTAATTTGTGCTTCTGGTTTTAGCTTTTAAATCCATCATCAGGGCTGGCATGGACATCCTGGCTTACCCATAACTACTCAAGCTCTGTGCCAGGAGTATCACTTTTGTAACACACCTTGAGGTGCGTGCTACAAAAGAGCTGTATATATCCCATTGGAGTAATCTGATGCAATAATCTGAAGGCAGAATTTACTGTCTGAAACATGTGGACACGTGGTCTCTTGTTACATCATGCTTTGCAACCAGTTAGAGCCTACAGATTTATTCCTGCATTTTTTTGTGTTACACTGTTTCTGTTGCAGGAACAGAAAAGGAAAGAAAATACTACACACATGGCTTATACCTTCAGGGATATTCACATGATCTCTGTTCCTCCTTCTTTTTGGCAGGCATCCTGGGAATAACACCAGGAATTAAATTAACTTGGGTCTGTTAGCTCATTTAGAAATGTGGGAGAGGCTAGTCCTGTCTGAAGGAAACAATCTCCTTCCTCTCGCCTTCCCCTTGCCTTCCCCCAAGAGAAGAATAGGATCAGGCCATAGAGATATATCAGAGATCTTTTCAAGTGTAAAGACCTTATCTCCAGAGAAGTGAGCTCCTTTCCTCTTTGCAGATGCCTCCCTGTGATGACCACACCTGCCTCCTTGTCCACGATGAAATGGCAAGCTCTACAGTCCTCTTGGGCTGAAAAAGCTGGTCTTTGCCCTCCAGGGCCTGGCAGCCAGGCATGAAAAAGGCAAACATTGTATCTTTAAACAAATGCTGCAGTTAAAGAGAATAAACCTGCCAATGTCTGGAAATGGATCAGTTCAGCAGTAGTAAATATTAGATAGGTATAGAGATATGTCAACAGTATACCTCATAGTAAGTACTAGAAAATTACAAACAAAAAGTTCATATTTTTATCTGAGGGCCCCAAATAGACTCTTTTTCATGAGGTTGCCTTAGGCCTGAGCTGTCTTTTGGTAGAGATTAGCAGCAGGCCATTTGGGGAACTGCCACAACTTGGGAGGAAATCCAGCAGCTCACTGATCAAGCTGCAACCACCATCTGCACAGTTGTGCAGAAACCAGCAGATGGCACAAAACCTTAAATTGCTTCTTTGGCCAGCAGATCACTGCGTGGTAAAATCCCACTGAAGGAGAGATTTTAGCCAGCTCTGCATTCACCCTGTTCTACCAAGGCAGCAAGATATGGAAGGGTTTGGAAGAGAGGCTGGAACTTAATTTTTCTTGCACGCTTTTGTCAAGGCTCTGAGAAAACCATTCCCTCCGGGCTGACTGCCCATCATGGCAGAGAAGCTGAGGCTTCTTGACTTCTCTTGTTTTGAGCAGCCCCCCTGTTTCACTTAGAAACATAGTGAAAAGTGTGTGCCTTTTTCTGAGATGTGTTGTGTGCACAGGCGCATGTGAGGCCCTGCTCTGCCAATTGTCAGTCAATACAGTCAGCAAGAATTACACTATCATTTTTCAGAAGGGAAACGTGTATCTCAGTTCCTGTCATTTAAAACTGTGAGGTATTTGAATATTGACTTGAAAGTCCTAATGCAGTGATTTATGATGCCTTTTTAACCTAATTATATAACACACCCACAAATCTTACCCTTGAACCATAGAAGAACAAACTTCAAACAATTTCCTCTTCACCTTTATTGCACCACTCACTTCCTTGGAAAAGGTCCACATTTCTGAGCAGAAGTCACAGAAACTGAAAACCTCTGTGTCCGCAGCCTTGACGTGGTGTCCCACTGCAGGGAAGCCTTATTTCTCCTGTGTCCTGCCCCAACGAAGGAGTGGAGCAGACTACCACTGCCCTCCCAGCCCCTGGAAAACCTGGGACTGGGATGTGTGTTCTCAGCAATGCAGGCACTGCCATGCGACACCCCTGAAAAAAAGCCCGGCATCAGCAGCATTAATTAAATGGAAAACGGGAGGATGAAGTTCCCACAGGTCATGGGGCAATAACCACTGCAGAAGCTGTCAGGGGCAACTCAGAATGCACCTGCTGTTCTCCAGTGCCTTGGCAAACAAACCCACAATTTGATCACCTGCTGGACAGCAGGGAACTTAGCGCCTGATGCAGGAGCATGTTCAGAGCTCTCATCCTGTGGCATCGGCTGCTGAGCTAGCAGCACAAATTACTAAATCTGAGATTGCAGTGCAATTGCAGCAATTCCCAGAGCAGTTTACCCAATGCTTATTCCAATAATAAGGCAAAAGGAGGATCTGCTAGGTGCAGGAAATCTGAAACTGCTGGTGACGTATTTCACAGGATAGGGAAGAAGATAAGATTAATCATCTCATTTGCATACCTGTTTTGCTACATGTCATTAAAACTAGCATTAAAAGCTATCCTTGTGCTGAGTTCAGTACACTGAACAGTCAGGCCATCTCTTCTACTAAAAACCAGCTGGTTTTGGTGAGCAAGTCTGTAACAGGCTCTTGGGTATCTTCTTTGACAGCCAAACACATCTTTGTTTTATAAAATCTGTTTCATGTTACATCAAATTCAACAAACCCAGGAATATGTTTCAATGTTTTGATTCCTCCTTTTTTTTTCCCCTATGCCCAGTACAAATGGCCATAATACTGCAGAAATGAAGGTAAATTTCATTTTGTTTTCTTCTTGCTCTAAACAGCAAGTAATGTAGTGACAGATGTTATGCTCACCAACCAAAATCTTGTGCTGTGATTAGCTATTATTAGCATGTGTCTAATCCCCAGGGGATTAAGAGGTCCATCTAAGCATGGCTTCAGGTGTCACCTATGTCTCACATGGACATAAACTAATCTCTTTTGTTGGAAACAGATGAACTGATAAGTGTTTGGAAGGCTCCTAATTTACAGAAAACACTGCAGTTTGTTCTCTGTCAAATCCCCATGTCAGGGTGAAAGAGTGTATTTTATATTCAGTGTCAGTCCCTTTAAAACCTACCGGGCATCTAGCCCTGAGGTGCAGTTTAAGACATTACTTTTTATGCAACTCTTTAAGTGGCCAAGCAGTCCCAGGTGCCATGAGCTCATTCCTGTGTGGGCTTGCCCAGGCTGCCTCTGAGGACAGTGAACAGGATAGGTTCAGTCACTGCTCTACATGCAAAGTACCACTGCCTCCCTCTGAAGTGTAAATGGAAGCTGCACAGAGGCCAAATCAAAGTTGCCCCTGGCAGCAAGCAAGGACAGCTTTTTCCAGGCAATGGGCAGCCCTAGACAAGCTGCCTGGAAAGCAACAGAGTTCACAGAACCTACAGGGCAAAGTTGTGCACTTCTGCTCAAGAAGTCCTGGGCAAGAGGCAGTAAGTGGTCACTGGAGCAAGCCCAAAACATCCAGCAGGCTTTGGTCTCACTCTAGAAGTCCAGGCTGTTGGATCAGAATCAAAAGCTTCAGGACTTCCTGGGCTGACTCCATAGGAATTATAGGGTTGTCCCTAGTGGTTATGCCCAAGGCTCCCCAGCACTTAGCACCCAGTGTGAGGAATAGCTGCTAGTACCATCAACTCCTACTTGAATGTCTGAAGTCTTAGACCTCCCAGGTGAGCCTGGGAGAAAGAGTTCAGGAGCAACCTTTGCAGTTAAAGAAGTTATGTGGGCACTTGAGAATGGTAGGCATGATTTGCTGTCAAAAGTACTCTTCTAGTGATCTCTGCCTTCTTGTCTTTTTCTGATGTATTGTATTCCCATGAGAGGCTACTAGAAGGAACATTTTGGGAAGGAGAGAGCTGTAATATTTCTGTAACTGGAAATGTTGACAAAATTAGCTAGGAAGAATTTACATAAAAATGTTTCACTGCACAGGAGAACGGAGGAGTCTCAAGATTCAAATATGAACATGAAGGCTAAACTGTATTTTTGCACTTTTTTGTCCCCTCCCCCATGTAGGTAATGCATAATGTCTTCCTGCTCTTGAAAGGATCACCTTGATTTGATGATGCAGGTATGAGAAAAGCTAATTATGTACCTGCTCCATGCAAGCTGTTAAAACACGTGCCTATGCAGATGCATGTGTGTAGGCCAAGTGTTTCTCTAATTAATGCTCTGTTCTTATTCTCCTAACATGTGTTAGAGGCAGAAAGACTTCAATGAGACAAAGCAGTGGCACAATCAAATCATGAGATTTATTAGCTTTCTGGGCAGCTTTTCCCATTATGTAAAAGCTGTGTTTGTATTAGTATAGCAGTCAGACCCACCAGTGTGAGGATTACAGTTGGTTTTTACATAATGGATTATCCAAGATTAAGTGTTTTATTCAGGCACACGAGCAAAAATAACCAATTAGTGACTTTGTAGATTCCTTATTTAAAGGGAGCTGGAGGGCAATTGACACAAAACCCTCCTGCTACCTGCAGTCCAAAGACTGAAGCAGAGTAGTCTCAAGGATCTCCAACATCTCCACTCAGCAGGTAGGTCTCTCTTCAGCAGAGGTGGATGAGACTGGCATATCTTGCAGCAGGGAAATGCAGCTTGCATGGCAGCAGCTAGGAACAACCTAGTGTTTCTGCATGGGTGTTTGGGCTCTGGGTTGGGAGCTCAGCTTGAATGGTGCTGACAAGTGTTAGATAACTGTTTTATCTTGGCATTAGGACAGGTATTCAGTGTCAAATACTCTGCAAGAATGTGTAATGAAGGTTCTCTCTTCCTGAAGTCTGAGAAACAAATATGCTGGCATATGGATGAGGTGGGATACCCCAGGAGAAAAACAGCCATGATCACCTAGTGGTTGTGGTGCAATGACAGATCAAGCCTCTAGAAAATTAATATTATTTGTCATGTTTGTTGAAGGAATGGTCAGAGGGCAGCCAATACCAAGATGTGTTATGCCATTAGAGTGGGCACCCAGGAGAGGCCTGTTTTGGTGAGCAGAACTGGAGATAAGGAACATGGCTTTGCTGGCTTGAAAGCAAAGTGGACACTCACTGTGAAATAATTAGAAACAACATCTTTACAATGTACAGTGCTTTACCAGAGCTCATCAGAACATTTTTCTTGCTGTGAAAACAAAATTCAAAACATTTCAATTTTTTACCAAATCTTACTGACCTTATCCATAGTCTGGCTTGATTTATAATGCAAAAATACAATGAATTGCATTACTACTTCTGGCAAGCAAAATACTTCTCCAAAGTAATTGCCATCGATGTTCGGTTTTGGCTGAATTTAGGCACCACAATTACTCGGTATCAATGGAAGAGCTGGTTGTCAGTATCAATGGATAGTAGTATGGAAAAAAACTAGTCTTAAATGGTGGAAATGCATCTGTAGCACTATCTACCTCCATCTACTGCATGAAATAAACCCCCATGTTTGCTTTTGTCTTGCAGAATGAAATACGCACAGTATGTTTTCCTGGCCTCGGTCTTCTACACTGTTGAATATAGCCTAGCTCAGACCTGTGCAGTGGATTCTTTCTCTGTGAAAGACAATTTTGATCCAAAAAGGGTAATTATGGTTACTTCATAGTACATGTGCAGAAGCTTTACATATACACTGCTTTTCCAGATTATGAGCTTTGTTCATCTAAAGGGGTTCTTCACCAAAAAGCTAACTTCTTTCATATTCCGTGTTGCCGATGCTGTTCCTGTAGTTATCTCAGTACTGTTTAACCTTCTGAACACTACAGTAAAACTGGCCTTGAAAGCCAGGGATGTTACTAGAGCTTATATTCTGTTAGCTTGGCACAATTTTGAGCTTCAGGCAGTTCCATGAAAGGAACAATTTAGATCTACATCAGAGAGGAAGCTCAAGCACAAGCCCTAGGGTACTTGCACCCATCACCAGTCATTCTTGGGAGTCACAGCAAATGGAAATCTTACCTAGTCTGCTATGCTGAGCACTGACTCCTGTTTAAACACATCATTTGTGCTTCTGAGGAGAAAATGATGGCTAATCTGCTGTTGGAAAAGTCCAGACATGTGTCAGTACGTATGTTAATTAATGGTCAGCAAACACCACAGCTGTAGGGGCATCTGGGATGTGGCAAGCCTTTCGTCTATACAAGATTGGCTTTGCTTTGGTAACAAATCATGTCCAGGGAGAGCTTTGGGAATATCCCAGTTTAAAAAGTCAAAGTTTTTGCTCGGGCTCCTGTATTAGGAATCGCGGCCTTGCAGGCTTAAGCACATAACTTGCCTAACAGATGTTATTAGCTTCACTGCAGAATCAATTTTAACACCTAGCCAGCTCCTGCTCTTCTCAGCATTTCTACTGATAATGTTAACTTTTAAGGGTCTCCCTCTCTGTCAGTCACCTGTTAAGATCTTGTTTTCTTTTAACTAGATACTTCTTATACATTTTCAGGATCCATTTTTTGCATGAACATATTCTTTCTCTTCATCTGAGTCCATTTGTCTCTGCCATTACTCTCCCCAAAACACCCTCTCCATGTTCTGAGCATATAGTAATCATTTTCTGCTTTGCTGGGTAGGCCCTTTTCCCCATCAGAGATCAACTGTGGCCCGTGGCAGCCACAGAGATTGTCTCTTGCCAGCTTGCTACAGTCCTTGTACCTGCAATTTGATATTGTTGAACTTGGTATGGTATTCCATGGAAGAGAAGGGGCTTGAACAGGGAAGAACCAGTCTGACTCTCAGAAGATGTGTTCGGATGGGAGATGCTTTTGGTGTGGGGTCACTGTGACAGGAATGTCTCACTTCACAAGGACTACACACACAGTGCAGAGCTGCCAGACCCACTTCTTCTGGCACAGAGGCAAGGGTTCATCAGGCAGCGCGGCAGATCTGTGTGCTACATTCCCTCCTGACTCAGACTGGCTTTTATCATGCAGTGGGGAGTTAGAAAGGCACTTTGATTCACAAAATTGTTTTTGTGCTAATCTTGCCATGGTGGCTATTGCAGATATTAATGCACTTTCATGACAGTATGCAGGGAAATGGTATGCCCTGGCCAAGAAGGATCCAGAAGGCCTTTTCCTTCAGGACAACATCTCTGCTGAATACACTGTGGAGGAAGACGGCACAATGACGGCATCCTCCAAAGGCCGAGTGAAGCTTTTTGGGTGAGCTCTCTTGACTTTCAACTCTAGCTGCTGGCATGAGGCACTGGATGAGGGGGACATGGATGATGATCAACCCTGAGCACACAACATGGCTGAGTTTTCATCATCAAAATGGGAAGTTTAGCTAAAATATCAGATTAGAAGATAGAGGTTAGACACTTTTGAGATTGTTCACAGCCTGTCACAAAACTACTGCATAAAGTTAATTATTAAGTCAAGTCTTGATTGATGGAATGGTTAGATAAATTAATTGCAATCAAGTAAAGGACCTAATGAAGGCTGCCAAGATGCAAGATTTCTGAGAAAAACTTGTGGTTAACTCTTAGATGTAATTGCAATGCCTGAATGGACAGATGGCAGGAAGCTTAGAGTTTTGCCTGTTGGTCATGATTACTACAAGGAATTACGGCATGTAAAGAGATTAAATAGCTTTCTGAGTGCAAAAGAGAAAATCTGTGGCTTCCAATATGCTAGCACTAGCAGGTGGCTATGAACCTTGTACATCTTAACAGTGCAGCACTCCAAGATATTTTGGGAATGGGCAAATGAGGTTTTGCAGGCATGCCATACTGTGCAAGGGGGAAGATGCATGAAAGGACTCTTCAAAAAACAAATGGGGTCTCAAGGATGCTGCAAATTTTATTTATGTAAAGGTAGGATAAGAGAAAGCCCAGCCTGAGCAAGGAAGGGAATGAAGACCCTTCCACTGTTTCACTAATCCAGGTAAGGCTTGACAAAGAGTGTTGAAATGCGGATGGCATTCAAAGCAAAGAGATACCAAACAGAGAAGGGCATTGTAACAATGGACACCCACAGGGTTCTCAAAGGCTCTGTGACAGCTTTTCACCAGCTTGGCAGAGGAGCTGTAACTATTACTGTGCTTGTAACAGACATTGCTGTGCCCATACTGCCAGGAAGGGATAGACAGGGCAGAGCCAAGTCCCTGCCTCTTCCTGGGGCACATCTACTGAGCCCAAAACATCCCAAATGCAGGTGAGCTCACCCTGCAGACTGCTAGCAGGAAGCCAAGAAACAATGTTCATTATTGTGCTTGGTGTCTGTCTGCTTGTACAAAAATGGGTGGCAAAAATCTTACTGAACTGAAGGAGGGTACTGCCCCAGCCACAGCATAGCCTTACAGCAGTTGGGGACCAGAGGGCAGCAGCAATCACTGGCTGTGATTGATGTGTGTTTGGGGGGTGTCACAGATCTCCATCACTTAATGACATTAATTAGTGACTTTGCATTTAGAAAGGCCATGCCCCATGCCTGAGGGACTTGTACCCAAGCCCTGAGAGGACACCCATTTGAAGTTCTCATGCTGCCAGGTTTTACCTTGAATGTTATGGATCTTGTTGCAGTTTCTGGGTGATCTGCGCTGACATGGCTGCTCAGTACACGGTACCTGACCCAACCACTCCAGCAAAAATGTATATGACCTACCAGGGACTGGCCAGCTACCTCTCCAGTGGTGGTAAGTTAAATTCTCCAGCCCCCTGACACTTTTCAATTGCTGAGGATTTTGTCAATTACAGCTGTCCAGATGTGCATTTCCACATATAAGCAGGAAAAACAGTTCAGCTGGGATTGCTCCAAGCTCCCCTGAAACATCCTTTTAGGGAGAGCATGCTTTATCCAAGCAGTGCATTTTATCTCCACAGAACAGGCAGCATCCAGAGGCTCCCCACACATCCTTCTCATACACTATATATGTTAACAAGGAGGCTTACAGGCTTTGGGCCACACACAATGGGTTCTGTACAGCCAATTGTGGTGTTCAGCCTAGGGAAGCCATTCTTCCTGGGGCCCACTGTGGGCATTATGGAAGTGCTGAGGTCAGTTGCCCCTGTACTACCCATAGCTAAACAGAGGAGACACGTAGACCCACAGCTGCACCCCAGCAACAGGACTCATTTCAGAGAGACACAGCTGGACTCAAAGAAATGGAGCTGTTAACTCAAGTGTACCTTTAGAAATGGCTCATGCTGAACCTTACGTGCCCTTCAAAGCCCATCCTTCATGCTCAAGCCTCCCACAGCTGCAGTTCCTCAGCTGTGGAAGTTGGGGAGGACTTCTAAGGTGTAAGAAAGAAGTACATTACCTTAGTACTGGCAGATAAGCCACACCAAAAAGAACTAAGTAGAGAAAGGCTAGGAAACAGAAGGAATGTTTTACTGAGGCTTCCTGCATAGGAAATGTATGTCCTTCCTTCCACCATGCTTGATCAAGCAACATAAAGAAGTATGTTTTCATTGAAAACCTAGAAAATCCTAGTCCTCCTAATACCTTTAGCCTAAGAAACAAAAGGTGAAAATGCACCGAGCATCGTGGGGAAAATCATGGTCTCAAGATGCCCTGTGCTTGTCCCCGTTCTTCCCCTCATGGTGTGGAGATAAGCTGGATGTGTGACGTGATTATAGATCCTTTGGAAAGCTATCCCTAACACGAGTTTGCCACCTCCCTGCTGAAGGATCCACCTCTGCTCTGTTGTGCCCACTGTGACAAAGCTGTGTGTTGTTGTTTCAGGGGACAACTACTGGGTGATTGACACTGACTATGATAACTATGCCATCACCTATGCCTGCCGCAGCCTGAAGGAGGACGGCTCCTGTGACGATGGCTACTCCCTGATCTTCTCGCGCAACCCCCGTGGCCTCCCCCCAGCCATCCAGCGCATTGTGCGTCAAAAGCAGGAGGAAATCTGCATGTCTGGCCAGTTCCAGCCTGTGCTCCAGTCAGGTACTTCAGCCTAATTAGCAAACTCACTGAGTTGCACACATGATTGTATTTTCTGTTAATGTGACAGAACTACAGCAAACACAGCTGTTCTTTTTTTGTAACCTTTTCCTCATGTTAGATCTAGTAGGAAAAGAGCTACAAAGGGAAATCCATAACAGAACAAGAGCCTGCTACAGGCTGGTTCTGCAGCCTTAAGATTGCTACTTACCGGAATCCTGTGTGTTGAATCTGGTACACTACCAAATGAAGATCAGCCTTGTTACTGTAGTAGACAGTACAGGGATGGATGCAACAAGCCAGGGTCTCTGCACCTGGAAATCCTTGTCCTGGCCACTTGCATAATAGCATCTTACCATGGGTCCATGCAGTGTCCTCCAGGAAAAGATGAAAAGGTGCCTCCAGGAAGGAGGGGCTCTGAGCAGCATTTCTGACTGAGTCAGCTGGCAGTGGGAGTCAGCAGCTGCTCCACATATATGTAAACAGACCATGTTTAAAGCCCATTTTGGGAACATTTTTCTGGAGGTACAGAAATTGATCTTCTAGTTCAAATGCTGCCCATGAAATAAGTGGACACATTTTTAGGGCTCTGCAGAAGGCAGAAATTCTTCTTTGCTGGCCGTTGAGCACTCACACTCTTCACAACCTCACCTACCTGGCCTGGAAGTTGACCCTTTACCAAGCCACATAGCACATGTGCTCTGCACTGTGGCACATGGAATGGCAGCTAAAACCTCCTGAACAGCACATTGTTGTGTCAGCCAGTCCTCCACTACAGAGCAGGTACTGGCATCACCCAAGGCCATGGCCTGGGCATCCCTGCCCCACAGTGCTCTGTACTGCTCCCTGTAGCAGAGGGAAGGCAGCTGGTTTGCAGGGTCATGGATTGGTCCTCAGGAAAGCTAAAACTCCATGGCTAGCTAGGAAAGGCTGCCTGTGTCTGTGCCAATAGACAGAGAGAAATGCAAACTTTTGCACCCTGCCTCCTAGTCTTGTACTGTGATTCAGAAGTACCCCAGGAGGGTTGTAGTTACAGTTTCAGTGGAGATTTAATGGCTATTAAAGCCCTTTGCAAATTTACTTACACAGACTAAAGTTCACTTTTCTTTCTTTCCAGGGGCCTGCTAAAAGTACGCTTCTGATCCTATCCTTAAGCACAGAAACCAGACCTCTTGGTCTTGAAGTTGCCACTCAACTAATAATTTTAAAAAATCATAGTATGGAATAGTGTGTTTTTCCTGAAAAACACATGAAAATATTGGGGGATCTTTAAACAGTGTGCAATATAATAGTGATATTTGAATTTTCAAGGGAATACCTAATGTGGCATTTGTCAATAAATGTTTTGGAAAAAAAGGCACGTCTGAAACTGGTTTTTATTGCCTGTTGTCCTGTCTGTTGGGGAGCAGAAGCACTGAGGATGCTCACTGAGGAGCAGTGAGACAGCAGCAAGGGTGCTCCCAGCACAGGTGGGGCAGTGTCACTCCCCAGCTCTGAACAGGGCAGGCAGGGCAAGGATGGTGAGAGGGGCACGTCCCCTGACAGGGCTGATTGTCGGACACCAGCATGGTGACAGGGTAAACTCTAGTATTCACCCAGAAAGTCCAGCCAGTGAGGGCAGCAAGGCACAGGACAGTATGCAGGCACATCACTGAGACAGCTCCAGCCAAAAACAGGACTTAAGAGCACATCTGAGGCAGAGCTACCTGCAGCAAAGTTCCCAAGGGGAGAACCACAAATGCAATAAAACAGATGCTACTTTCAATGACAGTGGACAATGCTTTAAATGAGCAGGTGTGTGCATTTCTAATGGCATTAACAGTAATTTGCTCCTCTCTGTCTTGATTATCCAGTTTTCAGTATCTGAAAGGTATAGAACTGAAAGATATAGCATGGACTGGATTTATGGCAAAGAATTTCACAGATAGAGAAAGCCAAAGAAGAGCACCTGGAAATCTCCACGTAGAAAAAGGGTAACCTGAGTCAGTGTTATTGACGTGCATTTTCCACTGCTTTTAGTAAAACCACATTCACCTTGTGTTTCCTAATAATAAAAATCCAGTCTAGAACACCCCAGTATCCTGCAGTTTATCAACTACACAAATTTTTACAAGTTATAATTACCAAGCACTGAGGTAAGACCAAGCTGAACAGCCCCTGCCCCTGAGGCTTCAAAAAGGTGTGTGGAACAAGGCTGATATTGACTGAAGACCCTCAGAGCACTACAGTGTTAAACAGCTGCAAGATTCTTGCACAATCTTATCCACAGTAACCAGAAAGAGTATGGAAAGTAGAGACACTCTCCAGGACCACAGACATTATCCCAGGGATGCAGTGAAGTCTCTCAAACTTGTATTTCCCAGGATTTCCTGGCAATACTCATAAGGCTCTCAACCCGCTTGAACAAACATGTCCTTGCTCCTCAGGTCTAGAGAAAGTTACCCTCACAGACAACAAGATTGGGAGCTACCACCTAAGGCTAAGGACAGAAACAGAGGAGCACTAGCAGGAGCACTAGCTAACAAAACCCCATACAGACAGAGAACTACTCAGTGTTGAAAAAATATCAGCCTTTTCTGCTGGACTAAGTGCAAGGTCAGTGCATTGATTGAATGTTCTCCACTTCCACCTTTCTCCCAGCAGGAAGTATTGGGGTGGAATCTGTGACCTTAGGACTTGTATAACAACTGATTAGACAGCACTAGCCCTTAGCTGAAGAAGCATGGCCTTTGGCCAAAACTGTCAGACCAACACTACCAGTCTTAGAGAAGTGGGATTTTTTAATGTCTATGGTTATACTAATTGTATGACCAGAGCAGATGAGAGTTGTAGCAACAAGATACAAACAATATGCAGGACCCAGTGCATCTGCTTGGTGTAGTCTGTCCAGACAAGATAGGTAGTACAATTCCTCTTTAGCCACACGAGGCAAAGCCTGCAGGATCATAGAAATATAGAGGTGATTCTGGTTGAATACACCATGGTTGAGTTCACGTGCCCCAATAATTGTACTTGGGGGGGAGTATGTCTCCATCAGGACCACAAGCAAGTCCTCAATGTATGATGTGGTAAGTTAATGAACAGATGGGAGCTACATCATATCCATTTGTCTCTAATGACTGCAGGAAATGTGAAAGACAAGGAAGGATAGGCAGGCAGTCATGAGTGTATGCTGATGAGACTTACACTACTCTTGAAATTCTGTTGAGTTCAACATGAAACACCTCAGGTACATCTACAGGCAGACATCTGTCTGCTGTTTGAGCTGGTTGATGAAAAGCAGTGTATTATTCCTGGGTTTTAAGTGCGTGTATAGGTCCCAAGTCATAATCTCTATCCTGCACAAACTTTCCACTAACAAGACAAAATAAAAAAATTGTTTATACATTAAAAGGACTGTTGTTTTGTCCTCAGAAGGTCCTTTAGTGCTGGCAGAAAGACTATGACTGCGCAACAGCAGGAGGGACTCTGCAAGGATATTGTCCTTCAAACACCAGTGAACCTCCTCCAGCAAGGACACTGTGAATGCTGAGATCAGAGACTATGATACCATCTTGAGTTAGACCAGTTTTCCCTGGGCTGTGGTAACTGAGACAATCTATGCATTTAGGTTTCTACTTCAGCCTTGACATTTTTTATGTTTCAGTTACATGTAATGTTGGAATTTCCCCAAGTCGAGCTATTTTACCCCTTGTGCTGGTAGTCACAGTGAGCAGCTGCATGGTACTTGGTCGCTGGCTGGAGTTCAAATATGACAGTCCTTGAGAATAGTCTTTACTTTAAAGATTAAGTTGAAAGTAGAGTTGTAAGCAGTTTCTACAACACAATGATCAGATCTTGTTTTTACATGGTTCATGTGAAAGATTAATAACCAGTTTTATTTGCTCTCACAAAAGATGGTAACAAATGTAGGATATACACAATTAGACAATGTAAAATACTCAGCTGAAAGGTTCTTTCAGTTGCAAAATGGTTATATAGCCTCACAAGCTTTTGTTTCAAGCACAGGCAAATAATTCCATGTTGCAGTTACATATTCTTATTTGGATTAATGAACAGCAAAAGACATACATGAGCGCTCTGCAGCCTTGCTTTGGTTATGATACTACAGAACTACTAAGCACCTGCTATTCACACCTGGTGCTATAGATACTTGGCACTTCTGAAAACTCAAACAGTAATGGGGGGCTGATCACTACATATAACAGAGGAGATTAGTTAAACATGCAATTTTGGAAACACTATCAGAGTCAGCAACAGATGGTTACAGAAATCTTAAGTTTCAAGTACTAAATAGCGTTTTTCTGTAGACATTAAATGATGAAAAAAGAAAACGCCATTTCAAAAACTTTTATAATTTGTTAGAAATAAACTCATACCTGGAAATACCAACTTCTCTTCTCTCTCTTGTTAATACATGCTCATTTCTTAAAGGAATGAGTTTATATCATAGCAGCAAAGAAGATTTTCAGAAGAAATCTTCTATTTTTCATGGTTTGCACATCTATATATTTTCATCCCTGCATAACAAAATCAATACTATTCACTACAGCTATGTTTCTTCTTTTTTTTTTTTTCTTTTTTTCTTTTTTTTCCTTTTTTTTTTTTTAATACACCTGTAACTAGTACACAGTCCTTGGTTTGATAAAGACTGCTATATTCTGATTGCCAGGGTGGGAAAATTTTAAAGCAGAAGGGCTACTCAGGTAGGACATCTTAACACACTAAACTGTCCACTCAAGCTCCTACATCTTCCCCTGCTCCAGACACACTAAAATCTCTCAAGACCCTACACTTAGTATTTCTCTAAATAATTTCATTTGTTGTTCCACCTCATGCTAGCAAAACAACATGTGTTAACCGCTAGATTTTACTTAACTCTGTACAATGGTTCTTCACTCAGGGGCAATTATCACAAGTTTAAAATGTATTTTTACTATCTCTATGCAAGTAGAATGTCTCAATAACTTTTCTTAAATTTAGAGGATGCAATTCAGTAGGATCCATGGCCGCTTCCTGTTCTGCCTGTACGGACAAGGAATTGGAGGACTAGGATGCGGTAAGTGCCCCTTATTAAAACTCAAATGAGGCAAGAAATATTTCATCTGAATTCTGTGACAGAGTAAGTCTTTTAAAGCTAATTTTCAGTAAAAGCACTTGAACAAATAATCAGCAAGTAAGGAGATACAAGGCCACTTTCACATGCACTGACTTTTTGCATGTTTCTTTTCTGTGCTCTAAGAGTTGAGGGTATTTGAGGTAGTTCAGCTCTCTCCTACTGTGCAAACTTGGGCACTTCTCTTTTTCTGAGACCTAAATGTTTCATCAAATATGCAGTTTTTGTTGTTATGTTGGTGAGGTGGCTGATGTCAGCAAAGAGAGCAGTAGGGGATTTGTTTGTGTGACAAAGGCACTCCTCTTATGGAAAACACTCCAGCTGTTTTCACTGGCATTATCCTTCTCTCTGCAAGCCTGTTAAAGGCACAGCTCAAACTGTGCCAGTTGTGAAAAGACAAGAATAAAGCAGCACCCCTGCAATTTCAGGGAACTTTGCTGTTTACATAAAGTGTTTGGCACCTGCAAGCACAGCCAGTGGTGATCTGTAGCCCGTGATCTTGGGCTATCACACGCTCACGCACATGCTTTGCAAAGCACGGGAGCTCAAACTGTTCTTTGTTAATTTCCTAAGTGTCCTAAGTAGTAGCCCTGCTACATTCAAGAGTGCGCTGTCCCGTTATACGAAGACACAAAGGCTCTAACTAGTGTTTCAGCTTTCTCCTGGCTATGCAGAGCTGAGTGACCACTTACTGAGGGGAGGTGTTAGCTGTAAGGGCTGAAGGACACCAGGCTAGGTGACAGCAATGGAGAGAAAGAGGGACTTTCAGGCTTAGAGCCTCTACCACAAATGGGCAGCAGCTGGTGGCCAAAGTGCAAACAGGTGACTTGGACAAAAGCACAAAAGAGAAAAGGCAGGAGGCTAGGGCTTTCTGTGCCTTCTCCCCTCTGAGAATGAGCTGATACCCCTGCCTCTGCCTACAGGAAACAGCTCTGGCACCCATGTAATGGTCACAAATACAGAGAGAGCTGGGTGGAAACACCTTTGTGAGAGAGTGAAAAACCTCATACACCTGAAGAGTGGCAAGCATTCTGAAATAACCCACTGTGACTAACCAGCCAAAGGAACTAAGGGATCCTTTACTTCATGTTCTGAATGTGTCTTGTCACTGTGCACTTTTCCATCAAACCATTAAGTCAAGACTGGCTAGCAGCTCAGGCAGCCAGTTCACTCTCAGACAGGTCCTCCATGTGCCTTTGCTACCATCCTCACCCACACAGTGAAGCCAGCGTTCTGTTCCTGCTACAGTTTGTGACCTTTAAAAATCTTAGCTTGCCCTGGCTGTTAGCTCAGTGAAAAAGGGAGAATAATAAATATGTATTCCCATAATTCCTAGTTATCCAGGCTGAATCCCTGTCCTACGGTAGCCTCTTACCAGTTGCAGTTGTAGCTGTTTGATAATGCTGTCTTTTGTGCTGTGAAGAGTTAACAGGGGCAGTTGCTTGTAACTTGCGTTCCTAACTTCATCAGGTCGTTACCATACACCCTCCTCAGCCTGGGAGGAGTTTATTTTTCTGGGAAGTTGTCATTAGCAAGGAACATACACCACTCTGACACCAAGCCAGGCACCACTCTTCAGCATCACTTGAAAGCTTCAATGTACCCCACGGGAAAAGAGGGCAGGCCTGCCTTCCCCCAGTAGTCAACGGCACGCACTCTGTAAAAGCCGGAGACTGAGCTTCCTGCAAATGAAAAGGTTAGAAATGGTCACTGGGAAACGCTGGCACCTGTGGGACTGGGAGGATGTGAAGCAGGCACTACTCCTGTAAAATGTAGGTTCGTGGAACAGGCTGGGGAAATCAGTTCTGCATCCTACATAAGTGTGTCTGTGTCTGTCTGATTAAAAATGATAACAAATTCCTTGTGGCCAAGTACTGACTTTTTTATCTTGTTTCACCAAGGAATTCCTCTCTACTTACTAGGATTAGCAAGTACAGCTACAGGACTGCTATCCTAGCAGCTCCTTTGGAAGAAGGCTGTGACATTTGCAACACACAATTACTAATTTCCTTTTTTTCCAACTTACTTTTCTGCCTGAATTTTGCCTTTGGAACAGGTTATGTGGGGACAGTTTCAAAAAAGAAGAAGAACAAGAAGCACACCGGCTGACTGAAAACCCTCTGCTCTACTCAGGAAGCAGCACCACTTACTTTAAAGGTATGTGAACTGATCTTCTGTTTTGCTGCTTTTTATCCTCAATCCAGTTCAAAGAATACAGCTTTCCCCAGCAGAATCTTTGAACACACAAGTAATATAAATTTGGGGGTATTTTATCTAATTAATTTATTTTTATATATGTTTTAGTGTTTTTATTTTAGGAAAAAAAGAATGCCAGAAATAATGGGTGAGGAGGAAGTTCCTAGCAATAAGGACTACTGAGACATGATATTTTTTCAAGTAGTCTTTTTTGTTGCTGTTTGTTTTGAAACAAACTATTAAAACTGGTATATAATATTATAGTATAATAATGAATAATAACTTCAGAGATTTGTCATAGCCAAGATTTAAAGTCTTTGCTTGCTAACATTGCATAAATAGCTCTGAACTTTTATTATGCCATCACTGCTGATGTTAAGGCTTTCTCAGGGTAAGATAAGCCCTTGTTTCTGGTAAAAACATCTCTCAACTGCTTTTTAATAGTATCACTATAAGGCAAGGTTTGTCTGTGGTTCACTCAGCTCTCATCAGTGCTTATCATCAATATTTGTTGGATGGTCATGTTGCAGACTAGACAGCATTTGCTTAAAAAAGAAAAAAACAAAACAAACAAAAAACCAACAACCACCACCCTCCACCTGCAGATAAACAAAAAAATACCCAAATAAAACATCTGTATCTTCCTTCACTTGGATGTTTCATCTGAGTAAACTTCTATTGCAAGGTCTGGTCATGGTTTTTTGTGGGGTGCTTTGCTATAATTTTGCATATTTTTACATCGGCTACAAATTGTTACTTAACTTCTCAGGGACCTTGCCAAGCCTGCAGTTCAGTAACTGGCTTTTGTGACAAGGAATTACCTATGACATACCACTAATAATGTCCTCATGACTACTTGTTGATCTCTGTTTGTCCTTGAAAATAAGTCTCTTACTGAGAATACAATCCTAAAGGAGGGGATGCGCTCTTATCTGTGAGGGACTGTGTGTTACTTGCAAGTTACCTGCCTTCAGTAGTTACTAAACAATGGTTCACAAACTCATGATGGCAATATCACATGATAGATTACCTAACGTGAGTATTCTTGCCATACCTGGACTGTAGACCCAGAGAGTGAATATTGTGTCTTTGGTATTAATCCGCTGGTACACTTTTCCATCTGATGAGAATTCCACTTCAAATGACTTTATACACCTAGAAAAGAGAACCAGAGAGGTTTGTAATTACAACTGACAACACATGAACTCTCAAATACTATGAAAAATCAGGGTTATATCAACAAGAAGGACAAAAATAAGAAATGTTCAGTTGATTCATTCCTACCAAATGTAGGATGGAATTAATTGGCACTATTAGGAAGAACCAGGGCTCCAACAGCCTCAGAAACACCTAGACTGACTTGCTGCTTTGGGTATACGCAGCATCACAAAATGTCACGCATCTTTCACTCAGACACCAGGGTTATCAAGAATGAAGAATCTAGAGATACTGGCTTGAAAAGGACCTAAGTCCTTTTACCTTCCTGAGGTAATCTATTGGTAACTGGATCACCTTTCATAGTTCACATATAGAGGGTTTCCAGTTAAGTTGAGCTTGCTGAAGAAAGCAACTGGAGGTTTTCTCTTCCAGTTCACATCCCTTACAGAGATGTCTAAGATCCCACTTAGGCATCTGCTGATAATGTAACCTCTACCATGAATCTTCCTGTCTGCTATGCTGAATAGAATCCCCTCAGAAAAGCCACTGAATGCTGGTGACCAACAGGCAGATTCCTTTGATCAGGCCACAGATTAGGCAGGGTTGCTTTTCACAGTTTGTGCACACAGGTCCTACAGTTCACTTTTCAGACAAATGCACTGTATCATCTATCAAGGAGCAACAATTCATTAATTTTTGACCTTGTTTTACTCTGTAGAGCTTGTGGAAAGTTAGGGACTAGTATGTTGGTAACTCATTTGTATCAATTTTATTTTAAAGCCACTTACTTTGACTTAACACAGTCGTCATCCCACAGCACAATGACCTGCCCCTTTGTGAGAGGGATCAAATGAACACCAGTCACCTGTCCAAAGACACAAGCCCATGTAAAAAAACTGTACAAACTAATCAGCCAGGTCAAATTTCTGTGTTCATCCTTCCATACTAATTATTTGCTTTGATTTTTTTCCATTGAGATCAGGTGTAAAAACAAAATTCTTCGCTCTGTAGCTTTTTGCAGTCCGTGTCTCCCACTCATCAACCCTGCAGAGGACCGTCAGAGGCTCTGGGTACCACTATGAACATGGGTGAGACTGAATGAGCAGAAACAGATGTCTAATATGGAGGCCATGATTCCATTTTAGCTTTAGCTCTCAATTAACTTGTCAATCCTTGTAGCATACTATGTGATTTTTAAAGAGATACTGCACTTTTCAGTACTGTTTTACTAATTTCTCACCATGGGAATTTTCATTCATCTTAGTGATGGCTCCTATCACTTGCTATGTAGTACTTTATCTTGAATTACATCTTTGAGAGCCTTCTCATCAAAAGAGAGAAGAATTGTTTATTTACTAATTCTTACACTTTTAACAATAAATTAATTTGATGGTCTTCTTCTAAGATTTAAGGCAGGAAGCAGTTTCAGTTTTGATGTGTCTAATGGTAGAATACAACACATACTTGATCAGGAGCTGATCTGGGTCTTGCACAGATGTGGATAAGAAAGACTGAGGGAATGGGAAAGTCTTGCTTCAGTGTCAGGATGCCAGCTTCAGGAAATGGAAATGGACCTGTTACCAGTGGGTCCTGCAGAGCCAAAGAGTAGTGTTGTGAAAAGTCTTTCATTACAGCACCTAAAGACCAACTGTTAAACCAGTGTAAAGTGCTTGTGTATTAACTTTAGGACTCTAAATTTCCAATAGAGTTGGTACTGCTAATGCTTACAGGCATCAAAGTTCTCCACACTCGGAGAACTTGTTTTCCAGCTCCTCCGGAAAAAGAGGGTCGGCCGAGCTCACAAGTTGGGTTGACCACAAATGCCCTTAGGCGCATTCTGTCACTTCTGTAACCTCCCACGGACGCCTTTCAGGCTAGAGGTCTTTACAAACCATGGCCCCATCTCTTCCCAGTGTGCAGAACAAGCTACTGCTAGCTACAACAGCTACATGGCTGGTCTCTGGGGATGAGGCTGTACCAGACAGCCAAGAGCATGTACAATCTTGCTGCTGCCCTTTTTAAGGAAGAGCTGATGTCTCCTACAATGTCCCACAGGCCTTAGCAATAGTCAGTTGTGGTGACTGGGAAGAGAAGACACAGTACTCTGTACTGAAGTCAGAAAGTGAGTACTGTCTGTGGGCCCTGAAGGGGATGAAGATGACCTCTGTTTTTAACCTGGGAGTCTGAATGCATTGGGGAAACTATGGGAGGGGGAGCTGAAGCGACAGGCTGCTCTCATATGCTCACATACAGTAAGTAATCTCTGCATGGCTTTCATCCATAGGGAGGAGAGGACTTCTCAGAGAAGACTGACTCCTTAACTATCTCTATGGTGCATTCAGCACTAGTGAGGATGAGGGAAAATTGTCAATCTCCATGTGAGCCCCTCAGTTTTCTGAACTTGCACTGGGCAGTTTTCACCTCAGGGAGGTGTTTGTTTTCTACTATTAATGGGGTTCATTTCAACCTTCTAATGCAGCAATTTGGCCATTCTGTCATATACACAGGGCCATGTGACTTACCTGAGCAGATGGAACAGAAAGAGCCTCAAAGCCCACTGAATATTCAGAGAGAAGGCAGAACTTCCCCAGGAGCAACTGTGCTTCCTTATTTTATGGGTAGTCCCAGAGTGAAGAGGTTGTATAACACAAACACCAAGGCATAAGCTGTGTGTGAGCTACACTTTTCTGCAGGACTGCAAGTGAATTTTTGTGTGTATATAAAAAGTGAATGACTGTGGGCTAAGGAAATTTTTGTTAGAGGCCTGATTTGTTGTATTTTTCACAAGCACTTTACTCGTACAACACTTCAAGCAAACACATAATCATACCTCAGCATCCCTTATTTGCTGGAACTGCTCTGGAGAAGGAAAGTCAGGGCTTCCTAGGCTCTTCCACTTCAGATAGGGATTGGTTTCGTTGTTATCCATGTAATATGTCACATACACCATCTCTGTAGGAGATGAGACAAACAAAAGAAGTAAACTCTTTACTTGGATTTAAAGATTAACAAGAATAAATTTAGCAGGTGTGTAAGTCTACCTTTTCAAAACTGATTTCAGCACTTTGGAGCCTAACTTCCACTGGAAAGTCCCACAGCTAGGACTCTCATGAGGCTGTACAATTTACATTTGCCAAGTTTACCTTTCAAACTATTACTTCCACAACCAGAACCAAAATTCTCTTTTTGCATGCATTTGTTGGGTAACTCAATCAGCTGTGCAATTGTGTGTTTGTGTTGGCTGTCTTGGAGGCATCTCATAAAGGGAATTGTTACTTGGCAATATCCAGCCAAGTACACTGAGATCAGTAGTTTTCCAGAAAGGTAGCACTTGGCAGTTGCTATTAAAGGTGGGATCAAAGTGTAGGCATTAGGAACCTTTCAAAGAAGGACACCATTATATCTCAGAAAATCTAGGAGTGCACAAAAGATGACAGAGGAAGCTAGAAAATTAAATTCACTCTTCCAATGAAAGGCAGTTCAGTAGAAGTTTTCCAGCTGATATTCCCTGTTAAAGATCACTCAATATGAGCTGTCTACATGGTATTTGTTTACCTCTGTGTTTGGGGAAGTGGGTGGCATTCACTGTGACCGTGCTGATGTTAGATGAAGTCCTGTTATCCTCACTTGAATACATCAGTACTGTAGCTTGCCAGCTATCTGAGGGCTGTGTCCCACTTGGGGTGTGCACAGATGCCAGCACTCCAACTGTGCTATTTTGAGCGCTTTCATCTCCACTGATCTTCACTTCAGCAAAAATCTGCTTTTCTCCTTTAAAAAACATGACAACTGTTAGCATCACTGTTAGTCAGTCCTGTGTCAGAAGCTGCAGGGTCAAAGCATGCAAATAGACTGAGCATAAGTGAGCTATGTTCTGCCTTATTTTACCAGTTACAGTCTTCAGTCAGATTTATTTCACAACAGTAGAGTGTTGTGAAATACATATTACAGCAGTTCTTATGCTTAGCATTTTAGCTAACAACATGCAAACAGGTGACAGTGAATGAAGTTCTCCCTGTAACATGCTGCATGAATCTTCCAGCTACAGGGATTTCTTAAAGACAGTTGCAGCCTGATGGTGTGTACCCCTTGCATCACAAGAGGGAAGTACCAGTCAACAAAAAGTGAGTGGTTGGCACACAGAGAATATAAACAAAGCAGTAAGTTAAATCAGATAACAGACTCTCAGAAATATTTTCTGAGCTATCAATCTGTCTGAGGAAATGAAGTTTCATTTTCTTAACACAGCTAGTAAACAGTGAGGGAAGCTCTTGCTTTTATGAATAGCAAGACGGCTGGAACTATCTTTCTTAGGCTGGAGACTTCTAGGTGGGAGGGGTTATTGACATGCTCTTTACTATACCTAGCAGTGCCAGCAAGCCCATGGCAGTCAGCACTGGTTTCCGCACCATCTGGACATGAGGTGGCTTTGTGTTGTTCATCTGAAAACGTGCTGTCAGAGTCCGCTGGGTGAAGTAATGAGGGTAGTAGCTCAAGAAGGCATTGTCATTACTCAGCAACAAGTAGTTGATAGTGTTGTTGGCTTTGGAAATGAGCAGGTTTTGGTGCTGGATGATTACCTGCAAAGTCACAGAGAAAACGAACCTTCACCTTGGAGAAAAACTAATAAACATGCAGTAGTCCTTGTATTTTTTTAAAAATCTTTACAGAATTCTCTAAAGAACTGTCCCTCTTCCTTTTAGAAAAGACTGAAGAAAATAACTGTTTATCATAAGTCTTGGAAAACCTGCACTTTAGGTACTATATTAGTCACTGTAAAATATTAAGCACCTGCATAGTTTTACAAGTAGTAAGTCTCTGAAATAATTAATAATAGAACTCTTCACAGATAATGAACACATCTCCTTGTCTATTGCACTACAAATTATGCCCCTCTGTCTTGAATACTTAATTAGCAATCAGGATTTACCATCTGAATTAAATCTAAATAGTTCTCCAAATCTGGAGTTACTTTGTACCCACTACATCAGTGTCTGTGAGCTGGTCCTGGATTCTGTTTCTCAATTAGCCATTTTTCCCATTTGGTGCTAACTTGGAATTAATTCTCCTGGTACTTCACTGGTTGCTGTGCTGCTCTCCCAAAAAACATCCAAGTTCCCAAGTTCTCAGCATATTAGATTGTGCCTGAATATAAGAATTAAGCAGAACTTAAGAATTAAGTCAGAAGGCTGGCAACTGACAGTCTCACAATTGTGTCTCTGAAGAAACACAGTGCTTCCATCTTCTATACAACCAAGTGTTAATTTTCCACTGGATGTGTCTTTCTTTCGCCCTTCATATCACCACATCATTATAAACACTGCTACTTTGTCCTGCAAACTGTCTGCGATGCAGTCACTGACTTGTTGCCTTAGCAAAGACAGCTTGTATATGCAGTCTCAGGGAACTGGGAGCCTTTGTCTCCTCAGGAGCAGCTGATAAGATGCATCTTTTTTCTGGGTGACATACATACTCTCGCATTTGGGAATTATTCCTTTGCACAGGAGCACTTGGACTCTATGTGCTGTTTAAGGTAGTGGCTCACAAAGCACTCGGTCTGCAGTAGAAATTATTGCTTTGCAGGGGAAGGGCTGAGCTTGCTCTGGGGCCAAGGTGCAATTACTGCAGAGCTGGGAATGTTGACCACTCTCTTCTGCTTTTCTGGCCAACATCAGTAATTATTAGCAGTAATTAATAAGATCATGTGTACAGCCAGTATCCCAAACCAAAGAATGGACTATGCTAAGAGCTCAAGGCACTTCTTTATTATACCTGATGTCTCTTGATGAGATAAAATTCTGAAGGAGCTGGGAAATAATTCTTACATATAGAGGTGACAGCCAGCAGTACAGACACCACAGCAGCAGTATTACATGGAGAGGGCATGTGTGGGAGTGATCTTATCAGATGGATCTAACTGGGAGACTGTATACCTTCTCAGTTCTCTAGCACTTCTCTGTGAAGTTCTCAGTTTGGTTCTGGGTTGGACTTTTTTTTTTTAAGAAAGATGAAGAAAACTAAAGTTAAATTAAATTTACAAATTAAATCAAGCTACTAAAACTAGACTACTCAGGGAAACCCCCACTGTACCAGTAGGGAGATCTCCTTTTTTAGGATCTATTAGTCTGAGTAACTGCTTAAAAATTAATTGTTAAGCCTACTTTTTCAACTGCAAAAACACATCAGGGGACACTACTGTGCCAAAACTACCAATGACCTGTTACCTTTACAACCATCGCTGCATACGTCACATCGGCTCGCCAGAGCTGTGGAATGGACCATCCAACCATTGGATCTGCTTCATCATTATATATTGCAACAGAAGAAAAACCTGGAAACAGCTTCTGAATTTGCTGAACTGCTTCTACTTCTTGTTGCAAGATGTAGAGAGAATTCCCACCTCCCTGCAACAATATTTCATATGTACTTAGTGGTAATGAGAAAAAGGTGGTAAACATACAGACATAACCTAAATTCATAAACATAAAACATATTTCTTGGTCACCAAGCTGCTGTGGACCAACAAAACTAGTATTTTTCCTTCATCTACTACAGCACGTGCTACTTGCATGAGCTCCTCCTAGAATATAAAATGGAAAAGAAGTAGAGGAATTTTTTCCCTTTGGGAATTGGGCAAAGACAAATTTGCTTTGAGTTAAAGTCTTGTAACTGAACATCTTCAAAATTTTGCAAGAATAGGTAGCTGTGCTTCCTGCTATAGGCTGGACAATCATCATTGTCATCAACTTTGTAAATCAGAATAAAACATAACTTTGATTGAACTGATTGAAAAAAATGGCTTTAAACTGAAATCTTGGACTAACCTTCTTATGGAGAGAGATGTAATCCAGCCTTACACCAGTCTCCCCTGTGAAGAAGTTGGTCCCATTGTAGCAATGACACAGAAGACTCCAGCACATGGGTGACTTCGGTAAGGGATGGAAGGAATCCCCAGGCCCTCCAAATTTTAGTAAAGGACTGGCTGCTCTTAATCCTTCTGAACAAGCATCATAATAGTTGAGAAACCCTGAAGTCCAAGCAGATTAATATATCAAAGATGATAACTCAAAACAGAAACTGGATCTAAAACTACAAGGAGATGTTATAACCTTGTTATTTTATTTATTTGCAAGGCTTCACAAATTGGGACTACCATTTCCTATGCACTGACAACACAAGAAGACATCAAAACTTCACCTGCCTCCGCAACGTTCTTCTAAAGGTCCTGTAGGAGCATGTTCCCAAAGCATGCAGCTTCAGTGAGGAGTTTTCCTCTTATTCCACCCTTCTCCCCCTTAGTGCTACTAATTGTACTTTATATACAACTAATGAACTGCTTCTTCTTAATGTAACTCCTGTTTTGTTTTTTCTGTGTCACAACCCTTGATACCCAAGTAGGGAATAAAGTGTGACCAGTAAAATGACCTTAGCAAAACAGATTTGATGTATCTGTCACATTCCTTATCACTGCTGTCTACCTTACTTCTTTGTCAGTACACCTTACATCTCACTGTCACCCCTCTGCTCACCCCATACACCTGTCTCACTTCACCACACTCAGAAATGCTCCAAAACATGCTCACCTTTTACTGTCATAGACACATTGTCAAAGTCATGGTGGTCTGGTTCATTCCAGGTCTCAAAATTCCATTTAGCAACATGCTCCAATCCATACCTATCTGTAGGAGAGGCCTCATTTATCAGTGAGCTGCATATCCAGACAATACTATCAATAAGTGACTTAAAAAGACAATACTATTAGTTCAGGCTGCAGGTGAGGCTCAGGACCCAGAACTATCAGTAGATCATTTCCCTCATTATTTTTAATAATGAGGTAAATGTAATTTGTGAGTTTCAAAATAAACTCTCATTTTTGATTAAATGCAGCAATATTTGAAAAAGATGCAAGGTGAGAGGGAGACTTACAGCTTTGTGATTAGGGCACCCACCTACCCTTAATTCAGGTTGAGCCTTCTGCCTTGTTAGAAATATTTGAAGCTGGCATATGAGAAGTGTTTAGGTTATCATGCTCCAGTGAAAGCTGGTATTTTACAATCACAACAATATAACAAGGTTAAAGATCAGTCCTTTGAGGCAGGCCAAATGTGCTACCCAGAACACTCTATTCATTCCGGATGTTGGCCAAGGATCAGTAAAAAGAGAGACTATTATTCCATGGTCTCCATGGTCTGTTTTGGCATGTTTGTTTTCCGGTTTTGTGTTGAAATCCTGGGTCTTGAAATTGATCACAACACACAGAACTTTCTGCAGTAGCTAGAAAGGACTACAACAAAACAAATAACAATGCTTTTCTTTCTTTAACTTACCTATGTATCTCCTTGCCAGAACAGTAATTAAGTTTCTCCACTGTACCACATGTTCTTTATCTTCAAAATCTAAAAAATATCCTGATGGATTTCCCATCAATTCAAATCCTAAAAGAGACATAAGAAATAGGTCTCCTTTTTTTGTGAATGCTATCTCATTTTTATTAATGAAGGGTTATCACATCATCTGAAACAAACTTGTTAATGAAGAAGCATCATTAAATAGTTTCTCTTTTGTTTCCACATATTCCCACCAGAAATATTTCAGATTTGAGGTTGTTTACTTGTAACTTGTCAGTGACTATAGTAGTCAAAGCTATTAGCTGTCAACATAAATGCAGGGCTCAGAGGAAACTTAAAACAGTGGATGTTTGCAAAGATTTATGGGAAGTTATACCTGGAGTATCTGCTTCTCTGGCCCTTTTAGGTATATGTCAATGGGTACAATATTGTCTTCATGAGATCTCATTTACAAGTACAACCATCTGAAATTGCCTTCAAAGGCAATGTAAAACCAATTTTGTTGTTTTAATGCTATAATATCATTTTGCTCACACTGGGACATGATGTAAAGGCAAATAGGTAAACAATGAAATCTTTTATCAAAACCAGCTTTGGAAAAGCTTTCTAAGAATATTCTAATGCTTGTACAATGTGGATGAACAGATATACCAAACTGTGCAGGTAGGGAACTGCCCCTACCTGGAATCAGCTTATTTTCCCACAGCCGGTCCATAAGTTTATCCAAGGCAGTAAAATCGTAGTTAAGTTTGCCATTCGCCACTCTGAAGAAAAAAGGCAATAAAAACACAAGTGTAAATATTATAGCAAAGACAGGACTTAGATAAGTAGATAATGAGTCAGATGGCTTTCTTCTCAAAATCTGCGTAAGACTGGGGTTCTTGGAATTGTACACAAACTTCCTTCCTCTAAAGTGATCACAGGTGTTCACCAAAAGCATGTCTCTTGACTTATCCATGCCCTTTACCTATTTCAGCAGCAATAGAAACAATATAATATACAGGTCTGCTTGCTGAATTATGTTTTTTCAAAGAATATTAGATTTTTAACTCTCTGCTGAAGCAAATTTTACATCAGTTTCCATTGGATTACCCACTGCTAGGCCAGCTCTTTTCACATAGCCTCATATGCAGTCTGTCTTAAGGTACTCCTAATATGCAGTATATAATATAGATTACTTAGTAGCACTCCTTATGGATTTAGGTCCAGATGAAAAATAACTTTGCATCTTTCAAAGAATGCTGAATTTATGCACAAGATGTCTGTAATTTTTACCTCATTGTAAGCATTTGCTTAATATTTCTCCTGTACTCCCAGGATCTTGGGCTGCAAATCTTTCATCCAGCTTTGAATAAATGCATTCAAAGACTCAGCACCTTTGTGTCAAGGAGTCTTGCAGGAACACAGGTACCAAAATGTGGACATGCACATGGACGGGAACACTGGACCAGGGGATGAAAAATGGCATTTGCAATTTATATGTGATAAACTAGAAGATTTGCTTTAAATTCCTGAAGGGCTTTTCTTGCCTGGCATCCAGTAGAAACAAATACAAGGTACTATGCAGGTCAATTTTCCACAATTTCTGAACTTATGGCCTGATTTAACTGAAATCTGAAAGGGATGGAGAATTTTGCCAGTATGAAGTGCCAAATAAGAATTAACAATGAACTTCTGTTGAGAACATTCTGTTAGTGTGACTTACTGCTGCCTGGCCTAAGAAACAGCCTTGGCCTGGTGGCCAAATTCTGGCCTCAGTATAACCTGAGCAAAAGGCTTTTTAGTGAAGCCTTGGCAACCCCTCTCAAAGCTGATTTCTCCAATCATGCCAAGGCACTACAACTAATTTCTCTGGTACAGTGCAGCCTAACCACCTCTTTCCTGCTCTTTCCTAGGCACTTTGCCTTTGCTTGGGTGGAAAGCTATACAAGTGAACTATAGATGCAATGCTGCTGGTATGATGGAAGGCGGAGAGACAATCACACTTCTTGCAAGTGATCAGTGCTAGCATAGCATGACAAGCAAATGGGATTACACATGAGAAGAAGGCCATCAGCAGAGCTCTTAAATCAGTGCTGGGCTCTGTGCTCAGTGACAACTTGCTTCTTTCTGTACTTCTCCATGCTTTCTGTACTTCTCCTGAGCCTCTTTGATGGAGGCTCTTTCTCTGTGCTTTCTTGTCGAGGAAAGGTTTTAGTGAATATGTAAATGCAGTTCCAAATTCTCAGAGAATTAAGAAGGGCTGACAGAATTGCCTAGTGGATAATTAAGGGAACTGCGCAATATGAAGACAAATCTCTGACCAGGATCTAGAAGAGGAAGACAAAGCAGAGAAAGTAAGTGTAACATAGACCATATCCACTAAGCCAGCTCCACGTGTTATGTAACATGGCACAAAATCTTAGCCCCAGCCTGGTCACACTCTTTTACCAAAGATCTTTTAAAAGCATGCTTTTAAAAGTATGTCCCACCCCCATGACAAAAACTGCCATGTAGGCAGTCACTGATGGGCTTAGGGTTCCTGCCCAAGTCAAATGGCACAGCTGTAAAAGAAGCAAATAGTAGAAAGAAATTTATTTGCTTTAGCATTCTTTGAAGTATTTTAAAAGTCACTGTTGAACTAAAGAACAGCCATTTGAAACCTGGGGTTTTTTTGCTTAGACAGAAGTTTTAAAAAAAAAGTCGTCTTCCAAAGTTCAAAGACTTTTTTTTTTTGCTAAAACCAGCTCTGCTCCCTCAGATCCATTAACTATTTCCAGTTGTACCCTGTGTTCTATTGAATATTTTGCTTACATGCACACTTACAGTCAGTATGCATAAGAATTATTAACTACACTGTCTTGTAAAAAGTTAATAATGCCATACAGATAAAAGCAAATAAAATAGGGTCTTCCTGGCTTCAGTCTAAGGTCTACACAATACTATTTGAAAATATAATCATAAATAAGCATATAAAATATAACCATAAATAAAACCTTCTATTTGATGCCTGTACACTTAAGATCCCAGGACATTTACAGTTTTCCAAGTGCACCATTTAAAACAGAATGCCACTGCCAAACATGACTGAGAGATGGTACACAAGATCTTTTGTTATGCATGTAGGTGTAGAGGCACCTCTTAGGTTCTTTGGCTGATCTGCCACTTTATAAGGATCTCTTCTTCCTACCAAGTGAACCAGACAACATGATCCCATTAATAAAATGATTACTTGACTGACAAGATTGACACTTGCTCAGATTTTGACCTTACCCTTACTTGTACTACATTCCTGATGTGAGATCGATGCATTTTTTTACAGCACATACAGTACTACTAGAATCTGGCTTGCAGGGTTGCCTGCATGTAGTGACTGGAAGCCATGCTGACTGTTGCACTTGGAAGCACAGAAACTGGTACTATTTACAAATGTTCTGCATGGACAAGATTGGCTCAGCTGCCAGGCCCTTGCCAGGAGTGCTCTGAAGACAATTTTAGGACACTGAAGAACAGATCAAAACTGTTTACAGGCACATGACAAGGTAAATCTGTGGTCGAGAATTAATCCGTGGCGGAGGATAAATCCATGGCCAAAGGTGTTCAAAGAATCTTTCTACATCTAAACTGTTGGTGGAACATCATGTACCTATGATTGGGCTCTTGGTTGCAAGCTCACAGAATTTCACGATCTATTTCTTGCCTTCTCTTCCAATCTTTCTGTCATGGTTTCTAGACACAACTGCCTTCATTTACAAGCACTCAGAAGGTCATGTACTCATCATCTCTTCTGAGTGCTTGCAAGACTGTGATTGTTCATTGTCTGCTGTCAGGTATTTTCAATGTCAAGCAGCAATCACTGTCCTGTCTGTGCCTGGCTTTCAACTGTTTCTCGGCTGGGATTTTTCCAGGAAGCTTGCCTGATAGACCTTCTTCACCTTCAGTCATCATAAACAACTACACTAAAGCACATTTACTGGCATCCTGGTACCAACGCCCATAGAAGCACCAGGTCTGAGGCTTCTATATTCCAGAGACTGGAATATAGTGTCCGGCTGATGAGGAACCTTTCCAGTCTGTATCATGGTCTCCATTCCAGACCCACATGCTGTCTCTTGGGAGCAACAATCACGGTGTGAATATGAAGAGCAGTGATGAGTACAGAGGGGTGTCTGCTGGCTGTCACAAAATCTGGTTGCTCCCTTCCTTGGAAAGGTCTGCTTCATGGGCAATTCTTTGCTGAATGAAAGGCTGCAGGCCTATCTTAACATCTTTCCACTATATCTTATTACTGAAATGTTTTTTCAAGTATGGAGGGAAATTCTTTTCAGATGCATAGGTAGCACTGGACAGCTTGCAAGTGTTTTTTAAGATACTCACATTGCGCTTCTTATCCATGCCACTTTTAGCCTACTCTCATTCACAAACTTAATCTCTTGGGAAGGCAGAGGTAAGACAGCTCTAGCTGTCGATACCTTGCATTAAAGTCAGATCTGCTACAGCTAGCACAGCTTCAGATACCACTCTTTAGCCTACAGCTATTGCTTCCCTTCCGTGTCCAGCATCTGTTGCTTCTCTCCTGGCCTGCATTGATCCTGTCCAGGAATATAGTTGCATGCCCTGGAAAATATGTGCACACACAGACATTGGACCAAATATCTTATCTACAGAAAAGAGAGAACAAAAACCACAGGCAGGGAGTGTTTCCATTCCAGGTGATCTTCAGTCAAGTACTGAATCTCTGATAACACGTCAAGCTAACTTTATCAGACTTTATTTTAATGTACTGAATTAAATCTCCTGGGATCGGAAGCCCTGTGGCTGACTCCTGTCAGAAGGTCATGGCCCATTTAGGAATAAAAATGTACCATGTAGGGTAACCATCAACAGAGATACTCTGTTAAAGAGAGCCTAGGATTAAGGATGGCTGGGAAATACCAGTATACTAGAATAGCACTCATCCTCACCCTGACATTCTCATTCAGCTAAGTGTGGTCTCCCTTTTGTGTTTCTGGCAAACACAGCTACCACACACACCAAAAGCTGACATAATCTGACTTACTTTCATAAGCATCTGAGAACAGCCTTCCTTTGGGCAGACTGGCCATAGTGGCTGGCTAACACCACTCCCACAGCAGCATGGCCTGCTGACATCCTCACTGGGGGCTTCTACTTGGAAAGACTGCTCAGTTGCAAATGTAGTCAAGAAGCAGAAAACTGGCACAAGGTGTTAGCAGAGGAAAGATGCAACTCACACCTGTAAAATTTCTCAGCAGGCTATTGGCCAACCTCACACCTGGAAAGTGGACTCCATGAAGGAGTCACCTAAAAAACCCCTTTCTCCACTGAAGGTTTTCTGCGTTACAATCTTAGAAAAGCAACAGTGCAGTCTAAGAAACCGCCCTGCTATGGCAGTATCTAGTACCTCTGCTGAGATAATGATCATATTACATACCACATATTCATCTGATAAAGATCCTTAGCTGTGTGCCAGACCACCTTTGCCCACCCTTGTAAGGGGGTTCCTGCAATCATACACTCTTGTCCGCCCAGGTCCAGGATGTGGACCAATGGTAACACCATCACCGTTGTTCTTGATGAGTGTAAATATGCATGATAATTAAATTCCCCCTCTTGAGACTAAATGAAGTGAAAACAACTCTTGAAGTAAGGTGTGTCTGTAGATAGTGTCCCAAGCAATTGCTTACCACTTTTCTAGAATCCATGATGCCATTTTAGGGATCGTAAAACTCCAGAACACACACAAGAGTCCATCTACCCTGGAAAGGACCTTAGTGTCCAAAGTCAAGCTGTTCACTGCAAGCAAACAATAAACTTCTAAGGGTTTCCACAGCAGTAACTGTTGGGGGAATGAACAACAGTAATCTATGCCATTTCAAATTCTTGCTGCTACAAGGTATTCCAGAAGGAATGGTCTTCAGAAGTACCTGTTTTGCTTTTAGCCAGAACAGGCTGTTAAATGGTCAAGGAAGCATGTAAGCTGAAGGGGAGAGCATCTACAAGATGAAGGTCAAAACCTCTGGACAGAAAATGTCAGCAAGTTTATTTTTTTTTTGGAGGGGAAACTTGTTGCCCTCCAAAATGCCTCTTACAACACAAAAGGATCCTGTCTCCTTAGTTTTGCTAATTACTTTTGCAGCTATGAGGAATGAAATGAAGCCAATTTAAAGGTCAGGTTTCTATAAAGACTTTGTTTGCTCCAAACCCACCAACAGTCATCATCAGCTTCTTGTTCTGCTGAGTACTTAAGAAACCTCTGGACCTTAAAAGCAGATCCTAAGGGACTGTGAGCACTACTGAAATGTTACCTCAGACTATACAAAGGGCTGAATAGCCCTCATTAACATTCACCTTTCCAGAGGCTGAATTCACAGCAGTTTTCCTCAGGTCTAGTCAGTGTCAACCAAAAACGCTACTAGTCTGGTATTTCAGGTTTAAGTACAAGATCGTTAATAACTAAGAAATCAGTACACTCCTGGGTTATTAAAAACACTTCCCACTCCTGAATTGAGTGGAAGCTAACAATATAGTACTCATTCACACTAAAACTGGTTCTACCCTGCTCTTGCTCAACTTGCTCTCGTGTCCTATGATCATTACAGGTAAGGTAAATTGGCTCCTGTTCACAAAATCTCCATAATCCAAAATAACCATGATAACTTGATAGTATTCACGCTGATGAACACTGATTCTCCCTCCCTGGTGGTCCCCAAGCAAAACACAGCCTGTTCTTTTCACACACCTTGCTGACTAAAAACCTAAATCAGAGGCTTCTTCAGAGTTCAAAGACTACCACACCCACACTAAATATAACCCATATATTTTATCACTTCTGTGTCTATTTATAAGCATTAATATTTTTCTGCATTTGCTTCTCAGCTCTATGATTTGTGTAAGCAGGGTTGGAAAATCTGCCTGCTTTACAATTAAGGCACAGCCTCTGCACAGAAGCACAATGCCCAACACTTCAGTCGGTGCTGGCCCACACTTCGCACACATTCCTATAACGGGAATGAGTCAGCCCAGCAGGAACGGGAGGATGCATTACAAAATCACAGAGCCAGGCAGCATCCAGCCTTTGCTGATGTCACAGCTTGTCACAGTTAATCCATCCACACAACCAACCAGCATGATACATGCGCAAAAAGAAGGATGGGTATGAATCCCTGTAGCTTAGGAACAAACCCCTTCAAAAATGGAGAATTCATCAGCTGTTATTTACTGGAAATCACTGCCTATTCTACAAGCCAGCCACGAAGCTGTGCATTCAGCTGAATCTATTTTTTCAAAAACATAAAAATAGAATTGACTTTGATTTATACGGCATTTTAATAAGCATCTCTGCTCTTTGAAATCAGCAGTGTTTGAGCTTCACCTTGCAAAGCAACTCAAAAAATCCTTGCTGTGATCTGGCTGAAATTCACAGGCACAGGATTGCAAGCAAACAATGGATGTTTTCAAGCTGATGCTAATCACAGCCCATGATTTTCCATTTCTTACTCAGCCTGCTTTTGTGAGCATAGTCTCAGCCTTCTTTCAGCAGTCAGCGTGCTGTGTGTGGGGGGAAGAGAGAGGCAGACAAAGCACCAAGAGCTTCCTGTGCCGAGGTGAGTTAGCCTCGGAAAATATTGTTAAGACTGTTGTGTCTCTTCTGCCCCCCCACACCCCTCTTCCCCTTTAAAACAAATTCCAGATGTAAAAGGGAAAACAGGCCGTAGAAACAATTTAGGCACAGGTATATGCTGTTTTAGTATCTGACCTCTCTACATGTGTGAACACAGCCTATCAGATCACCTAGGCATGGACAGTTCAGTGTCGTGAGACCTTGTGATGCCATGTTCAGGTTTGCTATATTCACTTTCATT
Organism: Ammospiza caudacuta; assembly: GCF_027887145.1. Lineage (NCBI taxonomy): Eukaryota > Metazoa > Chordata > Aves > Passeriformes > Passerellidae > Ammospiza > Ammospiza caudacuta. Next base: position 23,755,868 of record NC_080632.1, read on the forward strand.
TGCAAAGGGAGCTATTAAATAATGCGGTGAAATAGCAGAAAATGCTTTTCAGCTGATTCTTCACTACAAATTTAAAGGGTTTGCAAGTGACTAAAAGGTTCAGAGGTTCAGTCACTGTATGTGAGCTGACTTCTAGAGGATACCTTTCTGATTGAGTATGATGTATGAAACTGAATAATCAGTAAAATGTTCACTATGGTTTGATGCTACCCTTGATGATCAAACTCCAAATAAAGTCACCTGTAAGCAAAAGTTTTGAAATGAGGTGACAGGGAGACTAAATCAATATTGAAACCTGAAGATGCACGAGGAGGAGAAAACATGATCAAATGCTAAAACTAGCTTCCTTTAAGCAAATAATTCCTTTTGGCACTGCTTGGGAAAGTTGTCACTGAACTTTTCTTCCCAAGCAGTGACAGAATAGTTCTCTGTATGCATAGAGCATTCTAATTCAAGTACATACAATACTGCACCTTCTGAAATAAACCTCCATGGTACATATTTGACTTCCTGTTTTCCTTTCACAGCTCTGCTACTGTCATCTCTTCATCATCACATCTTTATTTGCTGTTTATGCTCCATCTATTATTTTGCCTGCTAGCTGGACAAGAAAATACAGTCCAAAAGTATGTGACTTTAATTATATCATGGAAAATAGCTCATTTACTGTTGTGTAAATCATAACATTGAGAGGGAATTATTGCCCTCCCTGCTGCCAAATATGCAACAAGAACCAAATTCAGTAGTGTTTTACTTAGTGTGCTCTTGCAAGCACTTTGCTTGGTCATGTACATACTGTAATTGGACCTGAAATTTTGCATTAATGCACAATGTACTACTTTTACCCAATATTTTAGCATTTTCCATTCTGAAAACTTTTTTCCACTTGTCAAGATGTGTACCAAGGAGCACATAAATGGACAAACAAACAGTCTAAGAAAAGAAAAACATGGAGGTAAATACTGAAGGTGCGAAGATTTGCAGCTAGATTTCTCAGCTGATGTACTTCTTTTACAATCTAAAATACAGACAGCACATAGTGTCTGATGAAGTCCCGCAGCTGCTGGATCTATTTTGCTTATCAGATGTAGTTTCAGGCATGTCTTTCTCTATCAATCCTTGATTTCCCATGGGCCACTTTATATCTAACTAGAATACATCACTTGTTTGCAATGTGATACCAAGTTTATTTTTTAACTTACTAGTGTTTAATAACTTCTGATGGTGAAAAGGCACAATGAATATGCCTTCCATGTCTCGTTCTTAATCCTGAAGAATTTTTGTGATGAGTGGTTTCTGAGTACTTCAGAACTGACAAACAACCACTGTAAGACAATCTGGAGAGTGCAGCTTTTTAAATGGCATGCCAGTGGCTGTTCCTCATTCCTGAATATATTAAACCTCTTACAATTAAGGAGGTAAAACTAGCTAGTTGCATTTATAGATAGTTTTATATGAGATACACACTTAAAAGTCTCTAAGGCTCTACAGATCTGACAACTCTATTTTGAACCTGGATTTGGCATTACAATTTAGATTAGGGGTGTATTATTAAATACAGTATGGATAGGTCTTACATTCTATGATCTTCACGTTAATGTATTACCCTTTTTCCTCCATTCCTCCCCATCCTGAAAAACTTCCACTAATACAAAAAATATCTCCCCTTTCAATATAAAGATGCATTACATTCTGTGTTTATGAAACATGAAAATTTACTTCACAATGAAGTAATAAATCATCTGTTTTCTTTGAACCCAGAAATTGGTTTTCAATATCCAGTTAAGATTACATACAATTTCAAGGAATGGGTGAACAAGCTTCAAAAGTCCAGACAATCCTTGCTACATTAAATCTGCATCTATGATATACAAATATTAGTAGTAACATTCATCTTCATCAATAGGCAGGCTCTAGTGCTACAGTTCTGGCTATCTGGGGATGAAACAACAGGAGTTTTTCTTAGAAGGCAGGAAAGCCCAGACATTTTACACTCAATGTCAGCTGATGTATGTAAATTCCTCCTATATATAGACAAGATAGTCCCCCATCATGATTTATTTCAATAAAAATGCTTTTTCAAAGGACAAATCTCGATTAGTGACCATTGACAACTAAGCACTAAGTGTAAGGACAGTTCCACATACTTCGTAATCTCATTTAACACATTAAAAGTATTTTTTCGTCCAATTGAAGTTCGTATATAAAACTCCTGAAAACCCCAGTTAAAAAGACTGTAAAAAGCTTTATCAGGACTGCAATTCTATTTGAACTCCACACAGTGTAACCAGCTGTATTACAGCAGAATAGCAGAGATGAGTAAGAAGTCAGAGGTTACTAGCTTCTGTAATGTAATGACTTAAAGTTTATCTTTTATCTGTGATTACACTCTACAGGACAAAGATTTTTCAAGTGCTAGTGTTTATTTATATTATCTCACTGCAAGCACTATGACAACAATACCCAATTGGAAAGGCCTGCACTATATCATCATACAATTTCTAATCTATTCTTACAGAAAGCTGTGATCCTGAGGTACGGGGCTACTGGGTGCTGATAAGAACGGTTGTGGAACTACTGCAGCTGCTTTGTGCCTTTGGTAAGTGCTAATCCATTTGCTGTGTGTTTGTAGTGGGAAATAGAAAGGGGCCTGCATACTGAATGACAGACTTCCTCAATTCTGAATATACAAATCTGCATTGAATCTGGCAGATCTCAGTTTCTCCTGGAAACTGTACAACAGGAACTACAGATGTTTTCATTACAAAAAAATCAATAGCACAACTCTCCGCATATATACACCATTTTCAGCTGCACCAGGCACTTGCCACAGCTAGAGAAGGAATGTAGAGTGCAGTGCATCGTGGATTGGAAGTGACTGGATGCTTACTTTCAGTGTGCCCATCTTTCCTATTAAAAGGCAACCAAACGTGTAGGTTTTAGGCACATCACCGGCTTGCTATGATATAAAGGTAAATTACAGAGTAATTGAGGCTTGAGAGCATTTTAAACAATGCAGGCATTAGGCTTAATAGTTTTTTTCATTCACTGAATTTCTGAACTTCCAACACTTGCACAGAAGGAAAACATGGCTATTACATTTGGACTATGTACTTTTGAAGATTTTATATTATTGACCGTGACCCAGTAAACAAACACTTTTAACTATGATTCTGAGATTAACTGTCCATATGTGACTCATTTAGCATTAATTTTTTTAACCGTTAGGTTACTAGATATGAATTGTACATAGCAATGTCATGAATTTTTCTGAGATCATCTGATAATCCTCAAGTAAATGTGTCCAAAATGTCAAATATATTTTGTTTTTCCATCATTTATTTCATAAATACTTTTGTTCAATTCTGCTTTTAACCCTTTACCGTTTTTAAACCAATTGAACTGTGCATCTGTTCATAAAGATAAATAGTAAGTCACACAAACAAAAATCACCTCAAAATTAATGCTCAGTGATCATTATTCTTTTCTAGTGTAGTCTCTATACTTGGCGATACGTGTCTCACTGTAGTACCTCTTTTGGCTGTTTTTGCCACTGTTACCACAGTTACCACTGTTTCACTACTCAGCAGCTCACAAGGAAAGACAGCACTTTTAGAACTCAGTGTTAGTGTCAGTAGAATTGAACCAGGATGCCAGGAGCAGCTCACTCAGAATTATTCCTGGACTGAAACCCTGATAATTGACTTCATGTAATGGAGTATGAACTCTCATCTCCATAATCCATTAATGAACATTCTGCTGTCAGTACTTTTGTATGGTAGGCAAAATTGTTCATTATAAAACACTGTTCTGTCAAAACTATAATTTTCAAAATTTCTACAGACAGAATGAGAGATTGCTTCATTTTGTCAGTTTTTTCTCATGTGGAACTGTCCTGTCCAAATACATTTAGCCTCACTGGCACTGTGCTATACCAAAAAAAAATGTTCAGAATTATTATTTGAAGTTTCTTTCTTTTATATTTCAAAAAGAGCTATTTTTAGGCTAGCTTGAGGCAAAACAAAGTCATAGCCAACTTTATATGGAAGGGGTCAAGTGATAATGATAGAATAATATCCTCTTTTCTCTTAGGAGCCTGATATTGGGAAAAGTGCTGTTGGAGAGAAATGCAGACGGGTCTCTGTCAAAAAAATTGTGAAATGGGCAAACCCCAATTATTCTGAATTCCAAGACTGCAAATACCAGAAGTAACAGAGATTCTAAATATTGGACAGGAGTTGAAAAGGAGAAAAAGTTTACTTAGGTACTGAAGCAGATGGCACACGTGTTTTAGGAGATCACTAGAACCAAGATAACTCTTGGTTCTAAGAATTAGATAATAAAATGGATGAAAGGATGAATATGAGAGACTTTAGTTTAAGTCACTTTATTTTTAATGAAGAAATACCTCAAGGCTAAAATTGAATTAATAGACGCAGTGAAATCTTCTATTCTGTAGAGCACAAAACCAAAGAACCACACTCTCTTTGTGACCAGTGTGCAAAATTTGTTATGCAGATAAAGTGTACTACTGCATCCCTTTTTTTCTAGGAAGTACTTTAGCAAAGGGGAAAATGATAGGAGTGGTTGACAAGACCTTCCATAACAAAGAAGCAAGCAACACAATTTTGCTAAGAGTGAAATTACCTTCTTAAAATTTTGGATTTAGAACACCACAACTACTATCACCAAGTCTAAGCTCCTGATAGTAGCCAGTAATTTTAAGAATCCATGACCAGTTTAACATCACAGAAGTTCTATTTCTACTCCTCCCTTGCCAAAGTTTTGACTTTTCATTTACATAATTTTTATGTTTCCTTCTTACTTCTAAAGAGCAGCAAGCAACTTTTTGCACAGGGATAAAAGACAATGTTGAAACTCAGCCCTCTCTAGTCATGATTGAGTGCCAACAACACAGTCTTTTTGTGACCTTTCAACTTCTATCTCAGATACTTACTGCATGCCAGCTCATGTTCTTCCTTGGCTGAGAAATAGACACATCTGCTCTTCCCTCAGCTTGTAGGCCAGCTGAATACAGTCCCTTCAGGTCATGGCCTTGTGCCCAACCTGTTAATCTGCACTGCTAGTAACCATTAAACATTACCTATCACCTTTGTCAAGGGGGGGAGATGGATGTTTATTTATCACTTGGATAGGCCTGTACTTATACAAAGATTTAAGATAACTGACAGGGAACTTGGTCATTTATATACCTCACAAGAATGAAGTCTATCTTTGTCCTTCTGCTCTGCCTACATTATGAAGTCTTTGGTTTACACAGAAGCAAAAAGTATTGTGATCTGAATGTGCTGACATGTAAAAAAAGAACTCTGACCTCCAGTTCTCCCATCCTATGCATTGAGCAGAACAGGATCTACTCCAGCCTACAAAGGACACAAATCTCAATCAAGACAGAAGTTCTATTCATATACCTTGAACATGTAAAATCAAAAGCTAATGCTACATGAGGATACATAAACCAGATTAAATCTCAGAAGGGAAGCAGCTTCAAAGGTCAGAGATGCGCTAGCTTGAACTCAGCACAATTTTTGGATCAGTGCTAGTTAATTAATAATCTTATGCATTATTTAAACTCAAATCCTCAGCTAGGGATACATATATATCCAGCTTTACAAAGTGATACAAGTGACAACACACTACCAAACACCAAGCTCAAGATTCCATAAATACCCATTCCTACCCTGAGGAATATTTAGCTAATAATTATCCTTTATGCAAATAGAGAGATATCTGGCTGAAGACTTCCATTCATTCCAACGCGCAAAAACAGAGCTGGTACATTCCCGTCATAAAGTTATCCAGGTAAGAGATTTGTCTCCCTTCCAGTGCCTCTGAATTCACGTTAATTGGTTCTTTGCCTGTTTTCAAAGATGAAAAACTGCCTCTTTTCACTTACTTTGCTTGTGCTGTTGGATTTTGTTTTGTTTATTATTAATATTGCTTATAAGGTAGACACTGGACAAAAGTTTGTAAATCATATAGTAAGCTGTAAATGGCACAGCAATTATCTTTCCTGCAACCCTCATTCAAGAGTTCAACCATTTGGTTAGTTGTTATTTCTATTTAAGAAAATGGCATATACTAGGCTTATCTTTGTTTCTCAAAGTAGTACATTGATATTGAAACTGAGAGCATTTTCTTAGTGCTTCAGTACAATAAGTGTTTCCAAAATAATGTGCTTATTGCCTGTAGTAAACACAAGATGCCACCAAAAACAACAGGAAAAACCATGAGAATGGACTATCAATTTGGTTTTCTCTGTGACAGCTTAGTACAGCTAAACAATATACAGCAAAACCACAGGGCAGAACACAGAGCTTAGTATTTAACTTCATGAATGATGACCAGGGTCTTGAAAAGCTATCTTGAAAGACTTCTTTTATTTTAAATAACAGACTTTGACTTTGAAAGAGCTACTTTCCCAAAAGTAAGAAATCTGATTTTTAGGAATGTTTTTTGAATCCACAGGAAATGCCTTTTTAGTGGTCATTCCAGAAGAAAAATGCTGTCTTGCCTTCAAGAGCATGTCAATAGTTAGATCAGCAATTTCTGGAATTCTTGCACAAAAAGTGTCTCTGCAGAACAAGTGAAACTACTTGACCATGTATCTGCATGAATGATTATTCCCAGAGATGATCTTGATGGGCCAGCCATAACAACAGGTGCTGGCCAACTGCATGAGTTCCACTGCAGCCTTCTCATGAGCTCTGGGATTGTTACCTGTCAGCAGCTGCCACCTTACTCACTGGGATATGGAACTGAGAATTCTTGGGAAAACAAGACTTGAATCACAGCTGCTGGTCAATGCAGACATTTAACAAAGAACCTAACTTGCCTGAAAAGTCCTAAATCAATTTACAGTTGAAAACAGAAATTGTGAATTGGAGATTTTATTTAGAAATACACAAATCTGAAAGACTCTCAGAATAAACCTCCCCTTAGTATAGCAGTTTAATTTGTAGAGGACATGATCTGGCTTTCCTGACTTGTAAAGACCACTAAACTGGAATGCTATTTCCTCTTTCACGTTTAAATTAGTGTAATATTGAAACTCAAGACAAAATGCTTTGAAGCAGTAACATTTTTCCCCTATATAGTGAAAAAACTAACTAAACCTAACAAGTTTCATATGATTTTCCTACAAGGCATTGCCATGTTCTGTGCCTGTAGTCTGACAGCTTGCTGGGTCAGAGTATAAATAAATTTATTTTTCACTGCTGGCACCTTAAATTTGCTTAAGTCTGCTTCCAAGTACATCTTAGTTCTAAAGATGAAAATATAATAGCTAATGTAAGACAGAGAGAAACATTCCTCTCACTTGTTCTGTTTTAGTACCTGATGACTTCTAAAACTTTAAGGTTATGTTGACCTATCTAAGCAACCCTGTAAAACAAAACATTAATAAATCAAAGCAATAGGTGCTAAAGCAGTATTGTCTTCCATTATATGCAGCTCAGGGGACTTTATTTCAGACTAGTCAGTTCTCACAAACTAAATGTATTCCTCACATCTGTTTAAGTATGTCAAGTATGTCCAAAGCACCAATTGCTGGCTTAGGTTTTTATGCCACCATAAAGTGTCAAAGTGCACTGGGGCATAGTTTCTAGGTGCCGTCCTCTGAAAAAAAATCCAGTTTGCAAGAATAACACACCCCTGTACATTAAATCTATGCACCATAAATGAGCATAACCAAGGAGCTTTTTCAATATCATGTCATTGCTCAAAACCAGAACAGTAATGCAATCATAGCCACTAGAGCCAAGAAAGGTTTCTATGAGACAGAAAATATTTCTGATATGAAAGACGAACATTAACAACTTAACACCCGTGTTTCCAATCAAATGTTTAACTAGACTGATGTCTCTCATGTTTTTCAGTGAGTTACGCAACAAATAAATACAAAACCCACCCTAACCACATTAGTTTTCAGTGGATTTTTCATAGTTCAAACATGGAGAAAACAACAAACATCACTTGGCTAAACTCCTTAAATGGCTCTATCCTAACTTACACTTGAAATCACTATTTCAGCAAGTGAGCAATTATAATATAGAGCTGTGATACCATCTGGCTTCTGTTCCAAATAAAGCATTTAAAGCATCTCAGCATAGGGAGACAGGCTCACCGTCGCTACTCCTTCCTAGCTTTACAGAGATACAGCTTCAGATTTTTTGCCTCCCAGGATGGGGAGGCAAAAGGATGCAAAATAATTAAGTTTTTAGGGGTTGTACTGTTTCACAAAGAACAACTTATCCGTTTAGAATGGTTATACATGTAGCAGGAGAAACTGCCTGCCAAAGAAGCTGCAAATAGAAATCCCACATGAACATACTGTGACAATTGTTTCTTCCCCTGCAGAGAGATTTTGTCAGGTCACAAGCATGATGAAAAGACAGGAAGAAAGGTAGGACTAAGGCCAGTTGGAAAGTTAGCAGTTTGTTTGGCTTAAATGGTTCTTTCTCTTGTTTTTATTTTTCACAAAATAAATTGAGTCAATGCATTGAGTCAGGTTAAAACCTGAAAGAATGAGTGGGTCAGAAAAGGCTCTGTTCAATTGCTTTTTGCTCATATGGTCAAGGGAAACTTGAAAAAACTTCACTGTGAGGATTCCAAACATAAAGTACAATTAAAAATGACCAAGACTACTTTCTGTTGTAATTATATGAATGTTGCACATATACATGAATGTGCACACAAGTCAACTTTCACTTGTTTAAACAGCTGTTCCAACACCGAAGTCAAGCGCAAGGAACTAACATGTTTCATGCTACGTGCTGCTTCATCTGTGCAACCCTGTTAAGATTGGCTTTTCCAGCAAATCATGACTTGAATAAAATGCAAACATTATGTTCTGTGGAGCTCTGGAGGAAGGAAGGGAGGAATACCGGGTTTCCATTTCTTAGTGCGGACTACGATGAAAATGGGTCATTTGGTGAACCAGTAAAGGAATCCACTTACTGCCCCCCTAGGGCTCCTGCACACTGCTCAAGTTACCACTTTGGAAGAATGGTATTGGATCTCAGTGCCAGAATCAGAAGGCTGGAGTCTGCTGATGTGCACAACAGCAGACAGATCTCCCCTTCTCCATTCTGTCTTTGGAGAGGGCCAGAACATTGGAAGCTGCAAGCTCTGCTAGGCTGCATAAGTGTACAGGGTATAGCACCCATCTGTGGTGGAATCACACTTCCTTCAGATGAAGCAATGAGTTATAGGTATCATAGCCTGACAATTACTGGATTACACAGCTGAAAAATGGGTTGCTGATAACAATGCCCCTGACCTTATTTGGTGTGGCTTTACTGCATTCTAAAAGCAACAAGGAAACTTTAAACATTAACCGTTTCTGGATACCAATCTAGGTTGAGAGCTGACTGCTTAACAGCTACTGCATCCATTTGAGATGGAATCTGAAAGCATATATAACAGAATAAACAGTTACTTACAGGAAGGAAGCCTTTATTTTCAGAAAAAAAAATGAAGAAAATTACTTACTGTCAGCTTGAAAACAGAAGATACATAGTTTACTGTACTACCTCTTTTTTTTTTTTTTTTTGCAGGTGGGGGAGGCTTGGTTGTTTTTTACAAAAAGCTATTATTCCGATTATCCAGTACAGCAGTAAAGTTAATATATATATATTAGTAAACTATCATTCAAACACATGATCTCTTAATAGATTTCCAAAGAAATTGTGTTGAAATCATCTTATGTAATAAAAATCACTACTATCCCTCAGGAAGCTGCTCAAACAATACACACCTTTGAATTGTAATGGGGCTTTTTCGTAAATATCACATTACTTCCAGGTAAATTGTATGAGATTAGAGAAAGGCAGACAGCAACTATGCAATTAAATATACGAGCCTAGTGTACAGAAGCTGATGCAATCTTTTTTATGTAGCCTATAAAAAGCACTCATTGGATATGGAACTGCCCACTAGCTTTTAAGTATGTCAATCAAGGGCACAATACTTATTTCCTGGCTGGCTGAATTCACTTGGCTGTAAGAAGTGAGTGGCATTTAAATAAGGACTTGCTGTCCTGATGCACAAGCGTGTCATTCTCCAAACTAATTTAGGTAAGACTGGAAGGAAGTATTGGGATTTTGCCTTTTAAAAATCAGCATCTTTATTACACTTGCTAGCATTCTGTATTTGGTAAACTTTATTCATATGCTCTGAAGTACTTCACCTGGTGGTGCAACTTCATTTATCTTTTCTGTCACCTTTGCATTCTAACAAAGACTAGATCCAACCTATTTTCCTGTCCAAGCAGATCTTGGCTAGCATAACTGTGCAGTACATTAGGGTCTAAAATAAAACTTAGCATTGATAAAGAATGGACACAGATCTTTATAAATAATTATATTAAATTGTAATTAGTGTTCCCTTATGATGGAAATAAACTTACAAAGAAATGTATACAATGGGAGCTAAAATAGGTTTATGTAATTGGGATGGATAAAACTCTACTAATTTTTAAACATACGTTTAGACTGCTATGCAGGTTCTTTTCAACTTGGACAATCAGTCCACACATTTCTAGCAAGAATCTCTACTCTGCCTTTTACCAAGTTATAAATTATCTATAATACCTGAAGATCCTGTTTGAATTGTGGTTAAACTTTGCATAGCCTTGGAAATCATGCTGCATCATTTATCTCTATGCTGTATCATAATACCTGGGAACTTGTTTAAAATTTCTGCTCTAGTTACAGATATATAATAATCTTATTATTTTCAATCTGATGGCAAAACATAATTATTAAAATCTTGAAAACTATTTCTAAGCAGGATAGACAAAAGACTTTTTAATAAGCCACTCTCAGTTTGGACTGCTCCAGACAAAGGCTTACAGGCTATTGCTAATCTGTTCTTTTGCTATTATGTTTCCAGTTAGACTCGTTAATGCTTTTTCTAAATTCAGAATTCTACACCTTAACAGGCTATTACCTAACATCAACAAATAATAATGTTCTTGTTAACAGCAAAAAATCCCATTAAATTTACTGAGAATTCTGTCAGTAGCATCTAAACTATGTATTAATTGTTTAAACCACTAAAATCTACCAACAGAATACTGTGCCAGTAAGTTTACTTCAAGTTTTATAAAACTGACGGGTACAGAGTCTGTCTCCAAACAGTAAAAGAGGAAAGAAACAGCTTTCACTTGTAAGTGAAGACAAGATTTGACACTATGGTAATGTCACTTCTGGCACCAAATAGCTCTGATGCAGAGATCCTGGCTGTTAATGACACTGGGAGAGGCTGAGCCTAGAGGTCTGCTTTCCTCAAAGTTCTGCATACTGTTGTATTGGGACATACTATCTTCATCTAGATCAGTACGAGGCACTCTTTATTTCCCACTACTCTTACATGGGCATCCTCACATGGAAGTCTCTTCTTTCTCTCTACTGCTAACCAGAAAAGATTTGCCACTTGGCATAGCCTGTTTAACATTTTCCATCTGTGTGTTCCTATTTCATTTTTCTAGCTATGTAAGTTAGGACACTTGCATGTTTTGCCTCTTAGCCATGTTCCCACCCACCCCAAAATTACTTATCAATGCACTAAGCTAATTTCAATTTAATTTGACAATTGAGTAAAAATGCAGAAGTCAAGATTGGTGAAAACAGTTGTGTCCATGGAGGCAAGAGACAGCAAAACCCTCCATCAGGGGAATACAAATCATTCCAGCCATCACATACTAGAAAACAATCAGGAGAACCATAGGTAACACTGCTGTGTTCTGCTGTACACATAATTATTTGTTGTATCTCATTACTGGCAAAGTTACTAAAGTTGGGTAACTATGGGTTTAAACCTGAAAATAATAACATGTAGCACTCTTCCAATGTGGTAATGTCATGGTGCTTAGTCTGTATTTACCAATGTGATGGTATTTGTGAGGAGGCATTTATTACCAGAAGCTGCACATCGAAACAATCTACAATGCAACAAGTTAATGTTATGTAGCAGCCACAAAGAGTCTGTCAATTGTTTATGTACATATCTTTGGTGTTAGACTAAACGGCTGCCCTGCTCTCCAGAAAACTTTGTTTTACAGGTCCTACCAAGAATGTTTTTCTCTTCTGCACCGACGACAACTGCAGTGACAGATCATACCCCATGAGAGCTACTAATCAATGATTACAAGATGTACTCACTGTAGAGAAACACTATGACCCACCTCACTAGCACACATTTATTTCACACCATCAAGTCCCACTTCTGGTCACAAAGACCTTTATGATAGAACATTTAGAACAGATGATAGAAATCTTTGTCATAACAAAAAATGGCTTATTCAACCCCATTTTTCTTTATTAGAACAAACTGGATTCAATTCAAAGTACTCCTTAATGTGTGGAAGAAAGGGCAGATTTATTTCTTAGCCTTATGTGTCACTGGAGCCCTGTGAGAGTGGTTTTTTTGGGATGATACCTCCTTAAAAGCAAAATCGGGGACAAACTTTTAGTGTTAAGTGACTGTGTTAAAAAAACTTTCACAAATTGCAACCTTACAGAGGTTTTCTTCACTTTGCAGGAACACATTAGATGAAGTAAGCACTGGGAAAATGGAAAGACCACCTGAGGCTACCAGAATGGAAAACAACACCTCATCCTGCTTTCTCATGGAAAGAAAGACTCGTGTCAAAATTAACAGGAAAGCAATCATGGTAGCTAAGCTGAGAAAGAGCTGCTCCTGCACACCACAGAAGCTGAAGAACTTTCTTATGGACTTCTTTCCTGTTTTGCGATGGCTTCCCAAGTACCGATGCAAAGAGTACATTTGGGGGGATATTATGTCTGGGTTAGTGATTGGGATAATTTTGGTGCCTCAAGCAATTGCATACTCACTGCTGGCAGGTCTGAAGCCCATTTATAGCCTTTACACATCTTTCTTTGCCAACATCATCTACTTCTTAATGGGCACATCCCGTCACGTCTCTGTTGGCATTTTCAGCTTGATAAGCTTAATGGTGGGACAAGTTGTGGACCGAGAACTTCTCTTGGCTGGGTTTGACTTGAATGATGATGCCCCACCAGCCTCAGGTGACGGCTCTCTGCAGAATGATAATCTGTCCAACACAACTGCCTTCAACCTTACCATTGCGGGGATAAATGCCGAGTGTGGGAAAGACTGCTACGCTATTGGCATTGCTACAGCCTTGACATTCATGGCTGGAGTGTATCAGGTAAGTGGTTGCTGACACCCAGAGGCAAGGTATGAATTTCCTAAAGTTTTTTCATGACCTAAGCTTTGGCTTGACTGTCTTTCAATGAGATACATCATCAGTTCATTCAAATGTACCTTGGGCTGTTTTCTCCAAGAAGCCTAATGGTAGGCAACTCAGAGACAGCATAAGGGAGGCAGTTTTCTTAGTTGCTAGTAAACACAGGTAAAACAAGAGTCTTCTGGAAGACCATCAACATTGTTTTGATACTCTTCTGCTTCTTGGCCCTGTTGCTTTCGTGAGACAGTGAGGCCCAGTACAGATATAGGAAATTCCCAGAGAGCTGCGTACTTAAAAATGAAGAAATCACTTTTTCCCTAGATATTTTAATAGAGGTGTATACCTCTATTAAACTACTTCTGCAGGTTCAGAATGAGCAGCTCAGTTTTTTGGTAGAGCGTGCTGTGTTACGCCAAACTGGTGCCCAAAAGATAATTCAAAGTAAGAACAAGAGGAGAAATACACTGACTAACCCAATTTTCAGACAATGGCTGTGCAGGACTCCTTGACACTTGTCAACAAGGATATCAAGAGAGCACAGAAGGAAGCATCATGAACATACTTCACAATTAACTCTGTGTGTGTATGTATGTATCTGTGTATATATATGATTGCAGAAAGAACCAGCTATCTTCTGGTTGTAGTAAGAAATTTCAGGTCACATATATGAACAAAAAAATGCCCTTGTGAAGTTGTACTTTCCAAAATCATCTAAGAAGAATCAACTAGTTAAGGACAGAATCGTGGAGTTGGTGATCTGTTCTGACACTTTTGATCTTAGGCATGCAACAAGGGCCATCTGCACTCCATGTTCCCTTCTGTCCACAGGGCTAAAATTAAAAGCTGTTTAATGAAAAAGCTAAAGTAGGGATCTGATTTGTTGTCAATCATCAAGGTTTTTTTACAAGGAAAAGGCCATACATGTTAACTTTATTTGCTTTAAGACAGAAAAAAGGAAAATTGACTTTGGTATAACAGAAGTATTTTGGACCCACTGTTCTTTTGCATGGGGAATAAAAATCAGGCAAGCCACTTCAGTGGAATTATTTCAGACAAATGCTTGATTGACCAGCCTGTCTCAAACTCCTCATTCATCTCTTGTGTTTGCAGCATTCCACAACAGTAAAAGGAATCACATTTTAAAAGCAGACTGGAAACAAAAAAGGGTAATTCCTCTTTCAAGAATGAAATAGCCAAATACTATTGGCCTCCAGCTAGCTCTCCCCCATCTGTACCTAATTATTTGCAGCAATGGTTACAGCTCATGGTTTGTTTTTTCTTCTTATTCTGTTTCCTCAGGTTCTAATGGGGATCTTCCGTCTAGGTTTCGTATCTATGTACCTATCTGAATCCGTACTAGATGGCTTTGCAACTGGTGCTTCCTTAACCATTTTAACAGCTCAAGTGAAGTATCTTATTGGAATAAAAATTCCACGCAGCCAAGGGCACGGGATGCTGGTTATTACCTGGATTAACATTTTCCGGAACATTTCTCAGGCCAACATTTGTGATGTCATAACAAGTGCCATTTGTATTGTGGTGCTGGTCACTGCTAAGGAAATTGGAGATCGGTATAAGCATAAACTGAAATTTCCTCTTCCCACGGAGCTGGTAGTTATTGTTGTGGCAACACTGGTGTCACACTATGGTAAGTTAAATGAAGTGTATGCATCCAGTGTTTCTGGAGCTATTCCAACAGGATTTATCCCTCCAAAGGTACCAGAGTTCAACTTAATGCTCAGAGTTGCTCTAGATGCTTTGCCTCTTGCCATAGTCAGCTTTGTCTTCACTGTATCCCTTTCCGAAATGTTTGCAAAGAAATATGCTTACACCATCCGAGCCAATCAGGAAATGTTCGCTGTGGGGTTCTGCAACATCATTCCTTCCTTCTTCCACTCTTTTGCAACCAGTGCAGCTTTGGCAAAAACACTTGTCAAAACATCTACAGGCTGCCAAACTCAAATCTCTGGAGTAATTAGTGCAATGGTGGTTTTGCTGGTGCTGCTCTTTCTGGCACCTCTCTTCTACTCCTTGCAGAAGTGTGTCCTGGCTTGTATTATCATTGTGAGCCTTCGGGGAGCCCTGAGGAAGTTTCGAGATGTGCCAGCAAGATACTGTGTGAATAAGGTGGACACACTTGTTTGGGTAGTTACCATGTCTGCCTCTGCCTTGGTCAGCACAGAAATAGGGCTGTTGGTTGGCATTGTTTTCTCCATGTTATGCATCATTGTTCGGACCCAGCGGCCACGGACAGCCCTGCTTGGTCAGATTCAAGACACAAGCTTTTATGAGGATGACTTAGAATATGAAAATCTCTCTCCTGTTCCAAAGGTCAAAATATTTCGCTTCGAGGCCCCACTTTACTATGCAAATAGAAACTACTTCCTAAAATCCCTGTACAGATTGACCAATTTAGATCCTAACCTAGAAGCTGCACGAAGAAAGAAATATGAGAAGAAGGAAAAACAGCATCTGAAAAAGGGAAATCACAAAACTGCTAATGGACTGGGCATTGGAGAAACCACTTTGCAACTAGTTCCTAAGCAAATTGATTTCCAAGCCCTCGTTGTTGATTGCTCTTCCATCTCATTTTTGGACACCACTGGAGTTAATACTTTGAAGGAAATCCTGAAAGACTACAAGAATTTAAACATTTCTGTTCTTCTGGCTTGCTGCAATCCCTCAGTGATAGACTCTCTGAAAAGAGGGGGTTACTTCGGAAAGGATTTTGGATGCATGCAGGAAATGCTGTTCTACAGTATACATAATGCTGTACTGTTTGCAAAAGACCAAAAGCTTCCAGCAGACTGCCCAGTTTAACCCTGTGTCCTCCTTGATGATTCGCCACAAAGTGACAGAGAGGGGTAGTTTGCAACTATTGGACACACAGTTGGCTGTGTAAAGCCATTCCCCCCAAAGAGTTCCACTTTATGTCATATGCTACAAAGGGCAGCCACTGGGGACGCAGTCCAGGACAAGCATGGAAAGGTTAGACCACCACCTTCACTTTAAAATCCAGGCAATGGCTGTTTGAGATTGACTTGCATTTTACCATGATCCTTTGTGACCCAACATGGATGTCAGGGGACTGCTGTGGTGGAAGGCCTACCCAGTGCTGTTCTCCCAGTGATTAAATGGCCAGTTTGTGTTAAGAAGGCAAAGACACTTCCATCAAAAAGCAATCAATACAGCATTCTGGATACATCATTCTTTAAACAGTGACTTGCAAGGCCCTACTCCTTCCAGTCACTCCAGGTGTACTCCTAGACAAGTCCCCACTGTTTGCATAAAAATAAAATGCATAAAATATTGTGGAATGTAGAATATGTCTCCTCCTTGATCACACACACTTAACAGCATAATCTGCCACAGGAGAAGAAACTATGATCCATCACAGGTTCCTCTCAAAATGACCATTTTCAAAAACTGCTGGCTTTGGAGTTACAGAAGTCATCTGTTCTATTGGATTAAATCTGTCATAATTAGTTACTGAAGGCTGTGATACCCCTAATCATGCTGGAATATGACTCCAATGTGCAAATTTCTAACTAGTAAAAGGATAAACAGAGTTAAGAAAAATGAATGGCTTTAACTGGCAGCTACCCAGCTAGTTGTACCATCCTGTAAAATAAGTTGCCTCTGGTGGGCAGATGCAACTATAATTCAGGGACACAAAAGGACCATCAAACATAAAACCTCAGAGCTGTGATGCAGCACATCCCTATCTTCCTACAAATGCCTGCCTGGGTTCAAAGAAAAACAGGAGAAAATAAGGGTAGGGTGGGAAGGTAAATCTGTGAGTTTTCTTGAAGGGGATTGATGGATCAGTCAGAACTGCCTGGCTGGTCTCTGATGCAATGCTAATGAAGTATTACAAGTAACATACATGGGTCAAGTAAACGGAGCAATGCTTTGTAACTTGTGTATCCCTCTATGTTGAAAAACTTTCACCACTGTTTGTACATACTACAGACATTGTGGGGGTTTTGTTTGCTTGGTGTTTTTTTTCCTATCATATTAATCTTTGATTTGAGGTCTACTAGATCATGTTTTCTGAGGCTGATTACTTTCTATAATAATTTGCATTAACTGTTGTTCGTTATGCTTTAGTCATCAGTTGTATTGTTGTATATGTATGCTCTCTCTTCAAAAATAAGAATAGTTTTGGATTTTGATTGTAAGACAGTATGCAGTGTTCTGGCTCATGGCACGGGCAGAATATTCTGTTTCATACTCAAGTTTATAATTACCTGCACAAGAGGTAAGACAGCTGTGCTCACTCTCTCTCCTTTTTCATGTCAGCTTCACACACCACCAAGCATGGAAGGAAATTCTATCACAGCTGTGCCTCTCAAAACTAACAGACTCTAGAAATAGGTTCCATATATACAGAAGCCATTTCTTTGCCATCCCATTTAAAAAAAAGTCAAGTCAACACATCATATGACTTATTTCAATTGTTTAGGTCACTGAATGAAAGAACAGTGAAACTGAGGTTCTCTAGGTGCTCCAGAGCCTGTCTGGCCCTCAGAAACAAGTATTTTCTTAGAGGAAAAGCAGTGCAGTTCCAAAAGACCAAAAATATCTTCACAGGGACTATGACTAGCACAGTATCAAGTTAGTCAATGCTGGCTTTTTCACACACTCATTGTGTAGGAAGCCTATCAGCTGCACACTGTTAGTACTGCTAAAGCTGCAAAACCTGACAGAAACATCTGACATGAGATTAAAGGATTGACCATTAGCAATATTTTCCTGTCACAAAACAATCCACACTATTATTTAAATAGCTGACTTGGTATGATTAGCTTCTTTCTGTTCTAAAAGGAAGTGAGCAGGGCCCAAGGACAAAAAACTGCTTAGTACCTGCTCTTGTTTGTAACCATTCTTTGATCGGGGAATACCTCTTTTAAGGTCCTGTTTGGACCTTAAAGGGCAAATGGGTTGATAAGAATTACTACCAGACAGTATCAATATAGACATTCATAGGACACTGCACTAAAACAAGCTGTCATTGGAATTCAAATAAAACATCCTACCAATCTACACTTTTTCTAGCTCTCTGGATCCAGCTACCAACATAGAACACACAAAAAAAATGCAAATATACCCTTAACTCTAGATTAACCTCATTTTAAAAGATGAAAAAAAAAAAAGAAAAAGAAATTCCAGTGGAAGGTGTAACCTTGCAAGAGTCTCTGAAGAATAATGAAGAGGATAAGAAAGTAAGAGTGGGAAGTCTCTTTTTCACATTTAAGTTGGTACCAAAGGATACATAAGTAAAGAAACTTCACTACACATAAGAGGACAGGTAAACTTTAGAATTTATATATGAAGAAAGAAACTATTGGTCAGAAGAAACTGTAAGAACAATTTCCTGTTCTGGTTTTACTGGCAGAGCTGGCTCACAATCAACTGTGTTGGACAAACAAAACATGGAAACAGCTTCAGTGCTATGTTGTAGGGATTCTGGCAGACTGTGAATTATTTCTAAGGAGTATGTAAAAGGTAACTAAAAAAAGCAAGCCTTTTTCTGGTACATCTATGTTTGCTATACTGAGTTATACTAAGATTAAAGATATGAAGATTGAAAATTAACAAAAACTACTGATTCTCTTCTCTCCTAATTTACCAGAAATTAGCTATCATGTCTTGGAGAGGAGCTGGGGATAGGCTGGTAATTCCAACTAGGTTAATACTAATATTGAAATAAAAACCGTTATATACCTTTTAAGAAATGTTATATGCTTCATGTAGGTTGACTGTATTTTTGTTCACTGTGATGCCTTGTGATTTACTACATATCATGTATCCAACAGACTGTAGTACTGCTACATAAAAATGGATTCTTATTGTGGACTGTGTGTGTGTCCCTTGGAACTGGGCAAAGAGACAGAGTCTTCAGCTCAAAGTGTCCTGTCTTGTTGACTAGTGAAGCATGGCCAGAATGTGTCAAAATAACTCTATTTACTGGCACTGGTAACCAACAACCTGGGAACTGTCCAGTCCATCAAAGACATCCTGGATTTCCCCACAATCATGAATATTCCTGTGTCACAAGACCAAGACCAAGAGACAAATGTGTGCTACCGGCTGGAAAATAAAACTAGGAGTTATTTGAAAACAGTTTGCCTTGTAGTACTCTTTCACAAGTGACAAAACAATGGGCTGACTCCCAATAAAGACAAATATGAAGAGGGAGAGTTTGCTGTACTAGAAAAAATTAAAATAAAGGGATGCACTTGGTATTGGGGGAGTAAAAAACATAATGAGAAAGACCATTACGGAAGTGAGAAGGGGAAGGTGGCAGTCTTTTATTTAAGTACATCTATTCCTTGGCAGAAACATTTATGGCACCTTTTTTACAGATGATGGCAGCTGTGAAGAAAAGCAAAGTCTCTATCTGCTAGAGTTCCACAGAGGCCCTCTGTTTTTCCTAAGGGCTCTTCTTCAGTCAAGTTCCCATCTACTTTCCAAGGAGTGTTCTCTACTCATCAACCCCATGACATAAGACAATTCTGCACTCAGATGGTTGCATTCAAAGCCTCTATCCACCCTTCTGGAAATCACTGGCTCAGGAAAAGATTTACACATGCACAAAATTAGGCATCAGCACTGAACTTCTCTGCTCAGAATTGCATTTCTGCTCCTGTTGGTTTTTTGAGTCCCAATGTTTGTCACAGGCTCTAAGCCCCTTCCCCCTCCAAAAGTACTGACATTTAGTCCACTGGTTGTCCTCCCACAACTTACATGTCTTCTTGTCCTTGACAAATGAACATTTTTCTGTAAAATGAGACGTTTTAGCTTGGCTCTAAACAGTAGCAGTTTCTAGATTCTACATGTCAAAGGTGGGCTAAAGACTGATGCTGGTAGGGTAGAATCCTACCTTTGAGACACTAAAGCCTTTTTGGAGACTTCTTGATTGATTGCTATGTTTCCACAGTCCTAGAATTTCAATTGTGTCAAGGATTGTATTCTACTTTTTTTAAAAGGCTCAGTGGTTCAGTCCCCACAAAGGCTGAGCAGAATCCATGACAGATGCATTCCTCTCCCTCAGTCATGTGGAACACCCAATTTAACACAATGGCATAGCTAAGACAGCCTGCCAGAAGGGATTCTGAGCTCCAAGTGCAGATGTGGCTACTTTCTTTCCAAAGGTATTCATTGATTTTTCTTACGTGAATTGGTTACAGAAACCTGAAAGACTCAATCCACCTCCCAGGAGAAATCTCTAAGACAGGGACTCCTTAAGCAGTGAGCAGGGATGGTTGTCCTTTACACTGGCTCACTCCAAGAGTACATATTGTACATATTCCACAGTCCAGTAAGAGAGGGAGACACACACAGGAAAAGGTGTTTTGTGGAAACTTCAAGAGGGAAAGAAGAGAGCGAGGAGCCCTGTTACCCACTATGTTCACCGATTAATTAAAAAACAGAGGCCACTCTGGGGTACTGATGCAATGCTTACCTTTGTGCAGGACTTATGACCACCTTCATAAAAAGCAGACATACACAAGCACACTCTAATATTGAGAAAGAAAAATTCTGCTCCTAATGCACACTTTGAAACTCCCTACTCCTCTGCTCACATGCCATTTTCAGCATCTGAGCTCTCCTTCCCTGTTGCTTCCCCAAAGCAGTAAATTCCCATTCTTCTGTGTCTGGGACAGTAGATGCAACAATAATGTGGACTGTAAATGTGCTCAGCTCAGCAAGAGTCTGGGCCAGGCAGAACTTTTAAGAGCTATTACAATTTTTCATGGGGTTTTTATGGTTTGTCTTTCTTCATAGACCAATTGCTCCTGCTCTAGGCATCTGGCTATTTGGCTGTTCTCACTAGGCATCTTGATAGGAATTTGCTCAAGCTGAGTTAAAAGGGACTTGAAATGAATTCTAAGTGTTCTTCTAAAGTCTGACATATACTTCCCTAAAACTAAAAATGCCATTTTGTATATAAAATGGCATTTTGGACAGGGTATTAACTGGTATTACCCAAATCCAGCCTGTTTTAATTCTCACTACCTGTCAATTAATGCAGTGCACACATGGCTTCAGGAGGCAAAAAGTAACTTCTAAAATAGGCAGAAGGGTTAGTGGCAGCTTTCATCTGGACCTCTCAGTAAGTTAGGCTTGTATCAACCTTTGCTGGACTTTTTAACTGTATCACACTTCCTATATTAAAGGACTAAAAAGTAAACCATCTTTCTAATCCCTCAACTTCTCAAGTTTTCTACAAACTGTATCTTTCTTCGTTTCTTAAAATTCCAGAATTATTCCCATCTGTTGGAACTTAGCTGACTTCCACAGAAGCAAAGATATGCCCAGCTTGCAATTTGGCTAAGATAAACATCAAAGTGAGTGCCTGTTGGACCCTTTAATGTGTCACATTTTCCTAGACTTTGACTTAAGGTGTATACTTACCTAAGAGCAACTAATTCCAGTAACCAGTGGATCCGAACTTGTTCAATGCCACCATGTGGAACAGAGGAAATGTAGGCAAGGTTCAGCTCTTGGTCGTTGCTCAGGTCAAACAGGTCAGCACGGCTGTGAGGTAAAGGAGGGCTTCAGAAAAAGAAAAGAAACACATTGAAATATTAAATAGCAGCTCCACTGGGCATGCAAAGATTCCTATGCTACATTCCTACACCACCTCCATGTTCCTACATGGCATGAGGAGCACTGCTTAACATGAGACGAAACCAAAACGGAGTTGCAGGTTATTTGGGGCCAACTGGCTATACACATTGTTTGGCAAAGAATACAACCTGGGTGCATCTCAGCGCCATGCTGAAAGGAAAACCACCAGCAGTCACGGCTGCACAGACAGTGATCTCAGGCAACATGGCCAGAGGAAACCATACAGTAACAGTTGCCTTGTCTCTGAGGAACTAACCATAAAGGAGCTCACTGTCTTTAAGGCTTTACAGTGGAAGTCAGACAGGCTGATGTCTGATACACGAAAAATATGGGCTTGATCTTCTTGATGAAGCCCATGCAATGACATCAATTCTTTCTCTGCTGTGGATGCTACTACACTTCTTTGAAGCAGAATTAGATGCTCACAGCCTTCATATTCTTCAGCCATGTTCAGCTAACCCTTAAGCATTAGAAAGCGCAGGAGTGTGCAGTTTGAGGCTTCTATGTTTGATTCTGCAAGCAGTTTAACAGGCTCAGGGCTATACAGCAACAATCATATCAACTTGACTTTGATATCTATTTATTCCACTGAAATTAACATTACACTGTGGCAAATATCTGTTATTCCAATCTCCACAGATAAATACTGCAAGATGGAGATCTCAATCCCACCCTTCACAAATCAGCAACTCAGAATGCTGCATGGCTAACTAGGTCTGGGCATTCTTAGGGACTTTCATCAAGCCTCCTCATACTGTGCACATTCTGAATGATAAAGCATTTTTATGACAAGAAGGATAAAACAACACTTTCCCTCAGGCTTGGTAAAATACATCCATGTGTCTTCACAATGCAGCAAGAGATGACCTGTGCTCTAACTACACACTATATACGAACTGTTTAAGTCAAAAACTGTTGTAGTCTACACCTTGCCTGTTGTAGTCTGTCTCCCATGATATTTACCAGACTTGTGCTGACTGTAACTCTGCTGGGAAGAGTCATTTAAGTCATCCCTGCCTACTCTGTACCCATCCATATAATCATCCTGCCACCAAGGGCTCTGCTGAATCAATCTCCTACTGCCTAACTGTTTGTGTACAAAGGAAGAAACACCTGACCCCACCTGGACAAGAACTTGACACAACAGAGATACTGCCGATCTATCAACCCATCTCCTGCAAACTTTCAGGTAAGTTCAAGTCTTTACACAAACCACATCCATTTATAATGCTTATTACAAATCAGCCAGTATACGTGAGCCCCTCTCTGCAGTCTCACCAGCATAAAAGGCACTTAAAAACCATCTCCATAAGATAGTTTGAAGTCACACAAGTGATACTGAGAAATTACCAGTTCCATTCTTACTAAAAATGTATCAGCCATTTGGATCTTTTTAATTGTTCCAGTAAACACGGACAACATTAACTATCAGATTCTGATGGAATGCTTTACTACTACTCTGAAATTCAAACTGGCTTCCAATCAATAGTGGCAAAGACAATTATTTTTGCTTAGTCCGTGTTGAATAAACATTCTGAAATTCACACCCCGTAAGAGAGAAATTTTGCAGAAACTGTGATGGGATACAAAAGAAAGCTGGCAGAATGGTGAGTTCTGTTAGTGGTGCTTTCAGCATCTGTCCTTTCCTGTTCTGAGTGCAAAGTACCCATCTAAAAGAACTTCGAGCCTTACTCCCAGGTTTTCTCAGCTGTTGATCCACAGCTGGGCACTCGCCCAGAAAAGAAGCTTTAGCAGCTGGAACTCACTTGTGCCACTGCATGAGCTTTCAAGGGATTTGCAGAAATACTAGCGTTGGCCAGATATTATAAAAGAGTAACTGCTGACCCATGGATAGCCTCTGCCACTGCTACTGGTACTCTGTCTTTCCTTCACATGTCTTTCATGTTTGCAGCTTTCCAAAGTTTTTCACACAATTAAAACCATGAGTGTTTTAACAGGCTGCAGTTTAAATGGGCTAAACATACTATTTTAAAGGCAGATTTTCATTAATGTTTCCTAAAAAAAAAAAAACAAACAAAAAAAAAACAAATAAGAAACAAGAAAAGAAACAATGAAAGAAGAAAAAATCTTGAAAGCCCAAACGTTTCTCTTTATCAGAATGTATTTTAGGTCCAGTTCTGTTCCCCTCCCCCTTGGAAACCTAAAGAAAAATCTTTTAAGTTTTTTCTTAGGGAACCTTTATGCATTATACAAAAAAAGTGCACAAAGTCCTTTTTCCAAAGCACATACTCATTCCATCTCCATTGCAACTCTTTTCCACATAAGCATTATTTAACCCACTGCATGCCTAAATGAAGTAGATCATAATCACTTTAGAGTAAAATACAAGCACGGCAGTGGAATATACTATCTCTTACTTTCACACCTGCTAGAAGCTTTTGGTAGTCTCACTAAACTTAAAGGCTGTTCCAATCCTAGTTAGCTGAGCAAACCAGAATACTAAGCACAAGACCAGAAGCTAAGCACGACCAGAATACAGGAATTTCTGCATCGTCACCGCCTTCTTCCTAACTTGGGTCAACTTGACCCACTGGCTGCATCTGGTGGTGCATCTGGAAAACGTCTGTCAAGAAGAACAAACTCCTAGAACTATCAGTCTTTTGTTTAGTAGTACTAGAACTCTCCGAAGTTTTTCCTGGGGCCCTTTAGGGGCCCTTGGCAATGGAAACACTGAAAAGTAAAGGGAAATGAGTTCTGAGTATCAACACATGTACTGTGCTGGGGAAGAAGATGGACTTTACATGCTCGAGGGGACATGGAGGCAAGTCAGAGAAGCGGAGACAAGGCCTATTTTTTGGCCAGTTCACACTAACTGCCACATCCCACGTCCCGCCCTACACTCTGGACCTGGTCCAGCACCAGGATAAGCGATAAGGAGCAGCAAGGGCCCTCTAATCCCACAGCAGTAAGCCCGGGAGAGCCTCGTTTCCTCCTGGAAGGCAGCGTCCGCACGCCCTGGGGACCGAGAGGGCGGGATGCGGCCGGGGCGAGGGCCGAGGAGCCTCTGCCCAGCGGCTCGGGGCTGGGGCCCGGAGCCGGGCGGCGCGTTCTTACCAGAAGCCAGTGCTCCTCCAAAAGTGCTGCAGGGCCCGCTCGGCTCGCCGGGCATCCACGTACACCTCGTACGCCGTGGAGCCCGCGCCCAGCGGTACCAGCAGCAGCCACAGCAGCGGCCCCATGGCGCCGCGAGGGCCGCGGGGCCGGGGAGCGGGGCCCCACCGCCGCCCGCCGCCGACGCGCCAGGGCACGCCCAGGGGCCCCGCGGCCCCCGCCCTCCGAGCCCCGCGGCCGGGGGGCTCCTACCGGCCGCGCCGCTCCCGAGCCGCAGCGCTGTGGCCGCAGTCGCGGCGCCGCCGGTTCCCGGGGCTCTCCCGCGGGCAGCGCCGCGGGGCGGCTGCGGCTCACCCGCGCCCCACACGGGGGCGGTGCGCACCGCCACGCCCGCGCTCCCTGTGCCAGGCCCGGGAAGGCCGCGGTGACGGGAGCGGAACAGCCCTCCTTCCCCGGAAAAGCGTAGGGGCAGGGTGGGAGCTGTGTCCGCTGGCTACGTGTAAACCGATTTATTGATCTCGGTATTTCGAAGAGCAGCTTGCGCTCTCAGCCCAGAAAGCCAGCTGCATCTGGGCTGCATCCAAAGCAGCGTGGGCAGCAGAGCGAGAGGGGGGATTCTGCCCCTTTGCTCCCCTCTGGTGAGACCCCCCCCCCCCCGGAACCCTGCATCCGGCTCTGGGATGCACTACAGGAAGGACGTGGAGTTGTTGGAGCAAGTCCAGAAAAGGGCCGTGAAGTTTTCAAGGAGACCGAAGAACTTCCGGTACACAGGCTGCAAAAGTCGTGGCTGTTCAGTCGTAGAGAATATCAGATACAAACTGAAAGACGAGAAGTGTAGCTCAGTTATTAGGAAGAAATTCTTCACTGTGGAGGTGGTGAGATGCTGGAACAGGTTGCCCGGGGGGTTGTGGTGCCCCCTGGCACTGTTCAAAGCCAGGCTGGACAAGGTCTTGAGCAAACCAGTCTAGTGGGATGTGTCCCTGCCCATGGCAGAGGGATGTTTGGACTAGATGATCCTGAAGGTCACTTCCAGCCCTTAACATTCTATGATTCCATGATTCTATGAAGAGCTTTAAGTGTGATTTGTCATGCACAGCCTGCAGCTTGATTCTCTAAATGCTTGTTTGCTACCATGTATACCTGAAGAGTTTTCCATGAGGTAGTACTCTTGTCTTTAGGATCATTCTCGTTTACCTGTTGTGCCTTCAGGAATCTTACCAAGCCTTCCAGGCAAGGAATCCAGCTCTATGCTGCTAGCTGCGCCCCGAGCTGAGACAACAGCTGCCTTTGGGTGAGTGCTGCTGTCTGGGCTTCAGTGAGGGCTGGTGGCATTTTGCCTGCCAGAGAGGGTGATCCATGAGAGGAGGGCACACACCCAAGCTGGCTCTGTGGTTAGCCTTCCCTTCAGAGGGATAGATTGGAGGAGATTAACAGCTTACAACCAGACACCATACAGTGATTTTTTGCTTATTAACACTAACCCTGCCCCTCTCTCTCTGAAAGCGGGGAAGGTTCATTGTGGGGCCAGCACAAGATGCCAGCAGTTTGAGCATCTAGTTGTGATGGACATGGCGAGGAACCAACAGCTCCATCCCCAGTCAAAGACTTGGACAAAAATTTTAGCAAAAAGCCGTTTTCAAGGGAGAAATGCCCTGAAGCCCATAGGTTCTACCACAGACCAGTCCTTTTGACATAAGGAAGGCTTGACCCTTGGAGACCAAGCTGACTTTTCCTCAGAGACTGCTAAAACAGAACTGTTGCATTCAGTTTGGCTGATTTCAAAGTCCAATCTGGAAGACAAGGTGTCAAACCAACGCTATGCTCTTTTTGGCCAGGAAACTTTGGCTGTCCTCAGGCATGTTGTATAAAGTCCTGAAACACCACAAAGCCATGCATGTAAAAATGGTGCTGTGTTGACCTTTTAGAGAAGTCTCTCTCACAGCTCCAGGAAAGTCTGTTCCCTGGGAGTCTGACAAGAACATGACCTCCAGAGCTTTCCAGGAAGGTCCTTCTCAGAGATTGGGCTAGGGGCCAAAGGGAATGTCCCCCTTGTTTTCTACAACTTATCCCAAGGCATGGGCAAGTGCTACATGTAGCACACTGGCCACACACCAGGCCTGAATTTGCGTGGCAGAAGCGAAGTAAAACCCCTGCTAAAGGCTCCATCACCCACAGGTTTCTCTTCCATGTCCAACAAAGCAGCTAATAAGATTTTGTAAGGTACTTTTGAAGAACTGTAGTTGCCCACAAGAAATCTTTTCTGCTCACCACAGCTGCTCTGGTGCCTCCTGCCAGGGAAAGAAAATCCATCAGAATTATCTGTACCCTGTGAAGGAGCCCAGTACACCTCTGTTCCTAAAACATATGAGGGCTGCTACAGGGAGAGCAGCTGGGAGCATATGGCTTGTGTTTTCCCAATCACAGTAGTCAACTGAATCAACATGTTCTGGCAGCATTTGCAGGTCAGATGCCAGGTTACACTGTGAAACTCCCTTGCCTGCTCTGCAATCCTTTCAGTCCTCTTCCAGGGGCAGCACAAATGCCAAGATTACCTCAGATTACCTCCAACACACAGTTTGCCAGGTTTAAAAATCTGATTCATAGCTAAACCCATATGCTTAGGTTTCTGTGAGCATGGTTCTAGAGACAATCAGGCAGAGCCATGATAAAAACCTTTGTCAGGGTGACCAAGTGAAAAAGGTTCCCCTTTTTGCTTTGACTTTCTGCTCCTCGAGGGCTGGGAAGTACCCAGCAGCAGTTTTCTATGTATCATTTTACCAGTGAGATTCCCCACAGCTGTCACTCCCATCCAAAGTACACTTGTGGGGATTTTACCACAGCCTTCTCCCATCTCCCTGCAAAGACTGAGTGAGAGCTCTTCCTGTGCTGAGGCATTCCTGAGGAGGCACAAAGGCATGAGGAATGGAGAGCAGCACTGTTCACTGGCCCTTTCCAGTATATTGAGGCTGACCCTTCCCAGCTGTCTGGCCAGCTTAAAATCCTCCAGTGTCTCAGACTGGGGAGATGAGAGATGTACAGCCTCTTACTCCTAAACTGAATCATTCTTCTGAGAAAGAGTGCTTAAGGCATTTAACCCCAACAGTTCTCCCGGCAGCATCCCTGCAGATGTTCTGAGAGCATTCTGGGCTCCTTCAGACACATGAAAGAGCTGGTAAATCCTGCTGCATTTTCTTTCTTTGTGAAGAGGTACCTGCACAATGCACGGGAAATTTGGTTGTATGTGTTGAGGGTGTCTGTGTGTCTGTGTGTCTGTGTGAGCTGTGAATGTGTGTGCTTTTCTGTTCAGATGCCTCCAGCTAATTTAGTACTTAATTGAATTATAAACTTGGCTTCAAAGAGCATCCATGGAAATGTCAAGATGGCTTTGTCACACAGCCATCTCATGCCACATGGCAGGAAAAAGACTTTTGCTATAGCATATGGAACTTGAAGCCTAGAAAATCATCTGGAGTTATCTGGATATTTTTGTAATAACTAACTACTGTTGTAATTCACTAATTCTTGGTGAGGCTTTCCAAGGTTTATGACAGCTTTTGCTTCTTGGATAACTTCACATTCCCACATGGTGGCAGCTGGTGTTTGGACAGAGAGATTTGGCTGAATAGTCTCAAGTTTCATATTATATCTAATCCAGTCTAACCAAGACTTCTGTCCTGCTCTTCTTCCCTGCCACTGTTTGCCTGTTGCTGCTGTTTCCCATGTGTCAGGTCCAACATCAAGGAAGGTAAAAGGGGGACAATTCATCTAGCTCACTGCCTGGGAAGCATCTCCTTTTTTGATTCAGCTTGTTTTCTTTTGCAGAGACATGACACTGTGTAGCATGGTGGGACACAACAGAAGAAGCGCAGGGACAGAGGTAGGAGGGAATGAGACCGGCCCTGACTGAACTGCCTGCTGGTAGACTGGAGAAGGCATAGCATGAAATTGTGCTCCAGCTCATGCATCTTCATGGCTTCCATAGCATGGTCAGCCTTGTAAAATCCAACTCTGAACTGATTCTGTTTCTTACAGGACTGTGGCAACTCTATACGCCCATGTCAATCACCAAACTGCCACTGCACTCATAATATCTCTGCAACATACTAAAGGTATCAGACATCCATATCTCACATCAGAAGTCTTATCAGCAGCACAGGATGGATCTTAGTTCTGCTTTTCTTGTCGGCGGCTTGTTTACAAAGCTCAGCTCTGACAATGTTGCAGCTTTTACCCATGACCTGGTGGGTTTTGTGAGCCCTAGCTTTCTTTCTTCCTCAATTTATCTCCAGCTTTTGGGATGCATAGTTGTAGTTGAACTGGATGTGGCCTGCAGCTGTCTGTTGTCTTTTCTCTCAGTGGGACAGTTCTATGCTGCCTCCAGATGTACAGTACCTGTAGCACTAAGTTTCTGCCACAGGATGTGCAGGTTGCAGACAGTTGTAATACCTGCTCCCTGGTGGTGATTGCCTGTGCTAAACTTGCTTTTCTTGCAGTGATCAGCCCCAGACAAGCTGCGCATGATGCAGAAACATGGATGCATTCCTGAGGGAGCCTGGAAGCTGGAAGGTGCCTGGAACATATCATGCTAGAGTTGTACGGGATTTTGAGGGTTGGTGATTTGTATAGGAGAGAAGAGGGTGCATTACTCTGCTGTAGGGTGTAATGTGCTCTTTCCTTCCAAGGGCTTCACATTTTCAGTTTCTGCTTATTTCCTGGTGGGATGCTATAATTTTTTTTCCATCTCCCACTTTTGGTCTAGATACAATTCTGACAAGTTTCAGAAGTGTTTTGTGGCTTTTCCAGTAGAGTTTCTGGACTTCATGGCTAAGGTGGAGTTGTTCTGTGCCCTTAGGAGACCAACTGCTGGTATACAATGTCTCGGTTGATGCAAACATACTCAGAGTGATGGAAATACTTCTCAGCCCTTTACAAGTGCTTTTCTCATCATTATGTAGTTTACCCAAGAGGTGGGCAGGAAGTCTTGGTATCACCTCTGCTCATTACAGCAAATTTAACAAGTATTATGTGAATGCTTGAAATTTTATCCATGTGCATATCTCTAATATCCCAAAGCTGACTACATTCAAGGCCAGGATTTGACATCTTCCTGCCTTTGTGATACCTCAGTATATTTCATTCAGTGCATATAGCCTAGGGTTATTTCTTAAATACTCTCTCATTTTTCCAAGGACATGGACCTTATCATCCAGATGTCACCTTCCATTCCACCACGATTGAATGTGACTCAAGGGGATTGTTTTGCTGCAGTTCACTACTGTAAAACTATTATGTCATCAGATGAAACCTGGTACATCTAATTCTGTCATTATGACTCTTAGGCTGAGGGCTTCACATCAGCCTGACAGTGTGTTGTCTCAGGGCTTGTCTTGGCCTGAGATTGTTTTAGCTGTGGTAGCAGCAGTTTGATAGTTGTGTGACTGCTTTCTACATTTTTTTTAGCTTAGCTCTGTGAATAGCATCCAGGGTAAAATGTGACAGGCGTCAGCAAGGGCTAGCTTATCCCTGAGGAAACTGGCACCTCATCACCAGCCCTGTTCACTTAGCAGTGCTCCTCAGTTCAGAGGAGCAAGGTGGGTGCTGAGCGACAAATGCGGTCAGCCTAGAGTCCAGGTCATTAAATTGTACCAGGCAAGTATCATGACAGGACAACTCTGGGGCCAAACTGGGAAGTCAGACTATGAATCAGAGTGTAGATCAAAGATCTACACTCTGGCCAGATGTAGGCAGTGCTGAGATCAACACTCATGCAAGATAGCTTGGGTAAGTCGAAGCCCCTCTGAAATGGGGCTCCTGGGCTGAAAGGAGAAAGTTGTGTTGCAAACAGTGACATTATTTAGTTCTCATAGATAGAAGGGACTGCTGTAAAGATGCTCTTCTTCTACTGGGTTAAGTACCAGTTCCTCCACTTCAGGAGGATTGGGATGTTGGGCCTGAGGCTAGTATGTATTCCATCTGCACTTAACTTGGTGCAGAAATAAATCTGAAATATTTTACTGCCAGTTATAAAATTCTGGATTTGCTCCACTGTCCCTGAGGAAAGAGGAACACTATGGCTGAGTGTCAAAGTTTAGATGGGAACTACTGAAAGCAAAACAGATTTTATTAACAAATGATCCAAAATAGCCCCAAATGGCAAGCACACTACAGTGACCAAGAGCCTACATTTGATGAAGAAATTGGCATGCCAAGGACTCAGTGTGATACCCACTTACTGCCTGGGGAGAGCTTGTGTCCTCCCTGACCCTTAGGACTTGGAAGGACAATGGCAGGCTAAACTTAGAGACAAGGGATAGATAGTAGGAATTTAATATGTATCAGTCTCACTCTTATTTTCAGAGTGTTGATTTTACCATAACTGAACCGAAGCTATTGACCTTCTGTATTTTAGTTAGACTGTGGAGACCCTAATTAGACTAACAATAAATTCTGAGCTCCACCTGTATTCCCTTTTGCCCATACCAAAATTTATTTTAGAATGTAGGAAGAGTGTTGTAGAGCTACCAGAGAGAAAGGCATTGATGTTAATGGCAGTCACATCTGTTATGGCTGGAGTCAGGTAGAAGAGAAGCAGCACTATGTTGGTTAGCTGAGGATGATAAACTGCCTCGCATCCTTCTAAGAAGCCGCCTTTTCTCCTCAGTTCCCTTTTTGGCTGCAACAGCTCCTCAAGGTAAAAATTACCATGTATTTGTGTGGCACCCCACATTTCTTTTACAACTCCTTTAGGGCCCCTTGGTGGAATGAGGATTTACATATATTTACCTATGGCCAGAGCATGTTCCGCCACTTGCTTTGAGGAAGGGAGGCTGAGTGTGGAGGAAAGAACAGATTTATCCCTCAAGCCCCAACAGTCTTTGATACTGTCTTTGCTCCTAGAACTGGCATCAGTACACAGAGGGGACAGAGCATGAGGAGTTGATTTCCACAGCTTGTTCTGCCAAGATAATTTGAAAATAAATCAGGGTAGACAACATCAACTGTTCTTCCCTTGTTTATCCAGGTCTTTGTTTCATTGTTGAAGGCGGTCAGGTTGGTCAAGCATGGCTTCCCTTTAGTGAATCCAGGCTGACTGCTCCTGACCACCCTCTTGTCATCCATGTGGATGGCCTTATTTCAGAATGAGGTGTTCCATCACCTTTCCAGAGACTGAGGTAAGGCTGACTGGCTAGTAGTTCCCTGGGTCCTTATTCTTGCTCTTTTTGAAGACTGGGTGAGATTTTCTGTCCTCAGGCAACTCTCCTGACCACTGTGGCTTCTCAAAGATATAGGGTATAGTTGTAGGAAAAGATCACACTGCAACTCTTTGATACCTTATGCATTGGGTCTGGATGAGAAGGGGTGGTGGATATTTTATCCACTGTCAGCACTTTTCTTCTGCATGTTTCGGGATAGCTGAAGACCAAAAGGGAAAGTTTCAAATTCTGTTGTTCAGCAGCGGCAGTGCTGTGTGCTACCATGCAAAGAACATTAACAAGTGGACCTTTCTCAGCACTGGATTACACTTCACAGTACTAAACAAGTGGTAGCTGGGCATCTATGGTTACAGTTTCCACATACTCCCAAATGCTACAAGTCATGCAGCTTTTATTTTGCAGCTGATCGAGATGGAATATTTATTATTTATATAGCTAGTTTTAATTAATCAGTTAACTTACCATTTGCCATACTGCTCTGTAAACAGAATCCAAGAAACTTTTTTTTTTTTTTTGTGAATTAGAATTAAAATCCTGTGTATTAAGTGTGATAGCAAGTTTTGGAAATCTGTGATGCTGGTTGTGCTAGTACAAAAGATGACTTACAGATGGAACTTCAGGTTCATGTTAGATGAAGTCAACAATTAATAAATACATATTTGGAAGTCTGCCCCCAAAATGGAAAGGCAAGGATATACACATCCTCACTTGTTTGTTCCACAGGACATGGATTGTAACTGATGGTTTGTGTGGGCTGTGGAGAGGCAGAGGCAAAAATAATAACAAATCAAAGAGTCCTCTAGAAAAATCAGAATAGCCACTCTGTGAGTCCTCTGAAAAGCTTACACTGGCACTTTTGTCTAAACAAGTCAACCCAGATGTACTCAGTTAAAAATATATCTCCTTTATAAAGCTATTTGCTACCTCGACACCAAGTGTAGCTGTAATTTCTGTGTTAGATTCCTGTGGCTATCACGTGAGCTTGTGAGTCAACCCATTAGAAGCTTTTCCAGTTATTAACCATGCCAATAACTGAGAACATAAGTACTCTCACAGCACTGTGCTTGTGAAGCAAGTAAAGAAAGCTAAAGGCACTGAGCCACTACCGCTTTCAAAACAAGGAATAAAGATGTTTTCCTCTGCTTTCTCAGCTTCATTGCTTTTAACCAGTTAACCAAAGTTAAAAAAGAAATGTTCTTTCATTCTACTGGTGCTACAGCAAACCTATGGTTTGTCTCTAATCCCTTTTATGGCTATCTCATATAAGTCCTAATAAATGTTTAATTCCTTACTAAAGTCTTCCATTAAAGATTCACTTAATTTCTGGGAGGCACAGGGCCATCACAACTAACACGTATCATTTGTTTGACAGTTTTATGGTTCAGCTGGAACAATTTGCTGAGCTGTCCATCAGTATCTTCCCTGTAGCTTTGCAGCCTTTCTATTTTAGTCATGAACTGTAGAACAGAGTAACGGGCCACTGAGTGATACTTAGAAACTGAAGGAATAAAGCTCAGAAAAGCCACTGGAAATACTTTGCCTAATAATTTATTATGTTGTTTTAGTTGTTTTGCAAGGTTTAATGCTAGTACATTAGAAGAGGAGCTGTGCTTCAGAGACATCTTCTCAGTAGTGCAGGACTTGCAATATTTTTGTTTCATGGGTTTACACAGTTCTCTCCATCAAGAAGTCACACTAATTGTCAGTTCTCTGAAGCTGTAGGGAGGGGTGACAGATACCACTGCTGTGTTAGCATGGCCTTGGCAGTGCACTGTGAAAGGCTGGTGAAAGCCTTTCTGTGCTCTCCCAGTGTTTGGGCATCATCTGATAAGGCACAGAAGGAGGAAGGAAGATATATCAACACCTTCAGCTGCTGGGAAACTCTGCAGGTGCATTGCCTTGCAGGACCAGAACAAACCTATGCCTTAAGCCCTCCAGAGCTGGGCAGTCGCAAACTGTCTGTCATATGGCTGTGCATCTGCGTTAGGTACTTACATATAAGTCTTTGACATATGTCCTCCCCTGTCTTAGACTCATAACATACCTTGTGTCTTGATAGATTTACCTGTGGTCACAGGTGTACACGAGCCATTAATAAATGGTGACAGTTTGTGATAACATTCCCATTTCAGTGTGATTACAAATGATAGTGAAGAATATTAATGGATAGCTTTTCATACAGCTTCTCCATGAAGCCCGTTCTTCCACAGGAGCAATGACCAGTCTCAGGGAAACAGCCTCTTCCCAGCTGCTTCACCATTTGATAGAGTGCTCTCTACAGGCTTTTTGCAATGGCAGGAATCTGCTAAAATGCACAGCACTGTCATGTGAAAACACCAGGGTTTGCACCTCAGGCTTATGGCCATGCTTAGCCTGATGCACAGTGAGAAAACAAGTAATCCTGAAATTATGTGAGCACAGTGGTACCCAAGCTAAAGTAAGATGGACTTGTTGCATAGCTTGAAAGATTGTTGCTGTGCTTGCCCACGGGTTTCCATTCAAAGAGTAGGTGTCAGTTACAATTGTGGGTAGAAATGAATGGGAAATCTTGTGATGTAAGGTTTTCTCATTTGCACAGTGCAGGAGTGGGTGTGCTCAAGTTAACTGAGTACTCTTTTTCAGGGAAAAGAACACTTAAAATAATGCATGTTAAAATGGGCTGGTTTTGAAGATCACACAACATATTAAAAGAGACCACAAGGTCATTCTGCTTCAGGGGTTTGCAGCTGCTTCCCACACAGAACATGTGAATACTTCTGCACAAGTTAGAATTCCAAGTTTTACCTCCTTCTAAAAATGGACTACTAAAGTCATTGAACTGGAGCATAACTGCTTTCCTCTAGAGCCCAAAGCACATTTAGCAGCTCAGCAGATATGAGCATTGCACACTTACTTGGGATTTTATGGATATGTGCATCTGTACCATTACATTCTGATGTGCGGCCTAATCTGGGCAGAAAAGCACTATTGGAGGGATGAGATTAACACAGTGCATCCATTTCAAGTAGTCCTTGCACTCATCCTTCCCTATCCATCGACATGATTAGTAAAAATGTATATGTGTGCACAGACACAAACACACAGATAGGTACTCCTCTTACCAAGAGAGTCAACTCTCAGTTTCTTGTCAATCAGTGGTTACTGTCTGCGAATGGGTCTCCTTAGAGTGATGACATCCAAAATTATCCTTTTTCTACATGGTGGCTTAATTTTTCTTCATAGGGCATATTTTGCTGCTCCCAGATTTCCATCTGACTAAATCTTGTATTTTCCAAACCAGATCTTTTTCTTTGGCTTGTATTTTGCAAACTTCAACCATACTGATAAAAATTTCTTCACAGTTGTTGGACTTTTTTGGTTGAAGGTGGAAGGATGAAACAAACTATAGTAGCAAGAGAAACAAAATGGAACTGACAAATATCTTTGATAGCTACTTATGTAAGAAGTAACAAAGTGTTCTGTGGGTATAGCAAGGCAGTAAAATCTAGAGGTGTTTATGAGACTGACTTTGAATTTTAATAATTTACCCTTCCTAAAACTAACCATTTTCTTTTCAAGAGATCTATCTTCAAAAACTTCACAAATTAGAATTTAAACACAAATTATTTTACCTGAATAATTTCTGCTGGCCACAGAGGTGACCAAGAAAAATGAGGTGCTCTTTGCAAAAAACATGTTTCATTTAATTTTTTGCTTTCTTGCAAACTTTGACCTTTTCTGAATTACAAGGCTGCTAGCCGTCTCTAATCAAGGGGATCCTGTTGGCTGAGCCAGCAACACTTTAGTTCCTGCAGATGTTAGCTGTCATTGCTTCATTGCTGCTCACTTCTCATGGGTCTGCTCAGGGAATTTCACCTTCTGCTTTTCCTTGTCAAGCTGCAGCTCATTGACAATGTAAAATACCTCAGACATTCACTGACACATTCTTGCTTGGTGCTGATGTTTGACATGGTACCAACACACTGTGTTGCCCAGTTGACACTGTGTGTCAGTTTTTCCTCTTCATCATGTCTTCCCCCTACTGCATTTGCATTTGTGGCCCTGGAACCTTTTAACTGAATTTGCACCCTGAATCCAGGGGGTATCCATTCAATTTTAATTTACCTTCTTCACCTTTGATTCAAAACTGCTGCGTCTTCTGTAGTATAAATGAATGACAGTTGAAATTTGCCCTTTTATGCACATTCCATCTCCAACACATGCTCTGACTTCAATTATATCTTCATATTTACATCCCTCTTTAAGCAGGTAATGCAGAATAATTTAAGATGCTTTTAATACTGAATGCTCTGACAAAAAACAAAGCACAATACTTAGTTACAGCTCTCAGCTGCCCAACTCTATTCATGATTGTCATCATATGTTTTGCACCAATTTTTACTTCATTAGATACTAGTATAGATGAGTTATGTCCTCAAATACCATAGATGTACAATATTACTTGTACAATGCCTTAAGGTGTTTGTCATCTAAAGTTGATATAGGACTTGCTGCACAGCCTCTGGAAGTCTGCAAAGGAATTGTCTTTTTTTTCCTCACTTCTGTCACCCAATTTTGTCCATGAAAACAAGCAATTATTCTCATTATTCATGTAAGTCTACCCTGATTATTATCTATCTGAATGTCTTCCTTGTTACTGTCTTTGTTTCAAATTTTAGAGGATGTTCAGTGGTACAAGCATACAGTGAATGGATTCTGTGCCAGTCTCAGAGCCTAGAGAAGATCTGAGATGCGAACTTTGTTATCTTATTGTGCCAGATGAAACAATGGGAGGTAAAAGGGTGGGATCTAGCTAGCCCAACCTAAACCACCCCGAAGGCAGAGTTAGCTAGTCCCTGCAGAACAAGCACTGAGATGTCTCTGTCTGAAGTCTCTGCAGTGGCCATTCTTCTACTGATGGCAGAGAAAGCCTTGCAAGGGATGCCTCATTTCTGTATAGCTAGAGCTAGATGGAATGAATCCCCATTAATCAGATTATCTACTTCTGCCTGAAGCAAAGACAGGAATATCTCAGCACTGCCTAAACCTAAAATTTCATCAAAAAGACTGTGGCACTGGCAACACATAACCAAATACTCCTGGTCTAATCCTAAGACTATGTACAAAACTTGAAGCCTTTCCCCTTTAGACATTGCCTTTCAGAATAGCAGCCAGTGGCAATAATTTTGTAACTAAAGCAGATGATGTTTTAAATTAATGTTTCCACTTCCTCCCTCTCTCACTCACAACACCAATTATGAGGTGGCTGATACTCCTTCCAAAAGCTTTTTCAAACAGAGCACAAAAGAAAAGATGGTTTCTGACCATAATGACATCAGGCTTTCTCTTAGACTTTTTGCCCAGAGGCACAAGAGGTATTGATGGCTCAGCCTGTCCTAGAAACGTCAGAATGCATGAGGTTCACAAAGCCATGCATTAAATGAAGTGTACAGGACTCTGTAGCTGTCAGACATTAATTTAACAAAAATAAAGCTTTGCTATATAAAGAAGAGTCAGTCAATTTCGCTGATGGCCTCCTGCCTCCTGGACTAATACAAAGTTATCCATAAGGAGAGAGGGACAAGTCCACTGACCTACCCAGAACAGGATCTTGCCACTTAGTTCTTGTTCACCTAAATGCTTCCATTTGTGCCTTCAGTTACAAAATGGCTGTTTTCTTGGCAGGATTGCTCTTCACAAAACAGAGGATAGGTGTTACCTTTTTTCTTTCTGAATTACCAGGAGATTTGGATCTTAATTCATTATCCATTTAACTGGAATGGGCTGCTAGTCTCCTATAGCAGACTTGAAGTGCTCTGCTTCCAGATGCAAACTTAAGCTAGCACCAAAAAGGTTAAAAACTCTCAGGACCTCTGTAGCTTCGGTCACTTACACTGCGGTGTCTTCGTTCTTTATGCTGCTGCCGATTTACATTCTGTCAGTCCCACAGCACTCTTTTTCTCAGCACACCTTATTTGAGAGCCATCAATTAAGTACAGAAATAAGTTTTTAAAAGGATTAAAAGTATTCTTTGCTTAAAAAATGGATTTTTGTCTGAGTGGTTCTGCTTATAGAAGGATGGCAGCATTTTCTAAGGATAAAAGAGTCCTCTCCCTCTCCCTCATATAAATCAACTGGCAGCTGAAATATTTTGCAGAGGATATGTCATGATGAGATTTCATGAGAGATGTCACTTGGCTGCTTGCTCTTCTGAGAGTGTTGTATGTCACTGCAGTCATAGCATGTTTCCCCTTGCCAGGAGCTCTGGTAGGGAAGTTTAGGTTTGGCCAAATGTTTCTTTAGTTCATTCTTTGCAATTTGCCTAAAAGGAAATTAAAATTTCATCTGAGAATCTGCATGATTTTTTTGTAAACTGTAGGTTAATAGTTTGGGCTATTTAAAACAGCACTACTAAGCATGTCAGCACAATCTGAGTGCAAGTTCTATGGCACAGTGCAGACTTAATTTTAGCACTAAGATAACCAGTTTCTCTTTCAAAGAGATCGAAATTCTTCAGACACTTGCAGCAGTTCCTTCTGGAGTGGAAGAATGTCCTCTCTGAATAATACTGACAAAAATCTCACCTGGTGGGAAATCCAAACACATTTAATGTGCTTTATTGCATGTTAAGGACATCAGTGCTGCTCTAAATCTTTGTGTTTTGATTGGTTTTCATGGAGTCTATAGAAAAACATTTACACAATTTCTCAGTTCTGCATGGAATCATAACAGGACTATTGAGGTCTGACTAAGTTCCTGCCTGTTTCTGTTGTTGATTTTCCTCTAAAATTTTTCAAGAACTTGTATCTATAATTTTTGCCAGAAGGACTCCTCCTGACAAATTTCCAGTGAAGTCTGATGAAAAAGAGAAAAAGAGGCCTATTTTCAGATGAAATTATGATTGTGAATATGTCTCACTTTCCAGAAAGTATGTCTTAGTGGTTCATGCATTGAAGCCCACATTTTCATATTCAGTTTTGGCTGACTCCCTTGATTGCTCAGCACTTTGGCTGTTCCAGTTGTTCATGTGACCACTGAGCACCTCCTTTTCACAGAATCACGGAATCACAGAAGTTCAAGACTGGAAAAGACCTATAAGATCATCAAGTCCAGCC
Source organism: Ammospiza caudacuta (assembly GCF_027887145.1). Lineage (NCBI taxonomy): Eukaryota > Metazoa > Chordata > Aves > Passeriformes > Passerellidae > Ammospiza > Ammospiza caudacuta. The sequence goes on from NC_080632.1 coordinate 23,795,140, forward strand.
GATGTTCTAACTGTTCAACTAGATCATGGCAGCAAGTGCCACATCCAGTCTTTTTTTGAATTCTTCAAGGGATGATGACTCCACCACCTCACTGGGTAAATGATTCCAGTATCTGACCACTCTTTCTGTGAAATATTTCCTTCTTAATTCTAACTTACATCTCGCTTGACGCAGCTTGAGACTGTGTCCTCTTGTTCTATCTGTTGTCGCCCGGAGAAAGAGACCGACCCCCAGCTCACCACAGCCACCCTTCAGGAAGTTGTAGAGAGCGATGAGGTCGCCCCTGAGTCTCCTTTTCTGCAGGCTGAACAACTCCAGATCCCTCAGTCGCTCTTCGTATGGCTTGTGTTCCAAGCCCCTTATTAGTCTCGTTGCCCTCCTCTGGACACGCTCAAGTAACTCGATGTCCCTCCTAAAGTGAGGGGCCCAGAACTGGATACAATACTCCAAGTGAGGCCTCACCAGTGCCGAGTACAGGGGAAGAATGACCTCTCTGCTCCTGCTGGCCACTCCATTTCTGATACTGGCCAGGATGGCATTGACCCTCTTGGCTACCTGGGCACTGCTGGCTCATATTCAATCGACTGCCAACCAGCACCCCCAGGTCCCTTTCCACCTGGGCACTGTCCAGCCATTCCGTCCCCAGCTTATATCGGTACAGGGGGTTATTGTGGCCGAAGTGCAATACTCGGCACTTGGACTTACTGAAGCTCATCCCGTTTGATTCTGCCCATGCGTCTAACCGTTCCAAGTCTCTCTGGAGAGCCCTACACCCCTCTAGCAGATCTACACTCTTTCCCAATTTAGTGTCATCAGCGAATTTACTAATAAAAGACTCTAAGCCCTCATCCACATCGTCAATAAAAATATTGAACAGAACTGGCCCCAACACAGAGCCCTGAGGGACACCACTGGTGACTGGTCGCCAGCCGGATGTGACACCATTCACCACCACTCTCTGGGCCCGGCCATCCAGCCAGTTCTGAACCCAGCAAAGGGTATTCCTATCCAGACCACGGCCAGCAAGTTTGTCTAGGAGTATGCTATGGGAAACAGTGTCGAAGGCCTTGCTGAAATCCAGAAAAACAACATCTACAGCCTTCCCTGCGTCCACTATCCGGGTTACCTGATCATAAAAGGTGACCAGGTTAGTCAGACATGATCTACCCCTCCTAAATCCATGCTGGCTGGGTCTGATACCCTGGCCGTCCTGCAAATTTTGCATGATGGCACATAATATAAACTGTTCCATTATTTTGCCAGGTGTAGAGGTCAGGCTGACTGGTCTATAATTGCCAGGATCTTCCTTTGCACCCTTTTTGTGAATGGGTATCACATTGGCCAGCTTCCAGTCATCCGGAACCTCACCAGTAATCCATGACTGTTGGTAAATGATAGAGAGTAGCTTTGCAATCTCATTTGCCAGCTCTCTCATTACCCTGGGGTGGATCCCGTCTGGTCCCATAGATTTATGAATATCCAAGGATTTCAATAGTTCTATAACAGCCTCCTCTTGGATAATGTGGGGACCATTCTGTTCCCTAAAACCAACGACCAGCCTAGACGGACGGGAGTCTTGAGGGCAAGTCATCTTCCCATTAAAAACCGAGGCAAAATAGGCATTAAACACTTCTGCCTTCTCCTCGTCTGCAAATACTAACTTCCCACCTTTGTCCAGTAAGGAACAAAGGCTGGTCCTACCTTTCTTCCTACTATTAATATATTTATAAAAACATTTTTTATTATCCTTAACAGCAGTCGCTATCCTGAGTTCAAACTGAGCTTTGGCCTCCCTAATTTTTTTCCTGCATACTCTAGCAGCCCTCTTGAATACTTCCTTGGAGACCTGACCCTTTTTCCAACTCTGATACGTCCTCTTTTTATTCCTAAGTTCACCCAAGATCTCCTTTCCCAGCCAGGCTGGACGTTTGCCCCGTTGACTGATTTTTCGGGATACAGGAATGGTTTGTTCCTGCGCCCTCAAGATCTCTGCCTTGAAGTAAGCCCACCCTTCCTGAACTCCTTTATTTTTAAGGGCGGCTTCCCAAGGGACGCTCTGAATTAATCTCTTAAACAGGCCAAAATCCGCCCTCCGGAAGTCCAATGTACGAGTTTTACTGGTGCTCTTCCTAATATTGCCAAGTATTGAAAACTCTATTATTTCATGGTCACTCTGCCCCAAACGACCTCCAACCATCACATCTCCTACCAGCCCATCCCTATTTGTAAATAACAGATCTAATGTAGTCCCTTCCCTGGTGGGTTCATCTACCAGCTGTAACAAAAAGTTATCCTCCATAGATTCTAAGAATTTTCTGGATTGCCTCTTTACTGCTGTATTAAGTTCCCAGCAGATATCTGGTAGATTAAAATCACCAACAAGAACAAGGGTTGATGATCTAGAAACATTGCACAACTGCTTATAGAATAAATCGTCTACTTCTTCTTGATCGGGTCGATGATAACAGACTCCCAATATGATGTCGGCATTATTGGCCTTCCCCTTGATTCTTATCCATAAACATTCAACACCTTCTTCCTTTGTTTCAATTTCAATGGCATCGAAGGTTTGCTTAACATAAAGAGCTACGCCACCTCCTCTTCTTCCTTTTCTATCTCTCCTGAAGAGTCTGCATCCAGACAATGTAGTACTCCAGTTATATGAGTCATCCCACCACGTTTCCGTGATGGCCTTGCCTCCTGTGCCAGTTTAGAAATTGACACCTCTGAAGATTGTCTGCCTGTCAGTGTGTTTGTGCAGAGCTCTTGCAAAGTAAATCTTTTTGACACTGAAATGCGACTGCCTATGCATTACATGACTGCATCCTCATTTCCCACTGGAATTAAGGAACTCCAGAAACCTTTAGTGATGGGTTGGGAAAACAGGCAGAGAGGGAAATACTGGATTCTCTCAGACAGAAACATTTTTACTACTACTTTTGTTGTTCCAGAGTGGTGATATGGTCTTTAGGAGCAAAAATGGAATAAGCTAAGTTAGCAAGAGTAACATTCTCACCTATCACAAGGGATGGATAATTGCTCACAAAACCAAGCATAGATAATCCCAAACAAGACTGTTTCTTCAAAATCTACAGGACAATAAGAATAAAAGCATCTCACAGACTCTGAAACAACCAGGATTACTTAAACTTCCAGCTCCAGTTCAGATTTTTTCCATTCATTTGCATTTAATAAGGCAAGTTCCCAGGCAAAATTTTGAGCATGTCTTGAACATATTGAGCCCTGTTTGCCATGTGCAAAGATCTTTGCAGTGTCCATAAAATGTTGTAGTATCCTGGGAAATGTTGGAGAGTAGGACATGAAGAATTTTTAAGAGAAACATTGATAGACCATTTCCAAAATAAGGAATAAGGACTGAAGTCTTGAGAACTTTCAAAGCTCGCCAATCTCTTTTTGATATGTGTAGAAGCTGTGTCCTTCAACTTTTTCATCCCCTGGGAAAGTGTTTCAAATTTCAGGCCAAGGTACCATAGATATTTTCAAAGGAACATTGATTAGTTTCATTACAGGGGAAATCTGAGAAGTGAATGGCAGAGTTCCTACAGACATGGATTATTTACCTCATGTATTTACAAGTTCTCTCAAATTGCACCTTTTTTTTTTTTTTTTTAATTGGATGGGGTGCTTGCTCTGAGCTCAACTTTCACATTACCAGGACATTGCTAAGGCTTTCCTCCATTCCTCCAGCATCAGCAAAGTAAATTTTTAAATTTGCTTCATTATCCAACCTGACAAAACTTTTTCCCTTACCTAGCTTTTCCTAAGTTCTGTCCTCTGACAGAAGATTAGTGCCAGAGGAATGTCAAGTTGCCTGGTCTAGACATGGTGTGTTTCTGAGGTTTTTATCCCAGGTAGAATCTGACATTTAATTATATAAATGGATGCAGTGTTCACCATGCAGTCAAACATCTGTTATTTCTGCTGCACTTGGATATGTTTGGGCTCAAATAATCCAGGAGATAAACCTTGCATGAGAAGATTTATCCTTCATCTTCAAGCTGATGTTCTTTCTACTCCAGATTTTAGAGGAAAAATAGGACAAGTACTTAGTTTATTTCCCATCTGATGGTTTTGTTTTCTATATATGTTGCTAATGGTTGAAACAAGAAAAAACCTGTCCTTTATTTCACTCCTGCTTCCTGCTCAAACAATATTTTTTCATCACACATTTTTCTGTCTACTCACTGACCCTTCCAAAAAGAAATGTTTAATAAATTTTAAAGAAAATTAAGTTTTCATAAATTTGTTGTGAATCAAAAACTGCATTAAGGGAACAACTCAAATGAGATTTTTTCCATCTGAAGAAACAACAGACTATATATCTCATTTGGGAGAAGTTACACGGTTAGTCAGCACGTATATGGTAGTTCACTAATCACCATACATACACGTAGCTCCTACATAGCTTCTACACATGATGCTTTGTACCCCTCAGGGATCTAACAGTGAGCAAGAGGAGTGGTCATGGCTATTGAGGTCATGGCTATACTGGAAGTTTGGAGGGAAAAGATGCATACACAACAAATAAGATTCCATCACTCCTCCAGCTCATTGAGTAGCCCATTTCCCTAATGCCAACTTTGTTCTTCTTTTTCAATTGTTGGGGATTTTTTTCCACTGATTAATTTAAAGACTATTTCCACCCCACCTCTGCTTTTTTTTTTCTTTCCCCAACCACCAAGTTCTCCATGAATTTTATTATTTCTTTGGAACACACCCACAAATCTCAGTGGGTGAAATCCACTATACCATAGCCTCAGAGTAGTTATTCAGCCAGCATATGGCCACAACCATGAATTGCTGGATGAACAAGAGCACTCTTAGATGTGCTCTGTTCACATGGTGCTTGAGTTACTTGCTTTTTCCAATGGTCTATTATTTCATGAATTTGTGTGGGCTAAAATTGGGCATTTGCATCTTAATCCCTTTGAGGCTAGGTGATTTCAGACGTTCAGTCTGGGACTCTTTATTGCAGTCATATTCCCATCATTCACTAGCTCAATCTGGCCCTTTTGTTAAAGACCCCTACCCTTTCCACTCATCGCACTCATTGCTATTGTATTTTCCCTAACAATATTGCTTCTATATCCATTATCCCTACTGCAGGGAAAAAACATAAGGAGACCCCTACCCAGCAGTCCCTGAATCCAACATTTTCAGGAAGTTACATCATAGCATCCCTTTGAGCATTCCCATTTACACTTCTGCTTGATTTTGTTTTTTTCCTACTTAAGAAATGCTAAATTTCTCAGAAATAAAATGTTGGCCATATTAGCATCCCTGGAGGCAATCCATATGTCAATATGGAATTTGGTTGCTTCCATAAGATCCTATTCAAATTTATGTGGTCTGCATGTTATTTCTAATAATTATCACAACTGTGTGCATAAAGCTAGTGATTTCTGCTGGCCTCTCTCTGTTACAGCTCTTTAGAGTTGCTTCAAAACATTATGTGATTTCCATTTTGGGATTGAGGAGAAATAGCATCCCTGGTGAGGAGCTCAAAAGTGGGTGTAGAAATACCCAATGCACCCTCCCTATAAGTCAAAGTATGCTTGCAGCAAAGAAAGGTATTTACATAAGGGAAGTGTAGAAACGTTTATATTACACGTTGAAAACCTACTCCCATGAACTGTTGCTTTAGTAGAGAATTCTTAAAAAGCTGAACAGAGGTGATTGGTTTGATGTTTAGTTCCTTGAAATGGATCAGATTTTATCAGCCTATATATAAATAATCTCCATCAAGTTACAAGAAGAGTAGGTCCAAGCTGAAGGTCAGTGAAGGTAAAAAAAAGTGATGCTGTTAGTACAGTGGAAGGTGCTTTGGGGATGTTGCCATCAGTGACACTTTAGCTTGGATCTTCATGCTGTACTCTGGTTACTGCATCTCCTTAGTGGACAGGATCATGAGAATAGGCATCGATTCATGTGCTTGGCTACTCAGTGCATATTGACTGCCTGACTTACTGACTGCCCAGTTCATAGCTGGGGCAGCAGGGGCAGACTCATAGAGGTGCTGTGGTTCAATCTCTTCAATACAAAAGAGAAATTAAGGAAGGACTTTATTGTTGAAAGCGAAGGGAGCCGACCCATCTTGTTGTTGATCAGCATCAACTCCGATTTATTGATTAAATCAGTCACCCTTTATAATAGTGTTAATTAACTTCATGCATATTGCAAAATTCAAGCTCACGATAGGTTACAGAGAAAACTCTAACCCCTCCTTTTGTTTTACAATACCTGTGGTTTGTTTATTGAAAACAGGACCAGTGTTCTCACTGTGATATGAAAAGTTCTCAAAACCTTCATATCTGTTCCCAGAGCAGCCAAGGACTGTTATGAGAAGACTGTCTGAGAATCCTGCTGTTTATAGAAAAGGTGTCTGAGAACCTAGTTATTTACAAAATCAAGCCTGGGAACTGCTGCTTTACAGCTGCCTTTTACTTTCCCATCAGCTGGATACCTTCATGGCCTCTTTCTTTAAGCCATGCTTGAACCAGGCTCTCCACATTTTATCACAAGCAAGCTACTGAACTGAAGAAATCCTGTGCTAAGTTTGTGGAAATGCCCTAATCAACACAAGCTTCAAGGCCTCTTCATACACATTATTTAAAATTTGACTAACAAAAAAAAAAAGGCTTTAGTATAAAAGATCATGCCTGAAGCATGAGCACATTATTCTGCATACAGTAGTCATTGAAGCTCCATCTTCACTCATGCTTCACATCTCCTGCACACAAGGATGCACACTGGAAGCCACTGGTCAGTGTCTGGTGGATCAGAGAGCAAACAGTGTTGTCATGTGAGGTTCTAGAGCATGAGAGAAGCCAAAGGGCAGGACTTACACATGGGTGAGATCCTGGCCTTGCTGCAGGGGGTGTGAATATATTGCTCAGGGTGTAACCCTTGGCAAAATGGACTGTACTAACACTTTAGCAGAGGTTAGTGTCCTGAAAGGGCTTCTATGACAGTCGAATGACTTTCAACAAGACACTGAAAGTTGGATTCCTAATATTCTTCTGATAAATGCTTTATTATTCTGTTTATTGTAGTAATACCAGAAGTTAAAACAAAACAGTGGATCCCAACAGCACGCAGGGCTTACACAGATTACTATTAATCTTTTAGCTCTATGAGACTAGAGTTGTCACATATAAGGCAGGTACAACTGCTGTCAGTATTGCTTCTATGAAGCTGTAGGAAACTATACTGTGTGAGACAGGTGAGAGGTGGAACACAGACCAAGAGCCCACCAGGCAATCAATTGTCTATTGAAGTGGGGTAGAAGGGATAGGGCTGGGAGAATGCATTTCAGAAACAGAGCAGGAGTAACCAAGAAAAACAGCTGAGAAAGTGTCTGAGTGATGTCAGATGGGAGAACAGAGAGAGCAATGATTTTCTCTTCCTTAGTAATAGATGCACACTTATTAGTGAAGGATAAGTCTGACAACACAAAAGAATAGAATTCTGGTTTTCCCTCCAGCAGGTGTAAATCTTTGTGACCCTTTTTGCCAAAGTACTTGTGAAAAATGTCTCATGGGGAGTCCTACTTTGACCCCAGTGCTTGCTGAGATCAAATACTTTCCTCAGAGTATTGTCACAGGTGGCCTCTGCCTCCCTGCCTAATGTCTGCAAAGCCTTGAATGGTTGAAAAGTCTGCTTTATTTCTATAGTCAACTGTCTTAAAAGATCTGGAAATACGTCTTCATGGTATCCAAATGCCACAACAGAGCATTTTAAGGTAAAATATCAGTGTTCACATGCTGATGAATTGCCTATGCAGTACAGACATGGAAAAAACACTAGTCCATATAAACTTTTCAGGCTAAACAATTCCTTCATCACTCAGAACCTAAGAAGCTTCATGTTCCAGCCTTTAGAGATAGTCCTTCAATTGCCTGCTCAATTTAAGTACCTCCCTTTCTCAGAAATCTCCCCTCTGTGAGCTTTAGTGAGTTTCCCATTTACCTTAATTTAGCTAATGTAAGATATCCAAGGCTGATTACAGAACTGTCTGTCAGATGGCAGGACTTGACTGATTCTTTCATTATTCCATTAGAGTTTCCTTCTTCTGGCATCCCTTTTTGCTAGCAGTAGGTGTCCCATGCCCAAGGAAGCACTGTATGTGAATATGCAAAGAGGACCAAACCCTAGATGAGTTGGTTGAGTCCCCAAAAGCTGTCTGCTTGTGAAAGCAGTAAGTTGCAGAGTAGACATAACATTAAATGGTGGTGAGATCCCACTCAGCTGTTTCAGGGGAGGTATCACAAGCAAATGTATAGGTAGACCTGAGCAAGAAGCCAGTGAGAAGTTGTTCAGCTCCCCATAGTGCTTCCAGAGCAGCAAAGGGTGAAAAGTGCCCCTAGTACAAACTAGGCTGTACTGTTTGTACCCTAGTACTTGGCTGGTGGTACTTAGCAAAGAGTTAACAGACTGTGAACTTCTCCACTGGATGCAGGGGCTTCTCTGCAGATGATCAGGACATGAGTATCTCATGATGGAAAACACTTTTGTCACAGAGCTGTTTGTAACTGTCCCATTGCAGGTTAATCCATTGCATTGTCAAATCCTTACAAACAACTCAGATACAGCTCTCCAACAAAGGACTGCTTGGCTCTAGAGGAGGAAATCAGCCATTCAAATATGAGCCTGTCTCCAAATGGATCTGTCATTAGGACTGCAAATAGCACCAGGGAGCATGCCTTCAGCTCCTGGGTGCATAGGCAACCCTGCAAATGGGTCTTCTCATTGTTTGTTTTCTTCACTGTCAATACCATGCAGCTTTTACAATATCAAGTTCCAGTTAAGTAGTGCATCTAGGTCCTAGAAATCTTTTTGTGCAGATTTTGTGCATCTCTGCAAGCTCTTTTTCCTGAGCCATCATAACTGAAGAAACCAGAGATATTTCTTTTCTGAGTGAATATATGCTTGGGGTAAAAGTACATATGGAAGGACTAAAACAACTCTTCTTCCTACCTAGAGGGCAAAAGAAAAATGAAAGCTTGTCAATATATGCTTTCTGTTTGAGCTTGGCATTTTGACACCTCTTTTGGCCAGTTCATATTAGATTAAATTAGGTACCTCCCAAGCAGCAATGATTCACAACTTTTTGCTCTGCTTCCAGCTGACATCCTTCTACTGAGGCAGTGCATCAGCTGGTCTCTCTGCATTCTCCATCTGGATGCCTCATCGGCCTCTTCTCATGGCTCGGTTTGAACTTTGCCTTCCTCTTCAGCCTTTCCCAAAGGCAGCACCCACTCCAGCAGGGTGTCAGCAGCACAATCCCCCCTGGCATCTGCTCCCTGAATGACTGGTATTGCCTCCAAATTCAGTTTGATTCCCCAGTCCCTTGCTCCCCCTAACAAAGCAGTTCTTTCCCTCAAGTGTGGCAGCAGGGATCATCTTTGCCAGTTGGCCTTGCACTGCTCTCCTTCACTCTGGAGGGGAAGCACACTCATTACCCTCACCTCTGAAAACTTTTCAGTCTGCAGACATGCATGTGCTGATCTGTTAACTTCTCCCACCTGATTCCCTGGCCTGTTACATTTTTGGAAAGAGCAAAAAGTTTGAAAATGTCAAAACATTTTAAGTTGGGGTGAATTTGTTTTCAAATTGTATCTATGTTACCATATGTCATCCTTCTAAAAGCACTGGACTTTAACAGGAGTGCATATGCCATGACTATAGCCAGCCACAGGCATCCTGTGATGCCACATGGCTGTATAATTCTGTTAGCCACAGACACATCAGTTCAAGAAGAATCTGTGAACTTAATTTCATAAGGTGAGGAAACTGCAAGTTTATGAGCCTGGACTATTAACAACATTCTAATAAACATTGCAACTTGGGAAAATTTGGCATAAATTAGAAATTTTTTGTGGTTTTACTTTTTTCCTAAGAAAATGTTTGCAAAATGGAAACTTAAAAGACAAATCAATACACTGAAACCCACTTTTTCATCTTAAAATTATTTGCAAGAAGAATTTATATCTAACTTCAGTTTAAAGATGCCTCATAGCCATGCCTTGTGATCTACACTCACACTGTTGCTTTTGAGAGGGCAAAATTACTTATAGACTTCCAAACACTCATAGTTTCGTTTTTTTGCTTTCTCGTCTCTCGGCAGAAGGCTCCCTCTCTTTAATGAGCTCTGGAGTAAGGCTGGTGCCTGTAATCTTTAAAGGTTTTTTTTTTCATCCCTCAAACCTTGTCATGGGCAGCCACTTCAGGGATCCACATGGGTCCATTTCAGGGATCTTCTTTATTCAGTCAATTTATTCCTAAGTCTTTTTCTTCCAGACAGTCCTTTTCTATTTATACTTCAACAATTTGTATAAACGACAAACTACTTTCTTATTCTGTACTGCAGCTTGGCCTCTGTATTTTTTAGTGTGAAGGGCATCTTTTTTTCATTTTCTGGCTTTTCTTTTTAATTCTCTCTACACTTATACAACAATGTAAGTGCCTGAAAATGCAGCAGCCTTTCTGTTTTTATCAAATCATTCATCCATTCACTCGGACTTGATCATGCTGGATTGAGCACACATAAAGGAGATTCCCTGTCTGAGCTGCTTTCTGGGAGGCTGGATGGCACCTGTGGTGCCTTTCACCCTTCCTGAGAAACAGGATCCTCAGTTTCTCAGATTCTTTTCCTACAGATCCTTTTCAGGCATTCCTGTTGCAAGGACATGTGTAGTGAATGCCTGAGGAGAGAACATGCATCAACCTCTAAAGGATTATGAGATCAGGTTTTTTTTAACTTCTGTGATTAAGAGTAACACTCTGTTGCAAAGAACTTGGCCTGTAACAGCACCTGGTGGGTTTTTTTCTTTATTCTGCTCCTCCGTTTTCACACTAGCATACTGGCACAGGAGGCTGCACACATAAGGAAAAAAAAAAGTTAGAAGAATTGACGTTGTAAGCTGACTGGACTGTCAGGAATGAACTTAGCATGCTTAGTTGCTCCTGTCAGATGGCAATAATAAGTCTACTTGCCTTGGATTTATTCACTGAGAATACTGTCAAGCAATTCTATCACTTGATGCTGTGCGCTATTTCAAGGTTCGTATGGCTTCTGGTAGACATGTTAAAACCATGTAACATCCATTTCTATCCCCTGAAGAATCAGTCCTCAGCTAAGAAACTGAAGCTGTTTCACCTCTGTGTATTGTGATGGACTCACTCAGGTGATCATCGGGCAACAGCTATAAAGCAGCTGCTTCAGCACGATGAGAATTCTTAACCCTTTGGTGAGGGGCTGAGTGAATGCTCCCCCTGCTCCATGACGGCTGTCCTGTGTCTTGCCTTCCCTCTCTCTCCTGCACTCTTGCACATTCCCCGAGGCAGGGGTGCAGGTGACTGGAAATGTGAAGTCACCTGATAGGATGCTGCCTGACTCCCTTCGCTCTGAGCGGCATAAGCTCTCCTTGCCTAGTGGTAGTGAAAGCAACTCAGCAAGGCTTTGCTCTGCTCAGCAGGCTGCTGAGTTTGCTGCAGATGCAAAACAGAAATCCATCCTTCTACTGCCTACTTACCACCAGGAAGGTTATATGTCTTCTTGCCTCTTGTTCCTTCTGCCAAACCTCTTTTCTCAAAAGGAAGCTCTGTTCTGCTGCTAGCAATGCATCCTAAGACATGGCTATGCTGGTGTTGCCCTGCTTTCTGTGTGTGGGCATTTGTGTTCACATCCTTGATTAAAGGTAGGCTCTCTTTGATACCAGTTTCTACAATATTTTCTAGTTACTGTCTCTGCTTCTGTTTTCTTGAATTAATTCAATTTAAAGCTTCCACCAGCTATTTCTAACCTGAATTCTGTAACACTTCAACAGTATTTGAAAAGAACTAAAGCAATGCTAGTTTTCCAATGTAAAACTCTTCATTTGTGTTTGATAGCTAATGGAAGAACTATTTCTAGAAAACAATGGAAATGGATTAGGGTTCCTAGTAGTTTCATTTGATGTTTCAATTTGCAAGTGCTTTAATAATGCAGGCTATGGATGTGCATGGTCAGTACTTACACTTTCAAAAGTGAGAACTTTAACTATTGTTCACTACTGTTTGTGATCTGTGTTTTAAATGTGCTGCAGTCATTTCTGTTTACAACTCTCATGGAGTTTAGCACGATTTTTGCATTTAGGACATATTTATTTTGAAACTCTCACTTCTGCAGATGACCAAGATGTGTATCAAATATACTGCTTGTCTTAGCAAGGCATAAGAAACTGTTTTAAAGCAGCACCATAGGATAAAACCTAAATACTTGTCTGGTTTCATTACTTTATTTTAAAGCATGTATCTATTAAGAAGCTGGTGGGAAAATTTCAAATGAAACATGATTTTAGATGCATTTACTTTATGTTCCCACAGTATTGTACTTCTAATCACAGCACTATGGGTGGTGATGATGAAATATGAAAAGAAAAATTTTAGTTCTCTTTTGAATGAAACAATACATTATATAAAAGAATCTAAACTTCATGACATATTCATGTGTCTTCTCTGAATGACGCAGAAAGGATTAAATAAAATTTTCTGTACATGTAAGTGACCAGTAGGCAGCATTTAATTTTGCGGTATGATAATTCCCTGCAATTTCAGGATGCTTTGTATCACCTTAGAGGTGAAATCTCTTTTTCAAGAACAGGGGAAGGACAGTCTAATCATGAAAGTGCAGCATACTGAGACCAGATGTCTCCCTGCAGGACATCTGCACATCCACAGGCCCTTGAAGGATATGTAAATTGCAAATTTATGTGCGAGAGACCATGCTGCCTGGTACAAACCCCTTCTATGTTTAATATTTGCAATCATAAAGGCTTATCATGGTTACTTGTCTGATGTGTTCTAGTGCAATCTGGGACTAATGCAAAAAACTTATGACAATGAGTCCAAAACCAAATTTTTCCTCAGTTGTATCAGTAATATCTTTGGGATAATCATATACCTTTGATAACACAGCTGTGCACAGCATGAGACAGAAATTCTAAATCTTGTGTTTATAAAATATTTCTATTTAGGGTGCTGAATTACAGTAATGTATTGTAATAGCAAAGTTTCTCAAGAAAATTGTTCTTCTGAGCTGTTGTTGCCAGAGCCCATAAAATTTAATATTTTCCTTTAGAAATCAAAGTGTATAGCCTTTTACACTGTGAAAATAACTGTTTCAGGTTTAGACTATGTGTAACAGGTTAGGAGCATTCTTCTTAACTCTGCAGTGAGTCAGCTCAGTGCCTGTCACATACCTTGCTTCCTCTGAGCCATCTGGTACGTTCTTCATTAATGAGGGGTTACAGCTGTGATCTGCTTGTTCCCAAAGAACAGTTCTGTATTACATAGATGCATGCTACTCTATAAGAAATGTTAATATTTCCACTTTTTTCTTGTTCTTAGAACTTAATAAATGAACTTTCTGCAAAGAAAAATTGTGCTATCTAAAGAGTGAAAATATCAATTGTGAGGATAAAATTCAGTCATAATGTTTAAGATTAGGATGCATCATTGTAGTCATCTAATCACCTGATACAGATTTTGATACAGTAGTTGCAGCGTCAAGTTTTTAATTTCTAAGTAGGTATGCTTTTCATGAACACCCTGTTTTACTGGGAAGATTCACAAAAATTAAATCTGTCACATTTCTACTTCTTATATTTCACACCACCTTCCTTTGGTGTCATACCAAGGTGGGCCAAATGGAGGCTCATAGGCCAAATCCAGCTTAGGAGACAAAACCACCGAAGCCATTACCTTACTATTTGAGGAAACAAGGAGTAGCCAACATTCTGCAGGAGGATGCTTTCAACTGACACCATACTGACAGCCTCTCCTCTCTGTGCTCTGGTAGCTTTAAACATGATCACAAGCACAAGGTCCAGAAATATAGCACAGACTAGTATGTTATCCAGCACCTTTTTCCCCTTTTTCTTCTTTCTGGCTCAGCTGTTCTTTGTCTTTAACAATACAGATACCACAGCCTGCGAATCAGAGGAACGGTTATTTCACAAACTCTTCTCCCAGTACAACCAGTTCATTAGGCCGGTGGAAAATGTGTCTGATCCTGTCACTGTGTATTTTGAACTGGCCATCACCCAGCTTACAAATGTGGTAAGACTCACTACACAGTACTGCTGAGCTTTGGGGATGGCTGTAAACACATGCAAATTGCTGAAGCAGGAGATGTAATTGTGATGGCTGCACACACCTACAATTCTCCTAGCTTTCATTTCATGTGTTTCTACCTGCACCTGCTGAAACCTCTGCTGTTCTTTTCAATCAGATGAATTGTTCCAGTTGCTTGAAGAAGTGGTTTGAATGACACAGATTTATTTCCTTACTTCTATAGAATCAAACCCCTCTGCTTCAGGTAGCAGCCTCCAGAGCCCAGGGCAGAAGCACTGAATGTTCAAGCCCAGGCCAGCCCTCTTCACAGGGCTAGCCCACTCCAGAGACACCTAGTGTGTCCACGTTGTGTGTAGCATGTGACCAATTCTCCTTTGGGACTACTGTCATTTCCCAGTAGTCCTGAGGGGAAAAATCTTCTCATTTTTTTCAATCTATGTGTTTCAAAATGATGTAAGGGGAAAGTGTGGAAAGTGGAAGAGTGGTGTTTTAAAGCATGAAGGTGGGGATGTATGTTGCATGTTTTGGAATGCAAATGGGTGTGGGGCAAACATACTGGGCAGGACAGAGCCAATGTGGAAGAAACATCACCTTTCTGATTTGTGACTGATTGGCAATTGCAATAAGTGACTGTAAAAAGAAGGTCTCTGTATGGCAGCTACCTAATTTAGTGCTGGTCAAGTGTATCTGCTCTAGAGGTTTGCATAGAAATTCAAAACACTGTGATACAAAGGTCATTTTCCTTGAATCTTAACCAATTCTGTACTGTGTAATCAGAGTATTTTAGACACTGAATCCAACAAAATACACAGCCACAAGAAGAATCTCATTCTTTTGGTACAGGTCAGAGCAATTCTAGGTTGTGTGCTCTCCAGATACTCAAATGTCTGGCAAAAGAGTGCAGCTTTCTGTATACCTGATATTTATGGAGCACAGCACGATTTTTCAGTAAAGTTTTATTCATTTTTCAGTAGGGTTGCACACAACAATGTACAATGTGTAAACCTCTTGAAAGATGCTAGAAAAAATTTGCTATCAGTTAATGTGAAATTCTATTTTCCAGTTTTATGGGCAAACGTTTTGGCCATCTCAGGATACTAAAACTATTTATGCCTATGTTTCTTTATAGGATGAAGTCAATCAGATTATGGAAACAAATCTGTGGCTAAGACACGTAAGTGACTGTGTTGCATTTCTCTTGCATTTTGCATCGAAATGATTAAATGTGTGTTACTTGTAATTCATGTCTATACGATAAGTTTTTGTTTTGTAACAAGGATTTAAAAAATCAATGAGAAGCTCCACAATGAAAAAATAATTTCTTCATTCTTTTTACCTAGAAGTTATATGTTCTTTCTTTCCTGTGGGATATATTCTTCTCCACCTTCATGATTATTGGTTTTCTTCTGGAAAATCGAGCTGGATGTACTCCTTAAAGAGTGATTAAATATGCCACTCTAGGTCATCCCCATCAAAATATTTATTAGAAAAAGGAGCACGCCTTCATTGTTCCTGATAGCTTTGAGTATTTTTACATAGATAAGTATTGGAATTAAATTCCAATATAGCCGGATGGAGCGTACCAGGGCTCGTCTGGGCCTTGCTGCTTGACCAAGGTTGGCAGCTGTGGTGGTTTCACCTCAGAGACACCTTTGGCTGGCTGGATGTTGCAGCTCAGCACCTGGGACAAGTCCAGGCAAGCAGCAACTCAGGTTTACCTCTGGCGGAAAGGCTTTAGGTGAGGCGAAGGAAAGGAATCAAGTTCTGCTGGAGGGTTTGATCCAGAGCTTTACTCCAGGCACACAGACCTCTGCATGTTGCAGCAGCTCCAACAGAACCACGAACCACGTGGTCAGCGTGTCTTTTAACTCCAGGGAGAGGGGAGGGAAGGGGTAGGTATGCCACCAACCAGGTGAGGGGGGAAGGCTCAGGAGACAAGTGACACCTGGATGGCCCAATGTCCCCAGGGCTGAGAGGCATCTTTTGAACTTTGCCAATCACACGAAGCCCTTGCTGGAATGCAAGATTGACGGACAGCACTCAGCAGGGGGCAGGGGAGGGGAAGGGAGAGGTGATTGGCACACCTGGGGAAGGAACTGGGATAAGTGAGACAGGCTATGACATCACATTGCAACTAAGATAAGGATTCTTAGAGGACCTAAACTGCTGAGAAAATATAGCTAACTTGCACCATTGTTTTCAGGCACTGGTTGTGGTCCACGCAGAGTTTTCTGTAAAAGAGAGCATACTTACAATAGGTGAGAGACTGTGGAGCATGGCCCCATGATAGGGCAATAGGCAGCAATGCAGGAGAGCTGCTGTGCATCCCTCACTGCCCTGAGCTGGTATGTCAGCACTCCTGTGGAACCAACACTGTCTTCTGGCAGCAGCTGCCTGTTCGTGAGCAGGTCGACCAAACATGGGGGTGCTGGTCTCCTCTGGTGCTGTCCTCCTGTCACCTGTGGGGTGCTGCAGCAAGGTCCCTATTTTCTCTTGGCAGTGGGGAGGTAACCTTTCACAGACAAGGCTCTATACTGATGTCACACAACAGAGGAGAGATCTCAGCATGGCAGCAGTTCATAGCAATTGGCACCCCATCCTGTCACAGAGAAGAGAGTAGCGATCAAGAGAGCAGTGTTCACACATGTCTAGTGTTTCTCCAGGTCATGGCCTTCCTTGGAATGATCTTTTGGACCATTGTCCCCTTCTTCACATGCTACACTTCATTACAGTCTGTCATTTTATGGGAAGATCTGAGAAACAGATATTTGTTGATAATTTGAAGTTTTATAATCCTTGTCCATTCTTCTTTCAGATTTGGAATGACTACAAACTGCGATGGGATCCCAGACAATATGATGGCATTGAATTTGTTCGGGTACCAGCAGATAAAATTTGGAAACCAGATATTGTCTTGTATAATAAGTATGATGATTCATTTTACCCATTTAATTGATTCATTTGAATCTTTCTCTCAAAAATATCTCCTTGCATCTCCTATAAAAATGCCCATTACATTTTATTTTCATGGTAATTGTTTTGGTTTTGCCTCATTTGTCTTTCCAGTGCTGTGGGAGATTTTCAAGTTGAAGGCAAGACCAAAGCCCTCCTTCGCTATGATGGAATGATCACCTGGACCCCACCAGCTATTTTTAAAAGCTCCTGTCCTATGGATATTACTTTTTTCCCATTTGATCATCAGAACTGTTCACTCAAATTTGGCTCATGGACCTATGACAAGGCCAAAATTGATCTTCTGATCATTGGATCCAAAGTAGATATGAATGACTTCTGGGAAAATAGTGAATGGGAAATAGTTGATGCTTCTGGCTACAAACATGATATCAAATATAACTGCTGTGAAGAGATTTACACAGACATAACATATTCTTTTTATATTCGAAGGTTGCCAATGTTCTACACCATAAATCTGATCATTCCCTGTCTTTTCATCTCATTCCTGACTGTGTTAGTTTTTTACCTGCCATCTGACTGTGGTGAGAAAGTTAATCTTTGCATCTCAGTGCTTCTTTCTTTGACTGTATTTTTACTGGTGATCACAGAAACAATCCCATCCACCTCTTTAGTAATTCCCTTAGTTGGTGAATATTTACTCTTCACAATGATATTTGTGACTCTGTCAATTGTCATCACAGTGTTTGTCCTCAATATACATTACAGGACTCCAATGACACACACAATGCCCAAATGGGTAAAAACCGTCTTTCTCCACCTGCTCCCCAAAGTCCTGTTGATGCAGAGGCCACTAGAACAGCAGAAAAAAAACACCTCCAGAAAAACCAAGAAAGTATCAGACAGTAAGTTGGGCAAGTCAAAGCACAGCAAACACAAAGACACCAAATTGCACAAGGAGCAGCGGTGCAGTCACTGTGATCAGGCAACTGAACTCCGTACCACCAAAAGACAGCTGAGCCATCAGTCTCTGAGATGGATGGCAGAGCACATGGAGTACTCTCCAGAGGTGAAGGATGTCATCAGCAACGTCCAGTTCATCGCAGAGAACATGAGATCTCAAAATGAAACCAAAGAGGTAACCATCCCTTTAGAGCTGGTTTTGTTTGTATTAAGATCAATGGTGATGACAAGGTGGAGTGCCTGTGTGTAAAGATCAGGGGCTAGGTCAGCAGGGCACTTGTCCTGGTAGGAGTCTGTTACAGACCTCCTAGGCAGGATGAACAGGCAGATGATGTATTCTAGAGGAGGTTAGAAGAAGTATCATGATCACCAGCCCTTGTTTTCCTGAGGGACTTCCGCTTGCCAGGAAGCTGCTGGAAGGGTAAGAGCAGAGAAGAATCAATCTAGGAGGCTCCTGAAGTGTGTGGAAGATAATTTCCTGACACAGGAAGCAAGCCACCCAGGGAAGGTGCCCCACTGGACTCGTTTGTGAACAGAGAAGGACTAGTGGGAGATGTGACAGTTGGAGGCCATGGGTACAGCAACCACAGAATGACAGAGTTTTCAGTTTGGGCTTTAGTTGTGAGAGGTGCCAGCAGAATTGGATCTCCAGCAGTTAGACTTTGGCCTGTTTAGGAAATTGATTTCTAGAGTCCCTTTGGAGTGAGTCCTGAACGTCAAAGGAGTCCACAAAGGCTGGTCATGGTCTAAAAAGGAAATCCTAAAGGTACAGAAGCAGTAGGACGAGTTGCTGGAAAAGAAGACCATCTAATGGGTTATTTGTGTGACGTCACAAATTTTTTTCTTATTTGGGATTACTATCATAGAAAATGGTGCACATTGGAATTTAAGGGATTCTGGAGCCATATCCTCCTGTGTAAACACAAACTTAAAGAAGCTGAAAAGGATTTTCTGACACCAGGAACTCATAAGGAGCAGAACTTCTCTGACACTTCAAGATATTTATAAAAGTATTTAGAAACTAATGCAATATATATCTTTGATCTGTCATGAAATTTCTGCTTTTGGGTTTGAATTTTTTTAGATGCTCTATGATGGTAAAATCCATCTTAAAGCTAAGTACTGCTGTATTTATATGGAAAATCACAACAACTTTATAAGGGAAATGTTGATATGCATTATTTCTATCAGAGTATTTTGTTGAAATTCATACAACTTCAGTAAAACCTAAAGATCACCTTTATTCCCCCCTTTCTTTATGCCCTGCAGAAGAAGTTTCATCTGAAAGCAAAATCTATAAATTTCTGAATAAAGGAGTAGAGTTAAGCCAGTGACTGAATTCATGGAGTGAGAATGTAGCACATGCCAGTCTGAAACAAAAGACAGGAATCTTTTACCATAGAGGAGGTTGGGGATTGAGCTGAGCCCTGCTTAGTCCCTATGGCCTTAGTGCTTTGCTTAACTCACAAATTTCAGCCCTGCTTTCATTATCACACCAGCTGCACAACACATATCTTTGTACTGATTCAGCTGCTTTCTCTGATGGTCTCCCAAAAAGAAGTTTTCCATGCAGTCATCCAAATAACTTACTGTCTTGATTATACAGCTCAGGGGAAATCTTCTTTTGCTAATTTTGCTGATTTCCACTTTGCAAATCTCTCCTGCCTCATGAATTTTTTTTTCTTAGTCCAGTGTGTTCATGAGCAGCTTTGTATCTTACCTTTTAGAACATATTAGAGATGGGAAGCATAATTTTTCAAAATTTTCAAGATTTTACAAAAAATCTCCTTTTCAGGGAAAAACCAAGATTTGTTCTCAGGCAAGCACTGGGAGGCTGCTTCTGCTTCCGCCAGATATACAAATGGGTGGTGTTATGTACTAGTCCTAAATAAATCAAAGCCCTTTAAAAATTGCAGAAACATTTATAGCTGTTGGAGTTCTTCCTGGGTGCTCTTTCATGCAAAGTGCAGCTTCCATGTCTGATTTTCAGAAATCCTCCAAGGTTCTTGCCTGACTACCAGCCTGTTTCTATTCATGTTTATGTTACTATCATGGCCAACTTCTTTTTCATATAACATCCCTATCACTCAACCCAACACTATCATAATGACTATCATGGCTGTCCTCTCAGTAGCCCTGGGAGGTTGGATAGGATTAAACTAAATACAAACTTGAAAAGTCTTACCTTATTTATCTGTTTCTCTGGCTGAATTGCCATTATCAGAGTCTACAACTTCAAACGTACCCTACTTGAATTTTACTTATACTCTCCAATACCTGCTGCTGTATTCCTCACCCTCAACATGATCAAAATCCTAAAGCCAGTATTTTCTTGGAGGCAAATATAATAAAATTGAAAAAACAAGTGGGAAGATCCCTCAGCAGAGAGCTCTTAACTAGTCACTAGTTTATATGTGCGAATGTTCTTCTGATGCAGTGTTTCTTGTGCAGTACAAGTTCCAAGGTACAGTTTAAAGGACAGCAACTTCATTGAGTGTGGTTCTAAGATCTGTCTCTCAGCCATGCAAAATCCGTTCTGTCCTGCTTAGCACACAACACTGCAGTTTGCTGGAACCCTTGCTTTGCCATAGTCCATGTGTCCATGTGTCCAGTTTCCTGAAATCAGTGGGGCTTGATTGGTGAGACAGTGTTTCAAATCAGACCAGAATAGCAAACTGCATCTTGTGTAGGCTGTCAGGATAAATCCTTCAACAGGGTTTAGTGATGTGCAGCTGTGGTGCTGTGCCTGCTGTTAAACCATCCCACTCTGCACCCACCACATGATCAGGTCCTGTTTGTTAATATCAGCACCACAGCCATGGATTAGCTGCCCCCAGACTCGAATATTTAGAACAATTCAGCAGACTAGCAGACAGTGTTGTACGTTCTCAGCGAAAAGTGGTAAAATACCACTAGAAAATCAGCTCCCTCTGAAGAGACGTGAAAACTGAGCAGCTATAAGCATGACAAGCACATTCCTGACTTGCATGTGTGTTCTTCCTTACGTTCAAAAGCACAAAGGGCATTTCTACTGCGTAATGTCAACTCACAATTGTATGTAACATTACATGTATTTATCCTTCTCTTTTTTTATTCTCTTGCAGGTGGAAGATGATTGGAAATATGTAGCTATGGTGATAGACAGAGTATTTCTCTGGGTATTTATAATCCTGTGTGTGTTTGGGACTGTAGGGCTCTTTATCCAGCCACTAATAGCAGAAACATAACTCAATCCGTTGCTTTTTATCCACTTTTGCTCTTGTTTCATTTTCGGTTCATAGAAATTTACCTTCTATTTCTCTCCTCTAACATCATGCCTCTGCTCACCACCTCATCAGCACCCAGTCACAGAAGCTCCCAGAACAATAAAGTATGTGTTTACATTTATGTTTGAAATCAGACAGATCTTAAGCATTTAATCATATTTGAAGACAAATGGACTTAAAGTTAGAATGTGGTTACCATGTGAGGCATACACATTTGAAAACTTCATGCCTCTAAAATCTTTTAAAATTAGTTTGATCTGCCACTTACTTTTCCATGTAAGGGGACCAAAAGGGGCCCAAAGTCCCCTTTACCTCCTGATAGTAAGTACCAAGACCTTGATGAGCTTCAGTAGGATTTCTAAGCCACCTATCTCACCAAGTTAACAGTGGTCCTAGTCCACAGGTTCTGTTCTGAAAACTCTTGCTTGCTCAGGCTCTGACATAAATCCAACAGAGAAGGGTTTGTTCCTGACTAGATACTTGCCATGGACAGATTTGGTTTGACAGCACTGGATTGATCTGAGGTTTTGTGTTTTTAAAGCCCAAGACCAACCTAAATTATGCATATCCCAGCAGGAGAAGGATGCATACCATGAATCCCCTGCAAAGCTGAGCACCCTGTTTCAAACAGCTGTGCAGCAGTGTTCTGCTTCCTGACTCCTCATGGGTCTGTGCTGTGTGTGCAAACCTGAAATTTAGGGCCATGTCCTTTGGGGCTGAGGTTGCTGTTTTATAACTAAGTCTCAATCCTAGTGTGCTTCCTCCTGAAACACTTAGTAGATGTGTTCCTGATGTGGTTTCTATAAAATGTGGGTGGTTTACCCTTAAGTCCCTCATTTGTTTATATTCCTTTAAGTTTTGTGGTGAAAGGTTCTTCTTTAAAAGGCACCACTTCAACTAAACCAAATGGCTCCAAGAATACAAAGCCCTTGTCTCTTACAAGAACCTCTAAATTTAATTGTACAGTGTCAATGCAGTGCTTTCAGTGTCTGACATGCATCAGTCTCCGCCCTGAACATCACCAATCCTTGGAAAGTAAAACTCCCTGTTTCTGGAGTCACTGGCTGGCCATTTACTCTTTTGTGATGTTTCATAATAAAGAGAATAGGAATGAATTAGTGTATATGTTAAAGGCAGAATGACAAGAATATAACTGTCTTAATTCACCCAGTCATGATTGTAGAAGAACGAGTAGAAGAAAACTATTATTTTCTGTAATCTCCCTGAATGTTGTTCAATTATGTAGCAACTGACAGACAGATGTATGAAAAAGCATGGTTTATTTTGTCAGCCTGTCAATTAAATGTCACTCCTGAGATACACCTTGAAGAATTTGTGGTTTGGGTATTTTTTTTTAGATTTCTTCCTGTCAATGTGTTTATAGATGCTACTATTGGCTCTTTAATGAGAAAGAAGGTGAGGGAAAAGAAAGGAAATTTTAAGAAAGTTGAATTCTGAACCTAAAAACTTCATTTGTACGGAAAAGACATCTGACTGCCAACATTCACTGTTACACTCTTTGACCATCCAAACCATGAAAATATTGTGGCTGAAGGTGCATTGCATTGGTATCTTAAGCATGACAGCTACAGCCCCACAGCTGAGACAGTATTAAGGCAGAAGGATATGTTTTTTTGTTAAGACTTGTCATTTGCAATATTGTCATCCACAGGCAGAGTAGGTAGACCAGAGGGAAAAGCCAACTGGAGGACTGTCTCCCTAATTGTGTATTTAGTGGCAGACCTTTGCGGGGAACATATTCAATGCTTTTGTGGGCCAGCAGCAAAGAGATTTAGAAAAGCTCAGGATCAGGCAGCACAAGGGAATGAGTAGTGACGCTACAGATGTAGCAGTACCAGATGCAATGCTAGGAAGACTCAAGGCCAGAAGCCATACCTGTGCAATTTTCATACATCTCCAACACATGAGCTCTGCTAATCTTCACCAGCATAAACCAGAAAAAGCAGCTTGGCATCAGACACAGACGTGTGAGACAGAGCCATGTGTTGCCTGCGGGTGGGCAACCAAAGTGCTGCATGGTGGAGACAGGACCATCTGTCAGGTGGACACCTGAGGCAGATTCCCAGGAGAGGAGGCTGTCATCTGTCATGGCTAACAGGCAGCCTCCTGGACACAGTGCTCATTGGGAATACCTATCACTACTGGACCTCAAAAGTCTGGAAACACTGGAAAGAAGAGCTTTCTTTCCAGTTCCTACAGACATTTCACAGTACTGTCTAGGGAAACAAAGGCACTTTATGCAAGAAGAGAGGAGCAACTGATAGAATGGTCAATGTGTATGTGTTTTACGGTTTTAATGGTCAAGTTTTATGGCAGTATCCTACGCTAAGATATCTCTCTATATTTCCCAAAATAAATGAGTTTATTCCAGCAATATAATAACCACATCTGAATGCTTCTTGCTCAAACTCACAGAGAAATATAAAAAGTAATAAGGACTTTCCAAGAACCTGAAAATCCCTTTGTTTGAATACATTTGGGACAAAACTTTTTAAATGGGCTACAGTCTAGCTTTGTTGACGACAAATCAACAGCAAACCCCAATGTACGGACACCCCAGGAATCATTTACTAAATACATCTTTATTAATAATAATTGCACAATTGAACACAAGTTTCTGCATTGACACAACATGATGGGATTACATTAACTCATGGAGGTCTGACATGCATGCACAATCCAAGCACAAGAACACCTCTATGTATTTTTAACAGTTTCTAACTTCCATCTCTAGAGAGACAGTTTCAAGGCTAGCTAAAATTTTAACACAGATGTAGATTGTCAAAAATTTCATCTCCAAATCCCTTGCTAACCCTGAAAATATCTGCAAGTTCTGAATGGGATTTTCTAAAGCACGCCATGTTGGAAAACACTGCCCCAGCAAAAATTGTTCAGGAGTTTCACCTGGGTGTTTTCTGTGACATCTCACTTATTTAACACTTTTAAGAGCTGTTTCTAGTAATGCAAAAGGATCCCACAATAAATTAATAAAAGGAGTGAAATTCCAAATTGCCTAGGAAACATGGACAAGCCAACATCTAAAAATGTATCTTCCTGGTGACCAGCCCACCCCATAGCTCTCAAGAGAAACCACACTCCTGCAACAACCAAAACTTTCATGTGCCAAAAGAGATATCTGCAGCTGAACATTTCAGGAATATCACTGTCGCCTTATGGAATAGCATAGCCACCTTCGCTTAGGTGATCTTCCATTTGTGAAGCAGCAGGTGAAGGAATAATAGTTTCTAAATGTGGAGCATTGGGAAAACTCCTCACTTTGTCAGCCTTCTGGTACACTACAGAGCAGCAAGCAAAATTGCAAATAATCCTGAAAAGTGGTCAATACCTTGTAGCTTCCTGATGGCTGAGGTGAGAGAAAAGTGTGCATGGCATAAAGGCTGGTAGCAGGTGGGCAGTGGTAGGTTCTGCCCCATCAAGCTGATCCTACAGCAAGGTGAGGCCAAACAGTCAAGGTTTTGAACATCCCATCAAAGAAGAATTTATACTTTTTCTGATGCACATGCTATGCAATTGCCAGTTCTGACACATAACACAATCTGTAGACACTTACACTGCTTTTTAATTGGTAACACAGATAAACTGAGTAGAGATTTGTGTTCCTACTGTAACTTCTTTTACAATATAGCATTTGAACTGGCATATGTGCCTTTTAAATACAATGATTCTGCAACACCTTCTATTTCCAATTTTAACTAATTATTTTGGCTTTTATAGTAATACAACCAAGCTAACAATAAAATAATAACCCAGTTGTGCAACCCCAGTTCACTTTAGGCCTTGGCTGTGCACCAAGCTCTTCTCTGATTTCAGCAAAATCTGTAACTGGTATAGTTATTATTAAGATTGAAAGCACTACTAATAAATGCCCACTGTTACCATCACTTTCCCTCATTCTTGCTGCTGCTTCCCCTCTTGTATAGCAGAGACCAAGCTCCAAGGCACCACTGTCCCTTGGCACCGTACTTGTTGTATGTTACTGAGGGAGTGTTTTCTACAAAGTGTTGTTCAACCACATCCGTAATGCAGGGGTAAAGATGAGGACTGAGCCCGTCACTGACACCACCAGAAATAACCACAGGAAGATCCGATCCAGGACTTGAGCTACAAACTTCCAGTCTTGTACAACCTGGGAAGGACAGAGGGAGGATAAACGTAAATGGGAACAGTGCCTCGTACTGTGTTGATACTGCTACATACATTTCAGCTCCCCAAATCTGGTTTTAAAATTAGACATTTGTAGTATGTGGTAGCCTAACAGAGATCACATTTTCAGCATTCATAGCTGCAAATCACTCAAACCCTCAAAGCAATTCCATGGTTCTACACACATGGTGATGAGACTTCCTCAGCCTGCACAAAAGCTTTTCGTTAAGTGCATATAGGGAAATTTACAGACTTAGCCTTGAGGATGGCTTTCCAGTGAACTGGACTTCTTACAGGGAGATCTGCATCTCCCTGTAAATGCCAGGATGAAGCTCTGGCGCAGCACTTGGACACAGGCATTGATTCCAGTACAAGCAGTTCGATTTACTTGTTTTTGAGTAAGTGATTTGACGACTCGGATTGGTTACACTCAGGAAGGGAATTTTGAATGGTGAGTGCTGGCACAACTATGCATACAGAAAAGTGCTATTTATTAAGGTGATTCAAGGAACCTTTTTATTAAAATTATTTCAGCTTCAAACAGGTATTAGTCATGGACAGTATGTGTTCACATACTACATGTGTGATTTACTGTTCTTCTTTCTGCTGTAGTCCTCTCAGCACACTTTAAACAAAGCCCTAGCTCTTGCTAGGAGGATGCTAACAGACATTTTTCCAAATGCATGCCAATTGCTCTACTGTCCTACCCTTGCATGAGATTCATTGTTTGCAAACACAGTAATTTGCTATTTTAAAAGCCAGCAGGCTCATTGAGAGGTGAAGGATAGTAGTTGGGAACTAATCTAAACAGGTGTTAGTGAAAATCTAAACAGGTGTTAGTGAAAATCTAGAAAACCTTCACTCAAGAAAGAGCCACTATGCAGTGCACAGTATGTGTTAGGAGGCCAGGACTGACACCTGGCAAATGCCATAGAGCTTGCCTTTAAGAGTAAAAGTTACATTTTTGAGCATATGAGTTTAGAGGCTTCCAGATTTGTGTGTATCCCAAACTTACAAAGGACAAGGTTTTTCAAATAAACCCAAACCAGGAATTCCTCCAGGAAAGGCTCCTAGAGTCTCTTATATCTGCAAAGAGCATGGACTCACAGAACAATACACTTGTCCTTGAAGCTATGGTTTGTCTCAAAAAACATTTATCAAAGTCTGAGAAAGAATATGTCTCAGAGGAGAGCAGGAGGAAGAGGCAAAGTGAAAAGCATGAAGAAAAGGAAAGTACTTGGAAGCCATTGCCAAGGAGTTCCCTCCTTGCCCTCCCTCCACCTACCTGTCTGATGAAATGCTCCTTTTTAACGTGCCTGGAAATGTACCGAATGGAGTCTGCTGCCTTTTCCAGAAAGGCAATAACAATTTTTTCTCCGTCTTTTGCTTGCTTGTATTTCTGCTTCCCCAGAAACTTTGATTTCAAGGTGGTTCCCTTTTCTTCAGTCTCTGAGAACGAGTAGCGATCTACATGGGCCCTCATGCAGAGCAGACGAGGCAGCTTCTGGAGAAAGAGCCTTTTGACCCAGGGTGCCATGGGATGGTAAGTCGCTGAGGATCGGTGGTGGACATTGATAACAAACACAGTGACGATGATAGAGAGGGTCACAAAAATCATGATGAAGAGCAGATACTCACCGATCAGAGGGATGACTTTGGAAGAAGAAGGGATTATTTCCTCAATCACTAAAAGGAAAACAGTGAGGGAGACTAAAACTGACGTTGATAATGAAAGCTTTTCACCTTCATCTGAAGGTAGGTAAAACACCAGGACAGTTAGAAAAGACAATCCCAGGCAAGGGATTATTAAGAAAAGAGTGTAAAACAACGGAAGGCGCCTCAATACAAAGGAGTAAGTGACAAATGGGTAAGAGTACAGCCCATCCTTCCTGTTGCCTTTCATACCTTTGGCGTTTAAGATCTCCCACTCCCCATTATCAAAGAAGTCTTTCCTGTCTACATTTTCATCCACTAAAATCAAGTCCACCATATTGCCATCATAAGTCCACGACCCAAACTTCATGGAGCAGTTCTGCCTGTCGAAGGGGAAGAAGGTCACATCCATTGTGCAGGAGCTCTTATAACTGGCCGGTGGTGTCCAGGTCACCACTCCATTGTACTTCACTATGGCTTTGGTCATCAAGGATCCCTCAAAACGTCCATCAGCACTGGGAGTTGGACAGGAAGAAACAGTACCAAGTTCAAGACTATGTTTGCCCCAGTCGTACCCCATTTGAGCTCTGTTTTCCATCCCTCACCTGGAGCACAAGGTGCACAACATTCACACAGCCTAAAGAAGCAGCCTTCTGACAGCACACACAAGCCTCACAGTAGCTGACACACCTTGCCCAAGCTGTGGCCCAAGCCCAGAGCAAGGAGCCATGCTACTTACTTTTCAAACAAAACGATGTCAGGAAGCCACAGAGACTCAGAGGGGACCCGGATAGCAGTGATCCCACCATATTCATCTGGATTCCAGGAGAGCTTGTGGTCGATCCATTCCTATAACAAAACAGCAGAGTCCTCTGCCCACTGATAAGCAGCGGCCTCTTTCCTCACCCCCACATGTGCCTCAACAGCTGCACGCACAGCACAGCACAGCAGGCAGAACCTGCTATGAGGCTGCTCAGCTGCAGAGAGGGTGCGAGACAGGCATGCCTGGAGGTGTTGATCCCCACAGGCACTGCTCCTCCAGACACAGGTGAGACCCAAGAACCCATCCGTAGGCTAGCAACCTCAAAGCCAGCACTTCTGGAGAGCACTTGACTCTCACTTCACTCACCACCCTGCACAGCCCACATGAGAGTAGTCTAAAATGAAGGAGCCGCTTCCTTTTAGTGCAGCAGC
This sequence comes from Ammospiza caudacuta, assembly GCF_027887145.1. Classification (NCBI taxonomy): domain Eukaryota; kingdom Metazoa; phylum Chordata; class Aves; order Passeriformes; family Passerellidae; genus Ammospiza; species Ammospiza caudacuta. The sequence continues at coordinate 23,823,450 of NC_080632.1, forward strand.
TTTCGTTCCCCCTGAGAACCAGCCCAAGATGGTTTTGGTTGGCACAGACCCCATGGACCCTAGGTGATGTGGGTACTAGCACTCAAATGACTAAGAGGTGGCCTTAATTCACTTTTCAGTGGAGACCTGGCTTTTTTCAGTAAATGGAATACAACACCTAATATCTGTACACCGTACTTGAAAAAAAAAAAAAAAAATTGGTCTTTCATCAGAAAGACCTGCAGACTGTTGCAGGAAAAATAATATGATGTTATTGTAAAGTATTTGGTTATAAAAGCAGGGAGAATCCTCTCCATTTCTATCATGTTGAACTCTAGAATAACTTAGTCTCTTTTTTTTGATTTTCAGATAGGGAGGTCATAACAAAGTGGCTCCAACAACCTGGAAATTTCCACAGAAAGGCAATGGAAAATCAGCTCTCTGATCCTTGTTCATTATTGATGAGGATATTCATTTGCTCACAGAAATAGCAGCAATGTCATACAAGAGCTGTAGACTGTGGTCAATACCAAGAAGTGGAAGATTAACCAGTTTCCATTAAGCTGCAGCACTAAGAGATCTCCAGGGATGCAGAGGTCTCAGCCTTCACTGGGTAATTTCCTTCATGACTTAAAGATGAACCAAAAAAGCAATATTGCCTATTAATTCTCCATATGGTTCCCTTCTTATTTCTTTGACTCCACATGCTTCTCACAGCTATACTAGAGAGATTTTATATTGTTCAGGTGTGGAAAGAGAGGAGGGGCCATTGCTGCTCATAGTCTCAGAATGAGGGACAGAGTACACCACTTTTAGCATGATCTTTTTTCTGAAGATGGTTTTCTAACAGATGTCTCCAGAAGCCTAGGCTGTTAAGTGGTCACAGTCTCACCTATGTCCTGGACACTTCCTGTAATAGGTACAACGAGGCTTAGGCTGGAAACATACATCATGCAAGGGGATGGATAGGGCCGAGCACAGTCATCTTGTAGCCTCCTAACACAAGAGCAGCAAATATCCTGTGAGCCACCTGGAGATAGAATCATCCCTCTGGAGTTGAACTGGAGCAGCCTCTTGGCCTGGGCGATTTGCTCCATCTGCAATACTCCACACTTTCTCCCTGCCCTGCATTGATTTCTCTCCCAGCTAAAGTGCTCTTTCGTGTCTGCAAGGCAAATGGTTGTTTCTTCTTACTAGAGCAGAAAATAGGCTGAGTGCAGACTTGGAAGATGAGCAGTTTAAAACAGGAATCTCCCTGTGGGCTATGCTGACACAAACCATAGCATCAGATGCATAAGGCTCTTTCCTCTCTTCTCCATTTTTTCCAAGCTGCTCCAGACATTGCAATTGCGATCTCCTTCCTCCTGTTCTACCAAATTTCCATTTCTGTGCTGTCATTGAAGAGTTTAACCCACTGCTAGTGGAACAAAAACCACGAGACTCAGATTCTTGACCCTTGCTAGCAGGGGGTCATAGCTTGCCTGAATCCAGACACTTTCTCAGCAACCACTAAAGGCTCCTCTGAATCTTGTGTGTCAGCCTGCTCGTGTATCAAGTCCCACCATCTTGAGCACAAGGTTAACAAAATGTTTGAGGTTAACAAAAAAAGGAAAAGAAAATGCTTGTGGTTTAGGTTTGCTTATCCAAGAAAATTAAGACTCTTGCTGAGAAATTATGAAGGTGATCAGGAGCATGGATTCACTAAAAGTAAATCATGCTTGACCAACCTCATTGCTTTTTAAGATTAAACAACTCCCTGGATGGTCAAGAGAGAGCACTGGATATTGTCTACCTTGATTACAGCAAGGCTTTCAACACTGTCTCTCTCAGAACATCCTTGTAGGCAAACTCAGGATGTTTGGACTAGATGAGTGAACAGCGAGGTGGGTTGAGACCTGGCAGAAAGGCAGATCCCAAAGAGCTTGTAACCAGTGCCACAGGGTCAGGTTGGAAGCCTGTCACTGGTGGTGTCCCCCAAGGTTCCATACTGGGCCCAGTGTTAACTTATTCACCAATGACTTGGATGAAGGCACAGATGCCTTCTCAGCATGACACAAATTTCAGAGGAGTGGCCAATACACCAGAGGGATGTGCAGCCCTTCAGAAGGACCTTGACAAGCTGGAGGGATGAGAAGAGAAGAAACATCTGAAATGTAACAGAGGCAAGTTCAGGGTCCTGCACCTGGGGAGGAACAACCCCAGGCACCAGCACAGGCTGGGGGTGACCTGCTGGGAAACAGCTCTGTGGAGAAGCACCTGGGGGTCCTGGTGGACAACAAGCTGTCCATGAGCCAGCAGTGTGTCCTGGGGGCCAAGGCCAATGGGACCCTGGGGTGCATTAGGGAGAGCATAGCCAGCAGGTTGAGGGAGGTGATCCTGTCCCTCTGCTCAGCACATCTGGAGTTCTACTCAGCACATCTGGTGAGGAAGATCTGGAGCTCTGTGTCCAATTCTGGGCTCCTCAGGACAGAGAAAACATGGACAAAGCAAGTCCAGCAGGGGTAACAAAGATGATGAGGGGACTGGATCATCCCTCTTATGAAGAAAAACTGAGGGAGCTGGGCCTACATGAACACACAACTTCCACAGCAGGACACCTGGGTCAGGCACAGGTATTTAGTGCTCAGTCTGAGCTCCTGAGGGCACTTATACATGTGAAAACCACAGCCAGTGCCTCATTTTCCACTCCCTGTGCATTACCTTGGGTCTTGATGCTCTCAGCTCATCAAATGGAGAAGTGGTATTAGAAATGGTAACAACTCCAGAGAGCCCAACTCTGGGAAATCACAGTCCTGAGTTTCTTTGAGCTGCCCTAGCTAAAATCTGAGAATTCCAAAGGCTTCCAGAGAAATCAGTTTGCCTACAGTGCACAGGGCCTGGACCTGCAGGTGAAGATGGGTTCCAGGAGAGGGTTGGAAAGGGGAGAGGACAGATGAGGGCAGATGAGTTCTGCTGTCTGCCCAAGTGGATACCCAAAGGGAGCCAAGATGTGGCCTTGTGCACAAAAGAGCTCTACAATTGCAGCTAAAGGTGGGGAAATTGTAATACTGCAGATAATTCAGGACACATTCCCAGCAGGTGTATTTGGACCAGAGAGAAATTTCTCCAGCAAAAGGGGAAAATCCTGTCTTCCCCACAGTGAGGGAAGGGCTGAGCTTCTCCCTCTTCAAGGGAAAGATCATCTTTACACACAATATCCATATTGGTTTTAGGGGTCTTGCTCCAGCCAGAATCTCACACTCGCTGCAGCAGTACAGTAACCAGACTGAGACAAAAATTGAGTCACATTTCTCATCCACCAGCCCAGTGACCCCCAAGAACTTTTCCTCATGGCATGATTTCAAGTACGGTTTGTTTTTTATGTCCTCTGCCCAGGATCAGCTGACATCTTTACAGATACTCACAAGGCTGAGAGACTTAAAATAATTGTCACAAGGTCAATAAACTGGTGCAATGTAACCTAAACCAAAAACAGTGTTCTTCAGGAGTGAAGAAGAAAGGAGACCTAACAGTTCAACTTGCACCTTTCCATCATTTGTATAAATCACCATCTGTTCCAGAAGCAATTATGACAGAAAGATCTGATTAATAAGCTTTTAATGGGAAAAGGTCTGTGGGGGGTGTGTGCGTGTGTGTGTGTGTAACATACTGGCCTCTTCTTTGTCTTTACATATGCTGAGGAATGAAGAAATCTATCCGAGGCACCACTCTTGGCTCAGACAAGGGAGACAGTACTTGTGTCACCTCTAAGTATGAGACAGGATAGTCCCTCAGGGCACATACAACATCCCAGGGATAGGCACTGCAATACCAGCTTTCCTGAAATAAATACTGGCTTGAGGACACAGCTGGGGTGCAGGTCAGGAGAAGAGGGTACCCTATGTCCTAAAGGCCTACTTGCCTGCCTTTCTGTCTCTGTACATAGGCTGAAGGGAGAAGAGTGAAGAAGAACTTCAGGTTAGGTATCTTGGTGCTGGCCACTCAGCATCATGAAATGGGATGGATGGCACAGTGGGCAGCAAACTGAAATGGCTACTCAGCTCAGCAGTTCCCATGGGGAAAAGCGAGGTGTGATGTGGTCTAATTTACCTGTTTCAGCCACACGTTGGTTGTCATCAGCTGATTCTTCTCATCCTAGAGTGAGACAGGGAGAGAGGATTGTAATACCAAAGCAGCCATTAGAAACAGACCCTGTGCCTGCTGAGTCCAACCCTGTGCCAAGATGAGGAGATCCCTATGGTCCTGTTTCCCCATGGGCTTGGGCTCTTCAGTCACCACTAAGGGAAAGTGACTGACTTTCTAGGTACTGTCCCTGCTATCACTGGGAGCCCCTGAGGCTGGAAAACTGAGGTCTGGCATTCCAGAGCTCAAAGGAATCATATGCCAAAGACCCAGGATGCAGCCAGGGCTCATACAGCAAGTAGTATCAGGTCACATGTGCTTGTGGGCTCATAGGATGGCTCATCTCCCCACACTGCTCAGCCTGGAGGGAGTTTGGGAAGATACAAGCTGAAACATTGTCCTAAATATGTAAATAAAGCACAAAATTAGAGTGTGCCTTCCACAGCACAAGGGGAGGTTACCAGGGGGCTGGCGGATGTAAGGAGCACATTGTTGTGTGGGTACGTCTGGGCATTGTGCAAATTCCACCGTGCACTGCAGCAGAAAGAGAAGGGAAAATTTCCAGAAGGGAAGAAACACAGGATTAGCTATGTTGCCTCTAGAGTTTTATCTTAGTGACCAGCTGAGTTAAGACTTGAACTATCTTTGGCATCAATGCTAGCTTGCTTGGAATGAATAACACACAGCCAGCTCTTACTCTTCCTCAGTCCTCTCCTGTAGATGTCTTGTCATTAAATTGCAACATAGATGTCAAGGACTGTCTGGCATGGGTTGTTTGATCAAAACCTTATGGACATTAGGCCATATTCCCTAAGAACAATAGGGAGAAAATGACCTTCAGGTTTCCTTCAAAACAAATGAGTCCTACAGTCCATGCTGTGGGTGGAGGGGAATGGGGCGGGGAGAAGGTTGTACCACCAGCAGCATTTCATGCTCAGTGTTTTGCTGCCCAACCATCACTGTGCATTTCTTGTGTCAGGAGGCAAAAGCTAATTACATTACCAGTCGTCCCAGGTGAAGGCATAACTATCTATAAAAGTGGTGTTTTACGAACACAACACTTACCACATCCACAAGCTGTGATATCTTTAACCCAAAAAGGACTTTGATGGTGTCATTGGAGTTTTCCACAGGGCGGACCCATTTCTGATAGCCTTCAAATAAGTGCTTGAGGAGCGCATCCTCATTTTCAGCAATTGAACTGAAGGCATTCACATCTGGAAGAGAGCAACACAGAGTGGAGGCATTGCCAGAAAGCAGACATGTGGAATGCCGTGACCTGAAAAAGTGAGACAGAGCAATGATGTGAGGAAAATTCACCTCTGGGCAGGTCTTGTCTTGTACAGCAAATTCTGCAGGAATTCAGATGCACAGACTCTGGGCAAGTGAATAGAAAGGCAAGATAGCCCAAGCCCAACTCACATAAAAAAAAAATCATCAGAGCAGTGATGACTTTGTACCAGGTTTAAGTTTTCTATGAACTTTTTGCCAAAGCAAAAAGAGCCCATCAGGCAGCAGTAGGAGCTGGATGATGCAGTCAGAGCTAGATCTGCCAGGCAAGCACAGAGATATCATGGCCTGTACCTGCATGACTTGTGACTCCCACAATCACTGACACCGATCTCCCCCTTGCACTTGCTACCATGAACGGGGAAGGGCAGACCATCCATCCTTTCCCAAACTTCAGCCCACTCCCTGTGGTGTTGAGGTTCTGACATGATCTCCATCTCTTGTGCACAAACACAGCAACCAAGGGTGAGAAGGATTTTATCTTCTTCAAAGCCACCACGGAGGAAAAAAGACTGGCTCCACACAACAGGGATCACAGCCAATATTGCTGTGTCAGCAGTCAAAAGGGACCTCACAGGACATTGTCCAGGGCCCAGCTTGTGCCTTGACAGCCCCAGGACGAGCAGAACATCTGTGTCTGGATTGCCAGGCATTAGGAGTGGGAGGGGTCTGCAGGCCCATGGATCTGCAGTGCCAGGATCTGACAGTAGGAGAGCCCTGGAGGGCACAGTCAATATGCTCACACACCATGTGCATCAACGATCAGAGTTAAGGCAGCCCCCAACAGGGTCCCTGTACCACATGGAGAGAAAGGGCATTCAAACACAGCAGCCCTTCCAGAGAGAAAACTGGAGGCAGAGGATCATGCTCTGCTTCTACATGGAGGAAAGGATGTGACTACAGACCACCATCTCTGCCCATGTCCCCTTCCCCAGCAGCTGCTGCCCATCTCCTGAGCATGACAGGCTGTGCAGCCTCCTCCACCTCGGTCAGGGTCTGTCTGAGGCTGCAGACAGGGTTACACCTCCCAGCAAGAAACACAGATGAAGAACTGCCCAAAGCAAAAACCTGATCTCACAACAGAGTTCTCCATGGGACAAAATCATTCTTTAATGCTCTCTGGATTCTCTCAGGATAGCACAAGGTCCAAGCAACACTTTCATCCCCACTTCCAGACACAGCAAGATATACCATTCCTCTTTGAAGGAGCTATAAACTCTGAAACCTAGTGCTTGCACTCACAAAATAACAGCTTTACTGTCAGATGTTCCAGCATGAGCTGTGTTTGTCCTTTGTATCTGCAATACAGGTGACGTGGGGTTATCAAGCCCTGGGCAGGCAGAGGCTGGCTGATCAGAGGCACCTTTCACACTCATTTCTACCTGTTCCATCCCAGAGCCAGGCATAGCTCATGAAGCTGTCAGCACAGTTTATAACAGTCCTCTATAGGGCCACACTCTGTCTTGTCACTTTGTCACAAGCTCTTGAGGTCTGCTATTTCCAGAAATGTCCCTTCTGCTTGTTCCAGAGTTTATTCTCATGCCAGAACTGACCCTAGTCCTCCACAGCAAATAATGGACAGAGTCTGCGGTCTGTCCTAGGAAACTAGATTGGTTGCCCAAACATGGCAGATGGGTATTGCATCTGCAACCAAAGGAAGAGAATGTGTTCTTTCTTCTTTCTCTTCTCCCCCCTCACTACCCACAGCCTCAGAGGTTCAACCCCTAGACTCTAAGAATCTTTGCAGAGCCTCTATCTCCTAGATATTTCGCTTTCCCTTTAGGAGATTCATAGGGGCATATAGTTGTTAAAAACAAGAAATTTAACAGAAAAGCCCATGAATAGAAAAATCCATAACCCCAAAATATGCACGATCAAAACCAGCTCTGTCTTACTGCCAGAACACATTGCTCTGTTTTCATTTGAGTATGACATCCTGCACACATATATGCAGCCACACACCCTCTGTGTCCATGGGTGTGTATGACTCCCCCCCAAAAGAAAACGGTGCCATTTCACAGCCAACATCTCACATAAGGTTCAGGTACCTAATGCTCCAAGGGGGTATAGAAGACAGGTGGTAAAGCTGGGTTCGGGGCTGGACATGCTGAATCTCATCTGCTGAGGAAGCCACAAAAAAGTGAAAAATACTTGAGGAGTCTCAAAAGGAAGAAAGTCAGAAGATTGCTGCCTTTTTAAGACAGCCTCAGTACTTGCAAAAAGACAGTTTAAAAGCAGAAGTTATTAATGAGAAATATCATGTGGGAAAATAGCCTAACAGTTCCTTTGACCAAGCCCCACTTTATGGTTAAGCTAGATAAACCCACGGAGAAAATATTGAACAAAGTAGCACTGCCTTTGAAAAAAGGAAGAGAAGCAGCCATAGGACAGATACGTCCCTGAATCTACCATATGATGGACTGAGAGGCAAAAACTGGGGAGCTCCCTGGCAGGTTAACATGCATTCAAGTATTCAAGCACTGTCTGCCATCTCTCCCCTCTCCCAGTTTCCTGTCTCTCTCTGTGATCTGTCCAAGTAGCAGCTCCCCATGGGTGCAGGACAGGAGTTCTGGGGCAGAAAGTCTGCTAAACAAACGTGCAAAACACCCCAATAAATACAGACAAGACACTTAGCTTTTTATCAGTTTGCATGAAGCATTTCAGGTTTTCTCTTGGTGACAGAAATTCTCCCTTAATTCCCTTTAGCAGCCAGAAGTCAAGCCTAGGATTTTTTGTTAATTTCTAGCCAGCAATTGCCCCACCATAAGTTATTAAAACCTAGTGGTCACACTGACCATGGTTGCAACACAAAGGCAGCAACTGAGACAACCCTCTTCTGCTACTCACATGGTGTTTAAAGGATGACCAAGGGAAGCCAGCATTCACCGTATCCCAGAAAGCAGCAGCTAACTGGCCAACAGAAAAATAAACTTGAACAACTGCAGCTCAGCTTGGAAGGAGGAGAAGAAATCACACCTACCTGAGCGGCTCAGACACAGCACAATGAGCACTAGGCAAAGCATGGGCATCACCGTGGCTTTTCCTTTAAATCTGATCTTCTGTTTTCATTAGCAAATCGGTCTCATCTTTGCAGGGGACTTAAACAATCTAGTTAAAAATCAAAGCAGGCAGTTGAGCCGGCAAGGCAAGGCAGCACCTTCCTAGCCTTATCTTGCCCTCATTATGACGCTTGGTAAATCACACTTCATTGATTTTCAGTCAGCTGTCACATCCCATAAGCCTTAAACAGGGCTCTGGGTCCTAAACTCTGACTGATCTCCTTGTGGCAGTATTTACATGGCTACAAACACTGCGGTCTAGGAGTATGCAAGAGGAAAGTCTTTTAAGGAGGAAAAATATCTTTTATGCTACTGCTGATTACAGCTGGGGAAAAGAAAAAAAACAGACTGCAGTTCAGACCCAAAGATAAATCAGATGCCTTAAAGATTATCTGATTATCTGTTCCAGGTGTATCGGTTGTAGAGGCAGACTCCCTACAGACTAACTTAGCTTATTCCATGCTACGCTTGCTGTTCTGGAGCTATAAAATGGATTTGGGGGGCAAAAATCATCCAGTAAGAAGTAAGTGGGAAAACAATCTGATTTCTAAATTTATATCTCATACACAAAATATCACAGACAGCAGCACAGAAGCCCTTGCACAGTACTATCCACTGGCACAGCTTAACAGAGAATGCTGCCCCGGAGTCTTGTGTTTAGCAATGGGAGTGAGGATTATTTAGCCAGTTTCTCTGCAGTCAGACCTCTGTCAGTCCCCCTCCAGTGATACCTCACACAAGGCTCCTTTCAGAAACGACCAGAAATTAGAAGCAATCATCAGAAATTGCTGATAATCAAAAGGGATGCAGGTTCCTCTTTTCCCATCCCCCTGACACTCCTCTGCTGAAGGATTATCAGGATCTTCTCTGTTTTCTTCTCAAATGAGAGTTAGTTTGGCATATCTCTTGAAAGAGGCGGTTTTCTCCTGAACTTTTCAAGTTTAAGGAAGAGGCATTCAAAAGTCTTTTAGCTTGTCCCCAAACCCAAAACTCCTCCTGCTTTGATTATTTCTTGCTGGCTATTAAATTGCTTGCTGCCTTTTATATGGGAAGCCTGGGGGTTTTTCAGCAACATGGGGTACACTTCTGGCAGTGGTCCAGATTTTGGTACAGTCACGGGTTTTGTGATTCAGATTTGCCTTATCTAACATCCTCAAAGAGGATTGATAACTGGCAGCTGTAATCTTACCAGATTATTCATCTTGCTGTAATGAAAAATTTGCCATATAAGTGTGGTTCAAAGTCATATTGCTGCTGCAAGTAACATTCTTGTAGTGTCCTATCAACTTATTCATGCTTCTGTGACCTTGCAGCCTGCTGCATCCCCAGCTCTCAGGCAGGCCACTGGCAGCAACTCAGTGAGTTTGCTTTTTCCACTACTCTACTACACACAAGAAATCTGCAAGGGCCCTTCCTAGCTCCACAGTTCTGCCCCTGGTCACCCGGCAGGACTAGAGGAGCAGCTGGCTTCTTCCTCACCTTTCCTCATCTCAGATGCAGAAAGCCATGCAAAAGCAAGAGTGCAACCAAAAAACCATCTTCAATGAAGTGTATTTTCAACACCAGCTGCTGTAACTTCTCAGTTTCCCTATTAGATCAACACCAGGCACAAGTACACAACTTCTTGAGCTACGCAGGAAAGCTCCTTTTTTTTTAATGCTGTCTTCAAGAGAACAGCAGTCATTTGGCTGGAGTGGTGGGGACAGACAGCACCACAGACTGCCACAAAGCTGAGTCTAAACAAAATCATTCTGCCCGATACAAATTTTTCTGCAACAAGGTTACCACTTTAAAATGCTCACTGTAGATTATCGCATACTTTCCAACATGTTTGTTGTCATGTACAGGACTCAGCACCCTCAGATTATCCATCCTCATGACTGCAAGCCCCAGCCTTTGCCTATTGACACCTCTGATTGTAGTTACTGCCTGAGATTGCGTTCAGGCATTGCTCTGTTAGGCAATATGAGAGACACTTGTTTCTCACAGGGCTTTAACATGCTGCCTTGTGGCAATGGAGTTAATTTATTATCTGCCTACAGGAGTAGGCTTTTTGCTACTACATGATAGTTGCTTAGAGGGAAATATGAAGTATGGTTGCATTACCATTGCTCCCACCCACTGCCTAGACAGTCACAAGAGGTAAGGACCAGGTTTGCCTGGTCATTGGCTTTCAGAGTTACCAGACTGCCAGAGGAGAGTATTAGAGACAGAAATTCTGTTTGCCTGTTGTTTTCTGTTCACAAGTCTTCATGCAGCCCTGCACTCCAACATTTTGGAAAGGGAAGTAGGCATGAGTACTCCCATTTTGCCAAGTGGGCCATGAAGCATAAGGTGCATCTATTTGAGACAGCAAATTAATTCTTGGGCAGGACTCTGCTTGTGGCAGTAGCTAAGTAGCTATTCTCTATAGAGAAAATGTCTTTGCTTTACCACAGGTTTCATAGGACTTGTAATTAATTTGAGGCTGCAGTTCCAGGCTGCAAAGAGCCATGCACGACCTAGACACAAGCAACACTGGAGCTGGGCCTCAGTCTCTAGGCAGCAAAAATGCCAAGAAAAAGAGAAATCTACCTAGAGGCACAAATCCATCTTTTTGAGCACACATGGTTAATACTAGCAGCAACTGAAAACTCAACGTTATGATGGACAGTCCTAAGCCATGTTACCTGAAGGCACCATGCAGTCAAGCATGGAAAACAGATTCCAGGGAAAGGTGACAGTGCTGTCTGACAATCAGAGGGTGGGAAACCTGGACTAAATGAGAAGGATGGTGAAGGGGAAGGACATAGATGAGAGATGCTCTGAACCAAAACTGTGAGGCTTTGTTTCAAAAATCCAGAGCCAAAGTAGAGTTTGCTGCACTTCTAGGTTTGTCAGCTCCAGGCAGGAAAAAAGAGAGGTAAGGTAGCACTATGGAAGAAGAGACACCTTTTAGGTAGACGTGTCTTCTCCTTCCCAAACACCTCTGAGCTTTCCTGGTACATGTAGGTGACATGCCAGAAGCCAAGGAAGGCCAACCTGAAATGCCAGGACTTGTGATGGAGCCAGGCTCTTGGAAGCTCCCAAGGGAGGACTAAATCCATATTGTCATGAACACTTGCCCATAGGAGGCGAGGGAGAGTATCTGGAGAAAAAATAGGGTGGGAAAGGGCAGAATTCCTGGAATCTCATCTTTGCCCTGACACTTCTCAGGTTCTTTCTAATCTCAGTTCTTGCCAGCAGCAGACACCACTCTTCACCTTGCAGCTTCTCAAAACATGTGCTTTCACTGGGCAAGAACAGAGCTGGTTTTAGCCAGTTCACCAGTTATTTTTGCAGCACCAAACATTTCCACGTGCCAGATGGAACAGTCTGGAGCCAACTGCCCACCTTTCCATACATCCTGTCCACTCTCCTCCAGCTTCCTGTCCCTGCAAACGCCCTCCTTCTTTCTCATGGCTTGCTTACTGGCCCTGTGAGATGCAAAGCTGTGTTTCGTGTCAGGTACAAACAGGCGACGTGTGTATTTGTGAATGCGAAATGTGTGGACACCGACAATGGGATAGTTGCGAATTCTAATAATAACTGAGGAAAAAAAAGCATGGAAAAAGGCCTTTGAACCTATCTTTTGCTTGCAATTAACCCTGGTTGATTTAGGAGCATTGGAATTAAGGCGTTAAGGATGTTGCTTTTTGCTTGTAGTTAATCCACAAAAAGCTCTGCAATAATAACCTTTTGAAGTAAAATTTTAGAATATTACTTGTATCCTTGAAACTATAGCTTTGGAATATATATAAAGGAAATATGCTTATCTCACGCCTTATTGAAGCAGAGAAAAACAGTTTGAGAAGGAAGATGAACATCACCTCAAGGGTTTATGGTTTTGACCAAAGGGAAGCTGGACATCACTGTTAAGAGATTTATAGTCTCTGCAATTAAAAAGTGGACACACATCTGGGGAGCTGGACCCCACCAGATGGGATTCGTCTTTCTTCTTTCAGAAACTGGACCCTCACCATCTGGGGATACTCCTTTGAAAATACATCCTGAGAAATTAAAATCACAATAGTGTATAGAATTGTGATGTAATAATTTGGAATAAAAATTGCTGATGAGTAAAAATTGGAAATAGAAACTGTTGAAAAAAAACCTGATGAGTACCCCTATAAATATCTGTAACCATCAATTATCGGTGTGCAGTTGGAGGGAAAACTTCCCCCACTGTACCCAGCGCTGTATTGCTCATACTTTACCATATTAAATAATAAATTGATTGCTGCTTGAATATTGGCCTAGTCAAGCTTCTTATTCATAACAGCTCCACCAAGCAAACCCCAATGCAGCCCTCCCTGCTGCCCTTTTCCCCTCTAATCCATCCCTCCTCCTCCACACACCCTTTACTACCGCAGTTCCTCAGCACAGTCGCCACTTTCCTCCTCCACCTGGCCATCCGCCTTTTCCCCCCTCGCTCAGGCCGAGCGGAGGTGCTCCGGCCCGCTCCAGCCTTTCCGCGGCGCCGTGGCCGCAGTCCCAGCTCCCCGCCGTGGCAGGCCGCGGGCAGCGCAGGCCGCGCCGCAGGGCCCGGCTGCTCCCGGGCCTGCAGCCCTGCCGAGGGAATGCACACGGCTGCTGCAGTATGACACGCTGCGAGAGCCCTGTTTGGGAGACCAGGGTAACGTGAAGTGCTGGGAACTCATGGATGGAAATGTATGCGTCTGTCTCTGTATCAGCCAAGGAGAACGCACTAGCCAGCGGAGCAGGCTCAGAAAGGGCTGAGGGGAGTCCTTCAGGCGGCTGCCTGAACTGAACTGGAAAAGTTGCACCTACGCAGTTGTTTCGGCGGTGATCAGGCTCTGCACGTACAGGGACAAGGTTTTGCAGAACGAGAGTCGTTTCCGTCCTTGGTTTCCTTGGCACCTTGCTACCATGAGGAGAGCCCTCCCTGCCCTCCTTCCCGTTTCTATCACACCCCTGTGATTGCAGACTTGAGATGGAGTTCAAGTCTGAGTCCCTGTGCCTTCTGACATTGCAGAGTCCATGAAACTGCCTGCTGCACATTGCTCTGCAAAAACCTCCCAGTGCTTCACCCTGAGTGGAACACGGGTCTTGGGGAGGTGCAGAGTGTTTTCATCACTGCACGCACATTAATGTTCCTAATAGGTGGTGCATCACCTTCTGCATTAGAATAGTTGTTTTCCTTTTTCAGTTCTAACTTTACCATGAGGCCTCATTTAGGAGTGTCTTGCAGCACTGTGGTGACTTCCTGCATTTTGGTGACACTAACTAGCTTTGAATATGATAATTTTCAAATACATTTGTTCTGAGTTAATGATTGTAAACAAAGGTGTGGCTCAGCTCTGCCAGTTTCTCAGCTTTTCTTTCCATTTCATCAAGCTCATCTCTGCTTTCATAAATGCTCCTCGCAGCTCAGATTTTATCTGCAGCATCGTGGACTTGCTGTTCAGATGTCAAGGCTTGCAATATTTCAGAGGTAAGCAAACAACTACCAAGGATCAAGACTTTGCAAGATGCCAGAGAAAAATCTGCTTTAACGACAACTGCTTCAGGAACAACAGAGGAATTTGGTTCATACCTAACTGCATGAGCCTCTCAGCCTCTCATTTTCAATGGTTACACCTGCTGTCTAGAAGCCTTTATCCCAACACATGCAGTGCTCTATGACAAGAGGTTCTGCTTTCTCATTCTGATTGAATACAGGCGTTTTATCCCCAAGGCAATCATAAAATTTAAAGGGCAATTCTTGCCACGTCCCATGGCCTCAGTAAGCTGCATGACTCCTTGCACACCTTTGTCCATTTCATACACTTCTCTTTGGATGTGACAGCTCCACTATACAGCCAGAATGGTGGTAGCTGACAAATTTTCTTTTTGGAACTGCTCCATCTGGCATAGGAGGATGAGGGGCTCCCTTGAAGATACAGCAAAATTAAATGCTTTGTCAAAAATTAGATAAACTCTGCAAGCTCTGTTCCTGCCCGCATTTGAGGGCATTTGCTCTTTATGATCATTTGCTGAGTCAACTCAGATGATTGTCCTGTGGGCCCACATAGTCCATGCAATCCAAATAAGGGGGATTTTTTAGCTTTAGAAATGTATTTTGACAGAGGTAATAATTCTGGACTGTCTAAAAGATTAAAGCAATTATCATGTTTCATTAGAAATGTTTGGAAGCCAATACTTCTCTGTGTCTTTCTTCATTATATTACTGTATGCTGTTGAGGTGCTGTTAGAAGCTGTTCTGTTTTTACAGAAAATGCAACAGCACTAATTGTCTCAGCCATATTCAACCTCACAAAACTCAGGGTCCCATGATGTGCATGCATTTTACTTCAGATCATCCCTGGCTACAAAGTTGAAACTGCTCTGGCAGCAGACCAGTCAACAGACCAGACCTCACCTCTGTCAAAGTATCACAATACCACCTTCTCCATGGGAAAACAGGGGTGAGAGATTTTGCAAGGGGTTATTAATGTAATACCACCTGCCAACTCCTACCTGTCCTTCTCTAGGGTGTCACAGCAGGGCTCAATCAGCCCTCTGCTGTTCTGAAGACTCCTGCCTGAAAGTTTGAACTGGGATGCGAGCCTTCTATCCAGAGATGCCTGCTTGCCATGCTGAGTCTTATATTGTTAGGATTATTGCCAACCACTTCATAAAGAAAAATACTTATTCCTTCTAGAGGTTTCTTAAGATTAGATAGAAATGTTTTCAGGTAGGAACCAAAGACACTATATGCAGGACCATCATTTTGAACACCAGTGATGTTTGGGGCTTCTGTTTTCACTGATTCATAAACAAAGATAGTACACTTAAATGTAGACCTAGAAACCAACTTTCACATAACTTCCAGAATATATAATATTAATAATAACTTATTAAATGAAGCATTATAGTCCTCTTGAATGTCTGCCTATATGCTTAAAATTCCATGTTATCTACCTCTAGGTATTTGCTTGCTAAGTCATGATCATGAATATGTACAAACAACACCCAATCAGACTTCATGCCTGAGAGTACTGAGTGTAGAAGAAATAAAGGCATTTGGCATGCATGCATGATAGCCTATAGCCTCAATAGAACAATTCTCAGTAATATCAACTAGCCTGGAACTATGGAAACAATTGATGTTAAACATGAGTCTAAAGATAGCACAGCGTACCAGATGCTTTCACCAGATGCTTCATTCAGTTTCTGAATGAAGTCAGACTATGCTTTTCATATAATTTGCAAAAATTAACCTTTGGGCAATATATAATCATAACAAAAGTGATGTGAAAGTAATGTTAGGTAGTAGAATGTCCTGTAATTATTTGCTAATAATGGGTTTGTAATTATTTGATATAATTTTGTAATTAAGTGGTATAACCCATGCATATATCTTAAAACAGTGTAAGTTCATCAAATAAAATAAAGTTATGAAATAGCAAACTGGAAGGTTTTGATACTTAAACCGCTGTCTCTACTCGATGATGTATTTTATATCTGTCATTTGTTTTGCTTCTAACAAGCCAGAGAAGCTGAATACAAAACCAAATGTTTACATCTTCACCTTACTAGAAAGCATAATTGATATTATCTATAAAACATGCAAAAACTAGTTTTGCCTTTTCTATCATGTCAGAATATCCTATTTCCTCTAACTTTTAATGGCCTGCCTGTGTCTAGTCAGAAGAATTAACCTAAAGGTATGTAGGTAACTTCACCTGTTCGTAAACTGATGCTGGGTTGCAATAACTGCCTGAACTGGGAGCAGAGTCTGACAATTTGTATATATTAGGAGGAAGTGGAACATAGGGGATAACAGCCAAAATGCTCTGCAGACTACTCCCACGGTGCAGGAGAAATGGTCTGGGAAAATGTCCAGTTCTCCAACAGAAGGCTGGTAGGTGTAGGGCCAGTCCCTGGCAAGATGATGGGGTAGAGTGCCAGGAGAGAACTTGGCATGGTCCTGATAGAGCTTAAGAACAAATGCCATCTCCACTAAACTTCACAAAGGCTCAAAACCACCTTTTAACTGCCTCAGACAAAACTGGGCTGCTGTTCTCCTTCTCCACATTATCATCCTTGCATCTCTGCATGGGGTAAACTCTTCATGTTCACTTTCAATGCAAGTCAGCTAATAGACCTGGTTTCATATGGTTTTTAAATTTTTGAGGCTTTCAGTGAGCCCAGAGAGCTTGATGCATTAACACCAGGTGCAAACAACATGATAATAAGTGAAATCAGAAGGAGAAATAAAAAGACTGCAGCGTTTAATTCAGAGTTTAATTCCTTTATGGGTAATGGGGATGACTATTTGCATAGGAATGCTATCAGGCACCTTACTCAGTCAGGTAAATAACCATTTATCATTGTAGCTGGATTTTACCTTACTGTGATCTGACAGCAGCAGCAGAGCCTGCGACACTACTGTGAGCTCATCTCCCGTTGTGACATCATGAGCAAGCACTTGGTAGCTGAAGCTACATATGACTTCATGACTTTGTTCCAAAAGAACAATGCTGCTTAGTCTTGTCTGAGACAATGAGGCTGCCACAGAAACTCTTTTCTGCACAAAGCTGAGAAAAGTCCATGGTGGACTTCATAAAGATACAACACTGTTTTCAAAAATTCAAAGAAGAAATGATGGCTTCAGCAAAGCTTTGCCCAAAATGTTCAGTTAGGCTTTTAACATTTCAGTACTAGCAGGTCTTTTACAGTTGATTTTTTTGAGAGGTGGAGGGGGAAAGCTACATCAGTGTTGAGGACATTGCTCAGAAAACCATCCCATCCCTTGGGAATTGCTAAGCTCTTTTTTATATCTCTTATATATATGAATCAAGAGGCAAGCAGAATAAAAGCAAAACTCAGCTTGAAAGCACAGAGTGAAATCCATTAAAATACTAAGCAAGCATCCTCTTTCCTCGGGCCAAACTCATCCATTAACCCGAAGCAGTCTTCAGAGACATGCTTTTCATTCCAAAGCTGTTTCCAACAGCCTTTTCCATTTTCATCTCTGTGGTAATTTTATAGTATGAATCAGCAAAATGTTACCAGTCCATAAGAAGAGGTTACTGCCTCACCTTCTGAATTCAATTCCCTGTTCAATTGCTGACAAGCTCTGTAACTGAGTAGGTCAGTGTCTCATCATGCACAAAAGATCAGAAAATGTGTTGGAAAACACAGATGTTTAAATTCTGATAGTAATAGTAGAAAAAAAAATTTTTGTTAAGAGAGAAGAGCGATGCTGTAGATGAGCAAGATGAGGCACACAAGGAACAGTCAGAGAAAATTATATACTGTTCGATATTATAAAAGATTTCTAGCAGGGAGAATAGTCTTACTTCTATACTCATATCTCATCACAGAGATGGATTTTCCAGGCAGCAAGATTTTATGGCAATCCTACTGTGGAAAACAAGCAAGGACAATGCCATCTCCTGTATGTGTAAACTTTTGATTTCTTCTGTCTGAAGGAGTAAAAGGTGTTGAAGGATGCTAGGCTTTTATTTGGTGTAGAAATCCAGGCAACACTGTGAACAACACAAGAAAGCACCATTTGCAGATATTAATTTAATTTCATTGGATCTTATCACTGAAGTCATATACATGACAATAACCTGGTGGCTATTATATGAATCAAAAAATCCAAGTTCTAGCAACCTTAGTAGACAGGTCAAGAGGTAAATATCAATATTTATGGAAGGTCGGTTATCACCATAGTGATACTATTAGGTTAAGCTTGCTTGAACATTTAAGTGTAAAATTTATTACATATATATTTACAGTTTTTTTCAGTTATATGAAGATTTACCATGAGGAACTCTTGAGTTTGTCAGCTGATGACAGTATCAAAGAAAGGTAGCTCCACTGATCCTATAACTGGTTTATGGATACCTATGTTGGACACAGATCATTTACAAACAAGATGACTTCTTTAAGATGAAACAGCTACATGAGCATTCACTTGGGGGAATAGATGCTTCCTATTATACACAAGCAAGAGATTTCCATGTTGTATTATCCATACTGAAGAACCTGCCCAGTTCCTCACCATGCTGAACACATAAATTAACTCTGAGCAATTTCAGTCCCTTATCATGCAAACAAAAAGAACACTAATAAATATATTTTCCTGTCTGAACTTAGAAAGAAAAAAAGAATTAAGATAAGAACTGAAAGTATATATTACAAGAGTATTTGAGGTTATTGTTAAATAAATTCTTTTTCACTCATCCAATACAATACCACAAATGTTCTCCTGACAGCAACTCCTAGAATTCCTCAGATTAAAACCACTACCACAAAATCATTTGATATAACATTGTATCAGCTCAGGACACCTATGAGACTTGCCTGCATGATCAAGCTTAAAATAGTTAGAATGAAACATTTATTAGTAAGGCCATTTTCTGTGGCCTGAGCTCACACGACCTCCTGTGAGAGCTGTAGGACTCCACCTTGCTAGTTCACAACCGTCTTGGGAATAACTCTTCCTTTAGATTTTCTTTATGTGCAGACAGTATTGTTCTGGACCTGACAGCATCAGCATCACTGAAGTGATGAATGAAGAGTCTGATCCTATCAATACAAAATAAAGAAGAAGAAAAAAAACAAGCCACACCAAAAAAGGGCAAGAAATTTGGACTGAGCTGTAAAAGTAAACATCCAAAACTTCCTTCTTTCAGAGTGAGCAGCTTGGTTATTATCACAAACCTGTAAGTTCAGGTGGAAGTCTAGAGATTTCTTAAGCCTTCCTCTTAATATAGTAAAAGTACCACCCCTGAAAATGTCTTCCTTTCTGAAGACAAAAAAAACCCCAACTTTTTCTGCAAAATACGTGTGTGAGATTCTGGAAAAGTATAAGAATGGGTGACTGACCCATGCAATGGAGGAATGCTGAAGGAAGAATGTAAGGAAAAACAATGAATTGTCATAAAGTAAGATGAAATTATCTCAGCGCAAGAGGGACTGGATAGAAAATTTTGCTTTAGGAATACAGCAGCATCATTCAGTCCTAAGATCCAGTAAACAGCTTTCCCTGAAATTAGTTGAGAGTAATGTTTTCCTGAGCTAACCAGGCCAGTGTGGGAGGGTAGTGTTTATGTGACTCAGCCCAATATAAAGTAGAGAAAATAGATAACTCAAAAAATCAGCTCGCAAAACAGTAACTGGCCTGAGCTGAGTGTAACCTGCATATTTCTTCCCAGTAACTCTGAGGACACAGTGTCATGACACCAAGCATTTAGAGACCAGTAATGGGAATTTGAACAGTATATTTGAATTGTGATTCCACTGATATTGCAGCTGCTATATTGTGATTGTGCTTCAATTCCAGTAAATTGCTGTAACATTCTGCTACATCAAAGTCCTGGATATAGCCATAAGAACTTGGTTAGAGAGTATTGGACTATGGCTGCAGGCTACTAAATGAGCCTAACACAAAAGAAGACACAATCACTGGAGGCAAGACCTCCTCCTTTTTCTGGATTACCTGTCCCAGGTCATTGAATTGAAGAGCTTCCAGTAGAAAGTCACACATCTTTCATAGCCTCAAATACTGGAGCGTTGGTTCTTCTACAGATGATGAGTACAGCCTCAGACTCTGCATCTTTAGTGAAACCTGAAAGGAAGGGGGAAGCCTGCCTGATTTCCTCAAGTTATCCATGAATTTTAAAAAAATCAAATCAAACCAAACCAACAAACAAAACAAACCACAACAAAGAAAAAACCACCACCCCTAGCACAACCACCACCACAACGACAACAAAAATCAAACCAAACAAACAAACAGTCCAATGACTAGTCTGATAGCATTCTTCATACTCATCCCTAAGTAAAAGACACCTGGGACCAATTAACTGGAGAGGACAATCACTTTTCACAAGTTCCGGAATGTGTGGAACAGGCTCTACAATCTATTTGCCTCCTTTACAATAGGAGGAAGCATCTACAAGATTATCAATGGCTAATTTTGCACAACAAAAAGCCTGATACTCAATGTTAAATGAACTAATAGTGGCAAGACTGTGGACAGACTTAATTAATAATTTAATTATGACAGTGTAATGTAACTATTCTCAAGAGAGGTACTTGAACCTTTCCTTCTCAGTAATTGATTTAAATGCTTTCTTTAGGAATATTTAAGATTACTTTCTTTGGCAACTGTTTAAGTGAGTCATAGTGGATTAAACAGCAACTTTGCAACACATTTTTTGCCCACTTTTAACATCTTTCAGCCTATATAACACTGTAAGGTCTTCTGCCAATTTTGTGCAATAAAATGCTGCAGTTCTATCAAATATCTCTATATAAAGATAAAATTTGCATTGAACAAGTGCAAAGGGAAATCTCTAACTAAGAGCAATTGGTGTAATATTTTTGAGTCACATATCCTGTTTTTCTCTTTCTCATTTATAAACAAATCATTATTGTGGCAGAATATGGTAAATAAACTGCTGTGCTTAAAACAGCAGGAGTTACATACCTGAACTTGCAGTCATCAACATGCTTCAGCAGATTGTGTTTTGATGGTTAAAATTAGACTATAGCTCACCCCATTCCACCCTGCCAAAGCCACCTGATGAAGGTGTAAGTTGTCAGGAAACAGATAAAGCTACAGAGTAAAACCTAAAACAGACCTCATGAAAGAAAGACAGAAAGAAAGACAGAAAGAAAGACAGAAAGAGAGACAAGAAGGGAGGGGAGGGGAGGGGAGGGGAGGGGAGGGGAGGGGAGGGGAGGGGAGGGGAGGGGAGGGGAGGGGAGGGGAGGGGAGGGGAGGGGAGGGGAGGGGAGGGGAGGGGAGGGGAGGGGAGGGGAGGGGAGGGGAGGGGAGGGGAGGGGAGGGGAGGGGAGGGGAGGGGAGGGGAGGGGAGGGGAGGGGAGGGGAGGGGAGGGGAGGGAGAAAAGGAGCAACTAGAAATAATTGCCCGGATCCAGAAAAGCAAATAACAGGAGGAGTCCCTTGGAAAGCATTCAGAAACTGTTAAGGTTTTGTTTTACCCAATCGACTATCTTCCTTTCCTTCTTCGTACATTCAGAATGGGATTTGCTTTGCACTTTCTTCAGCTGTAAGAGAACTCCTTCACAATTCACACAGGACACCAAGGCCTTAAATCCTAACAGAGCTGAAGGAAAACAAAATGTCAGCAAGACAGAAGATTTCTTGGACATGTTGATTTCCTTAATTTGCTGCCATAGTTTTTAAGACCACATCAGTGACAACATAGACAAGGTGGTAACTGGAAACGCAGGAGTAAACAGAGTGGTGACAAAGAACTCCCTCAGCATGACAAGAAGTGATTCAAGTATTTAGCTATTAATTAAAAAACATACCTCTTGTGCTTGAAAAGTCCCAGTTAGACAGGGAAATCTAATACTTTGCAGAGGTGCAAGAAGAAAAAATGCAAACATTGCACATAGATAGATACCCTGCTGCAGCAAAAGGGGAACTGGGGTAATAGGGAGAAGTAAGCGAAGTGGCATTGAGTCAAAATGTAGGGTACTCCTTCACTGCCTCTGAAGTAGCTGTATTTTAATAAACATGTTCTTGGCTTTAGATGTAACTGACTTCAAACTCTCTCCTCTTTATCTCTTATTCTTCACTTCTCTTCCCGCCAGTTTTCCTTCAATACAATTGCTACTCACCAATACTTCTGTTTAGAAGTGACTCCAATTCCTATCTGTTAAAGCATCTGCCCATTTAAAAATAAATATTTCTGTAGTTTAATGATGGAAATTTTTTGCCAGTTTTGCTATTTTCTAACTCGTTTGAATTATTCAGTTTGTAAAATAGACTTCAGTGAAGTGCATTTAAACAAATGTCAGCTACTTCACATACACTTGAACAACCACATGCCATTCTACAATTACAACCTCTGCTTTTTAACTCCCAATCACATCTTTTCAGAGGTGTTTACAAAATTGGTGCTAATGCAGGTACCACTTGTGGTCAATGCAAACAGTAACTGTTGCAGACCTCTTTAACAGATGATTGTGTGGATGTACCAGATCCCAAAAGGAGAGGAAATTTTAACACACGCTAGTGGAACATATTGTGCTTATTAGCTAGAATTATTTTCCTAGCCTCACCAGTAGCAGAGAGCCTTCATCTTCTCTTTCTATACTGCTACTACAGAAGAGACTGTGAAAGAGTGAGGGACAGGGTGCAGTGCATAAAGTCAATTGCTAAAAGAGAATCAGTTGATTCTGTACCAGTCTTTTCTCCCCACTTCACAGCTCTGTGGTACTGAGAGCCCTCATATGTCAACTGAAGTCCACACTTAGCCCAGACATGACTACATCAGGAGTTAACACGACTTTTTTTTTGGCAAGGAAAAAAAAAAATAGCTGCTGCAGGAGAAATTCAAGCATGTTATCACAATAGGCTGCATCTCTTCTTAGTAATTTCATCTGCTAAGAGGAAAGGAGGACAACTGCAGTCACAGCAGTCCCCTCTTCAGCATACTAATTCTGAAACTGTTCAGACAAGGAATAATCAATCCCCTCAAAAGAAGAAACATTTTTGAGTCAGCTGTTAAATCAACTTCACCAATGCAAACAGCTTAAAGACACAAGGACTCTGCACACCAACCATGTATCAGCCATCTACCACTGTACCTAAAATTTAACTTGCAGACTTAGTTTTGTTCGGCTGCTTCCCTGAAGGGTTATCAAGTTAAAAGACCCAAAGGAAGGGCCCAACAAACACAGCAGCCAGAGCATAAGGTGGGGGGGAAACAGGGAAGCATAGCCCAGGTGGAAGGAAATGGTGCTGAACATTCAGAGTAGGAAGCTACCCATGTATTTTCAGAAGAAGCTGACATAATGCTCATTGCATCCAGAGGAAAGGATTTATTTCTCCTTTTGGCCCTGTCTTTAACTTGTATCAGGTGTGGTACTATTGCTACCTCTGCTGCCTCTCCACTACAAGCCAAACCTGCTGCTTTAGTGAGCTGAAAGTGCCACACAGAAGGGTGCAGCCAGCACCTCAGTCACTTCCATAGAACTGGAGGACATAAGAAGGGTGGTGGTGAGAGTACACAACCAAGTGTTGGGGCGCAGAGCTGGGTGGCAGGGGGTGCGGTATTGCAGTAATGCACTGTGCTTCAGAAAGTCACACTTGAAATTCCTGCAGAGTAAGAAGAGAGGGTTTTCTGCAGAGAAAACAGACACAATCTGCTATCTGGCACACATGCCAACAGCATAGCAACAGTTTTTTAAACGTCTTTTCTTTGTCACTTTTGAATTTTACCAATTTTAAACACTAAGTGTAACAGCAGCAAGGCTTGGGAGCCCAAACTCTAAACAAGGAAACTAGTAGAAAATAAAAATTTAAAATGTCAAGACAATTTTGGCAAAATCCTGGGAAAAGAGAAGAGAGAGTAATTAAAAATCTAACACATCATTTGCTTTTCAAATTTTTAATTAGGTATAATAAATGTACACAAAAGGAAGCATTGGCATTTTTGTTCATTTTAAGTGTATGAAATGGTAGGGAAAATAGACAAATGGCATGAGTGAGGTCAGAAGTATCAAGACTGGTTTGAAATATTTCAAAATGTCATGCTAACAGGATATTAAGGGAAGCTTTTAAAGCCATCATGAACAAGGCTTGTTTAACATCAGAGCTAGAACCCTCACCACAAACAAGTTTGACACAGACTCAGAAAAGCAACTTTCCTCATGTCTTGTACATCAAGGAATTTCAGCTGTGAAGCCTGCATTAGGGTTAGCCATTTTATCTCGTTTTCAATGAGTTTGTTGACTAAATAAATTTTTAGAAAGTAAGTGCAATCTGCTGCACTACTTTGTCATGCTAAATTTACTAGAAATAGTCTTAATAAGGCTGAAGAAGAGGCAGCAGCATTTGAGATATTATAAACCAGTCTAGCACCAAGCAACTCCAAAGTCTAGTTCCCTATCTGCCCTTTGGTGGATGCCCTTTGGGGAGTGAAAAAAATGAAATAAAACCACTGTATACTGCAAAGCCATAAAAGTCTGACTCCCTGGATGAAGAACAAACTTACTTCATTTCCTGAAGCTACACATGTTGACAGGCGAGTTAATTTCAAAACCAAGGACAACACTCTACCAGTTACAGTGTTAATGGGAAGATAACCCTACAACATACTGGGACTGTATATTACCAATGTCCTTTTGAAGCAGTCACTGTAAACAGTCTTAATCATCCTGCCAACAGTAACATACATGTTCAGTTCAGCCCTGCACTTCAGGATTATTTTTAAGTGCCCTCAAAACAAAAGCTGCTTCTACGGGTCTTGTTAGCTATGCTAACAAGTTCTCCTCATGGGCCTCAAAACACTCATGTGTTGAACAGTTACTCCAAAAGAAGAGGTTCATTTACATACCTCACCCAAAGGGATCCAGGAATTACTTTTTGCAGTTTTTCAAATGCATAGCAAACTGAAGTTGGAAGTTTTCCCAGACTGAAATGTGCATCTTAGCTATCTTTCTGCAGCACTTGCAGATGTTAGCTGACCTAATTCTGTTCTTTCTAAAATCAGTGAAAACTACCTACTGGGGATTACCAAAGCCAACATTAGAAGTCTTGACAAAGCACTAGGTGTACAACCACCTAAACTTCACTCTCACCCAGATTCAGTTCCCAGCCCCTGTAAGCATGAGACAGACATTGTAAAAAAAGTGAATTCCTATGTGTCTTCAATCTTGTGTCCTTTCCTTCTGGAAGCAATTAATATTTTGTAAATTCATTGCATATTCTAATTCTGAGATACTTGCATCTTCAATATATTAAAAGTATATCAAACTGAAATGACAATAAAGAAAAAATATTATCTTATTTGTATGACTGCTTAATTACTGTTTTAGAATTCTGGAAAGTCTTACAGAATTAGAAAGAATTTAATTTTTAAACTAAATTTCTTGGCCTACCAAAGTGAAAACTATGTTCGTGACTCCTAGGCAGGTACTTCTACGACTTCAAAATAGTCATTAGGCAGAATCACATAGCCTTTTCCTGCCAATATGTCTTTTTCTTTCTGAAACTGAACAATCTCTCTTAGTTTCTCAATTTGTCTTTCCTGACGCCGGCACCGCTGTTGTGCGGTCTTGAGCTTCTTGCGCAGTTTTTCAACCTGTTCCTCCAGCTGTTGAATCCTTTTCCGCTGATGGACTGTATCCTCAACGGTGTAGTTATGATCGCAAAAAACAGCAAGATTGCTGGGGGTCTGAAGAGGGGGCATCAATAATCCAATACTGGGATCTACAAATCTGGCATCTATTTGAGACAAATGAAAAGAAGGAGTTGATGGAGACTGTGGTAGTACTGGAGCTGCTGGTGGTGGTGGTGGTGGTGGAGGCGGTGGCGGCGGTGGCAGTGGAGGAGGCGGCAGTGGATCTTCTGGCTGCTCTGCAAATTCTTCAGACTAGAAAGACCAAGACAAAAAATGTACATTTTCATGCTTAACATTGTTTACAATACAACTCCCTTATTACAGCCCCAGAATAACCTAAACAACCAGGATTTAAACAAATAAAACAAATTTCAAAGACACAATTGTCGAAACTGGCAAATGTTTCTGGGCCAGCTCTGTCTGGCTTCTCAACTGGACATATTTTTAACCAGCTTCATTTTAAGGGCTCTTTGAAACTCAAGCCCTTATGTCTAAATAGGTTTTTTAATTACCTAAGAAGCAAGAACACAGACTACAGTTCCATAAAACAGAGTTCAGATGACCTAGCAACTCATTGCTGCCATCTCATCCCCCTTTGTCCCTCCTCCTTTCTGCTGCATCATACCACTACATATTGAACCTACCAGCTAATCTAATCAAAAACACATCAGAAGTGGACAATCTGCTGCTGAGGTAGAATGAGGGCTAACTACTGAGCAGGCTGACACAGCAGAGAGATAGACACAGTAAGACCAGTCTTCTCAACAACTGGGAGAGACTCTAATAGGTTTTGGGCTGCAGCATAAGGGTTTGGTTAAAAGAGACATCATGAACCAAAATAAACAGCTCTTCAACAGCAAAGCAGCCTTCTCATCCTTGGTATTTACTTTTTGTTCAAATATAATTGCTAAAATGACAGAAAGCTATTTGATCTCAAACTATCACTGCATAAATTTTCTGTCCATTATTAAATTTCAAAGCAATGCAACAAAAGGTACGACATACACCTGCCTTGATATGTGGAAAAAGTGAAAATTTATGGAATGGTTTAGGTTGGAAGGGACCCTAAAGATCATCCAGTATCAACATCTCTCTGCCATGGGCAGGGACACCTTTCACTAGTCCACATTTCCCATGCAACCATTAAACACTTCTGGGGATAGGACATTCACAGCTTCTCTGGGAAACCTGTTCCAGTGTCTCACCACCCTCACAGTGCAGCATTTTTACCTAATATCTAATCTAAACATGCCCTCCTACAGCTTAAGGCCATACCCTCTTGGCCTGTCACTACTTGCCCTTATAAAAAGGTCCCTTTCCAGACTTCTTGTAGGCTTCCTTTAGATTCTGGAAAGTTGCTATGAGGTCTCCACACCACTTTCTCTTCTCCAGGCTGAACATCCCCAACTTTTTCAGTCTGTTTCTCTAAGACAGGTGCTCCATCCTGCTGGTCATCTTCCTGGCCTCCTGTGGACTCACTCCAACAGTTCCATGTCCTCCCTGTGCTGGGAGCCCAGAGCTGGATGCAGGTTCCAGGTGGGCTCTCCCCAGAGCAGAGCAGAGGGGCAGAATCCCCTCCCTCCCCTGCTGCCCACGCTGCTCTGGATGCAGCCCAGGACACGTTTGGCTCTCTGGGCTGGGAGCTCACACTGCCAGGTAATGTTAAGAAACAGGACTACATAGCTGGCAGATGGAATGGACGGGGAGAAGCACAGTCCTCCCTTTTGGCAGCAGCAAAATATCAACTGGCTCAACTCCACTGCAGGGTTTTTTTGCATATAAAACTGCAGGTTTTGTCACATTGCTCTTGATAGGTCCACTTGTACAGGTCAGGACAACACAGATTCATTTGAGTATAGGCCAGAGCAGAGAATCAGATTTTTTTCTTGCCCAAAAGAATCCAGTATAATTCAAAAATGATTCTGTGTACATGTTCATTGAAAAAGCACTGTTGAAACCAAAGAGCTTGCATATTGCCTATTGAAAAGAAAGCTTAAAACATTCTCAGTAAAAGAGGCACTGAAAAAATTTTCTACCTACCCACCTGTTGCCAACACTATTAGTACAAAGAAAAGCATAAGGACTGGGAAAACATTGGTCTTAAGAACAGCCATTGATTTTAAGAACAGCCAGCAGTCCTCACCATCAAAATATCAAGCTCATCAGATCTGAACGTTGTATCATTAACTTCACTGACTTAAGATACAAGCAAGATAGATGTGTGGGTGTCTACCTGTCCCCTACACAAACTACAGCACTTGGCAGACAGTAACTGAAAAGGCAGTTTGGTGATTGGTATTGAAGAAAAGATTGGCATTAAAGGGAAGTTTAATATGCACTCAAATATAACTGATCACATGAAAGTACAAAATCAGCCAACTACCAGTCTTATTTCTCATTTATAAAAAACTGCTGCTGTTAGCATACCTAATTCACACATGAATATTGTAAAGAGCTTGACCCTATCAGCAGACACTATCAAATTTTTCTACTAAAAAACCCTACAAGGCAAAGGTAGAGCTAGCAAAAAGAAACTCATTCTTGCTAGAAACAAAAGCAAAAATCAGGTCACTGCTGGACTGCTGAATTCACAGAGACTTCTGTTTGAAGCTATAGAGCATATGCTACCTGTATATACAAATTGTTATTGTCACAACATATCACAGAGAACAGATCTTTGGTATCTCTGTGACATCATCAATGACTTCTAACTATTTCTTTTAGTGAACAAATACTTCTTCTAAGACATAAGTAAAGAAAAAGTTACAAATTACATAGTGTGAAAGATAAAAATCTGTATTTCAAAATCCACGTGGATTCAACTCCAAAACAACCACAATTATTCTTTGTTATTACATTGTTACTTGAAGATATGTGGCAGTTTATTCAAAAGTGCCATGGAACAAATAAAAATAGAACTAAATCCTTCAGAATTAAAAGGCACTCACTCTTCTGTGTTTTTGTAGATCCAGGTATGACAGCGAAATTGGGAACGTGGCTCACTACTAATCCTGCTGCACCAACAGTACTTTTGCAGACTACCCTATACACCCATTCAGTTTTCAGACTGTAAAAAAATTTGCAAGTATTTTACACACAACAAAGAAAATGTGTATTTCACAGATAAGCAAGGAAGTGTAATCAAACAAAAAACACAACCATATTTCCCTGTAACTTGTCTGTCTCCTTGTTTGCATTCTGTTTATATTCTCTTCTGTGGTATTAGCCACTTTTCATTTTTCAAATGTGTAGCCTTTTTATTTCTGCAGCACTCCAATATTGTATATAAAGAGAAAAACTGAACAAGAAAAAGTCTGAGTTTTCTTCTGTGCACTTCACCCCATTTAAGTCTTTTGCCCCCCAGACCTACCCTAGCTACCGCTGTCTCATTTACCACTTTCTCTATGGCAAAGTAGTAAGAGATCAAATATTTTATATCCCTTAAAGGAGTTTAAAATCAATTTTTTCCATTCTTGTCTTGAAGTTATCACATCAAGAAGTAAGAACTCATAAGTAACTTGCATCTCACAGTAAATTGTTCTAGTGGCACAGTGAAGGGAATACCTCACTCAGAAGACTCTATCATCATAAGTCAGGGACCAGTATGGCTTCTGAAAACAATGTTAAGGCAAGACAGAGATGCTCTCAGGACAGACAGATAGAGGTACAGGTACGGTTCTGCCGCTCATTTTAACTTTGCAAAGCCAAAGCGCAGAGCTCTCTTAAAGAGGCCAGTTAAGTTTCACAGTTAACATCCACTGCATTTTCAATGCTGGCAGTAGCCATCAGCCATGGGAAGAGAGTAAGTGTCATTTCCAAGCATTAATGAAGGCTCTCTCAGACTCTGAATATGCAAGAATTGCTGTGGAACAATTTAACGACAGGGTAATACCTTCTTACTTTGTTGCCATTCCATTTAATCAGCACACGGATGCTGAATTAAATAGACACATGAGCAGGTGAAAGTCAGTGCCTGCCTGTACAACACTTTGTGTTCCAAAGCCTCAGAGAGCTTCAGAGAAAACAAGCACAGCTGTTGCAGGTATTTTGAGTCACCACAGTCCTCCTGGTCACCCCAGGGATACAGGCTCAGCGTCCTGCCGGCCTTCATCCTTCCCAGCCTGCATCCTCTCCCTGCTCGCTGCCCTGCCACTCTGCAACCAGTGACATGCACAACACGTTCTGGCACCTGCAGCCATGGGTGCTTTGGGTTTACCTTTTCACCGGGTTCAGTGTAACAGAAAATTGTGGGCACAGCATTCTCTTTTAGGAGCTTGTTATTGCATTCCCTCTTAAAGCAATCGGGGGTAAAGTGTTCTGAGCAAATGCTGCTGTACTTGGTCGGCTTGAAGTTTTTCCTCTTAACAGCAGCTTCCCACTTCTTGCAAAGATCGGGTCTTGTAAGAGGGAACCTGCAAGCAAGAGGCACTTTCAGCTTTTCTGGAAAGCTTTATAACCGGAGCCAAACCTTCCTGACCCGCATGGGGGGTGGGGAGGGATGAGGTTTCAGCCCGCTCTCGCTCTGCAACAGGCGGCTCAGAGGGTCCCGTCCCTCGGCTTTCCCCAGGGAGACGCCGGGAGGAGCAGGCGAACAGACACATCCCTCTGCCTGTCTGTCCGTCTGTCTGTCCGTCGGTACCCGCCCGCGCACGCGCTCCCTCCCCCGCGGCTCCCCGCGATCCTCGCGCGCGCGGTCCCGCGTTGGTCCGGCATTGGCCCCGCCCCCCGGCGCGACCCCGCCCCGGCGCCCGCGCGCGCTCACTTGTGGAAAGAGATGGGCTTCTCTTTGTCGTATCGGTTCCGGCAGCGGTAGGCGGAACAGGACTGCACCATCCCGCCCAACCCCACGCCCGCCGCGGGGCGGCCTTCGTGGGGACGGACGAGCCGGCGGGACGCTGCGAACTCACCGCCGGACGCCCATGTTTCCCCCGCCTCCCGCGGCCCCCCCCCGCGCCCGTGGCCCTACGGAGAGGGACGGGAACGGGACGCGCGGCCTCTCCCAACTCCAAGATGGCGGCGCCAGCTTCAACGGAACCTCTCGCGGTAGCGGCGCGCACCGCGCTCCGCCCATTGGGCGCGTCGGCGCGCAGCGTGCGGGCGGGGCCTTGTTCATCAGGCTCGCCAATCCGGCCGCCTCCTGTCCCCTGCTCCACCCCCTTTTCGGGCCCGTGCTCCGCCCACACCCAACCCACAGCTGGGCCCGTGCTCCGCCCACGGTCAGCATCCACAGCTGGGCAGCGCCGCCCACACCCCGCACCCGCAGCTGGGCAGCGCCGCCCACGGCCCGCACCCACAGCTGGGCTCCGCCGCCCACGGCCCGCGCCCACAGTGCTGCCCACACCCCGCACCCACAGCTGGGCAGCGCCGCCCACGGCCCGCACCCACAGCTGGGCAGCGCCGCCCACGGCCCGCACCCACAGTGCTGCCCACGGCCCGCACCCACAGCTGGGCAGAGCCGCTCCCCTCCACACCCCGCACCCACAGCTGGGCACAGCTGTTGGTTTCTCGGCTGTTTTAATGACCTGGAAAGGCCCGGGGTGGCCTTGGACAGCCCACGCTTCAAAGGACGAAAAGAGGCTTCAGGTTTTTTCTCGGTCTTCAGTGTTTATTAGTTTTTTATCTAAAAGATTTTCTCTCGGCCCGACAGAGGCCTGCACAGCAAGTCAGCCACGAGCACACTGAGAGCCCCCGGGGCGGTCACCTATCTTTATACTCAAAATTACGTATACAATATTTACCCCTATTTCCCCCAATACCTTTTACCCTTATTGACCAGTGCACTTTTAGTAATAACCAATCCCAAAGTGCCAACATCACCACAGAAGATGGAGGCTAAGAAGAAGAAGAAGAAGGACAGGACACGCCCCAATTCCTCCATCTTACTTCTTTAGACCCCCCTGTACAGAAATCTTAAACCCTGTGTTTCACACTCTAATTAACTTATCCCTTCACCATTTACCCCAGTGAAATCCTCCCATCCTCATACAGGTGTCGTCTCCCGGGTAGGATCAAAGTCCAGCCACCAGACACTTCTGGCAACATTCCAGGACTCCCGAGCCCCCCAAGGGTGGTCTCGGTCACTCTGCACATCAGACCTGAGGTGCTGAGATCCCACACACAGCGGCCCACACCCCGCACCGACAGCGCCGCCCACGGCCCGCACCCACAGCTGGGCAACGCCTCCGACCCCGGGACTGAGGGCTGCGCTACGGCCCTTCCTTCACCGAGGGGAGCCCACTAGGGCCTCCTCCGGCCGCGCCATGCCCGAAGTCCTGGCCAGGGATGGTTGTCCCAGCCGGCAGACAGGGGTCAGTCGGACGGACGAGTCTGCACAACGCGGCTGTCACAGGGACAGGAAGAACCTGGCGCTGTGAGCCCCGCAGGAGGTTCTGACTTTTTTCGGGGAGAAAAATAAAACAAAAATTAAAAATAAATGAGGAGCGGGGAAAAGGCAAAAGAAAACAAGGGGAAGACCACATTGCCATAACACACAGTTGCATTAAGGACGTGTAAAACAACTCCTGTCACTCCACCTAAACGTAGTTTGCAGGTACATCAGCAAACAGTAGATACATCTCTCAACAAATCGATTTGTTGTTACAAATAAGTTTATTTCGAGCAGTGTCGACATGTTCCCATTCTGTGGGCTCACTCTGCATTTGATCAACAACTAAAACCGTCCTACATAAGTGACAGTTTTTGTATAGGAATGACAAGGTAACCCACCCTTAGGGTCGCCCCAATCAAGTGTAACATTATATCTAGAAATTCACTGACAATGACCCCAGACCCAAGTGAGCCTCCATGGCTTTTTCTCTGACCCCACAAAGATCATAATTTTCTCCTCAGCCTACTTTCCCCCTCTACACTTTCTTTGTGAGTGAAAGAAAAGAAGGTTTATTTGCCTTAGCTTGGTGGCTATGGCTTCTCTTCCTGGACAGCTCTCTTTGCCCAGCTGATGGAAGGTACCAGTCACTGCCATTTGCTTGTCCAGGAATATGACAGAAAAGCCTGTACAGCAGCTTCAGCAATACTTCCACAAAGCCACTCGCATGAGCTGTTGTCAGTACTCAGTGTTGGCTGAGCGCTGTTAGCTCTGCTCCCTCTCCTGCTAGGTCAGCCAAGAGACAAGGAAACCAAAATAAGCTCTTTCTAGCACTACCTTCCTCACCAAGAAAAACATGCTTACTCCTCTCCTTTCCATGTGAATGCCTCTGTCCCTGACCGTTGCCTGATGACTTTCTTCTCCCTCACATGCTCCTGCTGCCAGTTTTCTGGGCAGCAATTCTGCCACAGCCTCAGGGACCAGAATGGCTAGGCTGTCCCATGGCAAGATGAGCTAGAGGTGACCAGAGCCAAAGCCCAGGCTCATCAGCCTGGACAGAGTCCTGCAGCACAAGAGCTGGGCAGACACTAATGGACACACCCACACAAGGTGAAGCGATGAACCGGGTACAAGGTCCGCCCAGGTAATTCAGGTAGGAGCAGCAGGAGATGGTGCCAGTAACAGAACTGGAAACACAGGTCCAAGGTTCACCCAGGAGATGGAGCGGAAGAGAGCGACACCTGTGACACAGCCAGGCAGGGACTGAAGGTGCTGGGCTGTGTTGAAAAGGAACTCTTGCACCATATGCGAGAGTTGGGGGCCCCAAAGTACGTGGGTCAAGGTCATCGAGGCCTTAGTCAGTGCACCTAGACTCCAGTTCTCCTATGGACCTGAAGAGGGATTCTGAGTCAGTCCTGCACTTGATACCACTGTCCATCTCCTCCTCCACTGCTGGTTTTGGAATGAACCTGGGCACAGCATGGCCATATAGATCGTGAGGCTAAGAGCAGAACTCAGCAACTTCACTAGACACTGTGAAAAGAGGCACATGGTCTTGATATATAGGAAGTAAATGCCTGGGGAGAAAGCATGAAAGCATGAGTAGGTTGCAGAAGGTGACACCTAACTGAGGGGGTCCATCACAGATGAAGACATCTGGTGAATGTGTAGATGAGTCACTGAGACCATCAGTCACCAAGCTGATTTTAAAGACTTACAGAAGAGTGTTCAGTAGCTCTGTCAGGATCACATAGGTATCCTGAAGCAAGAGGGATTTATAAAGGACTGTATGGAAAGAAATTTCCTCATCCCGTAAGAATTTCACAAACTTGGAGAAGGGCAGAGGGAGTTGTCTTGACTAAAGATAAAAAATAAATACAACCCCCAAACTGAAATATTCACATTTCAGTAATTTTGAAAATATTGGAAATATGTCTAGGATGTTTCAAATCCTTTTTCTTAACTTCCTTCTCCCCCCAGGAAAAAAAGCCACATCAAATTCACGTCCATCTTCTGAGTGACTTTTAGTTTGACTAGTTGGCGTGTTTCCTGACGGCCAAGCACTTCCTGTAAGACTTCCCAGCACCTTGTTGTTGAGAATCATTAGTCCTCGACACCTGCACTATCCTGTGCCCATCCATCACAGACTGAACGCACCAGCACCTGCCCCAGCAGCCGCCACGCGATGCTCTTGCTCGCTTTCCTCCTGAGGACTCCCGGTCCCCGGGCCGGAGTGATGGCCCCGAGAAAACCCCCCCGTTCCCGGACGAAGGCCCCAGCACTGCCTTCTTTCCCACACCGCACTCGCGGGGCGAGTTTCTGAGAGGGAGGAGCAGCGCGGGTTCCCCACGGACACCCCACCGGGAAGCCGTTCCGCGCAAGCCCGGCGGGAGGGGGAAGGAGCGGGCGGGTGGGACCGGCGGCGGCGGCGGCAGCAGGGAGGCGGCGACGGCGGGGCGTGCAGCGGGCCCGGGGCGTGGCGCGGGTCCGGCGGCGCCGGGAGGCGGCTCAGTCCCCGCTGCCAGCCGAGGGCGGCCGGCCCCGCGGAGCAGCCGCCCAGCCCGGCCCGCCCCGCGCCGGAGCCGCCGCCGGCCGGCGAGGGCGGCAGCATGAGCGGCGGGCGTAGCGGGCGATCCGC
The DNA here is from genome assembly GCF_027887145.1 of Ammospiza caudacuta. Lineage (NCBI taxonomy): Eukaryota > Metazoa > Chordata > Aves > Passeriformes > Passerellidae > Ammospiza > Ammospiza caudacuta. The sequence continues at coordinate 23,858,004 of NC_080632.1, forward strand.
CGTGAAGATGGAGGCGCCGTTCTACCCCGAGGAAGGACTGGAGCTGTTGCCCGACTTCGTGCCGCTGCCGGGTTTCGGTACCGCCGGCGGACCTGGAGCCGATGCGGCGGCGGGGCAGAAGCTGCTGCTGGGCGCCGGGAAGAAGCGGGACCTGCCGGCTGCCGCCCCCGCGCCGCTCCCAGGGCCCTTCGCCCTTCGCCCGCCTGCCGGCGCCCGCGGCAGCGCGGCGGCTCTGCGCTTGCTGCCGCCGCCGCCCGCCGCCGCCCCGCCGCCCACCGCGGGCTCCACGGAGACGGGGAGCAGCGGCGGGGCGGCGGCGGCCCGCGGCGGCCCGGAGGCCGCGCTGGGGTCGGCTGCGGAGCTGCCGCTGCTGAAGCTGCCACCGGCCGCCGACCTGGAACAGCTGCTGATCCAGGGGGGCGCGGGGCTGGGCGCGGGCAGCCCGGGGCCGACGGCGCCCGGGGCGGGAAGCGGCGGGGCGGCGGCGGCGGCGGCGGGGCCGTTCCTCTACCGGCAGCCGGTGACGCAGGAACAGGAGGGTTTCGCCGACGGCTTCGTCAAGGCCCTGGCTGACCTGCACAAGCAGAACCAGCTCCTGACGGCGCCGCCGCCGCTCTCCGCGCCGGGACCCTGCTGCACCGCCCGCCCGGGGCCACCGGGAGCCCCCGCCGCTGCCGCCGCCGACCCTCCGGCCGTCTACACCAACTTGAGCGGCTTCAACCCCGCGGGGCCGCTGAGCCCCTCGGGCAGCGCCTACCCCTCCGCCTCCGCCCCGCCACCGCCGCCGGGCCTGGCCTTCGGAGCCGCGGGTCTGGGGAGCGGCCGGCTGCCGCCGGCGCGGTCCCTGGAGGAGCCGCAGACGGTGCCCGAGGTGCCGCCGTCGGCGGGCGGGGAGGGTGGCAGCAGCGCGCCGACGCCGCCGTCGCTGTCGCCGCTGGACGCGGAGAGCCAGGAGCGGCTGAAGGCAGAGCGCAAGCGGCTGCGAAACCGCATCGCCGCCTCCAAGTGCCGCCGGCGGAAGCTGGAGCGCATCGCCCGGCTGGAGGAGAAGGTGAAGGCGCTCAAGGGGCAGAACGCCGAGCTGGCCGCCACCGCCAACCTCCTCCGCGCCCAGGTCACCCAGCTGCAGGGTCGCGTCCGCAGCCACCTCTCCTCTGGCTGCCACATCAACGCCGCCGGGCATCCTCCTCCTCCTCACGCCGCCGCCCAGCCGCGGGAGACTCCCCCCGAGGCGGCCGCCGCCGCGCCGGAGACCAGCGCCTGCTGAGGAGGGACACCCCGCCGGCCCCGGCCCCAAGCCCGCCCGGGGGCACCGCGGGGCCAAGGTGCGCGCCTGCTGCCGCCCTTCTGCTATTATTATTATTTTTATTATTAATTATTATTATTATTATTTATTTGCGCCCGGAGAAGGCGTTTTTTTTGCGGGAGCCGGGTGTTGCTAAGCGTTTCCCGAGTTCTGTCCGTGTCGCATTCAGCAGCGAGGGTCTCCGTGGGTGGTTCTGGGGCAGGTGGTTGTTAATTTTTCAGTGAAGTACTTGAGGTCTGTAGAGATTTCCGAAAATAAGAAAATTACTGTTTACAGAAAGATTCAACTTTATTTTCATGGGGGATATAAAACGTGTGTTTCCTAATACACCTTACTGAACTGTATAGCAATGGATAAGCTTTTCAAACTTAAAGAAAAATAGCCAGAATCGTACCTTTTGAAAAGATGTGCGTGTATATATATATTTAAAACATAATATGGCTATGTATATTTTCTTGGTATTGATAAAGAATCTTTTTTAAAATACTGTCTTTCTCTAGAGCTTTAATTTGCCATTGAGAGTCAAGACAGCTGTGTGGGTGCTCTTGCACTTACATGGCTTTGATTTTCAAATCGAACCCTGGAGGGAACTGATTTTTGTTGTAAATCTTAAAGCAGATTGAAATGCATTGCTGACTCAGTCATAGGAAAATAGTTTTCTAAACCTGTATGCTCCATATTTCTTGTGCCAGTGCAAACTTGGGGCATTGATAGTTATTTATTGAAACTTGAACACTTTTTGGACGTTGCCTAGACCTTATTTTTCTAGATAACATGTTAGCAGAGAAAATGGTTACTTTGGCAAAAAGAGCTTTACTTTTTTTTTTCCTTCACTGTGTACATTCCAGTAGTGCGTGCTCTTTCCACAGTATAGTAACAATTCAGTGCTATACAGAAAAGGGCTCAGATTTGGGGTGGGTTAGCTGTAAAGGTGATAATTCCATTGTATTCTGTCTGAATAAATCACAGAAATATTATGGAGAACTAGATTTATTTTTCAGTAGAAATCTGTGTATCTTGCTTCTTGGTCTACTTTGTTCTAAAGAAACTTCCTGCAATACTCTAGAGACAGAGTCAATGCTAGAATGTGAAGTGTTTTTCTGGTTGGGAAGATTCGGTGTGATTTATTTCTTTGTTGAGAATTTACTAGTAGAAGAGTATAGCAAAGGAACTATTTCTTCTGATTAGACATAATCCTCAATAAGTTTTTGAAAGCTTTAGGTCCCTTGCTGGGTGCCACTGCCTTCCATGCTTCTGCTGCACCTGTGTATTTTGAGCCTAGCCGCTAGCGCAGCGCTGCCGAGCCCTGTGGCAATGGCGCGGTGGGAAGGGTCTGTGGGAGTGTGACGGTCACCTCGCCAGAAGCCCCTCTGTGCGGAGCCGCCGGCCGGCCCTGCCGCTGGGGGAGGGCACGGCCTCTCCTGAGCAGATCCAGCTGCAGTGTGGGGCCCTCTTCCCTCGCTGAAACTGTGCTAGAAACTCTGCTTGAACTCAGAGGCAAATCTTTCATGGGGATATGTGTCTGTGCCAGCTGGTGAAAAGGGGTAATCGTATGAGGAGCCAAGAGGGCATAGACATCTCTCTGTGTACAGATCTGTTAGAGCCTCTCAGGAGCTGGTAAACATCTCTTACCTCTTCTGAAGGCTACAGCTGAAATCCAGTAAGAATGGGATAGACTCACAGTTTTTCATGCTTTTATTGGGGATATGTGAGTGCTATCTGTTCAGAAAGCTGAGCTGCAGCAATCAAGTGTATGAGCTTTTCCTTCCTTAGTGCAGTCTTTCCTGGCACATGTATGAAGTTATATGAGAATGCATAGTTACGCTGTTACTGTAGCTGAGATGGCTCCGAGGATATTTCTTTTCTTAATGCATATGCAAATTAGGTAGAAGCCATATTAATCATTGTGTAACTGTTTGATCATGTCACCAGAGCCTTTTTGGTGGTTGAAATGATTGCCTGTAACAGTACATTCTGCTGTTAGAATTACTAATGAGCAGATAAAAAAAAAATTTTGATCTTAACACAGTTCAAAGACTTCTTAGGGGCATTCTGAACCATACTGCATACAATCTGTAGCACTGCCTGTTACATAATAACTGGGTGGAAAATGTTGTTTTTCCTTTGGTAGTCATCCTTCTGCAAGGATGCTGGAAGTCTGGAGAAACTGATAAAAAACATCCTTTCCCCGATACTTAACACTTTTCCCTAGTGAGAAAGGTAAAGCTGCCTGGTAGGTGTGAGATACTTTACTGCATATGTAATGAGGTGGGGATTTTTTAGGGAATCCTGGAAAAAAATCATAAGAATTTTTGGGTGAGCACCTCTATTTTGGTCCTTGTCTTTCTAAATGAGTGTGAGTATAGGGCTAGGTAAAGATCTTGTGGTAGAACACAGGAAAATGATAAATGCAGCTGTGCAATACTTTTTTGCTTACTTTGTAATTTCTGTTCATAATAAATTAGCAATATCCAAGCAACATGGGGGATCCATAAGGCATGGGAAATCACTGTAGTTCCCCTTCCCAGGCATGGGCAATGCTCTAGTGGGCTATAGTCTAGCAGGGTTATAATGAGCTCTCCCTTTCCGGTATGGTAATGTTAAGGCTGAAAATCACTCCACATTACCTCACTTGAGTTTGAACTTTCTGCAACAGCAGTCTCACACCCAGCATCTCAAAGACCTCATGTGGTAACTTCTTTGATAGCCTGCTTTCTGTTCTAGCTGACAACTGTTCAGTGGTAGAAGTGGTGACAGGCCATCTCTCACACCGTGATGACTGATGAGAGATTACTAGTGAGGCTGGCAGCTCCAGCTCTCTGCCAGAGGCTACTGTTCTTGTAGTGGATTTGTCCAAAAGAAATGTGTTTTCTGTAGAGTGATCAGTTACCTTCATAAATGCCTTTTTTTATCTGGCATTTAGGCTGAGAAACAGGATCTAACAGTGACACGACCAAAATCTGAGAATAGTGTTGGGGTGGTTGGGTTTTTTTCCTGCTTGGGCTGGTTCTGCTAGAGGTTGCTGCATTTTTTGCAGGTATTTGAGTGGAAAGCCAAAGCACCTAACATTTTAAACCAATATAAAAAGACTCAGGAGTACTTACCTGCTGCAGCTGTCAGACTTGATTGTTCCTGTCTTCTAAAACGTCTCAATACTCTGGCCTTTAGCCCTGCAGTGTTCCTAAACCTTTAAATATGGCTTCTCTATTTTGTCTGCCTTTTTTTCTTCAGTTTATTTTTAAACATATGTGTCTTTTAGGTTTTTTGATTTTCTGCCAAAAACTTTGGTCACTGTGAGACATTAAAAGATAGATACTGGGTAAAAAATTTTCAGACTGTTTATATGATTTGCATTCATGTAGCTCCTTTTCAGTAACTCCAAGCAAACTGGCTGTGTGTTACTGTAAGGAAAAAAAAAGAAAACTACCAAAACCCCACAAAAACCAAACTCAAAAAAAGCAAACAAAAAAATTTAAATCCCAAAATAAAAGTTATGTTCACTGTTAGCTCAGTGCTTTTTAGCATTTTTCTTCATTCTTCAAAACTACCATGCTTTATTATACTTGTGCACGCTATTTTCTAGTCTTTGTAAAGACTCATGCTGCCTGGCTTGATTTGCAGGCTACCCTCATGTCCTTCCAATCTGGTTTTCAGTTCAGATGTGAACCCATGACAAACATCCCTCTTTGTTTCTTTGCCCCACGTGTAATCTGCTCTGGAGACTAAATAGTCTTCTCTCTTGTCTGTTTTGTTTGCTGGATGCTTGCTCCTGTGCATATTGGTTTTTGCCCAGCAATTTTTAAATGTACTTGAACCAGTATCTTTGTTTAGATGTGAAGTGCCTTCTTATTTAGGTGCTACAGCAAAAGGGTTCGATTCATATATGGATATGATTTATTTGACTTGTTATCAGATCTTTTCTGTCTTGGGAAATAGGAGGGGGAATGTTTTCAGTAAGAGAAGACTTGTTCACTCCTTCCTTGGGCAGAGAGTGGGGCCCCCATCAGATCTGGGTCTGCTTGTTGTGAGTGCAAGAAAGCCACTCTGATAACACTGACTCAAATTATGCCATTGCTATGAAAGTTAATTGGTTTGGTCTCCAGTGTAGTGAAGTTTGTTGGAATCACAAGGTCTCCAAACAGGTTGAAGTAGCTGGTGAGTTGTTCTTAAAACTTAATGTGATTCCGGGTTGAGCCCATTTGGTGTGTTTGGAGAGCCTTTCCAAAAGCAAATACTTTGCATACTTTGAGAATCATGGGTGTTTGGACATAAGTCCTTATCATGGTGAGGAGCGATTTTGGTGGTGATGGTCATGTTTTCTGTTATAAGACTTTGATGGTCTTCCAAAAGGTAAATATCTCGACTTATCTTGACTCTTGACTGTATGTCAGTAGTCACTACTGACTATCATGCTCCATTTGAGATCAAGGGTGGCTCTATGACAGTTCTCTGTCATCTTGGTTTGTATATGTATCTTTACAGAAGAAAGAGTCATGAGGCATCCTTCATTCCTTTAAATATCTGATTGACTCTCTGTTTCACCTTCGACAAAGGAGTGACCTCCCCAGGTTAAGCCCTGAGGCATTCTGCGGCTGTTAAAGTGGAAATTGATTTGGCAACTAATTTTTAATCAGTTATATAAGTAATTGATGGTTCCCAAAATACTGAATAGTATTGTTTGATAGTGTCTGAAGTACAGGTGCATGCCAGGTCTGAATTACTAGTTGTGCTGAAAAAAAACATCTTGGCTGCCATAACTGGAGTCTTAACTGTTTGAATCTAGCAGCTTCTTAGAGAAAATTTTCCTATATCTGAGATTAATATGCAAGAGGAAAAAACCCATCTGCTTGTAACATAGGTCATTCTTTGATGCATTTTATGTGTCCTGCTTCTGGAGTGCAAGTTAAAAAAGGAAAAGCAATGAGTAACATTTTCATTTATTCATATGTGCAGCTGTAACTGCTGCTGGATAATTTTGCTCTTTTCTTACTTGATTCTCCAAGTTTCTATGTTTAGCAAGTAGACAAATTGGAGTATGACATATCTGCGTACATATTTGATTAGTACAAAATCACTTCCATTTTTCCAGTTTTTTGTTTGAAGTTTTACTGTAAGAATGAGTGTTGAAGAGTTCTTATCCTGTTTTGATCCTTGTTGGTCACTTCTTTTGATCAGTAGTGACTGCTGTAGTGACTCTGTAGTCACTGCTCATCTTCCAGCAGAGGTGGACAGTAAACTCTGTCAGGGATTCATCTCTTTCAGTATTTGGCAAGACTTGTATCAGCAGAAAAAATCTTGGACAGAAAGCTTTCACAGTGCATAGTAATCCTGCAAATGTTAACTCATCCTTCTCACACCACAGTCACTTGCATCAGGGTTTAGTGTATCTGATGAATAATGATAAATGTTCTTGTAACAAAGGGCAGAATCTGAAGTTTGTAAGAGCCTTGTTAATCTTGCTGCACATAGTACAACTTCACTATGAAGATGTTGAATTAAATCTGAATATATGGAGACTCAGGCCTTTAAGGTAAATTATGGGGGACAAGAGGTTTTAGTAATTCATGATTACTCCTCTCCAGTGTTTCAGAGATCTGTCTCTTTTTATCCTATGAAGTGTCTTGCAGCTGTTTGTGCTGTGAAACTTCTCTCTTCATAACGACTCAGTAGCTTGGAGGCGGGACAGAAGCAACTTCTCCATGAACTGGTCATGTGTGACAAGCTAAATGCAGGTTTCTGAGAAATGCTGCAACAGTGAGTGCACAGTGGAGAACCTGCTGTTGTTTGTGTGTTGCTAAGAGTCTAAAAATGTATTCACATAAATCATAATGAGACTAGCTTCCCAAGGTACCATCCTGTTGCCTTGCTTTGGGCATTGATCCTTGCTGTTTGCCTTAGTCTGGGAGCACTTTTTCCTAAGCTATTGCATACCTGAAGGCTTACTTTCTGCATCACCATAGTCACAAACCAGATCTCTGCTTGGATGTTGAAACAGTTGGCTTCAAATGGTCAGTCAGAATGCCTTGCTCTAGTTGTCTTTGAAGCATCCCACTGGGGAAATGGTGGGGAAGAAGGAAACCAATGTAGGATCTGTATCTTCATACCAGTGCTGTGTATTGAAATGCAACTTTCAGTTGAGTAGTCTTGACAAAAGTATGTTACCGATGTGAAAAATCTGAATCTTGATCTTGTGTCTGCAGGGGGCATGAGTTCTTGTGCTGGAGTCCTGCTTGTGCGGTATCCTCTCAAGTCAGTGAGGACTAACTGAAGAAACAGCAAATCCAGCCTTTATGAACTAATTCTTCTGAAGCACAGATACCTGGAAACGCATGTCGAGGTGTTGTGTGTAGACACCAGCATGCATAGAGAAGGGGATGGCCAAAGGAAGGAACTGGGATTTCCTTAGCTGCAACAGTACACAGTGGGGTTTTTCATATGCTTTTGTTGTGGTCAGATTCTTCCAGAAGAAGACTAAGCTGCATTTCCCTGTGTGATCACAAGGTGATTTTTTAGATTTCCAGTCAAATTGGAGGACTGTCAAGCTTTGCAATGCTAAATTAACACAAAAAGAGAACTTACTTTGAAGTCACATTTAGCCTTAATGTTATCTGAAATGCTGCAGTTCATGTGTAGTCGTTTACTACAAGGTTAAATGATGATTATCATAAATAATGTTTTAAAGTAGTCACCCTAAATAATGGCTTACGTGATGCTTGCTTTTTTGTCTCTGTCCATAGCATAGCTACCTGTAAATTGAGTTTTGCTTTCAATTTCTAGTACTAGTAACAAACAGGGTCTGCAATAGTTTGAGGAGTAAATGTTCTGGTTAAATGTTCTGACTAAAGAATGACCATTTCTGTAGGAATGCTTTGAAGTGATGGTTGGGTTTGAAGCCTTGCTGACATGGAGGTAATAGATATGACCAGTTCACTGTGCACTAATACACTGCTAGATTCTGATATTTGGCACACTGCTGATAAAATTTACTACTACTGTTACTTACTGGTTAAGGACCAAGTGTGGGTGGAATTGTAAGTCACCTAAATAGCGTCCATGCAGCCTTGGAGAGCTGTCTTGCTGGAGATCAGTAACAGACTCCAATCCCATACAAAGGGGAAGAGAAAGATCATTGGTTGCAGTCTCTGTTTTGGTTTTGCAAGTTCAATTACTTTTTTAGGTTGAGTCCTGTTTTACTATTATCTCAAAATTTATTTGAATAAATTTGAAAACCTTTCTAATAACTACCTTGAAGTGTGTCTTGCAACTGTTCAATTTCAATCAGTGGTTGTCCAATTGTGGTATTACTTCTGTCATAGATGAAGAAAGCTGAAGCTGTTAAGAGTCAGGCTTCTCACTGCATCCCTGTTCTTAAACAATGGTCTGAACAGGTGAAAAATCATGACCAGTAGCTTGAACTCTTAGGAGTTGTTTGATACCATTTTCTTGTCCTCTTCAGAGAGCTTCCCACTGCCCCAAGGGATGTGTCCCTCCTGCCTCATATGGAAAACTGACCTTTAAGAACTAACTGTTTTAAACTAACTAACTAACTAACTGACTAACTAAAGTCTTCTGGTACATGCTGAGTAATTTGCAAGATAGCATACTGAACTTGACAATCTTTCCCACACCTCTGTTTCATAAATCCTCAGATTTTCTTGTAAAGCAGGACACGAGCAGTGGAGTAGTGTCAAATAAAGTGAGTATGCTGTTCCAGAGAATTAATTTTGGATAGTCTCCTTCTTTTTCCCTAGTAACAGCTATGGAAAGAGAGCAGTAGAAGATACTGATATATAACTTGCTGTTCTTCACAAGTAGAGACAGAGTTTGAATTCTTGGATTTTTCCAACTTTTACCATTCTGTCTTTTAACTTCCTTCACAGGAGGGTGACAGAATTAGTGAGGAAGTACTATTAGGGAGTTAAATGTTCTTGTTATATCTAATGTCACCTAAGTTATGGCCATAAGTAGCTAGGACACCTATTTATGGTCTGCAAGATGACACCTTCAAAATAGGGATTCTTAAAATGCTGCCAAAGTGTTTTTATCAATCCAAACCATTTTGTGCCAGTTAATAAAATGGTATTGTAAATCATTGTGATTTTTGACAGTCTTTGTGTGCACCCTATAAGTGAAATAATCATACAAACTGGTATGTCCACATGATATGATACCAGTTTCCCAGCAGGCCAATAGTGTCTAATAAAGTTTACTTCTTTATTCCTTTCTCCCCTTGTAGTAGTTAGAGATGATGGTTGAAGTTAGCAGCACCAGAAAGGAGAAAAAAAATTGAATCAAAGGGAAAAATAACACTTATCTCTGAAACAGTATTTAATGGTAGTATGTGTTGTATGTTTAAGTAGCAGATAATTAGGACTGCTCTTCAGAATGCTTTTAAACTTACTTTGTTTGTTATTACTGCATAAGTGTCTTCTAAATGTCTCTTCTTTAGAAACTGTGCCCCTGCCTGTTTGGCCTGATGACTAGTGATTTCACACTTACCCTTATTTATTTAAAGCCATGGCAACCACCATGCTGAAATGTCATCAAGTAAAGCCCAGGTCTGCATGCTGACTGGTGATGCAAAGATCTGCTCTCTAATAAAATGCAGCCCATGAAGGACAAGCTCCAAAAGGCAGCTACGCCCTGTCTTCAAGCATTTGCTCTAATTTCAAGACTTTGCCATGTGGTGTTGCTCAATGTGCAGCAAAACAAGTTCTTGCGAGCCCCTTGAGCATTCCTCCACGTGTAACAGATTAAATATTCAGGATTTGTTAACTCTCTCACATGCCCCCCCAAGGAAAAAAAAACAAAACAAACCAAAACCAACAGAATCAAACCCAAACCCTGAAACAAAAGGTCCAACACGAGTATATATTGGAGAATTGTTTTGCTTTGTTGCAAAGTGCTGTTAATTACAGAGATGCTTAGTGAAGTTCTGACATGTGAGCCATTGAGCCATCAATCTAAACACTCCCAACAGTGATTTTGCTTTGGTTGTGCTTTGCTGCTTTGTACAGGACAAAGGGAAGGGAGTAAATGTTGCAATGTAGTATTGTGCAATTCCTGACTTTTAAATAGAAAATGATAGGCAAGTCTGCATAGTCTTGCACACCAAAATTTAGCCACTGATTTTTGCCACTCCCACTCTTCTTAATCAGGAATACTGGCTTCTTAAGGACAACAAGGGAGAAGGGGGAGAAGGGTAGAGAGATTAAAGAGGTGGCAGTACCAGGAGTATCTTGCTGTGAAGGGTCTTGAGCCTCCATGGCCTTAAAATTCAATCTGTAAGGTTACGCCTATTTTATGATATCTGAAGGTAATTCTTAGACTCCCAGTGCAGCATCTTACCAGGAAAGGCAGCTGGGTCTGTATTGCTGAATAAGTCTTTTGGTGAAGTAGCTCTTCAGCTTTCTGTGTTTTTCCATCTGTGAAGTTGTAGCACAACTGTGAAGTTGTAGCAATCTTCCAGGGCAGTTTCTCTTTCCTGTAGTGTCTCATCTAAAGTTGGCTTGTTTTTCCTGCAGTTTCTGCCTACACTGAAAAATCTTTCTGAGGTTTGGGGAACCACATGTGTGCCCTCACTGTGTGGTGTTTGTGATGGCTAATCTTGTATGACTTAAAAGAGATCGCCTTAGAAAGGAGTAGCTCCAGTTAGGTGCAGACTGGGAAAGATTAATCATTCTTCGTGCAGTATGTCTTTCTGTCAATTCAACAGAGGAACTAACTCCCATCAGATAAAGGACAGGTCTTGGGCAATAGGACCCAGCTTTGAAAGCCCTTGGTGTTTCTGGTTCTTGCTGAGCTTCTGTGATGCAGAAAACTCTTAATGGTCTGCATTACTATAATCACAATACCTTGCAATGTCATGGGCTGGGCTGCTGGTAGTATTACTGGGATTCATGCAACATGCTGATTAACAGAATAAGAGGTTTCCTGTAAAGGGCAAGAATCCCCCCTGCTGTGTCACCACCAGCATCTCCAAGCTCTCTTTCTGTCCAAAAGAGGTGTGAGCAAACTGCTGCTTCCTACAGTTCTTCAGTCCAAGCTGGTTCTTCATAGGCCTTCAGGCATGGCACTGAAACTTTCTCCTTCAGGGTAGCTCTTCAAAATCAAAGGTGGAAGCAGAGCAGTTCAAACTGAGCTTTGCTCTTCCAGCAGCTTACATGCAACTAGTTGGTGGGTGGGTGTCTGTCTACATCCTTTCTTGGGTTTTTTTAAAAGTTGGGTTTATGTGTACCTTCTTATTCTGCCTTACTAAATTAGCTGGCACAGAGGAAGCCTCTGAGAAACCCTTTAAAAATCCCTGCTTTTGGTAGAATTTTATAAAATTGCAGCATGTGAATAGATTCAAAAACCCCAATGAAACAAAAAACCCAAATGAAACAAAACAAAACAAAACCAGAAATGAAAAACAAAAAAACCCACACAAAAGCAACCTAAAACAGACAATAAAACAAATAACTCTGTATGGATTTAATGGACCTGATTGATTTTGCGAAGTCTTCAAACAGGTATGCTGACAAGGGCTTTGCACACAGATGGAGATAATAGTGAAACAAAATTGAGTAGCTACTCATTTGCTGGATTTGGTCAGGAGAGATTTTAAAGGACACTTCTGAGACCTTTTTTCTGATGCGGTGATTTTTTAAAATGTAAACAAGCTACAGGGCTTAATAACTGAGGATTATGTCCATTGTAATTTTTTACATTACTTTTACTACATGTATTATATTCAAAATACTTATTTCTCAGATAAAGTGGACAATACTAGTGGGCATCTTGCACTTAAATAAATGTAAAACATTTTCTTAATTTAGTGATGTGTTTAGGAGAATACTGTAACTTTCTGAATATACAACAGTGATAACTGTGTTTACAATAATTTTAAAATTCCTACTGTTCAGTGGTAGCCAACTTGTTTGAGAATTGAAAGTAAGGCATACTGCAATTGGCAATCTTGGAAAAATTAACTCAATGCTGCTACCACTAAATACTGTGGGATGGATACCGTGGGTTTAAATGGCAGCAGGATTGTATTCCAAGCCTCTGTCTTAAGTACTTAATGACTAAAAGGCGACTTGCCTTGTGCTCATTTATGTATCCCTGTGTGTAGTATATCAGTTAGAAATCTGTTATTGATTGATTTGTAACATTAGAACCTTTATGGAGATCACAGTGGGGTTTTTGTTTGTTTTTGTTTGTGAGCAGACACTTAGACATTTTGGAATGTATAACATTGATCCTTGTGCTGGAATTGTTTACATGCAAAAATGTATTTATGATTTTTTGCAAACTGCAATGTGCAATTTTGTACATGTGTTTTAAACTACAGAGTTTATAAGGAAGATATTGTATGTACAGTACTTGGACATGAGTATTATTTCTTTGATATAAATATCTAGAGGAAAATTAAAATTGCTTTATATTCATATTTTTGGCTGTGTTTTTTTATTATTTCAGTGAGAAATTTAAAAGTCAACTTAAAGCATAGTGATTTGGACTTTTTTTAAAAAGTACTTTTAAATTTTGCTTGATACGCTGCTGCCTTTGACTGTGTCATACTGAAGTGCAAGGAGAGACTAGTTTCTTCTTATAAAAATGTTGCTCTTTGGGATAACTTCCCTATATATATGTGTGTGTGTATATATATATTCCCTATACATATGAGTGCAGTTGCAGCACATAAATTAAGCTTTTATAAAGAGCAAAAGAGGAGAAGAAACAGTCCAGCTCTGATGATATCAGATTTCAGGCCCTTGCTAAGAAAAGCTGACTGGAGTCATCAGCACTGTGGGATGGGTCTCCAGTTACCCATGTCTTGACTTGTGTTGTTCAACAGAACAAGTGACAGTAAAACGTTTTGCAAATGTAACTGTTCTGAACCACATCTGGAGTAAATCTGGAGTAAATCTGTTGAAATGAGGAGTTTCTTTTTCCTGTGATCAATGTCTTATGCGCATTGATACACCTTGACATATTCTGAAGGAGAGCTACTTGGTAAACATCCGCACGTGCTGCAAACACTTCTGAGGTCCCAGCTGAAAGCTCTGTGCTTCCCGGGCTGGGAAGGCAGCGCTGCCTTCCGGACACATCCTTTGGAGCGAGTGACGCTGGGCAGAGTGAGTGCCAAGCCCCACCAAGAGTGCTCCGAGGATGCCAAACCCAAGCGGGAGCTGAGAAGCGCGGCAGTGCCGGTGGCTCCGGCTGTGCCAGCTCACACGCCGGCACACTGCTGGACCGTGTCTGGTCTCTGGAGTGCGTGGGTTCCAGGTCTGGCACTGAAGGAATAGTAGAGGAAATGTTTTTTTCTGGTTTAAGATGCGAATGCTAGGATTTCACAGGCCTGACAAAGCTGGGGGAGGGGAGGGGAAGGAAGCTATAAGCACACTGTCATTGGAGCTGTTTTGTGTTGGCACTTAGGTTTATGACCACATAATCAATTTGGTGTAGGATTACTGTGACATCTAAATGTGAACCGTGCCTCATTCACTGCTCTGGGAGTTTTAATCTCCACGTTGTGCGCGGCTTCAGGCTGTGTTTCACACAGGCTAGTTAGGCCATTCCTTGCAGATTTCCACTAAAGACAGATTTCTTCATGGGAAGAAAGCACTGTGGCACTGTTGCAATAATCTTCATGCTTTCCAGATTAATTGCAGTGGGGAAGTAGAATAACAAAATGGTGCCTGCCTTTAATGCTTTGATAGATGTTTGAGGGTACTGTTAATTTTCTATGTCAGTTTGAACTGAAGAGCATAGGAAAAGTGTTTTGAATATGTGGTATATGAGTCTACTTGATCTCTTTAAGCTTTGAGTTCCTCTAGTTCTGAGTGCCCCAGAATGGTGCCTTCAGAAGTGCTCATGAATGAGATAGTTGAGACTAATTGAGCTTTATTATCCAGAGGGTGTGGAATAAAAGTAGGTGTTTTACACTGGTTGAATAACCTGCAGGATTGTGTTCAGGTTTTCTTTGTCTTCTGAGAATGTCCCTTTCTTCTCCCTCTCTGTCTTGGGGTTCCTTGCAAGAGTGAAACCACAGTTCTAACATAGAACAGGAACTCAAAATTTATTCCTGGGCCCCACACTTCTTCCAGACTAAGGGAGCCAAAGGCCCATTGGTGCTCTTGCAGCCTATTGTTTCTTTTCCTTCAGCCAGAGTAACTGAGGTTTGGCATAGGCTGTTCATGAAGATCTGACGACTTCATCACTTCCCTGAAGTCAAATAGTAGGTGGCACAAAAAAGCTGTGAACTTCTCTCACTTGTCCTGATGTGAGCTGGTTACTTTCTGTTTCATCTGTGCTGCATTAATGTAATTTCTAAGTTTTCCCTTTTTCTGGTGTGACATAGTTAAGTGGAAGATATGACACACAAGTTGCATTGGGTTTCCCCCTGCCAACTGTAAATTAGGTCATGAAGTGTAAATTACAAGCCTTGGGCAGATGTTTCTGAACCATTCTGCCAAATCTGAAATTTGTGCTGTCATCATTCTTGCTGCAGCTCTCAAATGTCAGCCCCAAAAAGACCCAGCTGCAGGGTAGGTAGTGAGTTAATGACTGTAACTGATGGATTCATCAGTTCCAGGAGGTGATTGGATGGACGTCAGCCTGTGGCCAGAAAGTTGGGCAGGGCTGGAGACCCGATTCCTGAGATTCCAAGTTGCAAAGGCCCGTGACAAGGTACCGTGGATACATGTAATGCCCATGATATGACTGCTATGTGTAATGCATTGTAATGGTTGAGTTCTGGGGGTGTCTCAAAGCTCATTCTTCAGGTATCCAGTTACCCAGACCAGGAGATGCAGGAGAAGACAAATGGGCTAACCAGAGCATATAATTTCTGACCATCACCTTGTAGATTTTAGTAATCTGTGGAGGTACCTGGAATCAGCCACTCTCTGAGCCATACTTTTGAGTTAAAAGGGCTCCTGCTCTGCTCTGACCTGGCACCACCATGATGCCACAGAATCATGTAACCTCCAGCAGAGCAGTAGCTCTGAACACCACACTACCTGAGGAAGATAGGTCTGGGTTCAAATGTTCATCCTTTGTTTATTTTCTTGGTCTTTTTTTTGTGTGTTTGCTTTCTTTGATCAAGAAAAAAGTTTTTTCTTTTGGACCTGATAGAATAGATCCAGTTTTCATAGGGAGCAGAACATCAAACAGCTCAGTCATCCTGGGCCCTGAGCTGCAGGGCCCACCTGTAAGGAATATGAAATGAGTTTTTGGCTGTAACTATTATGTCTGTTTGAGAGGCCTTGAGCAGATCTTATCCCAGGAGAAGGTTTCCAGCTAGCCATGGCCTGTGGAACAGCCATGCCCCTTTGTTACTCTATTCCTTATGGAACAGCTGGACCTCTTGGCAGGTTGGCCCTGTCTAGATGCCTGGTGCCCACCAAAGCTGCTCTATCACTTCCCCTCACAGATGGGCAGGGGAGAGAAAACATAAGGAAAGGCTCAGGAGCTGAGATACCAACAGAGAGAGATCACTCACTGCTTACCATCGCCAGCAAAACAGACTTCACTTGAGTTGAATTTACTAGCAATCAAAATCAGAGCAGGATAATATGTAAAACAAATCCTAAAAACACCTTCTCCCTACCCCTCCTACCTTCCCAAGCTAAACTTTATTCCCAACTCTCTATCTCCTCCCACAAGTGGTGCAGGGAGTTGAGGAGTGGGGCTTAATGGTGAGTTCATCACACATTATTTCTCATGCTGCTTTCTCCTCAGGGAGAGGAGTCCTTCCCCTGCTCCACTGTGGGTCCCCACAGGGTCACAAGTCCTACTAGAAACCTGCTCCAGCATGGGCTCTTCTCTCCATGGGTCTGCAGCTCCCTGCCAGGACCCTGCTCCAGCAGGGGCCTCCCAAGGGGTCACAGCCACCTCTCAGGCATCCACTTATTCCAGTGTGGGGAATGTCAGTCCTGGCACCTGGAGGACCTCTTTCCTCACCTTCTCTTAATGTCTCCACAGTTGTTCCTCTCACATATTCTCACTCCTCTCTTCTCTGGCCATAGTTAATGCTTCACAAGAACTTTTTTCCTGTTTCAGAGGAAAACAGAGTCATTACTACCATCTCTGACTTGGCCTTGGCCAGCAGAGGGTCCATCCAGGAACCGTCTGGCATTGGCTCTGTTGGACGTGGGAGAGGCTTCTGGTAGCTCCTCACAGAAGCCATCTCTGTAGTGCCCCCATTACCAGAACCTTGCCATGTAAACCAAATACAACTGCCCAATGCCCTGGGATTCTTGATGCTTATAGAGAGTTGCAAAGAGAACTTTTTATTCCTTTGCACCCTGTTTCCACCCTTTCTCTATGCCTGAGCTCTCCTTTGGTGCCTCCCACTCACTGCACTTCTCTAACCCTAACAGTGCATCTCCATCTGCTGCCTCAGGCTGCAGCTGGCAGCCTTCCCAGCTCCCCTCCCTCCCTCTTTGCCTTCCCTGCCCAGGTGTGTGTAGGCACTTTGCTGTGCAGCAAACCGAATACACCCTCCTGAGGAGAGGACAGAGGGAGTGCATACCAGGTTATCCTCCACGGTTTCACCTGTCAGTGTGCAGAAGCAGGAAATCTCAGATGCGAACTAATAAACTGACCTACAAGGGCAGCTGTAGAAGGGAGGGAGCCTTTGCCTAAGGTGAGTGTCATGAGCCTGCAGGTTCAGCACAGCCTTGCTTCCCTGGGCTGGGCAGGGCAAGGGTAAAGCCACAGCAAGAATGTGGTCTTAAAACTATGTGGGCTTTGTGGATTTGCCCCTTGGTTCTAAGGAGATCTTGGATCTACCTGCTTTTTGGGTTCTGTGTTTAGCCGGCTTAAATAGGGGAGAAAATGAAGGAAAATCCCAGACAGAAAATGACACAAAATTGAGAATAATGTAAATACTTTGGGGAAAAACACCAGCATGGAGAGACTTGTTGCTATTCTCCAAAACACTCTTTAGAAAACCCAAAACTTGAAGGCAATTAAAAAGCACAACAGAGGTGCCAGATTGCCCCTGCTTTTTTTTTTTTTTTTTGCCTGTTTTGCCACAGGCCAAGGCTCTCCAGCATTTGCCGTTCAGATTAAGTAAGAGTTGACTGGGAAGGAACGTATTCCAGTATCTTTCTCTCATCAGTGTAACCTTTTGAGGGGCAATGGAGATTTAACTCCACGTGCTGGTCAGCTTGGTGGATCTCAGGAAATTAACGACTCTTCCTTCTCAACTATATTGTCTCTGTTACAATGCAGCTGTGGGTGTTGGACAAAATGCTTTCTTAATGACTATTCTGAAGCCTGTTTCCAGGCCACCTGAGAGCACACACTGTGGGTAAAGACAAACCCAGCCACAACCAGCTGTACAAATGACTGGACATCTCATTATGCCACGAACACCTTGAACCATCAATATCCCCCTAGGATCACCTCTTGCCTATCTAAGGTGCTGGAGTCTCACTGATTGCAGATTCTGGAGATTTTAAGGGACATTTTTGTCCATGGGTGGCAGTTTGGGAACAGCTACGCGGGCTTTCCTGTGCCTGTGCAGCTGTGGCTCTGACAGCATGACTCACAACAAGCTTTTCCCAGTGCCTTACCAGTTAATTCTTTCAGTTTCTTTAAATGAGACACAGGGCAAATGTGACTCATTGTCATTTCTGGAAATGACAGACTTGCAAAGTGAGGCCCAGGGGAGTGTCTGCCTTGTGCCATGCAGCCGGGATCAATGGGCAATTGCCTCCTGACCTCACTCCCTTTCCCTTCTACTTTCAAAATTAGCATTCCTACTTGAGTTTTGACAGCCAATACCAGGAAAGACTTTCTGGTTTTCTCTGTTGACTTTGCGTGAAGTTAATGTTCTTGGTAGAAAGAAAGACAAATTGCTTGAATGGAAGAACTTATCAAATTTTGTGCTGGTGTTTCTTTATTAAAACCACAGACTTTGATTCCTCTCTGCACGCACCAGCCTTGCCAGGAAGGCAAATCTCTTCTTGGATAGATCCATGGCTGTTAGAACTGGTCACTGTGGTGCTGGCAGCTGGGCTAGTGCATCGTGTGTACCATTTTGTACTGTTTCTGACTGCTCCATGGCACTGCAGCAGCCCCTCCCTGGAGCAGGCACCCACAGCAGAACGTGTCCATCTGGCTTGCTGCTGGTACAGCAGCTGCCAGCCTGACCTTTTGGTGTGTGGCTCTTCCCTGGTACTTCCCAAATTAAAAGCATGTGGGCCTTCTGCAAAGCTGCTGCTTCACTCTAACAGTCCTCATGATCTACATTAGCACTGGTGTTAGTCCTGCCTAAACTTCTCCAGATGCAGAACAAGCCATCTTTGCTATCAGGACACAGAGAGAGCCCCTTAGGAATCTTTGCCCCACTGCTGTGTAACACAAAGGGTCAGGCAGCACTTTTGAGCTTTTTGGGCTGTGAGCTTAGGAGAGGTGAACAAAAAAGTAAAGAGAACAGAACACAACAGGGAACTTCATTTTATTCTTGCTCCTTAAGGTCTAAGTCAGGGCTTGCCCAGCTATGTGGTACCCAGCCAAACTGGGCACACCAC
This sequence comes from Ammospiza caudacuta, assembly GCF_027887145.1. NCBI lineage: Eukaryota > Metazoa > Chordata > Aves > Passeriformes > Passerellidae > Ammospiza > Ammospiza caudacuta. Next base: position 23,876,838 of record NC_080632.1, read on the forward strand.
TGAGAGAATCACCAGAAGGATGAACCTGCATCTACCTTAACTAGACAATTTTGCACTGACAAGAAGACCTAGGTGGCTTTCCAGGCTGTTTCATGCACAGCCCTCCCCATGGTCACAGCTAATAATTTTATGTGGTGTGCATGTTCTTACGGGAACACAGCCCAGCGGAAAAAGACTGCACACATAATTAAATGTAGCCCTCCCAAGTGACTGCTCTGCTTGCAAGGCACCTGCAGCTGGGTGAAAAAGATGAAACTTCAAGCCTCCACACATCTGGGCTTGCAGCAGACTGTAGTCACGGCAGACTTAGACACAGGAGCTTAGCATATACAGAGGTTCACGAAAAGCAGGCGTGGTGTCTGCCCCCTCTCTTCACCTACTGGTGGGCTGGTGGGCTGGGCATAGCTGGCACACCCTTTGGAAAGACTGCAGGTGGGTTTGGCAGCCTGGACGTCTCTGCATGTTTGCCAGTGCTGGGGAAGGAGGACGCAAAGGACAGCAGCGCACACAAAGCTGTGTCCTTGTAACTTGGTCACCCCAGGGTGTGGGTGGAGTAAGCCCAATGTTCAAGGCACTGAAGTGGGAACCTGGGCAAACAGCAGTGAGGTAGTGTCTGAGACCACAGAGCAAATATTTGCCTGCAATGCATTAAGGGAGATAACTGAAAGGCAGCCAACAAAGGGTGGAGGAGTCTGGTGGAGACAAGGCCCTGCTTGTTTGCCCAGCAGTGCAAAGGACATAAATGCAAAATCAGGGCCATTTGGGCCTCTCAAGAAGCTGTAAAAGGTGAAAAACAAGAGGGGGCCTGTTACAGCCCGTCTGCATGTGCCTAAATGCCCTCTGAGCCCTAGTTGCTCACCTGCCTCTCATCTGCTGGCTTGTACCTCTGAGAAGCAGCTTTCCAGGCAGGGACAGGGAGGTTAAATGCTTTTCCTGTGCTGTCTCTCTTGCTCCACACCTGCAGAAGGAGCTGAGCTTTGCCTGGGAAGATGGAGGTGGGGGGTGAGCACAGCTGGCACCAGCTCTTGATCCCATCTTGAGCTTCCAAACCTCACAGTTTGCATGGTCAAACAAACTGCATCTACCTCCTGCTGGATCTGTGGCATTAGGTTTTTCATGATGCACTCAGTTAGGAAGCTTTGTTACCTGATTAGGATGCAGGAGCAGGATGCAAGAGTAGATCATGGACTTACCACCAAGGCAGAATTAGAGCCCCTTATGTTCAAGGAATCAGATTTTAAAAGGCAGAAAATATTTTTTTGTGATGCTTTATTCTGAGCAGCAGCAAAAATCAGGCTCTGTCTAGACCAGACAGATGTTTGGGTTGGTGCCAAGTTGGTGACATAATTTTTTTAGTACCTGGTTTTGCTGTTCAACAATTCCATGTGTATCCTGCTTTCTCAGACAGATTTGGTAGCACAGGGAAGGCTTCATCCCGGTGGTGACAGCTGTCTTGGCCCCAGAAGTGGGAGTTTTGATGTAACTGTGTCTTCCTCAACATCACTGGAGCAAGAAGTCCTGGCTCCTGGCAAGGCAGAGATCACAAGGGCATCTCCTTTCACTCCACTGCCCCTCTCCCAGAGCTCTTTGGATGGTTTTCTTTCAGGTTTCTTCCACTTTTTGCTATGAAAATCCTTGTTGAGTCAGACATCACCTTCACATTCAGAGGTGAAAAACTGCTCATGTACTGCTCTACCCTTCAAGTGAAGCCTCCTGGCCTCTTTGGAAATGAAGAGGTGCTGGATGATACACTCCAACACCTGAAAAGAAAGAGTTATGTCCCTGAGGAATAATCAATTATGTCCCTGAGGAATGGTTAATCTTCCATGCCTGGACTGGATAACGCTTCCTTCCTTCAGTAACTGTTATGGGCAGAGGTAGGTAGCCCTGGTGAAGGGGCCAGCCACCAGAACCTGCCCTGCTCTCTGTGTTGTTGCATTTCTCCCCATCTCTGGGCTTCATGTAGGGCCTGTGCCCCCAGGGGAAAAGCCTGCCCTTCAAAGGCATCTACCTCACACCCATCCAAGAGAAACCTGGGAAAGAAGGGCTGATGGTAGTGTGGGAATTATGATTATTTTCTCAACTGATTTGGGTTGTTTTGCACTCCCTTTTTGTCCCAAAACTGTTGCAAGCTGGAAACATGGTACCAGGTTCTGCAAAACTGCTTGCTCAAGGACAGTGAGACTGTGGAGCCATTTGACATAGCTCCCTGGCTGACAGCAGCAGACACCTCAGAAAAGAGTATGATAAAATACCTTCCTTCAGCTACTGCTGATAAGCATTTGGGAACTTTTGGATGGAAAGGTTGTTCTGGGGCTTCCATGTTTATCAGTTCTTATGGAACTAATGTCACAGGTTTGTTTAGAAGCTTTGTGGAGCTGTAGAAACTCTTAACACCTCCGGTTCTGTCAGCAGAGGGTAACTGTGTGTCCTGTGGAGCAGCTCATCCTTTTGCTGAATTTAGAAACTATTCTCTGCTAACTCCCTCTGGTGTCACCCACACCTGCTGGTATCAGAAGAGGTGAGTAGTGGTTTTCCTGTCACATCTCCCATCAGAGTCCTGGTTTAAGATCTCTGCTGTACCTTCTCTGTTTAGCAGGTGAAGCATTCTAGTACCTTTGCTGTGTCCAGGCAGAGAACTGTGCTTTACTTCCAGTTTCCCAGAGTCTGCCCTCTCTTGTCACTGGACCCATCTTGAGATGGGGAGACCAGAACTAGCTGGAGGGCTCACAGTGAAGAAGAGTAAGAATTCTCTAGTCACATATACCAGAGGATTAAATTACCTTCATTACCTCTCTCATAATTCTCAGCCTTTTATTTGCTTTTCTAACCACTGCTGAGCACACCAAAACATTCACAGCAGCTCTTGGGTCTCTTCCTGAGTGGCAACAGCTGACATGGAGTTCATCAGTCAGCACCCACGGAAAGGATTGCTTTTGTCCCGTGCCCACTACTTTGTGTTCATCAGAGCTGCATTTCATCTGCTAATTTATTGCCCAATTATTCTGACATTGTGGGCACATTCTGATGTTGTTAAGTAAAGAGACAGAGCTTGTTAGACTCTTGTCTGCCAGGTAAACCTTGGGAATATGAGTAAGGAGAGCAGGATCCCTGAGCTTGCAAAGCATCTGAAATAAGAGTGTAAAGGTATAACTTATCCTGTCCTCAATGAATTTAATATTGCTACTTGTCAGAAAAACAGAGATCAAAGATTGATATATAGAGATCTACCAATCCACTCTTGTTTGAGTTGTTTTTCTTTTGGGTCAGCCTCTGGATCTGGTTATGCCTTTGGAAAACCTAAGGCTGCTCCAAATGCTGGATTGCACTTCAGCGCCCAGTGTTGTTGCTGGGGAGTGGTGACTTTCCCCACAGCAGATGGAGCGCTCATGTGACACTTTGTACACTATGTATCATCTATTTACATCTTTTTTTACATTAGCAACAGATGGCTTGGCATAATTATATTTTTTAAATTAGGGGGAATATGTATCTAAAACTTCACACATTTTCTAGAGCCTATTTTACTATTCCTTTTTACTTTTGCAGCAACAGCGCTGAGGTCTTAAGGAAGGACCTCCCTTGTCCTTCCATCACCTTCTGTGAAGAGGTGTCACACTAAACAGGCAGGTAGATACAGTATAGCAGTAAGCAAGCAGAAACTCCCCTGGTCCTGCAAAGGGAGAGGAAAAGGCAGCTTGGAAGGGAGCAACACAAAAGGGAGAAGAAACAGACTTTTGGGCAGTAGTAGGAGGGAAGGGGAAAAAGAGAAGCACCAGGAGTGACAAAATATACCTTCAAAAGCTAATTGAACTCAAGCCCTACAAAAGCATAACCTTACTTCAGAAATACAAAACCTAGCAAAACCTGAGTTCAGCAGTTAGTTTCTTCATGGTCCCTTTTTTTGGCATTTAAGGCTGTAAGCGTGGGGTCTCTGATACTGAATTTTTCTCAGGAAATATGAGACTTGTCGTGAAGAAGGGTTAATGTAAACCAGGACTTTTCCATGCTCATGTGACTCTCAAAGCTGGGGCTGTAAGCAGGCTGCTTTGGTTTAGCAGTGCTGATGCTGTTAGAAGAAAATAAGAGGCACTTGTTAAGACTATGGGAAGAGATACAGCATAGACCATGAGCAGCCAAGATTCTGAAATCTCTTTATCAGACCACATTTGCCTGGAAAGTAAAAGGTCCTTGAACAACGAGGAGTGAAATCCATCCTCAACATTGCCAAATGAATCATCATTCTTGTGCACAATGTCAAACCTTGAACACCTGGCAATGTTCAAGCTGCTGCCTTTTGTTGGGAAGGGACTGGGGTTTAGTGGGAGTGGGCCTTCAGAGAAGGGCAGGAGAATGCAATCGGGACAGACCAGGTTTAATCTGCATTCTTTACTGCAAAGGGCTGTGTCAGAGGGAAAGTAGATCCACGGGGGAGCACATCTGTCCATCATTGCCACAGTGCTGTCCATAGGCAAGTACATGATTTTTCTGGTGCCAAGAGGAAGAATTAGAGTACAGCTCTGGATGGAAACATCTCTCAGGCAATGGCCCATGGGCGGTACCAAGATCTGCAGACAGGGCTCTGGGCAAAGGCTGTGGTACTCCTTGGTGACCAGCAGGCTATGTGTTTGTAAGTAGATCTTTCCCAGCTCAGGCATGCACACCTGCTGAGATGTCATTCTTTTGCCAGATTACTTTGGCCCATGCACCTTTGCTGCAGTGTATCAGATGATGTGCCTACTGGTTCTTGCTTGGTGTTTCTCAGCAAGCAAACATGGTATGGTGGGTGGATGCAAACCTAGTTTACATTTTTACACTACTTTTACTCCTCTGTAAATCCTACTCAGTAATGACTAATCCCCAAGCTGATTCCCCTTTCCCATTCGGATTATTTTATTTTTGCGAAATTTCTGTACTTGATAAAATTTAACCCTTTAGGGTCTTCTTGTTTTGATTTTTCACATGCTATATGGAAAAGTGGTTTGCTCTAAAGCAGTACCCCAATTAAATTAAAGGACATATCCCTTCCAGGAAAGGATAAGTACCCAACAAGAATGTACAGAAAATGCAGATTGAAAAAGAAACTATGCCAGATACCTACAAGGAGTCAGGTGAGGTATCTGGGTATAGGTGTACTTTCCAGAGGAGCCCACCTGTCCTGTGTCTGTTCCTGAATCTTCCCATGATGTCAGGGACATAGCTTGGGCTATGCAGTCTCTACTTACCTGCCCTCATCTTTATCAAGATTGACACACACAGGAGTCACTGGGTAGTGACTGGCTGAAGCAAACAGAGCAGAAGGACAGAAGCAAGCTCATGTTAAGCTTCTCTGAAAAGCATTGTGCAACCAATTCATTCCTTCTGGGCTCTGGACGCTATACCTGCAGCAGCTCAAAGAAGAAACAGATACCCTGAGAAGCCAGGTGGTGCCCAAAAAAGTTGGAAAGCCCTGCTGCAAGATGAAGGAGCACAGTGTGAGGACAACCCCACCAACTCACAGGGGTGAGGGCCAGCTGTCACCTCCAGCTCAGCCCTGTCTCTGGGGAATGGCTTTCCTCTGCAGTGTACAGCAAAGCTGCTCTGTGGTGCCGAGGGAGCAGTGGGGTGCACCTTGCTTTGCTGCAGCACCCCTCCGTTGGCTCACCAATGCTGAGGGCCAATGCCCAGCCCGCAGCTTCATCCTGGCCTTGCTTTTTGTCTGCCTCACCCTCCTCATGAGATCACCATGGGCCTCTGTTAGGATCTGACCTCACTACCCCTCATACCTTGCTGGGGGCTGTTGTTTAGGGATTTCCTGGCCAGCTAGTGCTCCCCTGACTCCCTCTCTCTTTCAAAGGGCAAAGATCTCCCTGCTTTCCTCTTCCATTCCTGGCAATGAAACATCAGCAATTGGGGATTATGGGATGTTTCAGCTATCACCTACACCCCTTTGCCCCAGATCTACCACAGCAGCTGCAGTGCCCCTGTGAGTCACTGAGGCCGTCACTGAGGGCAGCAGCCCACAGTGAGCAGGAGAACAGGAGGTAGGACGGAAGTTCTGCCAGGGCTGGGGCAGTGTGGCTAATTCTGCTGCTGATCTAACATCTCTAAAAAAATATTATCAATAACCTGTTTCGTCCAAGCAAAGTGAATCAAAAGGGAAAATATGAATTCAGTGAAGGGTTTGCCCAGCAGCTCAATATGGGAAATTCATGGGATTTCCAGAGAAGCAGCTTTGTTGGCACCATGTTGCCAGTCCTTGTGATTTTAATCAAGTATCTTACATGGTTGGTTTCTTTCCTAGGGTTCTTGCAGTTGCAGTATGATTACTGAGTTTTCTCTTCTTCTTTTCATATTGAGGCAATCTTTACTTGTGGGAGCTGTGAAAGAAATCATGAGAACAAGAAGCCCAGGGGCCCAAAATACCTATATGTAAATAAAGGTTAACACCACAGAGATTATTTTCAAAGCAATGCTTTGTTTTTCATCAAGAAAAGACTTGTACCTGACAACCACAACGACAGAGAAAACCAGTCTCTCCAGATGTGACTGAAACTGAATGCAACTGCTCCTTATATGTGGGCTCTTCTCCAGCCTCCCAGGCGCAAACACAGCCTGCTTAAATAGGAGGTCTGCGTGATGCCTTGTTCCTTCTGGTGCTTCACTCTCCACTTGCAGCTACCAGACCAGGGAAGTTATAGGTGTAAGGAAAAAGTCTGCTGGACTTCAGATCCTGCACCTTTTTTTGGAAAAGGCACAGACCCAGAATGCCTAGCTGCTTGCACGGACAGGAGGCAGAACCACGGAGCTGTAGTAAACTGTCTTCAGGTTGCTGCATGAGGAGTTTCGCCCTTTAACAACAGACACATCTAGCTTCCCTCCATGCCTGTGAGATGCAAAAGCACTAAGGGGTTGGCTGGAATGGATATTCAGGGGTAAGGTGGGAACTGTTGCAGTATATAAGTATGCAATTCATCAAAATTTGTTTTGTGATCTTCATTTTGATCCTTACAGAGAACAGTAAGAAAGTAGGAAGGGAATGAACAAAACAGCCAAAGACTGCAAGGAAAAGAGAAATTAAACTAGAGCAGCTTCAGGTCATGTTGGTCAGATGCTGAAGACCATAGACAAACCGTCATAAGCTAGCAAAATGATGAGGCATATTTTGGGTCAGCCTGCATTAAACTCATTACCATGACCCTCCTTAGAGCCCACACATAATAGCAACCACATCAGACAGCATCAAGTCCTGGCAACTAGACGGTAAATAAGGCTGGAAGATAAAAATGTGACCTTCTGCTCTGGAGAGTAAGGACACATCCCATGCAATGATGGGAAGCCTATCCCTGAAAAAGGTGGTTTATCAAGTAGTTCTTGACTGCCCTGTATAAAGTGTGGATTATTTTCAGGTTTTGTTTTATCCCCGTCTTGGTAAAAGAAGAAATGAGTTTCCAGAATTAAGGCAAAAGGGGGAAGGGGTAGAAAACAATTCTTGACTGTGAAGCACAGCATATGCTAGTGTGAAGCTGAACAGCTTTCCATGAAACATATTCTAGCCAAGCTATTACTAACACCTGATACACCCATGGTCCCCCATCAGTTGCCTGCCAGCAGTGAGCAATGGACTCAATATTATCAATTTTGTTCCTTTCCCCTCTCCTTCTCTCCCACCAATTAATCATCTGTTAATCATGAGAAACAGTCCTCTACTTGGAAAATATCAGACAAACAAGGAGTTTTGCCAATAAAATGGAATATCATAGTAAATAATCTTAGAGGTGTCCTGAAATAAGGTGCAGCCATATTGTTATGCCATAGATTTTAAACACTGCTATTAAGTAAAATTCCTGGGAAAAGTTAAGCTGGTCAGGTCTGCCAGCTGATGCAGACAGGTAATGTGTGTCAGAAACACCATGACCAATAAATGATGAGATCAAGCTTCTTTGGTCTTACATCTATTAAGGCCCAGACAAGCTGGCTTGAAAGCAGCCACCTTTTCATTGTCCTGCCCTTTCCCCAGGCAGGACTAGCTGTGCAAAAAACAGTCCCTACAGGTGTCAGCCTGCCTTCAGAGGCCTCCCAGGAGAGGTTCCACAACACAAAATCCCCTGCCCAATCACTTTGGCAAATTTGTTCTAGTCGAAGTCTCATTTGCTATCATTCAAACTCTGGCCATATGGGTTTCTCCAGTCCTACATAACACAGAAAAAACAATCTTGTTTTAACATAAATAAAGACTCATATCTTCATCAGTCTATCCAGTAGTCAAAATACCAGTTTCTTCAACCCTTATTTCTGGATTTATTTTATAGTCTTGTCACAATTCTTGCGCCTTCCATCTAGCATTAGCATAAACAAAGAGAGACAAGATATTCACATGTCCTCATATGAGGCCATGGAGTACCATGAGGGCCATACATACCAAGGAGAGTATATTATACAGTTAGAAATTTACTTTAGGAGGACCCTTTACTTTAGGAGGACACCCCAACCTGCCACACCCTTTGATTTCACCTGTTCAGTAGAGCAGCCCTAACATTTGACATGAAGGTTGTGATAGAAATCCCATGGCAAGATCTGAGATTACTTATATCATTTTATGTGGATGCCGAGGTGACAAACAGATAAGGCAGCATGGTACAGATGGGGCATACTAAGAGGCTGAATCCAAGCTGTAGAATATGAAATTGAGCTCTAAACTCCTGCTCTTTTCCCCTGCTTTAGCACTATTAATTATTTATTATTTGGATAGACTTCTCATGCCCTGAATGAAAAAAATTCTCACCTTACAGAAAGTACCTCTACTTACCACAGTGTCTAATGATGTGCTGTCCATATGGGAGCAGGACCTCAAGACCTAGGGCTGCTCTAATCCTCTAAAAATCCCTAAGTTGAATAAGACTGAAATTCAGCAGCTTCTTCCCTAGTTTAAAAATTCAGCACACACAACAGGGAAGAAGGCAACCTACTAGGACACCTAATCTCATAGAAATAGGGACAGTAAGACTTACTGCTCTGTCTCCATGGAACAAATGCCCATGTAGCTTTCAGTATGGGCGACTAACAGGCAGTTTTCTGTTTGGCTGACAGCTGGAAGCAGAAAACCTACCCAAAACTGCAACAATACAAGAGACCTCCTAAAAAATCCATGTCCTTTGGCAGCCTTGGCTGAGGAACTTTCAAGCGTTAAGATGAGCTTTTGCAAGCACATGGGCATCAGGTGTCAGGACAAGTGTAGCATGTTCATTCATCAAACATTCAACCTGATTTACAGCATCTTACCAGTTATTCAATTACACATTTTCTGTAAACATTGGAATTGTGTACCAAAGCAGGCTACAAAGTTAACAAAGGCTTGGCCCAACTTGGCACTGGACTTCCCAGCTATGATTTGTCAAGGCATTTTTTAGCAGAATGGATCATGTCTTCCTGATGCCTTAATTCTGGAAACTCATTTCTTCTTTTACCAAGACGGGGATAAAACAAAACCTGAAAATAATCCACACTTTATACAGGGCAGTCAAGAACTACTTGATAAACCACCTTTTTCAGGGATAGGCTTCCCATCATTGCATGGGATGTGTCCTTACTCTCCAGAGCAGAAGGTCACATTTTTATCTTCCAGCCTTATTTACCGTCTAGTTGCCAGGACTTGATGCTGTCTGATGTGGTTGCTATTATGTGTGGGCTCTAAGGAGGGTCATGGTAATGAGTTTAATGCAGGCTGACCCAAAATATGCCTCATCATTTTGCTAGCTTATGACGGTTTGTCTATGGTCTTCAGCATCTGACCAACATGACCTGAAGCTGCTCTAGTTTAATTTCTCTTTTCCTTGCAGTCTTTGGCTGTTTTGTTCATTCCCTTCCTACTTTCTTACTGTTCTCTGTAAGGATCAAAATGAAGATCACAAAACAAATTTTGATGAATTGCATACTTATATACTGCAACAGTTCCCACCTTACCCCTGAATATCCATTCCAGCCAACCCCTTAGTGCTTTTGCATCTCGTGATATGAATTAAGAAAAGCTCAGGACTGCAGCACAGAGAAGGCACATCCAGTTCTTCCAAGCCCAATCTTCATATTCCTATAAACTTACAGGGACTATTTTCTGTTTGCTTACATTCTCATACACCTGGTTTTATGCTTGAGGATTGTTATGTGAAGGTGCTAACTGATCATCTGTACTGGTTTATCAGCCTGAAACCTCAGTGCTCATGGATCTGATGGAATGGGTTGGACTGCTAGGGAAGGACATCTGACGTACAATACGCTTCTGGGACTAAGATCTTAGAAACTTTGTAATCTTTATTTTGGCAATCATAAAGACGAAAACCACTGAGGTAACTCTAAACATCCTGACCACAGACACTACAACAAAAACAGATCACAACTGCAGAAAAGTTACTGCCTGTAGAATCCTAGGAGACAAGAGGGCTAATGTGTATGTCTCAAAAAGTGATAGCCAGATGGAGCTATGGATTGTTGGTTATAACAGCCAGGAATTATTGGTAATAATACACTGAGAAAGAACAGGATGTGGCTGGAGAAGAGGCCATAAGGAGGTAGAGCAGCACATTTCTGGGACAAACATCCTAGTTCTGGCTCCTGGAGATGAGCACAACACAGCACAAGTGCAGGGATGAGGCTGAGAAGTGGGCATGGACTGTAAGAGGGGATTGAGACCACCAAAGATCCCCAAAGCCATCCCCAACCCATTTCCAGAAAAGTCTAGAGGAGTGGACTGCACAGGGTTGCTAATTTGCATAGAAAGTGAGAAACTTATCTCCAAGGTGGGGACATTTATTTGTAAAAGGTATTCCAACCAAGCCCACATGTGTGGACATCCCCAGGACACCCCAGATGGATCAATGCTGGAGCTAGGACTGATGATCTCTCTTTCCCTCTCTCCTTTCTTCTCTTTCTCCCGCTTTAATTAATTTCTCTCTTTCTCTCTCCCCTTTCACCTTACCCCTCTGTTCAAAACCCACTGCCATGTGTTCATAGAGGAGATAAGGTCCTAACTTATACCAATTTCCATGCCAAGTATGTAATTTACTAACAGAACTTTTTAAGTTTTTGTGGACCCTCTGACTTTTGTCATTCCTTTTGACCATGGGCACCTACAAATCTTGAGTACTCCCTTCCCCTCAAGGGTGGGACACCACACTTACAACTTTAATGCATGGAAGTGGAAAAAGGGGAAATAAAACAATATTGCATCCAGATAGTCAATAAAATAAAATAATTCAAGAGAATCTCTTTAACAGTAATTTATTATCATTAAAAGTAACAATAAGTAGTTTTAAATTCTTTTGTCTTAAAAATCTAGTGTAACATACTGCTACAGTTCTATGAAACTTACGGCAAAATTGTATCCCCAAACCACACTGCTGTGCCTGATCCTCACAGACATCAATGGTGTGGCACACAAATAGCACAGAAATGGATCGCTCTATACAGAGATGATCACTAGGCCTCAAGATGCTACAAGTTATTTTGTAAGAGCTATTAAGTATAATTTTTGTTTTCCTCTCTGTTAATATTGCTAGAACAATCAAATATTTCACATAGCTTTTGGTGCCCATGTGGTCTTTTAAGAACTGTGTTTTATCCCCATACATCTTCATGCTATAGTTTTCCTTTTTAAAATTTTCCTCCCTTAGTGACATGCCTGCCCCACCACAGGAGACAAAACCACAGCAATGTTTGCAGTCACTCTGCACACAGCATCACATATTTCCTTCACATTCTGAAACCAGTGTTCAGCCCTAACCCTTACCTTTCACACTGCTGCCAGAACAACTAAGCAGCACACAGTTCAGGAATACTACATGCTCATATTTTAATCTCCAGCTTCTTGGGAGTTATAGCTATCTGAAATAGCTATAAGTTAGCTGTCTTGGGTGCTTAGCTTGAGCTTAGGTTAAGCTCAAGCTAAGCACCCAAGACAGCTAACTTATAGCTATTTCAGATTTGTGGAAAGGATTAGCGGCCAGACATTGCAGGGCAGATGCATCTTTGCATTACACAAAAAGGCCTGAACAAGTCATAATACTATTTACCATTGGCTTGCAGGACCAAAAAAGAAGAGCCACAGGCAAGCACACATATCGCTGAAAAGAACAGTTATAATTCTGTCAAGCATTTAATGTGCTGAATTTAAGGTTACAATGTTACTCAATACTCAAAAGCAAGCAGAAGCCTCTGAGTGAAACCCTTCTGGCTATCAGAAATGTACTGAAGAAAAAGAACATGGGGAAACTTCATATAGTCTTTCAGATGTGGTTTGTGTATGATTTCAGATACACAGGATCCCCTCAGATGGGATAGGAAATTTCCACATGAACTTCACAGTAGTGCATGGAATTGGGAAATTCAAAGACAACCAATCAGTAAGCAGCTTCATGTGCATCTATATCCACTCTGGATTTAGAGAGTCATGGGAAAATTATAATCATAGGGTAAAAGTATGGATGAAGTAGTAGATCAACAAACTCCATGAAGAAACTCTAATTACTCTACAAGAGCAGTTCACACTCTTCTCTAAGCAAACCTACAACTTAAACTTCAGGAGAAAAAAGGGTGTTAAATTTACTCAATCAAAAAGAATTTTGGGGTTTGTTTTCAGCTAGATTTCTTGAGAAAGAAAACCCCAAAACCAAAAACAACACTTACAGTAAAACTGTGAAATCTTGTCTTACGTAATATCCTAAACTACTGTCTTGCTTTGTAAATGCACCTAACAGCTTATGAATTTCTCATCCTTACTCAATAACACCTTAAAGAGCTTTAACTGAGGTAGCCACTAAAACATCACCATACATTAGCAATGCCAACACAAGGTGAAAAGCTCAACCAAGATGCTCAAGAAAAGTCAGCTAGCATTGCTTCCAAAAATGTAATTTTCTCTCTCACTCTTTTCTTCCAAATCTTACTTTACTTCCCTTTTCTCTTCTTGCCCATCTCTAACAAACAGCAACAAAGAAAAGTTTAGCTTTCCAGTTCATTTGTAAAATGTCCTCGGATTTCCAAAATGAAATTTTCAAATGAAGAATAGGTGAATTTAGTTTTAAATTAATGTCATTTAGAACACTGACACTGAAGGACAATCTGCACTCTCAATGACTGACACCTGAGGTCTCAGCTCTATCATCTTCCTGCACATGCTTAAGTTCTAGAAGCTGTAGAAAGACACCTGCAAGGGGAAAACACAGAAGCAGTGAAAAGGTCCCTTTCGTTTTAAGTCTCACCTATATATGTAAACACACAAAGAATCACCTATTAATTCCCTGTCTTTCAAGTACTCAGGAAGTTAAATTGCAATTACCAGTCCTCTAGCTAAAAAGTACAATGATCTGTCATATCCTGGACCTTTATAGTCACAATCATTGTTCAAAATGAAAGCATTTTCAAATTACTTGTACAGCTATGGTAGCCTATGCTCAAATTCAACATAAAAAACAACTAGCTTTAAGGATAATTAATACCCTGGTATTCTTGAAAACACTTTCAAGAATTTTTTATGGTCCTTTATCAGAGACTATTTTTCAAAGTAATTCAGAACCTCGTCTATCAACGTCCAAATCAAACAACCAATCAAACAAGAAAACTCCAACTGAAAATCACCCCAATATCTATGTTGTTTAGTACACATATATTGCAGAATGTACATGTGGGTAAATATCTACACTGTACACATACAAGTACATGTACTGTAAACATCCAGTTCTGACTTCTTTTTTTCAACCGCTATTTGGAATTTGAGTGTCCTCTCCAATTGGCAGAATGTTTTAATGCATATATAGAAATGTAAAGTTGCATTTCAGCCATATTGCATTGACCCAAAGCAGCCCAAAACCTCTGGTTCTAAGATATATACTTGCCAAATGAAAAAGTCTGAAGAGAAAAACCATGCTCTCGCTTAAAAAAATAGAGCACTAATGAGTGTGACGTGCCTAATACTGGTTTCTCAGTATAGAGCAGATATTGTGTATATATTCCCAAATATAAAAATAAAATGGTACAAATTGCATGCAACTGTACATAGTGCAGTTCAAGCAATATCAAGGTATTATCCTTATTTTCTGAAGCATGTGGACAACAGCAAACTGCAAGGTGATAATTGTAATGCGGTCCTTGGGTTTCTTCTTCCACAGAGACAAAAAAAAGCAATTTTTATTTCAAAAAACTCTAGTCCACAACAGGGAGACATCAAACAATTTAACCATGATAACTGTACTGTGAAGAATTTCTGAATTTTCTTACACATCTAGATTATGCAAAGGGCTTATTGTTTGAAGTACTTTGCTAGAACTCCTTTTTCACAAACCACAACACACCAAATAAAGTGTTTCCTGCTTTCATTACACTCAGTTGTTAATCAGGTGGAAGTAGATGAAGGTGGTTTATTACAACATTATAAAACTAACCTCATCCTTATGAAGCATATGTAATGCACAAATTAAAGATTCCAGTTAAGCATCACCATATACTAACCCTTTATATTTGTATAACATAACCAGCTAAGAAATTGTTACTACTGAAATCATACACAGGCACATTGCTATATCATACTTACTTTATAGTTTTCTTTTTAAAACATTCCACAACTGACTTGGCTTTTAGGTCACTTTTGTCCATTTCATCTATTTAGACGCTGTGTTACCACTTCTCTGTACATGATAGAGATATATATCAGCAGCAGAAAAATGACAAAGAAATCATCCAAGAACCCCAGAATTCCAAACAGAGCTTCAGGAAGAAAATCCAGAGGTGAAGCCAGGTACAGCAAGGCTCCAATCAAGCAGAGGAATATCCTGATGCGAAACATCCAGAAGAGGCCCCCTACAGAAAACATCTCCCTGAAAGCATGTCGCAATAAAGTGGGGAGATCCATAATTCTTTCCATAATCTATAAAGAAAGAATTTAAAAGTTAGTATTTTGCTTTAGCAACTCATCCATGCTAAACTGAAGTTTCTACTACTACATTACATCTTCGATTCTGTTAGTTTATAGGAATTAAAACAAAATCCGGGAAGAGTTATTGAGTTTAGTTTTACCAGGTAGAAAGGCATTAGAATATATATGTTTTCAAGAAACAGTTAAACTGTGTTATTCTACAATGAAAAGCATACACTTAATATACATTACGAGAAAATATACTGGCATCTATTATAAAGGAAAATAATAGAGGAAAACAAATGATTGGGAAAGTAAGAAACAGCAAACAGCTTAACTGGAGTAAAATATTGATCAGAATGCAAGACAAACCAGGATTGTGAGAAAAAACCTAATAGGCAAAGTAGAATAGGTTACAGTTTTTCAGAAACACAATACCCCCTCTCCTAGTGTATAACCAGTGATTCACACAAGTTTCCAAAGGATGGATGAAGCTTCAAAGTAAACTAAAGAACCTTTAAATAAATCCATTCCTGCCTCCTTTCCATTTTGCTATGATTCTGCCAGCTTAGCAAGAGACTGCTCAAAAGAAAATATTCAGGTTTTTGTTGTGATGAGCAGGGAGGGGTGAACTTTAAAACTTCTTTTATACTGGCTCCCTTCTATGGTACACAATTTCTACACAGAGCTGTTAAACTCCAAATAGACTGACTTAGTGCCACAGCTGAAAAAGTTTTTGAGAAAGAAATTTTGTATGTGGTAACATTGTATAAATCAAAGACAATTTATCTAGTCCAATTAGGGCTTTAGTGCACATTTCTGGCATGACCTCAGACAGGTTACTGGGGACTAGACACAGCTCGCAGAGAGGTCTAATGGAGCCTGAAAGGCAGTTTCAACCTCTTCTGGACAAAACCCATACACTTTGTGGTTTAGAAAAATACTCCTCCCTCTACTGTCTCTTTGTAATGTACATTTTTCTTTTAATGTCTTTTTACTATATCCAAATCCCATTACAAATGAAGATAAGCGGGGAGGTTACTAGTATGCGTGTGTGTGCATTTCACCTTGCGACACAGGACACGCACACAGGAGATTGGCTCACAAGGCGACTTTCTAACATTTGTAGAACTTTGAGCACCCCTCTTAGCTATTTACAGAAGAAAAATTATTTTTTCCTACACTCAGAAAGGAGAAAAAATACTGTAATATAGACTAGGGAAAAAAAATCAAGACAACATACAGCTGTCTGAGGAGAAAGGCACAGAGTAGAACTTCATATTCTTCTTTAATCAGTGTAAAAAGACCAATGAAGTGAATATTCTTCCTTGCATGTCATTTATTTAATTAAGTATTTTTACTGACTAATTATCGATACTTTCAAAATAATGACTCATATCTAAAAACCAACTTAACACATGAATACTTGAGAAAACTCAAGACTTATTAGATTCTCACTTACAAGAAAAAAGTAAGTTTCCCTACATTTTCATAAATGACAAATATATAATTTTGGGTTTGGCCTAACCATTTCAATATGAATTTCCTAAAGAAAAGTTGCCTAGGCCCTAAGCATCAGGAAGAGAAAATCCATATCCCAGGGAAAGGAAAAAAAAGAAGGGGGGGAAAAATAAAAAAATTGCTCTCAAACTCTCCTGACACCATTGACTTCCTAAATTTACCTAAAACTTACCGATCTGGGCTGTCCTGAAAATCTTCGATTGTAATCATTAACATCTTGAAACACTTGGGCTGCACCCTGCTGATCTTCACCGAAGAGTGGTAAGAATAGTGTTACCTAGGCACAGCAGGGAGATTATGTTACACATGCAAATGTAAAACAGTCATCTTTAGTTAACTATACAAACAAAAAAATTTTTGGTTTTGTTGAATAGTTAATAGGAGAATAACCTGAAAATTACTAGCATGGGTACTGCTATTAGATTTTAACTAATTAATTCCTTACAGCTCCTTACAGAATATTAATTTTTAAAGAGATTGTTAAAAAAAAGCACAGAATAACCTTCCTTTTAAGAGAGGCTTCCTAAACACCTAAATGCTTTATGTTTCATAAGTGGGACAAATGATTTGGAGAACAAAGCTAATTTACCAAATTAATCTAATTTTCTTTTCTAAATTGGAAATAGAATAAAGCAATCAATGAGGCCTTTCTTTTCCTATTTTTAGGATTGCTTTGCATAACAACAATCATGTAGTAAAACTCATGGTTTCGCATATGGATCTTCATACCAAGATGAATTAAGAAAAAGATATTAACCTTAAACTATTTTGTATGGACAGAGAACTTTGCTCTGTTCTTGGGTTAACTTTCATGCAAACATAGAGAAATAAGACATATGTGAGTATGACCTTACTCACATATATGTTATCTTTCTACATAGACGTTGCTGAGACTTCTCTTTGGAAGCAATGTACAGGTAAAAATGCAGATTTTCAGGGGAAACAGGGAAGGCATAGTGCTTTAAATTATTATAGTCTTCAGAAGCTTCCTCTGTAACTAACTGGCGACTAAATATAAATCTGTGTGGCAGTCACATTCAGAAACGAGAGCATGAGAAGACCTACATTCAACTTCTGGTCCTGCCACAAAGATCTACATTCAACTTCTGGTCCTGTTGTATGCCTCATGTTCATGTATACATCTTTCCCTTCACCATTTATAATTCAGGGTTAGAACGAATACATAACCATGCAAACAGTGCCACCTAATATACCTGTTACTCAGAAAAACATAAATGAAAATAGATATAAGGAAAGACAATAAAGAAAATAACTTATTTTCCCCTTTTCCACACCTTCCCCACCTATTATTTGTGTCTTTTTATACACTGGCTACACTCTACACCTATTCATTCTCCTTCCAGTCATATCTATTTTTTTTTCCTTCAACTGTCTTCTTACAGTCATTTGTCCTGCTGATACACACAATCAAAGTAGGATACAATGGAGGGACAAGGGCATGAGTTACATAATTCATTAGAAGTTACTAGCTCTGTAGTTTGTGCACTGTTAAAACAAAGATGTACTTTTGTTAAAACATACAGTATGAGACTCAGAGATCCTAAGCCTTAATGAGTTGCAGGAACATATTTCAAACTGACAATGTAAGTAAGTTGCGTAGGAAGTAAGTTAGTGCTTGCTCTACAAAGAATAAATTAATAATACATACAAGTTAAAAATAAGACCAAAATAAGAAATTGACATGGATAGGTCTTTTGGTAGGGACAGAGGGAAGAGAGAGCATATTTCTCAGGAACCAGTAGTGTGCAGCCAAGCCTTTCAGATGCAAATTCTGGTAAAAGAAGTTAATAACATCTTCAACAGAAAGCATGAAAGGATCATAGTTTAAATCTCACAATTTTCTGTTTTCATATAGTCTTTACAGAAAAATAGCTGAGTTATCAGCGATTGCAGAACAATCTGAATTTTTGGAGCCATCTGTCAAAGCAAGAAGTTCAGAAAAACTGAATGTCCACCATTCCCGTCTCACATATCCCTCTGGACTTTTTTGGTTTCTCAGACTTTATCTGCCAGCCTCACTATTGCAGCTCACATGGAAGTGCCTTTTGGCAGGCTATCCTAGACAAAACTGACAGGTCGATGATGATTTAAAATATTACCGTCTGTCTGCAGATCGGACAGCGGATGGCACCCAGCCATGAGCCATACCTCCAGTAGGCAATAATGCAGGAACCTAGTGAAGGTAAGGTACACACACATTTAAACTCCTCAGATGAAAAATGCATCACCTGAAGTAATATATTTAATGGCAAAGGAAACAACAAAAAGTGTATATAAGCAGTTAGGTTAAATCTACAGTTTCTGATGTGATTTTGTGTACAGCATTCACTGAAGATACCAAGAACTAAAGTCTTCAAATTCAATGCTATTAATGAGAAAACTTCTGAACAGGTTTCACATGAATCAGTAATTTTAAGGCATTATTTCTGGGAAACACAACAAATTTTTATTCATTAAGTGAAGAAGCAAATAATAAAAATTTTTGCCAGTTTAAAATGTAGAAGTCACAAAAATGTCAAGAGATGTAAAATTTATCCTAAAAACTTGGCTTTATCGTCATCAGTTTCAACAGATGAAGACAAATATAAAAATGTAAGTATTTTATCTGTTTTCCAAACTTGCTTGTTTTTCATTTAAACAACTGGGCATGGTATATGCTATATACTTCAAAAAAAAACAGATGGAAGAATTCTACTGGGAACCTGAAGGAGAAGAAGCAAAATGCTACACAGGGTGTCAGTATATAAATATAGCCTCAACAAACCACAAAACCAAACACTTTAATCAATTTTGCACTTACTTATAATTCTGCAGAACTTCCAAGAAAAAATATTTTGTGAAATAAACAATATTTTATTATTTCTAAAACAGTTTTTAAAAAAATGGTACATTCCCAAATGTTCTTCAACATCTTGAGTTTTTTACTAAACTGGAAACAAATTATACTTTTCGACATTTTAAAAGTAAACAGTTTCATTCCTGATAGCATAGAAAACAATGCTGCACACTCTTAAAGTAATTGTTTATTCCTAAATGTATTTTCTCAACTATTTATAAAAATTATTTATTTTGCAGATGCAATGACAAACAGTTAGAAGGAAACAAAGTTTTTATTTAGGATGCCTGAGCTAGTGCCAAAAGTTTTTACTTCTGTTCTGTTTTTAACTTTGGTGCTAGGAGCTTTTGCTTACCACAGAAGAGATGTCCACAGTTTGTTTCTATAGGAAACGTAGCCTGTTGCAAACAGACTGGACACGACATATCTGTATAGAAGCGATGCCGATCGCCAGCAGAAGCATCCTGCTGGAACAGCAGGAAAACACAAAGTGTTGGAGATACTACGTTATATAAGTCTACTGAGTTCTAAAAAATAATAAATTGGTGTTCGTTCACTATAAGTCAAACACAGAACTATGTGAAATGAGAAATATATTTAAATGTAAAAATTAAACATAGTTAAATGCATTGATTCAATAAGCTCGTTCTTGTGACAGGACCATTATTTTCCCTTCATCTGTTAAATAAGTGTGTGCTTCAAACCAGTTAAAGACCACAAAGGAGGAACCTCCTTGGTCCTTCACAATGAGTCAGGTTAGACATGCTAGAGCAGGAATAACAAACTTGGATCTATATTGTTGCTTCATTATCCTAAGTAGTTCTGTCCAGAGCCAGGTAACCAAACTGCGTTGCTTACCAGTTGCAGCACTTAGTGTTTCCAAGCCCAAATACAGATATCAACTTGCGTATGTCACTGTCATGAAACCATTTTTCTCCCCATTTTGCCATATTTGTCTTCCATATAAATATGCACTGTCATTATTTCAAGACATATCATGATACAAGACTTTTCAATATTCTCCAAAAGTATAGCATAGACTCTACCTGTTCAACTGGATGCCGTCACAGAATCATTGAATGGTCAGAGCTGGAAGGGCCTTTAAAGATCACTAAGTTCCAACTGTCCTGCCATAAGTAGGGACAACTTCCACTAGACCAGGCTGCTCAGAGCCCCATCCAACCCCGCCTTGAACATTTACAGGGATGAGGCATTCATAACTTCTCTGGGCAGCCTGTCCCCAGTGCTTCACAGAAAAGAATTTCTTCCTTGCATCCCCCTAGCTTCTTTCAGTTTAAAACCACTACTCTCTGTCCTGTGACTAAAGGCTTTGCTAAAAAGTTCCTCTCTGTCAGTCTGTGCCTGGCTCCTGTTGCTGTGCCATTGTTCTGCTACACACTGCTTATCAGTCTAAACATCTACCCCTGTCCTCTCTCAGCAAACTGTACTCCAGATTTCCTTTCCTTTACCCTAAAGTTCCCAGGAACATTCCAGGAAGTACACAGCATAATCTAACATACTCCACCTTGTGGCAAAAGCTTATTTGAAAAAAGAACCAGCCAAAATTTAGTTTTAATTCCTTGATGCATCCATTAAAAAAGGGTACATTATCCCATTACTTGATGGATTTTAAGGATGCCTCTGTACAGTAAGTAAGCTCCCATAACTTTCAAGATCATCTTCTTCCAGAACGTCAGAGAAGACTGCAGCATCCCACATCAGAGAGCTGAATGATGCTTGGTACAGCACCTGATCAGTCTGAAGCTGCTGACGAAGAGCTCGCACTAGCTCTTGATTTTCTGGGTGTATGTTCTGATGTTCATTTCTGTGAAAGGAAATACAAGCAATAAAAAGCCCTGTGATCCCACATTGAAAAATAACCCACTGAAACAAATATGAAACCTGAACAAAGGGCAAAAAAACATTATTTCCTGCTAGAAAGGATTTTAAAGGAAGTACACAAATAATAAAGGAAACAGGAATTTATTCTGGATCCTAAAGTTACCTTGGATACTTAAAGCTGTACAGCAGCAGGATTTTTCAAAGACTCCACAACCAATCACTAATCATGTTAAAATTAGATTTTAATCTGAGAAAAAAATTAAGCTTTGAACCGAAAAAAATTAAGTAGCTTGAAAGCTTTTAAATTAAAAACATGTTTTTGTCTCCATTGCTAGTTTCTTACTTGTTGGTCTACTCAACAAATTACTCAATAGATTACTAGTTTTTCACTCACTGCCTAAGTCACAGAGTTGGAACCTCCTAATTACTTCAATTTTATCTGCTACATGACATTTGCATAAGAAGGGGTAGACAAACTTACATTTAGAATATTGAATTTATGTAACTATCAGCAGACTGGATATAAAAAGAAACCACTCTTTTAAAATCACTCTTTTTTAAAAAAAGAAGATTCTACAGGCAGGCAAACTGCAGGTTAGATATGCCAAGAGGAATCATTGGGAAGGGTCACACTGAAGAAGGAAGGATGGATATATTACAAATTTGAAATTCAAAAGCATAATGGGACAGATTTGAAATTAAAAATGTGCTGACAGCAATCAGAGGTGTTGAGCTACAATAAATATGAGTCAATAGCATATGAATTTCTATGCTTTATTAATTCATATGGATTTGAATGATGACAAATTCTGCTGAGCACTCTTGAGGTCTCAGCTGGATTCTGTTCACCATTTTGGGCTAAATGCATAGAAATGCATAGAGAAGTTGGAGAAAGTTAGAAGATAATAAGAACTACTGCCCACATTTTTTATACATTAGAGAAAGACTTAAGAAATGTCAGTTTATATAGAAGACTGTTCTTGGAGTAAAAAGGGGACAGAAAAAGTCTTTCATTCTAAAAATATGAGCAATTATTTCCCACAGTTACCTAAGGCTTGTAGAAACACATTTCTAAATACATAATGTACAAAATCAGACAAGATTACCTCAGGCTACTTTGATTCATCCCTGACTAAAAGTTAAATCAAAAAACAGGTTGCAATGCTTCCAGGGATATTGAGGTAAGCTGACCACCTGTCAGAGATGAGGGCTGGACTGGTTGAACTTTGAGGACATTTTCTGGTTGCAGTTATATTATATAATTTCCTCAATGGCTCTAGAAGCTTCTGCAATATTTTCCTTCAGTTAATGTGGGCAATCATAATATTGCATTATTGCTCAAATGTTTATTGTGTTATTGCTAAAATGTTTAACATTTTGTCTGCCTCATTCTTTTTTCAAAGAAAAATAGACAAGTCCCATATTTTTCATGCTAATATTTACATGACTATCTGTAAAAAGAAAATTTATTTAATACTAATATGGGTGACATATGAAAGTTATATGATAGAAAGCCTGTATGAAAACCCTTCTTATGCACCCTTGGTCTCCATGAATCAGATTTTGTGGATGTTGTCTGCCATACATATTATATGTATAGAAGTATTTTTCTGTTTAGATGCTACAAAATAAATGTATTTCACATCTTCAGCTTGCCAGAATGTCTGATATATATTGAAGTCCAATTTGATTCACACACAAGCGCAAGGCATAAATTGTAAGACAGTTTATTCTGATTTCTCCAAAAACAACTAAATTAGCAGAAGCAAATTTGCTACTGCAAGTGTTCATTTACATGACCTTACCCTGGTATAACATACTATGCCAAAATCATGAGAGCATTTGCAGAGCTGTAGGGGTACACCATGTACAGTCACTTATGCATAAGACAGTGATGTAGCTGAAAACCATGCAATGTTCAAGAAGGGACAGGCAGAGCTCAAGGCATATCAAATTTATAACTTCTGTTATGCAATTAGTGTAAGAAGATAACTGGAATAAATGAAAACCAATATGGTGCCATGTCATTAGAGGCATTATAAAACACAAGCCAGAAAGAAATAAAGTTAGATGCAAAGGCCTTTTATTTCCCTATTTCTGACAGCTAGCATGCCAAAACTTGAGGGAAAAGGTCCCATGATGTGGAAAGATTCGTATTATGTACCACAGAAGGCCCAGCCAAACTATGATTGGAAGGAAGAAGACTCATTCAGTGTGCAGTCTCACACAAGGAAATAGAGGGACAGTACTTAAGGGGACTGGCACATCACTGTGCAGTGATGGACACTGTTAAATTCTAAGGACTAAGATCTCACTTCTGCTGAAAATAGTGACTTGCTCCTATAATCAAACCATATGATGGATAGAAAAATTAGATGAAAAAATCTAAACTTGTAGGCCCATAAACATGGAACAGTTAAGTCATCTAGATCAAATCCCTTGTAGGGAATTAAAGGATCAGGATTCCTTTAATTTGCTGAATACACTGAATTTTCACAATCTCATTTGTAATGTGACAACCTACTCACCAGTTTAAAAGATGATGGAAAAAATCTGGCTTCATTTTATCAAAATTTATAACTCAAAAGCATACAGGCATCAAAAAAGTATCATATAGTGCCTGAACTACACATCTGCAACTTGTTACAAATGTTAATTATGGCTTTTAAGTTTCTCCACAAGAAGCATGAATGAAGCCTTGATGCGATGCTTCATTGAATTCTTTCACCTGGAAACAAGTACAACAATTATATCCTTTAACAGTTCTTTCCATATTCTGCTTCTGCCCCCTAAAATCTACTGCAACACATACTCCTTGCTGCTCATTTCCCTTTTGATTCAGCTCCTGCAGCTACTCATCACCTTGTAAGCTTTCCTTCCTGTATACTTACCCATGACCTGTTCCAACTTAAGTATTTCAGTTCTGTTGATACAGAAGCATGAAAGGCAAGAAAAAAACTGGGGTAATGAACACCATATAAGCAACACAAAGACCACTGTACTGTCTAAGGTAACTAGAGAAGAAAAAGAAAATACTCTTTTTCTGCCTCACTTCCCCCTCTCTGCTAAATAAATTAAAAGTATTATAATTTTTGTACTGTACAGATTTTCTATCATACTATGCAGATTTTGAGGGCAACAATGCAAAGGAGATAGATGAAGAGTGCTCCTGAATAGACACAATTTCAAAAGGTACCAGAAGGCAGAGCAGGGAGCTAAGAGGGAAAAGATAAGTCTTTCAGTTGTCAGTCATAGAATCACAGTCACAGAATATGCTGAGTTGGAAGGGGCCCATCAGGATCACTGAGTTAAACTCCTGGTCCTACGTGGACTGCTCAAGACACATATGCACGAGAGTATACATATGTATATAATATATATCATATATATATATATATATATATATATATATATATATATAGTATACGTATCTATATATCTATATATCTATATCTATATCTATCTCTCTCTCTCTCTCTCTCTATATATATATATATATAAAACACGAAGATGTGTTGCCCAAACACATCTTCAACTCTATCAGGCTGGTACTGTGACTTCCCTGGTGAGCCTGCTCAACCTTCTGGGTGAAAAACTTTTTTCTGGTATCATAACCTAAATCTCCTCTGACTCAGCTTCATGCGTTTCCTCAAGTCCTGTCACTGGCCACAAATCATACAATGCAGACCTCCAAAGTCTGGAAGCTTTGTGTTTTCAGTTTGTTTGCCTCTTCAGAAAATAAACCATCAAGGCATGTAACAGGATTCACAGTCAACTTTTTACCTACCTCGTTACTCTGCAGAGGCAGTCGATAAGTAGCGTTATCTTCCTCCCTAAGTAACTCCTCATAATTGACGCATCATCTCCTGAACTTAATTCTGACTGAACTCCTGCTACTCTTGTCCACTCTGACAACTGCTGACCCTTGTTCCACTCACTTTTTGTTTAATATTTCTTACTTGCCTTTCTAGAGTTCAAAAATAAAGTGTTAACTTTTAAACTAAAAGTCACAAATGCCAAAAATGTCAATATAAAGGATAGAGAAATCATAACAGAGCAGATAAAAAAGAGGCACTATTAAAGCAATCTGAGTAACTGAAACAGCAACGGGAAAAAAAAAGGCAAAGTGAAGTGAATGCCTTTCTTAAGATTCTTTTGTGATCTCCTGGTCCTTAACAGCAGCACTGCCTTGCAGTCCAACCAAGTTTTTCTACTTATAGCTTATTTAGTAGCTTGCTCTCAAGTAACCCTACCTTAGCAATATTTCTCACATGGACATATCTTCTTCAAGTTCCATGATGCCACTGTGTCACTAAAACTGAGTTCCCTTGGTTTTGAAAACTGTTCTCTGTTCAGAGGTTTACACACATCAATAAGAAAATAAAATAAAATAAAATAGAATAAAATAGAATAAAATAGAATAAAATAGAATAGAATAAAATAAAATAAAATAAAATAAAATAAAATAAAATAAAATAAAATAAAATAAAGCTAATCTGAAGCTTATTTTCCCAAAACACATAGGCTAAGATGTTTGTTCGGATGCAAAGAAAAACTCCGAAATAAAAATAAGCTTTGATGACTTCATCATTAAAGTTACTGAATTCTGAACTTAACATTTTCCTGTATAGAATGCACATTGCAGTCCACTGTTGTACAGCATACTAATTTGAAAAAAAAATCAGTCAATTTATTTGGATTTGGGCTGTTGTTTGTTTGCTTTCTTGGAAGGAGACTTCAGCTAGAACATACATTGGAGGAATATATCCAATTTTAATCTTGGAGTCGTTGACAAATCTGTACTTTTTAACCAAATACAACAGAGCTGCCATACAGACTGTGAATTTAACCATTTTCAGTCTTAATGAACGATGAACACTACTAAGTTTAAATATCTGAAGATATGGAAGAGTTAAACTCCACTTTTGATTTTAGCTGTACCAACCAATTAGTTAAATATAGTAAGCAATCAAACAACCACTTCCTTACTGTCACAAAATCACAGTTTTTATGTACCAATGCACACAATTGTGAAGAAAGTTAGGATTTTTATAAAAAATGAATAATTCCTCTCAACACATTCTCACCTTAAAAGCGTATATACCAGAGCAGCAATGAAAGTGAAACTGAGCACAACTGCCACCAGTACCTGGTCACTTACTCCTTCTATAACTGAATCATTATCTAGCTTCAAACTCTGAACTTCTGCTTGGTGACTGGCCATCACAGCTCTAAAATGCAAAAAAAAAAAGATAAATATACATATATTAAAATGTATGTGTCATGTCTTGTTATGTGCACAGATATTTTAAACACAGTTACAAACAGTATCACAGAATCACAAAAATTCTAGGTTGGAAGAGACCTTCAAGATCATTGAGTCCAACCCATGTTCTAACACCTCAACTAGATCATGGCACCAAGTACCACATCCAGTCTTTTTTTAAACTCTTCGAGGGATGGTGACTCCACCACCTCCCTGGGTAGATGATTCCAGTATTTAACCACTCTTTCTGTAAAATACTTCCTCCTTAATTCTACCCTGTATCTCCCTTGGCACAGCTTGAGACTGTGTCCTCTTGTTCTGTCTGTTGTTGCCCAGAGAAAGAGACCGACCCGCAGCTCACCACAGCCACCCTTCAGGAAGTTCAAGAGGGTGATAAGGTCACCTCTGAGTCTCCTTTTGTCCAGGCTGAACAACCCCAGCTCCCTCAGTCGTTCTTCATACGGCTTGTGTTCCCAGCCCCTCACCAGCCTCGTTGCTCTCCTTTGGACACTCTCAAGCATCTCAACGTCCCTCCTAAAGTGAGGGGCCCAGAACTGGATGCAATACTCCAGGTGAGGCCTCACCAGGGCTGAGTACAGGGGCAGAATGACCTCCCTGCTCCTGCTGGCCACACCGTTCCTGACACAGGCCAGGATGCCATTGGCCTTCTTGGCCCCCAGGGCACACTGCTGGCTCATGTCCTGCTGGCTGTGGACCAGCACCCCCAGGTCCCTTTCCACCTGAGCACTGTCCAGCCACACCGTTCCTAGCTTATATCGTTGCAGGGGGTTATTGTGGCCAAAGTGCAGGACTCGGCACTTGGACTTATTGAACTTCATCCCATTAGATTCTGCCCATCCATCCAACCGTTCCAAGTCCCTCTGCAAAGCCCTCTGTCCCTCTAACAGATCAACACACACTCCCAGCTTAGTGTCATCTGCAAATTTGCTAATAAAGGACTCTAAACCCTCATCCATGTCATCAATAAAAATATTAAACAGAACTGGCCCCAGCACAGACCCCTGAGGGACACCACTGGTGACTGGTCGCCAGCTGAATGCAGCACCATTCACCAGCACTCTCTGGGCCCGGCCATCCAGCCAGTTCTGAACCCAGCAAAGAGTGCTCCTGTCCCAGCCAAGGCCTGCGAGTTTGTCTAGGAGTATGCTGTGGGAGACAGTGTCAAAGGCCTTGCTGAAATCCAAGTAAACAACATCTACAGCCTTCCCTGCATCCACTAGGTGGGTTACCTGGTCATAAAAGGTGACCAGGTTGGTCAAACATGACCTACCCCTCCTAAATCCATGCTGACTGGGTCTGATACCCTGGCCATCTTGTATATTTTGCGTGATGGCACTTAATATAAACTGTTCCATTATTTTGCCAGGTACTGAGGTCAGGCTGACTGGTCTATAATTACCAGGATCTTCCTTTGCACCGTTTTTGTGAATGGGTATCACATTGGCCAGCTTCCAGTCATCCGGAACCTCACCAGTGAGCCATGACTGTTGGTAAATGATAGAGAGTGGCTTTGCAAGCTCGTTTGCCAGCTCTGTCATTACCCTGGGGTGGATCCCGTCTGGTCCCATAGATTTATGAATATCCAAGCATTTCAGTAGTTCTATGACTGCCTCCTCTTGGATAATGGGGGACCATTCTGCTCCCTAAAACCATCAACCAGCCCAGGTGGGCAGGTGTCTTAAGCGCAAGTCATCTTCCCACTAAAAACTGAGGCAAAATAGGCATTAAGCACTTCTGCCTTTTCCTCATCTTCAGATACTAAGTTCCCTCCTTTGTCCAATAAAGAACAAAGGCTGGTCTTACCTTTCCTTCTACCATTAATGTATTTGTAAAAACATTTTTTATTATCCTTTACAGAAGTTGCCATTCTAAGTTCAAACTGAGCTTTGGCCTCCCTAATTTTTTTTCTGCATGCTCTAGCAGCCTTCTTGAATACTTCCTTAGAGACTTGACCCTTCTTCCAACGCTGATACATCCTCTTTTTATTCTTAAGTTCCTCCAAAATCTCCTTGGGAGAAAAGAGTGGTACAAAAAGAAGGAATGTATCCATTTTTAACAAACACTGAGTTTGCTGTAGAGGTCTCATGCAGTAGCAAACAAATCTTAAATGTGTTATGTGTTATGATTTAAACATTAAAAAAATAGTCAGATAGTTTACCTTGAAATCTTTATAAGATAAATTGCATAGGAATAGGTCATTACTGAGCTGGCCATATTCTAAGGACTGTCTAGTGAAAAAAAATTTAAAAGACTGCATTACCAAGAATTTTAGCTATTACACACCTCATCACTCCTGGTAGGCTAAGCCAACACAGAAACTTAATTTTCACCACTTACATGAATGAAGAAACAAGGACATCTTGGTTTTAATGTTAAATGCTCATTTCGATACACAGGAATCACCCAATACATTTTAAACTTCATTTCCGTTTTCTGTGCATTACCAACCTTTAGCTGGAAACATGGGGAAAACTTGAAAGAAAAATAGTATTATCCTTAGTTAGACTCACTTGTTTTACATTTGTTTCACATTTGTAGCCATCAGTGACTAAGGTTAACATTTATTAACCCACAGCACTAACCTACAGCTGGAGACGTGAAATAAAATAGTTTCCAACCCACTGCTGAATCATTGCTGTTGCAATCAGGAAGTGAAATGAACTATGGCTCTGAATTTTACGAAATCAGAACAGGGAAACTAACTCCGTCAAATGACATGAGAAGTTACACTGAAGCTCTGTCCATGCACAATTGAAGTATTTCCCATGAAGCTGTCATAAAATCCCACTGGTTCCTGAAGGCATCAAGACTGGTATCTTTTTCTGTTTCCTAGTCCAGCTTGCAAGCTTTCATCAATGTTTCACTACACTCCACAGCTCCTGTGTAATTTTTAATTTAAACCTTACTGTCTAGAAAATATTACCAAACACCCTCTGGCCCTGAATTAATTGCAAAACTGAAATGGAGTACAAGTCATCAGGATTTTAGTGGATACCTGTAATGACTACCCTGACAAAATTTCAGCATGTCAGTCTATTGCTAATAAAAAAGCATAATTTTTCCCTAAGACAGTTACTCTCACCCTCCACATTTTTTCTAGTATAAGCAGTGGAGCTTTTTTCAAGCTTCCTTACATTGGTGGCAGCGGCCTTCTGTAGCAGGAATACAGGAGAAGTTGATACATTCTAAGAGTATTGTTAAGAAGTGTAAGTGGTGTAAGTAAGTACCATAAGACCAGAGCAAACTTGCGGAGAACAAGGGGAGATTTCATTAATTGTTGTATTTCTGGGCTTTCCCTGTGAAAGCTAAAATGGAATAATGAAGCATATATGAAGCAAAACAATAAACTAAGTTATCCTAAGTGTGCCAGCCTGAACTGAGACTACTATTTCTGTAAGTATAGTCAAGTTTTTGCTAATTACAGCTTTCAACAAGCAACTGTGTCACAGTATTTGGAAAGAGTAACTTCTTTCAAAGGTGGAACACCAGTGACTCATAGAAAGGCATGTTTAAAGTAGGTCAGTGTTTACACACATTTCATATATACTAACAAATGAAAGACCAGATCTTTGTGGAAAGATCTTACATAGGAACATAGGCCTACACAAGGAGTTAGAGCATTTCTCTGCACAGCTAGTTGCAGAATTACATTCCTATAGCTAAAGCCACGAGGTTAAGATGTGAAATTTTTCTGATCAGTAGTTCCCTGGTGCTGAGGATCTGGATTGGCAGGTGTGCTGTGATGCCTCCCTAACCCAACATTACCTGCCTATATACTTAAGTTCTTTGCATATCCTGTCCTGAAGAAGCTTCTCTTTCTTACACTGCATCATTCTGAGACAACTGTGCATGCTATATTTCTATGTTTTTCCTCCTTAAGTATCATTATCAGTTGGCTAATTTTTTACTCTGTCCCACTGTTTTTTTCCGGGTTGACCACTCAGAACAAAATCAGACATAAATGCCAAGGAACTGGTTTAATTTCTCCCTTGCTCCACATCAGTTCTGTTAGAATACACCAACATGCCAATGACAACTACATCCCATTAAGTATTACCCAGGGTTTTGGGTTTGGGTTTCTTTTCAGAAATGCCTATTGTGTCAGAGACATACAGACAATTTAACTGTACCTTTGGAAGGCAAGCGCTTCTTATATTAACACCTGAACTTCCTCTGTCACTGCATGCTTGCTGCACTTTGAAAACAACACCAAGATTATCAATATCAAACCAATTTAAATCAGTTTCCCTCAAGCCTTCAAGACATCTACTCCAGCTCTTCCTTTTCTGTATGTTCCTTGCAACAACACTCCAAATTCTTATCTGCCTGCCATCAATAGCATTCACTGCATCTGCTTGCCTTAATTTCTGCTCACTCATCTTTCTTGAAATACCAAACTAAGGTGCCAAAGTTAGCATCAGAACATGAAAACGAAGTACACAGATCCTCACTTTGTCTTCCTTCTTGCACATAATGCCAGTTACTTATATCTACTTCAGCCCTTCATTTTGAAACATATATGACTTTCCCAATAACCTTTTTGACACAAGCATGGTGTATAAGAAATATTATTGCACAGTCTTTCTCTCTGCATAAACACCCTGAGACACTTTGTCTTTACTTATGTATCAATACTGCAAAGACTATATAGAGGAGGAATGGAATCTGCCTCAGTCTCATTCCCAGCTGCTTCTATCACTGAATTCTAGAGAAGACAAACTATCAATGCTTAATGCCCATGTTGTTCATATTTTAATTTACTTGCTGTTTCTGGACAGCTGACAAGTGCTCTGTATATTTTTCTTATTACTTCCAACACTTTCTCTCAATAAGATCATTGCACAGGAGAGCTGACAAGACTTGTGTAGACTAGGTACTGCAAAACAGAGGCTATCCCTTCAAAAGAACCAATACATACTTTCTCTGAATTCATGCCTCAGTACAGACAGTACAAATCTCCTCCTCCTCCTACCTCTAAGATAGCATGTTAAAAATGCAATGTGTACAAAGAAAATGTTAACATACGCTAATAGAAAAAATGTCTGAAGGAGGAAGGAATTTTGTGAGTTCAAGGCTATCTTGAATGCTTTCAAAAAAACCACCCAGAACTGGAGGCTTGGAGTTCATGTTTCTTCAAGTGCAACTACAACAGCCAAAGAGTGATCTGCAGTGGTTTGAATGTATGATAAGTAAAAACAGCTTGGAAGAAATCTCGCCTCACAGTGTGTGTGTTCAGCAATTGTTGCTCTTTCAGCTGGTGCAACTAAGAAGCAAGCTATAGGACATTTAAATAATGTAATGAAGACTCAGTCTTTGGAGACAGCCAGCCTTGATAAAGACCAAGTGTGTGTCAGAGAAACCTTCCTGAACCAGATTTTATTACATATATCTAACCACTCCTAAAATAGTCACTGTTAATAATTTGATGCAATTCAAGAGTGAGTTAGTATGGCTCATACTAAATTCCATCCATTGATTCATTACATTTTTCCAGTTATGAAAAAATGACAGCATTTCATCAACCTTTTCCTCAGATAATTATTTTCAGATCTGGGTTCTAAATCACAGGCTTTTCAGACATTAAATTATTTTAAAAGTTTTCTTTCTTTCTTTTCTGTAGGTTACCTTGTTTCTTTCTAAAACTGCAAAGAAGGTTTGAATTATTTTCATTGCTCTGTTTCTATTTTTTAATACAATAAATTAATTCCTGTCTACACTAGGTCTGAGAAAAGTACCAACTGTATAAGATTACTTCAGTGGAAAAAAGGCAGTAATTGAAAATATATTAAATTCGGATAAATGATTTCTGGTTATACTTAAGACTTTTCCACTTTTGAGATGGCTTTCTTAAATGCAAGCATAACTCCAGCCTATGAGAGGATGAAAACCATGCAACATCTAATAATACTCACATCAAAACTGGAATTCATACAACTAACTTCAGAATTTTAAAAATATCAATCACAAACTTAAAAACTGACAAAAATGCTGGGCCTTTTTCCTACTTCAAAAGCAACACCACCAAAGCCCAAATCTTAAATTCCAGGTTTATTTAATCTTCAGACTACTGGCACTTGCTTCAAGTAAAACAACACAGAAAAGGGGGAAAAAGACAAGGATTTACTCCTCCATTCGATTTGGGCTAGCTAAGTTACAGCCTGACATTGCATCCCAGCCTGGGATCCTGTTCATTTCCAAGAGAGTTCTTGATGGCTAGAGAGTATAAACAACCTCAGAGTAAATTCTCCACAAAAGGTTTTGCAATAGAAAGGAATGCAATTTACTGTTTGTAAAATCATACAGTTTGATTTGTAAATCTGTCAGTAATTAATCATCTGTACAGAAAATCATCTTGTTTATTGCAAGTTTTTCTCAGAGTGATCACTGAGAGAAGGTAACACTAATTTATTTTTTTTTACATTTCAAGAGTCTACAGACCTTTTTAAAGTTACATTTTTCCCTCTGTGGTTATGTATGAACAATGCATGCAGATTTAAGCAAAAAAAAAAGAGAACTATAATGAGCAATACTGCAAGTACAATGGCTTTTATTCTTGGAAATTCATACAGAACACATTGAAGTGTGAGGGAATTAAGACATATACTAGTGTGGATGTATTATTTCTTAATTTTTCAGATCAGAAAAGTATTATTAGGACTTTCAATGTTCAACATAAAGCACCGCTACAACAATACCCTATGCCATGACTCATAAAAACAATCCAGTCTTTACCATGATATGTTAAACAGCTGTCATCTATCCAAAGTCAGAACTTTTCCCATAGTTTTCTGAAGTATTTGAACTTTTCTGAGTTTATCAGGGAAGCGCCATATGATAATATACTCTTAAAACCACAGAGATTTTTAGGACCCACTACCAAAGGAATGTGCCAGCACAGTGAACAAGAAATACGAGGCTCTCTTGATGTCTGAGAAGTAAAAAATGAGGTAACACACAAGCAATACTGATGTGAGATACAAGTTATTAACCTTACTGTATTGACTTTGTGAGCATGGTACAATTTGCTCAACATCTGAAAGGTAATTTGGATAACAATGTGTCCTTTACGGGATGGGCTGGGAGTGAACTGGATAAGAAAAATAGAGTTTTGGATTTTCATTTATTTCAGTTTTATTTTGAGTGTTTTTCTCTAGATGTAGTACAGCCACCATCAGTTCTTCAAAAAATTATAAGTTAATTATAAAGTGATGGTGGGCCAGCGTGCAAGCCAGAACCTGTAATTCCTTTTGTCAGTTGCCTTTTATTAGCAAAAGCATCCCTCCCACCCTTTGAAAAAGCTGCTTAATTTGTAGAGGTTGTGTGTTTTCCAGGATAAGTTAATTCATCTCCAACTAGTCAAACACCACAAGTCACACTTTCTTAAGAACAAAAAGGCTTTAACTCCTCAAAATTTTCTTCTATGTAAGATAAACAAACAAAAAATTGGTTTCATTTTATAAAAAAGTTTCTAATAAGATTGTCCTGTTTCAGACAATATAAACCAACTTTTAAGAATTTGAGCATATTAAAATAGAGCATGCTTATTCTGTAATCTACCCCCTGAACACATATTAACTTATGTTGAAATACCTATAGGGACAAATTTAGCACATTTTATTTAAGAGAAAAGCAGGCAAAAATTCCCAAAATAAAGACAAACTCTTAAATGTAGGGCAAAAATTGAGACCTGTCTCATCAGAAACTATCTAATTACTTCCTGCTCCAGTGCAGTACCAGGTCATGGTCCCCCTCTGTCATTGACAATGGGACTTTGGGAATGGACTTGACTCAGTGAACTGAATCCTACAGTTATTTGTGCATTCTGTCTTTAAGAGTCCAAAGATATGCCCAGACTGCATTCAGAAACAATTAACAACACCAGGCATGAACTACACATCATGAACAGTGGAAGTGTTGAAGACTCTCTGAGTTTACTAGCCTAAATCCTGAGGTGATAGATTTTATCCACATTCCTTGGTGTACTAAAGTCAGGCTTTGAAGAAGTGGTGTAGACAAATATAACTTTATAGAACAGAAATAATGGAAATGATTGATGGCATACTTAGAAAAAGTGTTTCTTGAGGAAACAGGATTTATTAGCCTTTCATTTTTGTGAGCACAGTCATACTTGAATAAAACACCAACAACAATCTCTAGTACTAAGTATCCCCCTACACTGTAAAAATCAATGGGAGAAAATCCAAAGGGCACATTTACTAATGGAAATTAAAAAAAGTCTATAATATAGCAACATATAAATTGATGAGATATATATTCTGTGACAAGGCTGTCAAAACTGACTTGAGATTATCCTATTAGAATTTCATGCAGTTCTGCTAATGCATCATTATTATGAGTTTGCATCAACTTTGGGTTTACAAATAAGTTCAGCTGGTACAAGAAATACAGCCAAACTCAGCTGTATAATATTCAGTTACATGCTTACCATGAACCACCTTTGCTTTCAGGACTGTGCTGACTGCATTCAAGTGTATGCATACCCTTTGCAAAAGAGAATGGTAAAGGTCTTAACAGTCTTGCTAAGAGAGGGGAGAGGGCAATTTCAATAGGCAAACAATGATTTTGTTGAGTATATGTTACAAACTGACCAACTGAGACACTTGCCTGATAAAGCAGGTTTCTGCAGGGTATGAGGTCAGCAGTCTCTGAGGCACATTTTTTCCTAAAGAGAAAAAAAACCAAAAGAAGAAAAAAGAAAGTAGATATTCTACTTTTGCTGATGGAATCATGTTTTGCAAATTAAAAGTAATGCAGCTGCAAACAACAGGTGCAAGGCTGTGAGGGAAAATAATCCAAAATTAATATACCATTCTACTAGGAAAACAAAATATCTCAAATATTTTTTCTCCTGAGTCCAAAACCACATGAATGACTTGAAGCAAGAAGACATGCAATGCCCTGTTTAGCATTACTATTCTGAATATCTGCCTGGGCAATGTATGACTTGTGTAAAACAATTCCTAACAAAATTTTCCACCACTTTGTAAGGCAAAACCATACTGAAAGGTACAGAGTTCTGAACAAACCAGAGGGTGGAACTGAATTCATATGCAGATAGGAGCATGAGAAAGAGCCTGCGTATGCCTTCAGCTTG
Organism: Ammospiza caudacuta; assembly: GCF_027887145.1. Taxonomy (NCBI): domain Eukaryota; kingdom Metazoa; phylum Chordata; class Aves; order Passeriformes; family Passerellidae; genus Ammospiza; species Ammospiza caudacuta. The sequence continues at coordinate 23,912,341 of NC_080632.1, forward strand.
GATACCTGACTTTCCTGGTCAGGCAGGAAGAAAAAGAAAATACTGTCACTTCTTTATAATAATGTTTAGTGGAATATGGTAGTACTTCAGCTAAGCATGAGGAGGCTTCAGATCTCTCTTAGGAAAGGTGCCCAGTGATTCCTTGTTGTAGAAAGCGCTACCTCCATACACAACCTCATATCTAAAACAGACAGCAAGGCAAAAAAGTAATATAGTATTTGTTTGCGTCAACAAAATACAAGCTACACCTCGTGGCAATGGGCAAAGCAGAGTGGGAAATGAAGCACAGAGGAAGATATGATAGAAAAGCTTAAACCGTGCAATGTACCTGTGAAAGCTGTCAAAAGTACCAAACATGTTGCTTAAAGCACACATTAAAACTTGGAATGGAAAGTTGGTAGTTGTGCAGTTCTCTAAAACTTTAAATTCATCCTGAAACTGCAAGTTACCTTTAAATGAAGACAGATTTTGTTTATAACTTATAGAGCAGATTATACAATGAGATCAGTAAGAAAGTACTTTCTGGGGAAAACTTGAAACTTTTCATAGCTCCTACAATACTCTACAGTTCAAAAGAAGCTCACATAAAGGTAGCATTTAGTTTTTCTCCATGTTACTAATTCATTAAATGGAAAAATGTGAGAAAAGAGGGAAAACATTGGCAGTTTCGCATCTGTGACCCTTCCTGTTTATACGGCCCTCCACTGTTATCAGAGCTTTGTGCCTGCTCGCCCATGTCATCGCATGCCAGGCTCGTTGTTAACTGATAGGGAACTGCAGAACTTATCACGATGCCACACACTCTCACTGCAAACTTCAAATAGTCCAAAATCCAACACACTACTGTGTGAGAGAGAGAGTTGCTTGAACTCCTCAGGTGACCCATTTGCAGCATGATGGAGAGTTCCTCTGGCTGGGGCACGGCAAGGATGTAGGGGCACCCTGGCCACAGACAGACTCCTTGTTTTTGAGATAAAAACTTAATTAAATCACCTGAAGAATCACACAGAACCAACTAGGCTGGAAAAACCACTGAGATCATCAAGTCCAACCTAAGACTGAACACCTCCCTGTTAACCACACCATGACACCAAGTGTCATGTCCAGTCTTTCCTTGAACACCCACTGGGATGGTGACTCCACCACCTCCACGGGCAGCCCATTTCAATATCTAATCATCCTTCTTCCTAGTCACCACTTGCTACTAGTTCTAAGCAAGTAAGTCATAGAATTGTAGAATGTTAAGAGATTGGAAAGAACCTTAAAGATCATCCAGACCCAACATCCCGATGCCACAGACAGGGACACCTCTCACTAGACTAGGTTGCTCAAGTCTTATCCAAACTGGTTTTGAACAGTGCCAGGGGTGGGGCATCCACAACCACCTTGGACAACTTGTTTCAGCACCTCAACACCCCTGACAGTAAAAAACTCCTTCCTGCTACCTAGCCTAAATTTCCCTTCTTTAAGTTTAAACCTATTACTCCTTGTCACTACAGTTCCTAACAAAGCGTCTGTCTCTGACTTCCCTGCAGACCCCCTTCCGATACTGGTAGGTTGCCTGTTCATTAAATTTACTACAGCAGAGCTTCGTTGAAAAGAAGCTAACAAGTCGTTGTCTTGTCCAAAAACAGAGGAGAACGTCGTCAAGGCTGCTCCATACACAAGCCAAGCCACACTAGATACTAAGACTATGACATGTCTGTGAGTGCAGGGTCATTTCCCACTCCAAAAGGAGGAAAACTTTGTAGGGGCTGCTCCAGTCACAAACAGAAGGAAGTCTGCGGGTGAAAGGTCATTTTTCTACTCCAAAAAGAGAGAAAAACCTTTTAGGGGTCACTCCACCCAGAAGCCAAGCCACATTCCACACCAACGTGGATAACGCCTGTGGTACACCATCCTCACAAACCCACACTGCCAGCCCCGCCGGACACTCTCCTGAGCAGCTCCTCTGCGCCAAGACACACACACACAGACACACACACAGACACACACACAGACACACACAAACACACACAAACACGCACACATACACACACACAGACACACATACACGCACACACACACGCGCACATACACACACACACACACGCGCACATACACACACACGTACACATACACACAGACACACATACACACGGAGCCCGGGGAAGCACTGCACACCCCTCCTACCCGAGGGCCCGGCGGCGTACGAGGTGCCTCGGCGGGCACGCAACGGAGGGACCCGCGTCTCCCGGACCCTCCCCAGTGCCCCCTGGCCGGCTGTGAGGGGCGGACAGCCCAGCCCGGTGCGCTGTGGCCCCGCCCGCGCCCCCGCGGTACCTCAGCCGCCGCTCGCCGCCGGCCTCGCGGCCCCGCCCCGTCCCCCCGACGCCGCCGGGTCGCGCCGCGTCCCCCGCCCCGCCCCGCGGCTGTCGGGCGCAGGCGCGCGCGGCCGGTCCGTCAGGGCGCGGTGACGTGTCGGCGCCACCGCCCGGCCCGGGACGGGGCGGGGCGGGACCGGCGGTACCGACCCGGCCGCGGCCCCTCAGTCCCGCCATGTTCAACGTGGAGAGCCTGGAGCGCGCCGAGCTCGGCGAGAGCCTGCTCACCTGGGTGAGTGCGCGCTGCCCGCCCGCACCGAGTTGGGTTGCGGCTCAGGGCCGCGGCGCCGGGCGCCTCCCGCCGCGCCGCGGCTCCGTTCCGGTGATGGAGGCCCCGCGGCCCGCACCCCGGCCGGGCCGGGCCGGGCCGGGTCGGCGGAGCCGCGGCGGTCCGGCCTTGCTTTGTTTATGTCTTATCTTGGCGCATCGGGGGTGCCTGGGCAGGGCCGTGCTCCGCCTCAACGCTGCCCGTGCAGCGGGGGAACAAAGGCCCGGGGGGCCGGCGCGGGAGCGCCCCCAGGTGCGCCCGGGCTGGGCTGGCGAGCTGCAGGCCGGGGCTCGCGTCCCTCCTATGCCGTCGGTATGTCAGTACTCCGTTGTTCGTACCTGCCTGTCTCCCTCTGACCAGCAAGGCCGCCTTTCTGACCGGAAACTTGCATTTCCGCCTGTTTATTTTTCTCGGTTTTTTAAGCAGAGGTTAAGTCTCGAGAGACAGAATTCACCGATGAGGCCGAGGATTTTACAGTATCAGCCTAAGTGGTGATATATTTATTCCTGGAGGTGTTCAAGGCCAGGTTGGATGGGGCTCTGAGTAACCTGATCTAGCTGAAGGTGTCCCTGCTCGTGGCAGGGGCATTGGAACCAGATGATTTTCAAGGTTCTTTTCCAGGGCAAATCCTTTTATGGTTCTATGATCTTATGATAAAAATTACTTTATACTACTTTAATGTTTGTAGTTTTTCCCATAAATGTCTTTTGGTTATGCTGTCACTCAAAGAGCAGCCAAAGTATGGTGGACATTAAACCTGGCTTTGCAGCTACCTGTAGTCTGATCAGTGACCGCAACACAGACGTGGAACTTAACTTTCTGTAGTAGCTGAGTTATAATTGGTCAGTTGTTTGAAACCTCTGGATTTTTGTTTGAGGCTGGTTTGGATTTTTTCCCTTCTATACTCAGAATTGCCAAGTAAATACTTAGAATATGAAACTCTGCCATACAACTGATTGTTAACTAGAAACAGAAATTTTCAGATATTTTTTTCTATGAGAAGCCAGAGCCTACTGAAGCTCTGATGGTGATGAGTAAGTTCCTGGGGAATAACAGGTTAGATTTCTCAATGAAAGTCAGAAAGGATGAGCAAGGGAAATAATTTATTGTTAGAGGTGAGCACATGGCCTGAAAAGTATAGAGGATGACAATTTTGGGGAAGGGGTTTTCGGAGAAGTGCTTCACATAGGTCTGCAATAAGTCACTGAGTTTCACTTTCCTTCACATTCCCGCCAGCTTTTCCATATTTGTTATGAACAAGTGTTGGCCCCTTATTTTGCTTTGGGCTTTCCATGCTTTCTGTTTCAGGTGTGGGGAATAAAAAGTCCCAATATGAGTAAGTTGATACGTGTTAATATTGGCAAAGAAAAGTTGAGTGAGAGGCTCAGTCTTTATAATCTGCAGTCCTGAAGCTGTGCGTACCCCATGCAGCCTGGTCCTGTCTGTAGAAATGGTCCACACAGGTGCCTTTACACTTCTCAAATATTGAGCTAATGAGGAGACTAGCTGTATCTCTTTTGGTTAGCAGAAGTAAATAATCTTAAACAGCATTTGAATGGATCAGCTTTATTCTGAGATGAATGTATGAAGTTACAGGTTATTTTACAGTTTTGTCATTTATGTGGGAAAGTGGCTTTGAAACAGATTCAGTAATAAAAAAATGAAGAAAGGTGACTTTATTCCAGCATACATGAAACTTGCAGAAGAGGCGGTGAAGTGTTTGTTCCTCAGTGAAACTGACTGTGTATAAAGAAGATGCTTTTTTTGTTTGGCTTTCTCTCAAGTCCCCTGATGATTCTTGGGAAACGGTTCATTTAGATAGGAGGGTAGAGCTGTCTTAATAACAGTGTATGCACATCTGGGAAGGGCAGTCATTTCCCATTATGCCAGGGAAGCTGGCTGTTTAGAACTGGTTTTGCCTCCCAGGTTGCTTGCTTAACATTCATACAGAAGTACTTAAACTGGTTTGTCTGTGTTTTGAATAGATAAGGATTTCTCCAAGTCTGAGAACCTGTTTGGCCTAAAATGACTGTTTGCTCAGATGGATATAGGGTGAGAAGAAAGTGTTCCTCCCTCTGCCAACTAATGATTTTAATTAAGGAGAATATCACTTAGGCTTTTTATCCTACATACCTGTGATTTCTCTTCTGCTGTCTTTAAGCTGGAGCAAGCTGCCTACCTCTGAATATGTTTTGGTTTATTTTTTAATATTCTGCCAATACCCATTTTTGTTGTTAGGCTTTGGCTCTAGCTAACTTCTTGTTTATTTTTCACCTCTCTGACAATGCCATCAAATGGCTTCCTAAGTAATTTTTGTTCAGGATTTTAAACAGCTGGATGAGTTTTGACTTAATACCACTTTAGCAGGTGACCGTGATATTGTTTTGAGACAGCCACAGTAGTGGCAACTTGAGGAAAACTGAACGAGGGACTGGAGGCCACGTACTGACCTCTCAAAACTGATATTTGCACTTTGGCAGTGTTAGCAACTTATTATAATTGTAGAATTGTTGCTCTACCAAAAATCTCCCACAAAACTCCCTTTTGAGACTATCCTACGCACTATGGGATTATTCTCCAAGATGCAGTTCAGCCAAGATAGTTTATAAAAATGCAGCTGTGAGGTAAACTGCAATAATATTAAAGTTGTTTCAATGTATCTAACAGAGATTGACAACTTATTTTTCTGTTTTAAAGTTAAGACTGGTTTATATATGAACACATTGGGTTTTGGTGTTTGGTTTGGGTTGTTTTTGTGTGTGTGTAGTGTCAGGAGCACTCTCAACTTAGATACATAGCTGAGGCATTTCATAAAATGTGGAGAGCTGCCAAACATGGCTGTGCCAATTACACTTTAATGTGTATGAAATCATTGTGATAGCTACAGGCTTTTGCTGTGTAACCTGAGAAGTTTTCTTTTCTAGCGTAGAACTAAGATACGATACTGAAAAGATTGCTTAGCATTGGGATGTAAACAAAGAGGCTGCTGCTAAGTGGTTGTAAGTACTAAGTTGGTGGAGATGTCATAAACTTTCTTTCATTGTGATAAATATCACTTATTTTAGTATGTGCTGCCTCCACCAGACTGCATCTTGCCTGCTTTCTTTCTTTTCCAACCCTCAAGGCCAAATAGAATTTCTGTTAAAACTTAAGTGATAAGTGAGAACTTTCTGAACATTGCAAGTCTCCTGTTTCAGCATCCTCCACCTTTTAAGCACTTTGGTTATTTATATTGACCTTTCTCTCTTTTTGGCTGAAAAATTTCCTCAGTACAGTGTATCTCTGTCTTCTGTGTCATGGCCTATCCCCAACTGTAAGGATTTATCTGTAGTAGTATGAAGTGTAGAGACCAACTACGTGTGACCAACTACTGAAACAGATTCCTCAGGACAGCTGCTTGCAAATGCTTGATAGGCACTCTAGTCAAAGAGGAATTACTAGGGGAATCTACTGGGAAGGCTGTTTTTCCTCGCCATCCAGTTATATTCTTTTTAGATTACACTATTATGCTGTTCTTGATCCTTGTGCATTTGCACTTTTAAGTAATTTTCTGGTTTCTTGTAGATGCCAAGATTGTGGGCAATTTGCTGTCCCTGTTTAAATTGTTTCTTCTTCCACTCCTTGGCCACTGACCACAAAGTTGTAGAGTTTCATTTACTTCTGATAATATAATTGCATCAACATGTCTTACCTCTTGAAAAAAAAATATTTTAGGAGAGGTTGATTGTGCTGATGATGACAGGGAATCAAGAAAACTATTCTTTTGAATACAATGTGTTGTTGTTCAGAGGGCAAAACCACTTGAGCTTGTCTGCAATCGTGGAATATGGCTTGAGGAACCTTGCAGATCACAGCCCTTGCAACTAATATAAAGACCAGTAAGCTGAACAACCTTTTTTTATATTTTGTGACCTCTCACTAAGATAGTCAAGAATCTGTTGCTTCAGCTTTTAAAGTGATAGTTGTCTATGACTGTAATATTCTGCCTGTAACATTTCATCATGTTTGAAGAAGCTGGAATGTCTAGCACCATTATTAGATAAGAGTGATTTTTTTAACATATTGCTGAGAAGTCAGGCAGAAACAGGAATTTCTCTTCAAGATTATATTGAAGAGCAAGTGATAGAAGGCTGATGATATAGGAATATAATAATTAAAGGTGATAGGGTATGGTTTGTATATGTTCCCTGCCATCGTCCCCCCAATTTTTAAGTCAGTCTGACTGAACAAAGAATCTGGAGGTGCTGGCATCATTCATCATACATGCATTTTGACACTGTTAGATTTTCATTCTTTGGGGCCTTGTCCCACATTCTGCTTTTTTTCCTGTTTTCTCCTTCCTGAAGAGCTGTTCTGTACAGTATATATTTACAGTAAGTTCTCTGAAGAAAAAAGACATTTCCATGGGATTTAGTATGTGCTCAATTTCAGCTTCCAATTCTGCCCCCTCATCTTTTGGTGAGGGGTTGTGAGATTTGGTGGAAAAGAAACAGACTTTGCTGCTGGGAACTATGAACCTTAGAGAGTGTAAAGGAAACAAGTTTTCTGTTAGCTTGTTAATCTCAAAGTGGGAGGTGTGGAGAGAAATCTGTTTCTGTCTTCTCTGAAATACTTAAACAGACATGTTTTAAAGAGATTAAGTTAAACTGTGAATTTTGCACAACTCTCTGTCTTAATTGTGATATTCTGGGGCTTGTAAACATTGAGATTATCTTCTGTCCTTCTGCTCTTCACGGACGCTAGAAATCTTTGCTGCAGTGTGTAGACATTCAAGTTGAGCCTTGGGTGTCTCCTCTCTCCCCTGCTACACAATTGCGCTTTCTGCTCTCTGGTTTTGGCTGACTCTTTCGCGTGGTCGTTTAGAAAGGTGTTTGCCTAAATTCACCTTATTAAGTGCCCCAGCTTCAGAACCTAAGTCTGGGGTTTTAAAATCAATTTAATTTGCAAGTCCTAGCGATTAATTAGAAAAAAAACCCCAAACAACAGCGAGGTTATCTGTCACATGGCAACCAACAATAGCACAAGGCTACAGCAGGAATGCATGGTTGAAAGTGAGGGGAAGAGAGTAGTAGTGTCCTTGTGGCTTTTCTTGCCAACAGCCTGGCAGGTCCTGCCACGCAGGAAAGCGAGAAGGATTAACTCTTTCTTTAACCACTGGTAGTGGTTTCCTGCACTGCAGAGTATGCTTGTATTGTTTTTCTGTCTGCATTTGCCATGCCTAACTTAGACCATTCCCCCCTGTGAGTTCCTTAGTACTGCTCATTCAGAGCAGAGAACAAAGAGACAGCATGGAAAGGAGAAGGGTTTCAGTGAGGGGAAAAGCTCTCTAAGGTTAAGGGTGTGGGAGTCCAGCCAGTGCTCTGCTCCTGCCTGTGTCAGGCAGAAGCTTCTGAATGGATACAAAGCTGGAGTTGTGTTTCAGTGGACTAGCTGGGGCCACAAAGGGATGGGATCTTTTCAGAGGGAGCACACAGGAAGTGGTACAGGTAGTGGAGCAAGTATTGCACAAGAAGATGCATTGTAAATCTGATGATAATGTGCTTTAGCCCTGGGATTCCTAGGGCTCTTTCACGCCATTAAGCTGCAAGTTTCTTTGCAAAAGTGTGTCAAGCTGTAAGTGTAGTATTGCTTTGTATCCCTTGTGGACCTCCCATTTAAGCTTTCTCTCAAGGTAGCTAAGTTAAAATATTAAACAAGAAATGTGTATTTAACTGCATGATTTATGCTTTGGGGACAACAGGTCAGGGAAATGAGCATCTGTAATTTATTCAGTATAGTGTTGCTAAGTATTAAATGAATTATGACCTTTCTACATTTCAGGATTACATAAGATGAATTTTTGAGTGAATTTGTTTGCTATGGCAGCAATGTATCCATAGTTTCACTTCAGTGTAGGAATAAGTAGAAATAAGTGTGTGATTAACTGCAACAGAATTTATGTGTGGGTTTTTTGTTTCTTGATTTATTTTTGTTTGTTTTTCGTGTGCATGTTTGGTTTTGACTTTATAAATTCTACTGCCCCATTTGTGGTTAGAAAAAAAGTCCAGCATGGCTTGATCCCTCTGGCAGGGGTAATAATTAAATTTTATGGTCAATGTCAGAAGATGGCTGCCTGTTACATGGTAGCTACTGCCTTTTTTTATGGAATTTGGTCAGCCTCTGAAAAATCTTATTCTGTAGAAAATTCCATGAAGTTCAGGTAATTGTTTGTTGAAATATAAATAAAGAAAAGGAAAAGACTTAAACTAGGCAAGATATGCTAATTTTACAGATTACAGATACATCTGTTACCAGTCCTAGAATCTGTTGTCAGAAATTTTTTAACCTGCTGAAAATTTAGTGCCAGCTTTTTCTTAATCCTATCTTTTAGCTGCTAAATCTTTCTTACTCATGTGATCCTGTGAAAGCCTGTGTTTCCCCACCGGTCAGAAAGTTTATGCAGATGATATTTCAGTAGAACTTAGTGTTCTTGGATTCATGTTCTGTGCTTTTCAGGGAAGAGAGGTATTTCTCTCATCTGTCAATAGAGACTGTTCCTCATCTGTATTATAGGTGCAACGTATGGAACGATGGGCTTTAAATAGTTAAATAGTTGTTCTTCTGTATTTCGCAAGGGGAAGGCTGTAATCTGTTTTTTATTATTTGTTGGTTTGGCTTTGTTTTTTTTTTGTTTTTTTTTTTTGTTCTTTTTTGAGGGGGGTTGATTTGTTCTGGTGTTTTTTGGTTTGTTTTCTTGTTTTGTTGTGTTGTAGTTTTTGTGGGTTTTTGTTTGGTTTTGTTTGGTTTTTTGTTTGTTTAAGTAACGTGAGAAATATGTATAAATTTCTGCAGTTTTTCTAGCTAGCCACTAGCCAAGAAGTAAACTGACTTTTCTTGGCCGTGTACCCTTACAAAAATGCTGTATCTTGCTGCCTGGTACTTACTTTAGTCTGGATCTGTTTGGGCACATTTGCCTGAAGTTGTTCAGATTTTACTAGCTTAGCCATCTTAATTCAGAATAGAAAGATTTTCACTCTTTCGTTCATTGAGCGCTGTTCTGCTATTTTTATTGAACACATACTTTTACAGAAAAGTTTCATTATCCTTTGGTGAGACTTCAGGTGTCCCAGTTCTGTGGGCTGGATTACTATCTGGGCTTCTGTGAGTCAGAGTGCTGAAGGTAGAAGATATTCTACTTCTGTGTTTAATATCACATCATTATAAGTGTATTATTTTGTCTCTTCTGGGCAGTAGAGATGGAAAATTTTGTACATTGGTTAGCAAAGGAAGCTACTGGTTCCTGGAAAGCCTACCATTTGTGTTTTGGATTGTTTTTTGGGGTTTTTATTCCCAAAAAAGAAAAGAAGATACTTCTAGTCCTAAAGGCACTTTTGAAGCTTTCTAAAATTCATTGGTGCTTGGTGCAGTGTGAATGTATGTATCCCATAAATGTGGGTCTATTGATTTAATGTTTGGCAATTTTGCACTTTATTAGTGGCTTTTATTTTGAAAATTGACTGATACATATTACTTTTAAATAAAATGGGATTAAATAGATGAAGGCTTGAAAAGAACTGTTGGTTTATGTTGCTGTTTTAGGCCTTTTTTATGTATTATATATCTTCATTTTATCTTCATTACAAATGCTGTTTAGAATTCTTTTTCATTAGTTGGCTCATCTGGCTTTCAACTGAAATATGTATTCCTGAAAATAGGAATACATTAATTTTTACCACAGGAGTGGGTAGGTTAGATTGTGTTTTCATTAATGTTTCTGAAATGGTTAAACCAAAAACCATTCAGACTTGAGACTCTGTTCAGTGTATCTTAATAATATCTTAATAATTTGTCATACTTGAAGATGTCAGTTAGCAGCAATTTAGTGGCAATGCCAGGACAGTGCGGTAGTAGCTGGTTTTTGCTGTCATGGCTCTCTGGCTCTCTTATCTCTTAAATCCTTTAGTAAGTAAGCTTTAGTCAAGCTGTGTCTTCTGCTTTCTGCACTACGTTTCTGCAAATGAAATATTTAATAACTGAAAAAGCATCATTTTGAATAAATACTTTGGTTGAGATGTTTCATGGCTTTGGCCTATTCAGATATTTGGGTATTAACACAATATACATAAAATGAGAGGCAAATTAATAAAAAAATAATATTCAAATTCTTCCCTAGAAGAATCCCCACCCTGAACAGTAATGTTAAAACCTTGTCATTTCATTGTTGGGCTAATTGAGTAGCTAACATTACAGCTGGATCACAAGTAACTTTTGAGATTGTAGTAATGAAAGTCTGACAACCTGAAAATCAGTGGAAACATTGACAAATTCATATCTTGGAATAAAGCTGCTGCTTGTTAGAGAATCTGTTTCCCCATTGTTTGTTTCACACAGTCTGCTGTTACCTTGGAAAGCATGAAAAAACAGCTTATGCCATGACCATGCAGGCAGAAGATTGCAGTGCTACGAACTGTGAGGAGAAAAATGGGCAAAGAAATCCTCAAGTTATCCTAAAGGACAAGATATGCTTTTAGGATGAGAATCTGCTTCTAATTTGAAAAGACTGTCTTAATACAAGAATTTTACATCTGAGGAAAAACAACTGTGTCTATCACTTAATTATCTCGCTGTTGTGCGGAGAATTATTCTGGTTTCCTGCAGGCAATGAAGCTGAGTAAATGTTTTAGTGAGATTCTTGCAGATCTTGTGAGTGATACAGGAATAATGACAGAATTGTCCAGCTCACCTTATTCGTCTCTGCCAATGTGCTCATTGCATCCAACTAGTGAAGCTGGTTCCTTTCATGTCTCCTTTCACAGCCACTTCTCCCTGTCTTGTCTCTGTGATTTGTTTCTTCTGTACTAGTGTGGCATTGTTCATGGCTCTGCATAGCAACCAGCTGTAAGCTTGCATGGTCAGTTCCACAGATATAGGGAAATAGTGGATGAATAATTCTAAATTGGTGGTGCCATGGCTAAATCCTTGTTGGGAATTAAGGATCATACAATTTACTCATTCTGCCTGCGGATTCCCCTGTGGAAGTGGAAGAAGAGGAATGGAAAAGAAAAGGTAAACCTTGCAGGTTGACATAAGAAAAATTTAGTCATTGAAATAAAATAACACAACAACAACAATAATAATAGGCTAGACATAACATAAATACAGAATAGTTCCAATAATTAATATAACATAGTACTAAATATGCTAATAACAACAACAATAATAATAATTGTTAATAATAGTTATAATGGTAAGGAGAGGGAAAGAGAGTGGCAAAATCTGACAGAAACAAGCAGGTTGGTCAGAATATGTGGACTTATGCTCAGTTTGTCCTCCACCCGTGACTGGGGAGTGCTTTGCGTGGATAAATTGGAAACTGGGTGTTGCTGTTTGTTGTGTTTGGGCTCAAGGTAACCAGTCAGAGTTTTATCTGCTAAGAACCACTAATAAGAATTTCAGGTATTATTCCAAAAGAATATTTAAGAGGTTTGTTATGTAACTCCATCATTAATAGAAACCAAGCCGTGTATATAATCACTGTGCAAAGAGCAAGTCTTTCATTATCCCTTAATGTTGAGAAGGAAAAGGTCATTGAGAATGTTTTTTGTCTTTGAGGTAGAATTAGTTTGCTTTGTTTGGTTTTTTACTTTTTTTCTTTTTCTCATTAAGTTTCATGGGATGCTGGATTCTCCATTACATTTTTATCCTGGTTTTCACCTAATGTCTTTGACAACTGAGTGTTTGTCCAGTTCACTGACCTTCATATCAAAAGTATTTTTCATAAAATACATTTTTGCATCCTATCCCTAGTAGCTAACAAATCCTAACTAGTCATATATGTAACCAGGAATTCTTAACTCAAATTTTCTAAGATATTTTCTTCCTGAAGCAATTATTTAGTCCCCAGTGATAATCTCCTTTGCATTGTAACAGTAACCTGTTAATTCTTGTTGTAAGGTTTTTATAAAATTTGACTCTCTGTGTCCATGTGGATCAGAGATCTGGATTAATATTCAGTAAAATTAATACCTTTTCTCTCATTGCAGGATAGTTGATGGAAAGTATGAAGGCCTATTAGACCTAGTGATTAAGTCAAGTGGCTGAGGTTTTTCCCTTTACCCCTTTCTTTTCCTCAGAGTCTTATGTGATAGGATCATAGTATAGTTTGTGTTGTAAGGGACCTTTAAATGTCATGTAGTCCAACCTTACCCTGCCCCTTCCCCCGGCTTTGAGCAGGAATGTCTTCAACTAGATCAGGTTGTACAGAGCCTAGCCCAGCCTTACTGGGGATAGGGCATCTACCACTTGTCTGATCCAGTGTTTCACCACCCTCGTCATAGAATAATTCTTCCTTATCTACTCTGAATCTATGATTTTTCAATTTAAAACAATTACTGCTTTTCTGTTTGCTGCAGGGCCAATTTATAAGTGTGCCCTCATCTTCCCTTAGAGTACTGAAAGGCCACAGTGAGGTTTCACTGAAGCCTTCTCTTCTTGAGGCTGAACAACCCCAACTCTCCCAGCCTTTCATCATAGGAAGAAAGTCCTGCTCAGGGCCTGCTCAAACTTGTCTGTGACTTCCTTGTACGAAGGACCCTAGAGCTTGCTGTAGTACTGAGAGTCATGGGGTCTCATGAGAGAGTAGTAGAGGGTAAAAATCACCTTTAACCTGCTGACTATGCATATTTCTGACTAATGTTCAGCCTCACCCACCAACACCCCCAACTCCTTCTTGGCAGGGCTGCTCTCAATCTGTTCTTCCCCCAGCCTGTGTTGGTAGGGGAGGTTGCCCCAGCTCAGATGCAGTACTTGGCCTTGATCTTCATGAGATTCATGTGTGCCCACAGACATGACATACGGGCTCTGTACAGCAGTTCAGGAAATGGGGAAAAAGCCCCAATAATCATAACAGCAAACAGAAATTATTTTTCAGTGTTGTGGAGCTGATGATGAGAACTGCATTGCGAGCACTGAAGAAGTAGGAGCAGAGGAGCAGCTGGTGCAGGAAGGGAGAGTAGTCTTCCAGGAGGAGACACATCACAATGCACAGGAAGAGCACTGTTTTAACAGCTGTTACTGAATAGCTGTTTAGAGGCACACACACACAATTTGCTTGTCTCAATAGCTGGAACTCTGTGTCTTGCCACATTCCTATCATTTGCCACATTCTTATAATTTTCTCCCTTCTGGAAAGTGAATTCTTACTTTCCCTAGAGGGAAAGTGAACATATTGCCTTACTGAAGTTTAGCATATTGTAGAACTGGCAATGGTATAGGAGTTTAACTTTGATGTAAATTTGAAAAGCTATTTTGTGTAAAGTTTTTTGAAGGAAATTTGTAATTTTCATATCTCTGAAGGATATGAAAAGCATATAGTTCTTTATTTTTTAAGATTTGTGTAAATGTTTTGCAGCATAAATTTGGCACAATTGAAATCTGAAAACTAAATTTATAGTTTTTTTAACTAAAACTAAATATAAAAAATAAGTAAACTAAATGTAAAGTTAAATTTCATTTATTATGAAATGTAAATGTTTATACAGATAAAAGACACATTAGTTTCTTTCTTTTCTTTGATGCCTAACTATGAGAAACATTATTTTCTTCCATGGAAATTTTACATGTATGTCTATGGGAGGAAGAAAGAGTTCAGATAGGTTAACTGAATCTTAACGGTAGTTTAGACCTTTTTTCTATGTAAAGTGTTAGGGAAGTATGATGATAAAATTATACACAAAATAACAGAAAATGTGCATCATTTTCCTCTGTGTTTTGGAAATAGACTTGCTTATTTTTCTTTGACTTGCTCGTCTTTCAGTGTAGTGGTATCATCTACATACCCTTTTATTTAGTCAAGGAAGTGTTGTGTATATCAAGTTACAAAATAAATCTAAAACACCCTGGTTAGTTTGCACTCTGTAAATCTTAATTATGTTGCTGTTGCTTGTTTGAAAAGAATATTTAACTTTGTCTACTTCTGGAAAACTGTATCAGTAGTAGTTCTTAAGGGATTTTTTGATTTGAGTCTTGTGCAGCAAAATTATTTCAGTTTTCATCATTTAAATGTATAATACACAAAATTAGAAAAAAAGTTTTCATTGTCTGTGCTTGATAATTTTATCTTTTTAGCATCTTAAATTTCTTCAAGCATAAGTATCCACAATGTTTTTGCAGATCTTATTGTTGTAGCTCTAAACTATTATATATTGTTTAATATTTTGCTGAATTGGGGACTCAGAGTTGTCTCTGTATTCCTTCAACATTGTTGCCACAAATCAGAAACTACTGGTAAATTCCGTTTTCTGGCAAAATAGTAATTCAGTGTTGTATCCTGTTATGTTGTACTTTCATGCGTGGGTTTTTTTCCTCACCCACCCATTCTGATTTTCATCTAGTGTCCTGACAACCTATGATGGCTTCTTGATTTCTGGAGAGGCAGCTGTGGGGTTTTTCAGGTAGTTCAGACCATGCTGTAAGAAAATCTGAATCAGAAGTGCAGAAGTCACTTTTGTCTGTCTTATATGCCACTCAGTAATTTATTAATGTACTTTTGGAACATGGAGACATCATTCATTATTACTGACTGGTCACAGTTGGCCAGGAAACATGCTCTGAGAGCTCAATTTTTGACTCTTCATTCATATAATGGCTTTTTTTTCCTCCTTGAGTGTTAGTTTTTTTCTCCAGAATACAGGGAAAAAAGGAAAATTCACCTAGGTGCCTGTACTCCAAATTAATGTTAAATGGCATTGCTAGAATGTCTGCATTACTAATTGTACCTTACATGACCTAGAGTTCTTATACCAAAGGTATAATAATGTACTCTTCCAAAGGTGTAAGGACAATCTGGCTATTGTGCACTTGATTTTCTGAGAGCCTTCTCAGAGGAAGACCTCCAGAATTTCCCACTGAAACATGAATTGTCTTTTATTGTAATACACACATATAAAGGGTATTTATTAGGAAATGACTAACAACTGTTACTCTTCCAAATGCCACTAAAGCATGAATGGTTGCACATTATGTTCAGAAAAAAAATGATTGATTGTATGTAACATTTATGCACTCTGAAACTGCAAGTGCTTTTGTTGACTGCTTTATCCCTTGTGCATATGAAAAAATTTGCTTTCTACAAATAAGCCCAAGTTTCATGTAGGAGGAGGATAGTAGCAGAGAGCACTAGACAGATACCCTCCAAATAGTACCATAAAAATTGTTGCAAACTCATTCACATAATTTAAAATAATGTTATTTTAAAGTAAATTATCAAGTAACTTAAACCAGTTAAAAAGATTGTCCTGAAGTGGACTGATTCTTCTCATCAAGAGAGCAGGGAAGAAAAGAGCTTTGTGCGGACTGTGGTGCATGTCACTGGTGTTAGTACGTTAGCGTGAAATATTCAGAATTCTAGTAGTGTATAGAGCAATCAGGGTTTAGCAATATTGTGTTCTTCTCTTCCATCTGATAGTAGGGATTAATCAAGTTTGGAATATGTATATCAATCTACATTTCATCTTGTCATTGTGGGGAGCTGAGCATTCTGTGGGATCACTGTTCCTTCTAAAACTTGAGTTTATTTTGTTGATTGAGAGGGTGTACTTGAATTGTACAAGATTATATGGAAGTACTTGAATGCACTGATGACTTTCAGTAAGTAGAAAATGCAGTAGAAAGTTTGCCTTTTGGAGAATGTAATACTGGTTTTTGTAGCAGTTTATTGAGAAAACAAGGATAAGAAGACAAAATGTTTGTGTCTTTGACTATTAAATGTAAAGCTTTTTAAAACAAACATGTATGCTAAATATGTGGAGTTTATTATTTTTGCTATTTGGTAGTTTTTTTTTTCAAACCTTTGAGAATTCCTTTACATTGAAGGAAATAAGGATAACTTTTTCCTTTCTCACCTAGATCCAGACATTTAATGTTGAGGCACCATGCCAGACCGTGGAAGATTTAACGAGTGGGGTTGTGATGGCCCAGGTTCTTCAAAAAATGTAAGTAATTGTTTGCTTAATGAATTAAATACAGAGGTTTTTTATATCTGTACATTTTTGTGTATTTACTTGTGTTTTACCTTGGCTGGTATTCCCTAAGGATGTGGCTCACATGGTACTTTAAAGTGGAACATGACTAATGATTTTTTCCTCTGTAGTTTACAGATAACTATCTTAAATTAAAAAAAACCCAATTGTTTTAGAGAAGAGTTCAAGTGTAAACTTACTGGAAAGTAACCTGAATTAAAACTAGACATACAGATTCACGCTTAAAATTGAAATCAGTGCAAGGTAAGATAATTGGCCCTGATTGTTGTTTGAAACTATAGTCAGTAGTGTTAGAAGTAGTTTAATGCAATAAAGTTTCAATCATGAACTGAATGGAGCTGTCAGTGTAGTTTTTTGCAGTTGGAAGTACTTTTCAGTTTGTTTCCACTACCCCTTGTCTGTTAACCGGACACCACTGAGATTATGTGAGGGTATAAAGAAGAAGCCTTCGGGTTTTTTATACACAGGATTGATAAGATCTTACTGAGCCTTTTCTTCTTGAGGCGAAACAAACACAGCTCACTCAGTCTCACCTCACTTGACAGAAATTGCACTCTGTTAATCATCTTAATTGCCCTTTGCTGAACTTCGGTGTACGTCCAAGTGTCTCTCTTACTGGGGAGGCCTGGATGCAGCAGCTCAGATACGGTTTTAACAGATCTGAGCAGTACCTCCCTTGGCCTGCCGGCAGCGATCTTCCCAACACAGCCCAGGCTTTGGTTTGCTTTCTCTGCTGCAAGGACACATTGCTGGAGTGTGTTCCACTTGGTTTCTGCCTGGTTTCTTGTCTGCAAAGCTGTTTTCCAACCACTTACCCTCCCTATATACTGGTGAATAGGGTTTGTTTGCATTTAACTTTTCTGAAATGTGTAAGGTTACTCTCAGCTTGTTTTTCCAGCTTGTCAAATTTCTCCTAAATGGCAATGCAGCTATAAGGTGTGTCAAACATGCCTTCCATTTTTATATTATATGAAAAATTGCTCTCTGTCCCTTCATCTGGGTCCCTACTAGAGACATTTAATACTATTGACCCCTTGGATATGCTGCTAGTGAATCCAGCTGGATTTCATGCTTCTGAAACCTTTGAGCCTAGCATTTCAGCCATTTTCCAGCCCACCTTGCTATCCAGTTACCCCTGTAATGCTTCATCAGTTCTATGAGGATGTCATCCTGATCAGGCAGTCTATAGCAGGAATCTGTAGCAGTGTCACTCATGCTGATCTGCTTAGTCATTCTGACTAGTAATCTCTCAGCTGGCTCAAATCCGTCCTAAGGCAGGGCTCATTCATTCCCTTTGGTCTGTTGCAGAAAGGGCATCTTTCTGTCACTGCCTTCTTAGCTTGTTCTTCCTAAGGAGCCTGTATATGTTCATGTCAGCAGCCTTGGCATGTGAGCTATCCTACTGTGACTTCATGATCCCAGTGGGTCTGTGACCTTGCAACTACATATAGAACTCTGCTTCTTCCTATTTGTTCTCCATGCTGCCTGCATTAGTGCACAAGCACTCCACATATGCATCCAGCTGTAGACGTGATTTTCTGTAGCGATATTTTCTGAAAAACCTCTTTGCTAGGATTTTTCTCCTGAGAAGCTGAGAGGCCTCAGGAACAAAATGTAAACAATGATTATCTGCTGCTGTGGAATGCAACAGGTGGATTTTTAATTGGTCTCATGTGGTTGTTTCTAATTAATGGCCAGTCACAGTTCAGCTGTATTAGACTCTCTGGTCAGACACAGGATTTTGTTATCATTCCATCCTCTGCTTTCTTTGCTAGCCTTCTGATGAAATCCTTCCTTCTATTCTTTTAGTATAGTTTTAATATAATATGTATCATAAAATAATTAATCAAGCTTTCTGAAACATGGAGTCAGATCCTCATCTCTTCCCTCTTCCTGGGACCCCTGTGAACACCACCACATCCAGTCTTTCTGATTCCCAAGAATGAAGCTTTTCCCAGAGTGTTCTTCTTTAGGCCTTTCTATATTTATGTGCATATGCTTGGAGTGATCTCACTTTACCCATACCTGTTTTGTTGACTATGAGGTGTCTTTTGTTCATATCATTCCTCACCCCTAATTCTTCAACAGAGTTCACTACTTTGTAACTTAATGTTCACTTTTTTTTTTTTTTGGTATAAAACTGTTCTTACCACCTTGGCCAGCCTGTTCATGAAGATGCATCTGTCCACCATAGCCTGGTGGTCCCGTCTCTCCCAAGCAGTCCTTATTCTCAAAAGGGTTTAATGGTTATCAAAACTAAAACTTTATTGCCAACACTATCTCACAGCTGGTTGTTGACCTGCAGGGTTTATCTGCTGCTCAAACCTCTACTTCACTAACTGTTGCAACAGCGAAGAACACCACTTGAGCCTTGACCATACCTTCCAAAGCTGCATAATCACATTTGGTACTTTGCAGGTTTCCCTTCCTGTACAGCTCGTGCCCAGGTGTAAGAGCTGAAGAAATAATAATGTGAGGGCTGGACACGCTTCAGCAGTCTTTCAACGATGCCCGGAATTCAAACCCTGAGCAAACAACAGCCTGTCTTGATATCAGTCAGAAGATGAGGGTCCTCCATCCTGTTTGAATGTTTAGCACTTCCCTCTTATGCTGCTGTGTGGCTCAGGTTTACTGAACACAGCTGATTTGTTTGACAGAGCTCCTAGGGCTCTAACTGCTGTGAGGGAACTGAGTCTCTTGTTTAGTTGCAGATTCTCAGGAGCAGGAGCCTTCCTCCTAGTGAGAGAAGGAACTGCCAGATCACAGGAAGAACAAAAAAGGGGAAAAGGGAAATCTCAGTGTAGTCAAATATTTCAAAGCAAGACTTTTTAGCATGTGGTTCTGAGATACTGTTTTCAGCTGATGAACTGAACTTTAAAAATAAATATACAGTACAAATATTGCATTTCTGTAGCATGATTTTAAAATATGTAAAGATCTCCTAGACAATTTATAATTCTTTCTTTATGTCCTATATAATAATTTGAACATGCCAAAATTAGTGTTTAATTATCTTACTTTATGGTAGTTATGCTTCAGATTTAACATTTAGCATACTTATGTAATGAACAGACATTCTCATCCTGAAATTTAGCAACAGTATTGCTAAATCTTGACTGCATTCCTGTTGAGCAGCAGGAATCTGATCTTGGATTGTACAACAGGAACGATAACATGAACAATCTTTGAGAGAAAATACTGCTTTTTTGTTTGTTTTTTTTTTTTTTTTTAAATAGAATAAACAGAAGGTAAGTAGTATAAGATAAGAGGTGTAACAGAAGATTAGTCTAATGGATTTTTGAAGTAGAAACCAGGGATTGTAGAATAGCCAAATATTTTCTCTTTCCCTGGACATGATAGTGGAATATAGGTCAAATATAAGGATCAGCATTTGTGTAGCTGACTAGAAAACTGATCAGGAGCATGTTGGCAAAGCCATTTAAAATATTCTTTCTTGAAAATAAAACCAAATTCAACACTGTTGGTCCTTTGAGCAAAGACAACAGGAAGACTACTTCACTGCGAGTTAGGGCATGTTCAACAATGCGAAGCAAGTCTAGAGCAGGCTTTTTTGCCTTTTTCTTTTTATATTAGCAACACGGGTTCCCCCTCTGCCCCAAGAAAGATAATAATATAGAATACAATTTTTGCAGAAAGACAGCTGTATGCTTAAGGTTACTTGGAAAAGTCTTGCAGTGATGTTAAATAGCAAGGAGCAAGCCTGAAATCATCAGGTCACTGCAAACATATCATTTGCAGTGAAAACCTGAATAGTTGCATTTGACATGAAAATCTCTCCAAAAGTTAATCTTCAAAGGAAAAATGTGTTGTTTTGACTGTAGACACAACTTAAATGCCATTACTCTTATTCTATTGAGAAGGATAAACCACTGTTTTTGTAATTTTCCAAGGAAGAAAGAAAAACAGGTGTTTCTTAGTCTAGGTGCTTCCTGTTAAAGGTTCTTTTAAGTGTGTGTTCTTTGAGCCTTTACCTGATTAGGTAAAGGTAGGGAGGGGAAAGTTCTGGCAACTTTGTGTGAATCAGGATTTTACTATAGTAAATTAATTAATGTTTTAAAATATTAAAGAGCAAATTAATATATCCAGTAAAGAAGAGCATTGATGAAAATTTAAAGGTGTTGGAGTGGACTAATGTTCTGGATATATTTCCAGATAGGGGAGTGAGGATAGCATTTCTTCCAAAAAATTAAAGGTTTAATAGTGAATTCTATTATTTCTATTTTTTTTCCTTACATCTGCCTTCTTAGGAAAAGTCCACTGGTACTTATGAGGGTGGGAGATAGTAGGTCATGATGAGGAGCAGTTTTTGAGAGATCCCTGGCTCAGGAAGTTAGTTGTTTTAGACAAAATTTGCATAAAACAGAACTGTAGGATTTAGTCAGAAAAAGAAAGAAAAGAGGAAAGAGAAGAGGAAGAACATTGCTTGCTCATCAGCTGACAAAAGCCAGCTGTGTCTTGTACCAAGTGGAGGGGGCTGACAGTTTCTTCTATGGTTCTTTTTCATACATCATGCTTAATATTTTTTACACTCACAGTAGCAGCCCATTTGTAGGTAAGTGCCAAACATCAAAACAGATGCAGCAGAATTTTCTTGAACAAAATTGCTGGAATAAGCTGTGAGAAGAAAAGGTTACAGAGGAAATTACTGAAACCTTCAGAAGGTTTTTGCTATTGATGTAGTGTGTGACAGCAAATACCAGAAATATGTTCTATGTAACCAAGCATGAAAATTTTGCTTGCAGTCTCAGCTGTTAAAAAACAGGTGTTGTCAAATTCCTGAGGACATTTTCTTCCTTTATATCATTAAAACTTTATCTTTGAATTTCAGCTTAAAATACCATTTAATGTAATTCTCTAGTGCTAACTGTGTTATCTTGGAGGACAAAACTCAGCCTATGTTTTAGTTTAACTTTTGTGTATTATTCTGTAAGATTCATTGTTTCTATTCAGATGTGGTAATCCCTCTGACTAGCATTGATATGAAGTACAGTAAGAAGAAATGCCTGTACATTTTCAGTGTTGATGATTATTTTAAAGAATGTTGTACTGCAGGAGTAAAGAGTGGAAGCAAAATAAAATGTTTGATTTTTTATGAGTAGACTGTTGGCCTAAAGTTGTAGCTTATGCTGGTACGAGTGCCATAGCTTGCTTCTGAATCACATCCTTTTTTTTTTTTGTATAGCTTGCAATGATTTTACTTATGTTTTCATTGTCCACTGATATCCCTATAATAGCAGGATTTCCTGTTTTAAAATTTTCCTTTCATCCCACTCTGGAGACTGTTTAGTGCCAGGTGTCCCTCTTGTTTTGATTCTTTCTTCCTCTGTCATACTGGCTTGGTAAATGTAAGAATTTGTGTATATTTTCTTCTGTCATCTCTGCATCGTGCCCCTCTCAGTGAATTATTCATTTGTTCTATTATACATTGCAACACAATGTATGCATTTTGACACATGCAAAACACAAAAGCCATGCTTTTGTATATCACTGAGGGAGGGAAATTTTTTGTAAACACATTTTTTGATGCAGCTTACTGTACCACTGTTATAATGAGTAATAATCATGAGTTATACTACATGCTCTGTGGGTTGGTTTTCTTTAGAAGAGTATTTCTGTCTCTTGGCATCTGTGATGGAGAGAGATGATTGCTTAAATAAAGGAAAATTTGCATACAAAATAAGATGGAGATGGTATAAATGAGCACTGCTGAAAACATCACATGAAGTGATAGAGCATTAGCAACAGCATAAGTATCTTCTGCTCTGAAGAAAAGTCCCAGTTATCTGCAGTACTACTGAGGTACTAGGCAGCAATCAACTGATACACAAATACCTTTCTAATCCTCAAAGTTAGCCAGTTTGGGTCTAGGCTTAGGAACTTAGTGAATTCAAAATACTTAGTTCATGTATGAGTCATCTCATGGCAATGAAGATGCTCCAGTTAGTTTTCTAATAGTATAGCTGCTCACTTCTCAGCCACACATTTTTGTATTTGCTTAGGTGGTGCTTTTTCAAACACTGTAAGAAGAATGCTGTTGCTTCCAAATGAAATGGCCAAAGATGACCTGAATTTGATTGAATTATGGTTCCCAGAAATATAGCAAAAGGAAACTTTTTTGCAGCAAGGGCTGTGAATGATCTAACATCTGGAAACCCCTTTTTAAAAGTATGTTTAGAAGTAACTGTGGAAGAGTTATTTCAGGTTTGATTTCCAATAGTTTGTTATATAGAGAGAGCATTGCAGTTGTTACTAGTAATGAACTTCAATGAGACTTTTGAAGAGAAAGAAAATTATAATGGTGATGAGGTTGAGGAAAGGATGATCATTCTAGATTTGATTGGTGTTGATACCCAACCTTTTGCTTTTCTGCTTATTGTGTTCCTGGCAAAGTGTTTTTGCAGTGTTATTAATTATTGTGTAACCTGTATGAAGCTTCTCTAACAAAACTGTTGGTGCTACTTTGACCATTGTTACATGATACTGATTTCAACTGGATTGCTTATCAGCTGCTGGACCCTTGGATGCTTCCATGAGGTTTGTATACATACAAATGAAAAAGCAAATAGATCTGTGGAAGAGGACTACCACACTGAGTTTAGATGTATTTCTCAGGGACCTTTCTTAAGTATGTCTGATGATGTATATCAGGGTTTAGGTAGCCTATGACTTTCATCAGAACTGTAAAAGACAATTGTTGGTCCCTGTGTTCCTTTTATTACAGTAGTAGCTGAGAAAAGCTGCTTAGTTTCTGCTGAATTTCAGGCTTTCAGAGTGAAGTAAGATGGACCTAACTCTGAAGTCTTGTTAGCGTTCCTCAGCTGATTCGCTTACTGGTGCTGTTATTGTTGAAAACTGGATCTGCAATATCTGCTACCCAGTCTGTCCAAATATAATTTTGCTTATGGGATGTTGTTTATACCTGCTCATGTTGTTTCCTAGAACCATGAAAATGGTATGTCAAGGATTGATATATTTATGGCACTACAGCCTTGAAGCAGCTAAAGATGTTAGTGGCCAAGTGCAACCATTAAAATGATAAGATTCCTTAAGGAAGCCCTGTTGGTTTTTTTTTTTTAATGAGGATGCACAGGTCATACCTGCTTAATCTCTCAGCTGCATAAATACTTTATAATTGTGAGTCTCTTGTTAAGCTAGTTTATTTGTGTATCAGCAATTCTCAGAAGACCTATTTGACAGTCATTAGCGTATTTTTTTGAACCCCACACCTAAAATGGATTTGAACTGTCGTTCTTTTCATTAGTGTCCAGATGATTATGTTGTGATTGAGTGGAAATTAGGCAATTGAAGGCTTTTTAATTAAGGCTTTTTGCAAGGAGAGCTATTTGTTTCATGTAAAAGCTGAATGTAAACTTTTTTCATGTGTCAGAGATCTTACATGTACTTGAATCAATGTCATTCTTAAGTTTACCTGTCTTCTTGTGGCGGAGAGGCCATTTGAAAGCTCTTTGAAAATATATATTTCAAAACCAGTGATAGTCTGGATAAGACATTACTTTTCTATTTTGTAATTTAAGCTTCTGTCATCTATGCTAGAACTGTACTGTTTTTGAATGGAAGTAATTTGGAGTCATCAACTTAACTAGTAATTAAAGCTGTTCTTCCAGATATATGTTTGCAGGTGCAATGACAAGGAAACGAAATATGCTGTAATCTTCACCAGAGTCTGTAACAAAGTGTGAAAAAATAGCAATGAAAATGTGTCAGTAGAGAAACATTGCTATTTATGATCTTCCTCCATTGCTGTGTATTGTAGTTGCAGTACAGCTTGCAGACTTTAATGCATTGTGAAGACGCTGTGGAGAAGATGAAACACATCATGTACTGTGCATCAGATGCAAAGTGTGGCTGCAAAGTTTGTGCTCTAATAAAAGTTCTGATGTAGTTGCTGGTTTACAGTATATATGATATGGATGTTATTTGACTCTCCAGGCATATTCAGAGTTCTCTTGAAATTTTGCCAAAAGATCTCATGGCACCTTGCCCTTGAAAAAAGAAATCAGTCCGGAACACTTCTATGTGTAGAAGGTGCAGCAGTAAATCTAATAAGTAATCAGTGGCAAATGCAGCAGTCCAGAAAATAGAGTACTTCACCTGAAACTGTAACACAAACTCTTAAGAGCATTTTGCTAACAATAAAAAGGTGCTTTTTTCATTCTGGCTGTATTGACTACATATGTTGGATGAAATAAAAACCTTTCCTTGTGTTTTCCTACTCCTTTAAAACCAGTTATATATAGTACATTATTTCTCCTTAATTCTGATCATAGCATTTTCAAAATTCCCTATGATAAAGGGAAAATTTGAATTGAGCAGTAGAAAATGTTAGCCTTTTAGATGATCTTTGAGTTTGGTAGCAGGAGAGAGTCTCACAAGGTGTCTTGAAGAAGCAGCTTGTGGAAGATGCTTTGAGAAAAATTAATAGGAAGAAGTTACGCATAGAAACAGTTCTCTGTTCTTTTTCTTGATTGCCTTGTCAAAAGTGCAGAGAATAGAAAAGCTTCTAAGGAAGGGTGTTCACAAAAAGATTTGTGTAGGGTTACTGTGAAAAGAGGATTTAAAAAACTGATAGTGTTTGGTAGATCAAATAGTGAAGTGTGTTCTTAGGCATAAAAACTTCAGTGATGTTTCCTAGCTCTTCTCACTCTGTCAAGACATCATGTGTATTGTTTAGTTTCAGGCTTCTATTTTAGCAGCTGAATAGTTGTAAGCAGTGTGCAATGGTAGGGATGCATAATGTGTGGAAAAGTAATAATTTTTAATATTTTTAAGAAATGCAAGTAAATATTGCTGCAACACCAGAGAAGTTAAGAGGTAGGACTTATGGAGGGAAAACTGGCAAAATGCATTCAAAATACAAAGATGCTTCCTCAAAAGCATGAGCTCCTCATGGCACACAGATGAACCTGTGCTGTCAATAGGGTGAAAGTTCTTAGAAAAATGAGTAGTAACAGGTTTCTGAACTACTGTATTCAGACCATGTGTCAGATGCAAGAGGTAGTCATTTAAATTAACTCAAACCTGAGATGGGAGCTTAACGACGAATGTGTACTCAAAATTTCTGTAATTGTGTTTGTAATAAATGCACTTTTTATTTTTCAGAGATCCAGCTTATTTTGATGAAAATTGGCTGAACAGAATCAAAACAGAAGTGGGAGATAATTGGAGGCTAAAGGTATTTGACTTACTTTGTGTGTCTGTGAGTCTGTATTTCAGTACTTAATACAATATTGTGTCTAAATATTCTCACATTTCTGGATTAGGATCTTGCTTTATAGATAGCATTTTGAATTTTGTACCATTTTAATTACACTTACTTTTTTTAATGTTGTATTGTCCTGCACAATTTTAGCAAAGACATTTTGAATTTGTGAACAGGTTTTAATGATTTAAAAGGAAAATATTCAAGTAAATGTTATACATTAATTACCTTTTGTTTTTCAAATATTGAATGAGAAATTTTTTTTAATGCACAGTGTGAAAGCAGCTTTTAAAAAAGCAGCTTTTTTGAGAAACAACTGCCTAAAAATAGGAACATAAACAATATATTTAAAGAAAAATGGCAACATGTTACTGCCTTTTACTTTGTCAGCTCTGCAGAGCTACTGAGTTTTAAGGGAGGAAGTCATGTTTTTTCTGTGTTTCTACAGAAATCATACACAGCATGATTTTTAATCACAGTCTGTTTGCTGGGTTGTTTGTATCACTTGGCATTCTAGCACTTCTCTGCAAACCTGAAGGAAACAGAATTTACAAGAACTATGAATGAGGAATATTTTGCTTTAGAATGTGAAAAACACAGTCTCACATGCAGATGTTAGTGTAGTTTTTGAGTAGTTTTCTTCAGCGAATGATCTATGTGCTTTTTTAAATTTCCATTTTCAGCCTGACTAATTTGGGGGAAGAAAAATAGTTAAGAATTTACTGTTAGTTCTTGTTTCCTGTAAAACCATTTTGTTCCAGCCACCAAAGCTCATTCTGAGCATCTGGGGAAGGACTAAAACTGTGAAATGCTGTAGTACTTACAGGCTTCTCTACATCAATTTCTGAATTGCAGGGACACTCAGAGACAGAATGCTGCCTGAAACAATAAAAAAGATGGAGCACACCACTGCTGTTTATGTTTTGACTTGACCAGGAAACATGTATCAGCATAGTTTCTGCCGTCTGACCAGCTCTGTGAAGTCTGGAATGTTTTAGAGTGTTTTGTCTACTAGGGCTGCCAGCAAAAAGTGAGGGTACATTGATGAGGATATATTGAGTGACTGCTGAATAAGAGACATCATCCCTAAAAAACATTTAGGACTCCTTTGGCGTCTGTTGAATGTAGAGCACTTAATTTATATTAACTTCTCAAAGAATTGTATGGAATTGCAAGCGAACAGCTGGGTACAAGATCTTACTTTTCTGTAAAATATTTTTTGGGTTTTTCCCCTAAGGAATATTGAAATATTCCTGTTAAATGTGGAGGATAACAAACTGAGAACTGTTGGTTATATTAGCATTTCAGCTGATTGAATGTGGAGCAGCAGCTTCTATAACTATCTTGTGGAGTTTGAGGAATAAATATTTTATTTTTATGTCTTGCACTAAGTTGGCAGATGTAAAAAAGAAACGCCTTCTTAGTAGATGTGACAAAAAAAAAAGCTGAGCAGTCCAGTAACTTCCTTATGTGACTTAAATTGGCAAAACATCAGGTCAAATTTCAGTTTCTTGCTGATGTCATTCCATCTTGTTTTTCAAGTGTCCATGTGAAGAACAACTAAAGACTGATTTTTTTGTTGTGTTTTGTTTAAGAAGTACGTATAATTCAGCTTTTTGTATACATTTTTATAGACCACTTCCCTTTTCATGAAGATTCTAAAAGGTACATGTGTGATACTTTAACTCTTGTTTTTTAATCTGTAAGTGATCTTATACCTTGCCAACTGTTCTTTATGTGAGTAAACATTATTAGTAGTCTAGTTTTCCAAATGTCTATCATCCAGTCCTTCATTTAAAGTCTGGCTTGTAGGAACACTTCAATCTGTGCATTTCTATGAATAAAATTGTTCAGCTTGGAAAAGACTTAAGATCAAGTTAACTCTACCAGGTCCACACTAAACCATGTGCTAAGCTCCACATTTACACTTCTTTTAAATGCCTTCAGGGACAGTAACTCAGCTACTTCCCTGGGCAGCCTTTTCCAATGCTTGACAATGCCTTTGGCGAAGAAATTTTTCATAATACCCAATTTTAACTCCTCATGGGCCATTTCCTCTTGTCCTGTCACTTGCTTACTGGGAGAAGAGACTGACCCCCACCTCACTACAATCTCCTTTTAGAAATATATTCATTACTGGATTTAAGATGTGGGCATCATATTTGCATGATTCTAGAATATATCTTTCCCTTTGTACATTAGGAAGTGCCATGAGAAGTGATAACTGAATTATCTCATGTGTTGTGGTAATAAGCTACATTATTTTCTTGTTGCTAAACATGGTCACTCTTTGATGCCATCAGAGCCATCTGGTGTAACAGTCATCACTTGTATAAACTCTTGGTATCATGAACCACATAAAGGAGCTGGTCTAGAAGGGGAAATATAGAAAGACAATATAAATGTAATGTGTAGGAAGTTTTGTGAAACAGTGGGGGCTGGTAGAGATTAGTGTAGGTCTTGTACAGCCCACCTAACCACTGTTCATGGAAGTACTCCGAAAATGATAGAATCATAGAGTTGTTAAATTTGGGAAACACCTTTAAGATTGAGTCCAGCTATCAACCTAGCACCACCACTGTGTTCACCGCAACCCATTATGTCACCAAGTGCCATATCTGCACATTTTTTAACACTTCCATGGGCAATGACTCTATTATTTTGCTAGGCAGTGTGTTCCAATGCTCTACAACACTTTCCGTGAAAATCTTTTACCTAACATTTAGCTTAAAACTTATCTGATGCCACTTGAGACAGTTTCTCATTGTCCTGTCACTTGTTACCTGAGAACAAGGGAGAAGGTAATGAGTGGTGTGATTGTTAATTTTGAATTGTGTGTTGTCCTCTTTGGAGAAGAAGCAAGAACATAAGGCTGAGATTTTTTTGGGGAGGAGGCGGGAGGGAGATGCACAGGTTTGGTTAGTTTGGTTTTTTTAGCATTTTGCTTTCTAATAACTGCAGTGTTTTTGCTGTTGCTATACCATTTGAAAAAAAACTCGCAGGGATGTTTTTAAATTCTTGGTTACAGGGCAGGTTGCCAGACTTGAGAAATTGAGCAATGCACAGGAGAGAAAAAGGGAAATGCTGAAACTTGGGGAGCTTGGAAAATAGAAACTATTCAGCAAGCATTATGGTTCCTAGAGTTAACCATATCTTTGTCTACTCTACTGTATTTAATAGAGAAATGTTATTTCTTCAGGGTTAAAATTTCACGCTCATAGCATACATCAATGTACATAGTAGTGTGTGTGTTCTCTTGGGCAACAAAAAGACTTTTCACTGCTGCCTTTGCAATTTTATGCTGGTTTACAAAAATAAAAAGCAAGGCCATTAACTTCTTCCTCATGTACAATGAACACTTCTGTGTAGTCCAGATTTAAATTGTATTTCATGACTGAGGAAGATGACATCTGGAACATAAAACATATACTGAAAGTGAAAAGCAGCTTAGAAAATAATTTGGTTGTCAAAAATTTTCAGGGATAAAATTCCCTAATCAAGGAAATCACTGATTTATTCATGTGCATCAGTTTTGGGCAATTACAGAATAAACTGTTGACTCTTTGAGGGATGGCATAAAAGCCCCCCTTTCCCTCCTATCTTTTTTCATTCAGTGTGGAAAGCTTAGGAAGGAAAGGAAACACATTGTTCAGCTTGATTTTCTTCTGAACTTTTCATTTTGGCATTCAGACAGCATCAATTTGAAGTACAGTTTTATTAGTGTTTATAGTAGCTGTTGCAGTGTAGCAAGCTGTGTTAGTCTTGGGAACCTTCGCTACCTAGTCTTTCTCTGGGTTACACCTCTCATCAGTGATGAGAGACATTGCTGCAGAATGCAATTTAAATCAAAAACCATATGCCTGTGAGAGTGGTAGAAACAATGAACGCAGGTGCTCCCTGTCCTTCTTGGTGTGTGCGCACACACACCCCCACATGCCCCTGCCCACCTACCTACCCCCCACCCCACCTGTTAACTGCAAATGGATAAAAATGTACCATAATGAGATATCCAAAGCTTATTGGTTAAGAATTCCCACACCACTTGAAAGCATGTGCTAGCAACATTTCCAGAGGTTATTCAAGATTTAAAATTAAAAAAAGAAAAGCCAATTTACACAGAGCCTCCAGCACAAACAGGGTTTCAGTCATACATGTGATATAACGGTAATGCAAAAGTGGAGATTGGCTGCCATAATGTTGGAGAAAAAACAGGAAGTTAGATAACCCATGCTCTCTTTTTGTCAACAATCACAAGCTTAAGGGCATTTTCTATTGCCCACGTCACTGGCCTTTCCCTTTGTTACTCAACTGTGTTAGTAAAGAGAGAAATCTAGACAGACTGCACTTACAAACCTGAGATTGGAAACAGTAAACAAGTTGTTATTAATAAAGATTTTATATGACAAGTGAGAATAAAGAAAAGCAGGAGAAAAACCAGGTAACCATTAAGTCTTATGATGTTGGCAGATCACATGATCTCTGCTTTCATACCAGTCAGTTTATCAAGTTAATGCTGTGTCATAAGGGTCGGTGTCATACTGAGCACATGTGGTACTATACTAAGCCAAGCTGGCTGTTAACAGGGAGGTTAATGATATTTGAACATAGGGAACACCCACACAGCTCTGGTGTGGATATTAGTGAAATTTAGGTGTTCAAAGGACTGAGAATATTGAGGTTTCGTCATTATTCTCAGATGGTAAAGAGATGGAAAATTGATAGAGATTTGTCTAGAAATACTTACTGATCCATCTATTGTGCATTAGATGCAACAGATTTCTGAGGTGAAACAAAGCAACAGATTTCTGAGGTGAAACAAAGCATAGTTGTTACTTTTTTTACCCCAGTAAACTTCACATCTTTTCCAGCAGAAGTATGGCTGTAGGGGAATGAATGTTAAAGTTGTTGGGAGGGGTAGCATGTATATTTTCATGGAAAAGCCAGAACTCAGATTGCTGATGCAAGCAAATAGGCTTCCCATGTGGTCATGGGCTGACATCTGAACAATGATTTAATATTTTATAGTCATAATCTGTATTGACAATTCTGACTATTGTGGTCTGGCATTATATAATTTAATGGTCATTGTTAACTACAGTTAGGTTTTCCTATGTGCTTAAGAAAGTGAAAAGTAATTCTGAACAACTGTCACCTCTGTGACCTAGAATTCTGATCTAATTGATTGTCTTTTAACACTTTCTTAGGCTGTTGTTGGTTTTCATTTAGCTGCTTGAGGTCCTCGTTTCATATGCTTTGATGTCATAAATGTTGCTGGAACTACTCAGTTCAATTTCAAAGTACAAAATATTAGTGGTAGTTTCCCTGTGATGATCGTCTCTCTGCCAGGCGCAGTAAAACCATCTAAGTTTATTAACTGCAAGCAAGTTAGGAAAAAATTGAGAGCTGTCTGAGTAATACTGAAAATCATGGTTAAGTTTAAGTCAGTCTTAGTCTTAAAAGAAGTCTATAAAGAAGCTGCTTTAACCTCACAATTGTCTGATTGTGTACCAAATACAAAGATGGTACAGTTAATTCTTAAAAACAAGGTACCCTGGTACTGTTGATTGGCAGTGGGGTGAAATAGGATGGCAGAGATTTCTTTTTCAGTTTATGTGCTGTTCTCTTGTTTCAAGGATGCTGCCCTATAAGCTCTTTTTCATGATGAATTTTGATCAATATTGGCTTTGTTTCAGTGTCTCAACTCCACGCACTATGAAAGTTACATAGCAGAAGGTGGCTCTTTGTGTTTAAGGAATTTTAATTCAAAAATGCTTACAAGGAGAAGGGGAAAGAGGTATTTCACAGGTTTCCCGTTGGTTTCTCAATTTTTTGGGATTATGTTCAAGTTCAAGGTTCCTCACAAATGTTCTCATCGGTAAACTGGACTTAAATTCTGCAACATGGCCCTTGCGTTTCCATGGCTCTTTCTGCAGCAGATTCAGGTAAATTATAAACCAGAAGATTTTAGTTAATCAAGTTTGAAAATAATATTCCAATCAATGCAGTATTCTTTGTGATGATTTGATATAAAAGTAAAATTTCTTAATTTCTTTAAATTCTTAAATCTGTTGCAGATTTTGGTTATGATTATGCATTGCCTTTGAGTGGTAGTCTTGGTTGCTGACACCTAGGAAATAGTTGCAGCTCTTACAGAACCATGTTGTGTGTAATAGTACAGGAAAAGTATGTGCTTTGGTGTAGAAAGTGTAAATTGTCTGTTATGCCATTTTGGGAGTGACAAGAAATGTTCTCATATACATGCTATAATGTAGCATCTCCAGTTCTAGTTTGTCAGGGTATTTGATGTGTCACCTTTCAGGTCCAAATGAACTTTTGTTTCTTGTATGACTTAAAATTCAGTGATTATGGAGACAGTCAGAATGTTCCTATATCTTAATAAGGAATCAACTTATGACACTTCTTTCCAAAAGAGAGTAGATTAATAGGAGTCAGGTAATCAGATTATTATCATTTTGATTTTCTTGGCAAAAATCTTCTAGTGTGTGTATCCTGTTTCTTTCTTGACTCTGGAATTTACTTTCATCACCTCATTTTATTTGTTGACCATATTGAAGTGTTGTGTTTGTCCCTGAATTTCAGTATCATGTTTCTTAACAGCCATCAGGTCATTTGAAAGGTAAATAATTTCTGTTGGTGGACAGAGTCTCCTAACTGGATATTTCTGGAATATATCAGTCAAGATTTTATAAGTCAAGAATATAAAATTTATGGTGGGCTTCCAAGGCATTTAAAACTTGCGAGGTTTTGCTCTCCCTTCATTGCAGTTCCACAGTTTGCTGCTGTGGCTGCTGCTGTCAGCGAGAGAACTTTGTGAATCCTGTTTATATCAGTTTTAGTCTTTGCAGCTTCTGTTTAAACTTCAGTCATACAATCATTGAGGTTGGTAAAGATCCTTAAGATCATAGAATCCAACCATGAAGTGCCAAGTCCACCAATGAGTAATGTCTCAGTGTACCACATCTACACAGCTCTTTGCACACCACAAGGATAGTGACTCAGTCATGTCCTGGGTAGCCTGTTACAATGCTTGATAACCATTTCTGATAAAGAGATGTTTTCTGGTACTCTTCCTGGCAAAAAAACCACTTCCTGGCAAAACTTGAAGCCTTTTCCTCTTGTCCCATCTCTTATTACTTGGGAGAAGAGGCAGACCCCCACCTGGCTACAGCCTCCTTTCAGGGAGTTGTAGAGAGTGATAAGGTCGCCCCTGAGCTTTCTTTTCTTCAAGCTAAACAACCCCACCTCTCTCAGCCTCTTCTCTGTCCCAGCAAACAGTGTGCTGCTTCTATTATCTAAATTTCCTAAATACTTGAACAGTAATTTTTTATAGTCTCTAGCAGTTACTTTCAGCAAAGATTCCTTTTTTGTCCTCTGAATTTCAGCTGTGAGACCCACGGGCATTTTTATAATTTTAAATACACTGTTTCCAGAGACTTGATGCAAATGGATTTTTTTTTTGCTGGAAAGGGGGCAATACACAGTACTGGAGGAATGTGACACACATTCTGTAGAGCAGGAGGTACTTAACTGATGCCATTGGTTATGCGAGTGAACAGAAGCTACCTTTGTATAGCAGTGAATTCATCTTGGAGAAATGTAAATTTTGCCAGATACTGTAAGGCAGACATTCTGGGAGGAGAGACAGAGAGTGACAAGAACAAAAATAAAAGAGCTAAGAGGAATAATTAATGATAAAAACAACCAATTGAACTTATATGGCTTGAGAATAAAGGATGATATTGAGCAGTAGCTGGTTTTGGTTTGAAAGAAGAGGTTTATCTCTGCAGAAAGTAGATTATTGCGATACTTCAAGGGAAGAAAGGAGGGAAGTAATGTTTCAACTTCTGGATATAAAGATAATCCTAAGATAAACAAGTATATAAAAACATTTATGCCGTAGGATCTGATATAAAGCCTATCCAAGATAATGTTATATTTTTCATCAATTTAAATGAATTCCTAAAGATTTGTAATCACATCTGGAAGTCTGGTCATAAGGGCCTCTTGCATAACTTTCATGATTCTAAATTTAACTGTGCAAAATTTGATGTAATTATATCCTTCTTTTGTGTGATTCTTCTGTGATTGCCCACTTTATGATCATTTCTCTGTAAAATACTCCCTGTAGTTATTGTATTTCCTCTTTCTTGTCAAATAGGTAAGCAACCTGAAGAAAATTTTAAAAGGAATACTGGATTACAACCATGAGGTAAGAACCATTTGAACTAATCTTCATCTGCTTGCCTTTTGAATTATGTATTTTAGTTAACCTGTGGAAGATAAATTATATTCTGCAAGTTAAGTTCTGATGTTTTCTTCCAAGCCTTTTGGCATATATGGTGATTCATGGCCTGTTCCCTAGTCTTGGCCTTCTTTAAACCTTCTCACCTACTTTATTGAATACTCGGGAGTACCAGTAAAGCCTGATATGCAAATTTTTTCATGTGAAGAATAGATAACTTTACTGACTATGTTCTGATGATGGACTTTGTGTCTGATGTACTTTAATGTACCTGAGTCTGATGTTTTTTTCCTTCCTCATCTGCATCTGAAGTCTGCCCTTTTCCTTTTTTTTCTCTTGAGGAGAGTGAAGGAAGAGCATTTCTAGCCCCTCCCCACATTAAGATTTTCATTAAATATTTTAATTCAGATGTATTGGACGCAGTCTTTGTCATTCTCTCTTATTTTGGGCAAACTCAGCACTTAATTACTGCAGAGGAGACAATATTTTTTCTTTCAGTGGTGAATCTTCAGCTGAAATATGCTTTCAGTGATGTTTGAGACAAATTGATCTGTGTAAGTGGCAGCAGAAAATCCATAATATGCATGTTCTAGACATTGCTTGTTTCAAAATACTGTCTTCTCATAAATACTACAGAGATTAGTTTATTTTTTAATAAATTGAAGTACTTCAAGAAAATAAATTTAAGTTAATAAATTCAAGTACTTCAAGAAAGAAAAAATTAAGTCTTAGGAGGTTGTCTTCAGCAAATGATTAGGTATCCATGTTTAAATAAATGTTGAAAAGTGATTATTAAGCAAGCTGGTCATGACTGGGAACACTAAAAAGAAACAGATCAGGTTTTTTTTATGGAAAATTAATATTACTCAGACTAAGTGATGCAAGCTTCTTTTTGGTTAATATTGGTTAATATGTATGATGATTAAGTGTCTGTTGTCAAAACTTTACTATTAGGCAAGTTTTGAGCAGATTCGAGCTGATTAATTTCTCTAAAGGTAGTGCATGTTTATAAATCTCACTGGATTTTGGTTTAGGTTGATATTTTTCCTGCTGAGGCAGTGCTGGAGCTGTTAGTAGGGGTAATCTGGATTCTACTAATGAATTCTGCTGATGTTTTCCTCAACATTATTCCCTCCTCCACTACAAAAATATAGATATGTGTATGCATTTTACCTGATGTAGTAAAAGCATTTGAAAAATGTGTATAATACTAATCCTGTTCACCCTCAAAAATTCAGAAATTTTTATTGCGTTCAGAAGAACAATCAGTCAAACTGCTACATTTGCTGTCATTGTCAGTTAAAGTATAGAAGAACAAGAAGCCTAAGTAACTGACGGTAGCTTTCATGCTTTGTTCTGGCTCAGTTAATCTTGCTGCAGACCTCTGCTGCTCTGGAACTACAACTTTTAATTTTTTTGTAAATGTATAAATCTTTTGTCTTTTGAAAATGGGTTAAATGCTTTTTTTCATCTCAAGACAGTTATTATAGGGTCTGTCCTTTTCATATTTCTTTCAGGGCTTTTGATGGATATTTTTGGTTCTTTTTCTTTAAATTTTTTTTTCTCTTGTTTACTTCAAACTCTGTTCACACCTTCATATCCTTGGCTTCTTCCTAGTGCCTGCCAATTTACCTGTTCACTTCGGCTTTCCTCAACAGGAGTTCTCTTGTCAGTGACTGTGAAGTCACTGTAGTGCTGTTAACTTAAACCCAGCATTGCATTTGAAAGAAATTCAGGAACTACAGATCAATATATAAATGGATACCAGAATCAAAACACATTGTATTTTCTGTTAGTGCAGTCTGTGTATGGTAGTAATATTTTCCACTGTGGTTGATGTATTGACCTAAAGAATTCTTTTGACCTAAAGAAAGTCTTTTCCAACAAGAGTGAATCTGTGTGCTTTAAAGCATGCGGAGGTTTTTAGTAGTGTTAATTCTTTGAGAAAACGGCTTAAAAATCCTACTGTTCCACAACACAAAACAAATGGTACATAATCAGAACAAAACCACAACACTTCAACAAAACCCAACACTACTAAACTTTGCAATAGCTTGTTTTTTTGTATTCCTCCTATATGCTATGTTTTTTATAAATGCCTTAACCTGATTTCTGTTTTTCTTGGGTATTGCAT
Organism: Ammospiza caudacuta; assembly: GCF_027887145.1. Classification (NCBI taxonomy): domain Eukaryota; kingdom Metazoa; phylum Chordata; class Aves; order Passeriformes; family Passerellidae; genus Ammospiza; species Ammospiza caudacuta. The sequence continues at coordinate 23,948,628 of NC_080632.1, forward strand.
GAGCATGCAGCAAACATGACTGATTCCCTCTATATAGTCATTGTTTCCTTATTACACCCTGTTTAAGAAGTTACAGTTTCTTTTTATCTGCAATTAATGTGTCAGTGATGTGTTTAATTCCAAATTTCATATTCATATTTTCAACCCTCTGTTCAGTAAAGAGCAGTTTAGCAGAATTGTCTAGTTCCTTCTACTGCCAATCATTAATCCTTAATGATCTTTAATGATAAATCAGATAACACTAATAGCGAGTCACACGGGCTTTTGTTTTGCAGGGTTTTTTCTTTTTTTCTTTCTTTCTGCATGTGGGCTGTTTAATTATATATCATTGTACTACTACCTCAGAGTCTCTTCCATGGAGCAGCTTTCTTAGCTGTAAGACTTGCTAGATATCCTTGAATTTACTAGAAGTGTGAGGTCTAGTGGTCTGAGTTTTTTGGTATCTTGTATTTGTCTCCTGTTAGTGTTAGATATACGTATTGTATAGGTGAAACATTTAATGTTTCAACATCTAATTCCTTAAGAAAGAATCTTGCTAAGTGTTTCTCGTAGTTGCTTGTGAGTTGAGACAGTCATGTTTATCTTTTCCCAAATATTATTTGTATCAAACAGTATGGTTTTATAGTGAGTTGTTATGTTAAGCAATTTGGTTTGTTTTGAAGGTGTATTCAAAACTATAGTAAAGTAAGAATGAATTGCTGTTGTTGATTATGAATCATCTTTGTATGAAATAAATTGATTTGTATATGTGCAGTGATACAGCCATGTATGTGCCTTGTCTTTGTGCAGATTCTAGGGCAGCAGATAAATGACTTCACCCTTCCTGACGTTAACCTGATTGGAGAACATGCTGATGCTGCGGAGCTTGGGAGAATGCTTCAACTTATTTTGGGATGTGCAGTGAATTGTGAACAGAAGCAAGGTAATACATTTTGGAAACATGTTTTCTCGGTTATTGTGCAACTATTAAGGAGAAGAATTATATTTCTTGGGTTTCTGTCAGAAACAGATTTTTTTTTTTAATAATAATGATGACATTAGTTTGTTGTACAGATAGTGACTGTTTTTTGGTGTAAGCATCACTGCTTTTGGAGACTCAGACTGGAATTGAATTAACTTCCAAGATACATATTTTCAGTTTTGGTTTGCTAAGCTGAAAAATCAGTCTAAAAAAAAAAAAATTCTTGGGTACACCTTTTAACCATTTATGAGGTAGATCAGGATAGTTAAGAATGGAAAAATGTGATTATTACATTATTCAGCATAACTCTTGGTTGCAGAGATGCATTCCAGGCACCATTTTACTACATGGCCAAAAGCCATCAGTATTATTTGTGCTTGGTCTGATTTAATGTCTGATGTGAACTGGGTTTCTGTAGTTTCTAAGATTTGTCTATGGGGTTGGCAAATAGGAACAAGTAATGCTGGCAACCATGCCCTTTTGGGCAATGGCTGAAGATGAAGCACAATAGAGTCATCCAAAAAGTCGCTTCAGGCCAATTGCCAGACAGTTGAATCCCACTTTAGCAGTCCCTGAAGGAGACTTCTATCCCTCTACCCAAGTGGCACTGACTGTAATTCAGACCTGCACAAATACAGTAGAGACCCATTCATCTTTCTTGAGGGTGCCAGAGAGGATGCGAGGAGCAATGGAGATGTTTGTTTAAGTGTGCTACTTCTCATGTTCTAAACTTGCCTCAGGTGTAGGCTGTAGATTGTTACCGAGTTACCTTAAATTACTCTTCATTCAAGCCAGATGAAGGTAACATAATGGCAAATGCAAACATTTACTCTAAATACTTTAAACAGGAAACATAGTCATGTGCTGGAAAATAAGGCTTTTTTTACTGTAATTGTGTGACAGTTGCATTAAATAAGTGTGTCCTCTAGATATAGCTAATTTTGTGTTTGATGGCTGCCAGGATTTTAGGCCTGTTGTCTTCCCCGTGCTTGGTGCATCTTAACTTTACAGGTCATTCCCCTTTTTCAGTTTTCCTAGGTGACTAAATCACTTTAGTTTCTCCTTCTGAAATTACTTCTGTTCTCTTAACCAGGAGGTTGTCTCCTATTAATCAAAATAGGAGTAGTGTTCTTCCACAAGTGCATAAATAACTCTGGTTTATTAAACCTCCTATCATCTCTGTTTTATATAAAATTATCTTCCTTTTGGTGTCTATTTTTCATTTTCAAGTGGCAAGTATATCTTGATCTTGTGTCCCCTTAACTCTTTCAGTCTGGACATTAAAAATGCACATTTGAAATACCAGAACAATCTGTACTTTGAGTGAGATTCAGCATGAGCAAATTACCCAGTTGAAGGTGACTTTATCCCCAGTGTCTTTCTCTTAATCACATCATTAAAAGAGTAAATGAGATGATGTTTGACTAGAAACTGTATTATACTGGGCAAGTCGTTTACTCCTTGACTTAGTCTAAATGTCAGAATTTGTTCTTCTGGCTACTGTATCATCTTACAAGGTACCTCTTGTGTAGCTCACATGTACACAGAGCTGAGAACTTAAAAAGTGGAGGGGACTTAATTTGTGATGTACTAGAGAAATAAGAACAGACACCAAAAATGAACATGAAAGTACTTGAAAATGAGGATGCTGTAGGAAGGCAGGTTGTTACTATTACACTTACAGAAAAGGACAACCTATGCATGGATCATGTACTTCAAGAGCCTGAACAGTTTGGGAACAAAGTGAGAAAAGGATAAAAGTAGTTATTTCAGAAGTGTGAGATGCCAGGGGAGGAAGAAAGGTAATAATGTACTTTTTTCATTGTTGTAGAGTTCAAATAAGCCTGGATTTGTATCTGAACAGGCTTGCGATAAAATCTTGTTGAATTTGTTGAAGTGGAACTTGACTGGTTCTTATACATTTCAGTGTCATCCATGGCATCTAGTCATTTTGTAGGAAGGATGCAGCTTCTGGTCTTACCTTCTATGACTTGAGTTTCAACATTGACATTTCAGAATGCTTTTATTTTCAGAGTACATCCAGACCATAATGATGATGGAAGAATCAGTTCAACATGTTGTCATGACAGCCATTCAGGAGGTATGCTGGAATGCCCACAGTGTGTGAAAGTTCAGTGTTATTTTACAGTAGTATGCTTTTTCCCACTTAGGAAAAACTTAGTTGAAAGTAAAGAAAATAAGGGGCATAGATTTTGCCTTTTAACAGTGAAAATTTTCTTATTTTTCCTTAGAAAAATCTTGCTTTATGTCAAAGAGCTCTGGTTGAATGTCCCACTTTTCTTTAAATCTAGAAGACTGAAACTTCTAGATATTTCTGATACTGGGTTCCCTTTCCTTTTCTTTTCCCACCCTGTGAATCCTGAAGTGTACTAGATTGATTTTCTGTGGATAACCAATTACTGTAGAATTTTGTCAAAATTTCATGAACTTTTTTTTTTTTTTAATTTAGTAGACGAAAGAGAATTGGGTAACAGTATTGTTTTGTCAGCTGTAGTGTTATGACTTGGGTAATGATATGTAAGATGAACATATATGAATAATACAGTAGGCTGGTATGTTTTTACAAGTCGGTGAGTATACTGCAGTCCATTTTGTAGACGTGCTCTTCTGTGGTAAATTAAAACCACGGTGTTAGCCACTGAAGTCCCCCTGTGACTTACAAGAGGTCCGGAGTGTTTATAATAGAAATGCCTGACAGTCTGTAGATGTTTACTGCAGGCCACTAGCTAGGGGAGGCCACTAGCTAAGGATGGCAGGAAGTCACTAGTAATCCCATTTCTTCTGAACCAGAAGAAGAGAAACTCAATTCCACATTGAGCTTTAGAGCAATTTCTCATCTCTGTAATGTCTGAATAGAGAAAGAAATATCAGTGAGCCTACAAGGAAATCTCTCCACAGTCAGCACTTTGACCAGTGCTGTATCCATGCAGTCATACATTCAGTTGTATGTACATTCTGTGTGCAGACTGCTGGATGTAACACAGCCAAGAGGACTTTGGAAATGAGCATCAAAAGAATTGTTATCTAAATCATCTTCTAGTCAGTGCTGGCAAGCACCAGTTTGCTGGAGTTTTGGCGTATTTTACTTATTTGTAAGTTTTGTAACTGTAATATACAGTATTCTGGGGGGGTTTTCCAGTGTTTTTATTAAACCCAAATTTCAGCATCGCTATCTTCTGCACCATCTTGAAATAGAAAAAGCTTCTTTTATCTTCCTTCTTTATGTTGAAAATCTATTCAATTTTTATAAAAGTCTCTGTTATTTAATAAAATAGCCCATTGAAGCAGCCCATAGTTCTCAACACTTAATGAGTAAACTTTGAACATGTTCAGTGTGTATGCCCTTTTGCTGACATGATGAGTAGAAGTAGGAGGTCATCACAGCATAAGAGTATGTTCTTCTGGAACAGATTTTTAAAATGCAGTGAATCAAAAATTTTAGTATTCAGATACTGACACAGTTCTGAGTGATTTTAATGCTACTTTGCAAGCTTAGAAATCTAAGGCATTTCAGGACCAAATCTCAAGTGCTTGATGAAGAGTTGAGAAAGTGTCTCAGACTTTGAGGTATTTGGAGAACAAGGCCTCTCTCTGTTATTTTTCAATGGGCTTGGAGTTTGGAGAGGTCCCAGTCAGCTGGTAGCTAGCAAATATTATTCCAGTTTTCAAGAAGAGAAAGAAGTAAAATGCTGTCAGTTACAGGTCTGTCTCAGTTCAGTGCCTGGCAAAATTACGGAGAAGGTTACTCTGGGAGTTGGATCATAGGTACGGGAAGAGTTTAAAGGGGTGAGACTTCATGGGATTTTGTAAGGAGGTTTTTCTATTTCTTAGACTAATAGCAGCTCCTAGAATTCAAGTGACTTAGAAAAAGCAGTATGTAAGAAATTAGCTATATATGAATATTTGAAAAGTTGGTATATCATCTAATACAAACATTTTAAAGCATTTGACATTGTGGGTAGTCTTCAAAGTTTGGTATGTCAGAAGATCTCTCTAGGCTTTACTGATGTATTGTGTAATTATTTTTCTGTTTCAGCTGAGCACGTACAAATTTTTTTGATGCTTCTTGGGTTATCATAAATCATTTTGTCATGAAAGTATTTCACAAGGCACAGTAGAACAAGTTTTCTGTTAGTTTTTCAGTGTAGTCAATTTGGTCCGGTGTGTTATCACCACTTAGAATCTGTGATGCTAATCTGTAGGTGGTAGGTATCAAAATGCAAGTTGTGCACAAAATACTAGACTGAATACATTCCTATGCGTAATATAACAGGGTTTTTTTATTTTGTTATTTTCAGATTTTTAAAGGCCCAAAGAATTTTTTAGAGAAATTATTTTGCCCATTATGTATTTCTCTTTCTCCCTTCCCCTTCCATCATTTTTTCCAAGTCTCTTCATGGAGTAGCCAAGTTCATTATTGATGAAGGTAGTAATAAGTAAACAAATTGTTTGGCTTGCTGTTTAGAACATCTCTAAATTTGATCACTTAGCAGGTCAAGTTGAGAGTCAGAATAGTGTGAAGAGTAGTTTCAAAACTTGCCAAGGGGGGAGTAGGAAAAGGTGCATACTGTTTGGGATAACACCAATGGTGTTACTTCCACTTTTTGGTTTTGTGCTGTTTTTCCCTCCTCTGTTTTTTCTTAGCTGATTAAAGATTTATCTTGTCTGAAGTAAAATTATTTTTTGAATAGTTAGGAAATGATATAAAAGTATTTTATTGGGTCTATCAACAGATAGACTGGAGGTAGACTGGGTATCAACTGGAGGAAGAAGAAATTCCAGCTGCTTTAAAGGATATACAGTGTCAAACATAGCCATGACTCTTAAAAACTAACATAAAGATGTTCTAAGAAAGAAAAAGAACGTGAGTACAGAAGCTAGGTTTTGACATTGCTTTGTGGGCACTTAAGTGAGCTTATACAGTATTATTAACTGTAGAAAAAGCATTTCAGATAAAGCAAGTGTTTTGGATTTCAAAATCATCAACTAAATAGAGCAACTGTGTTTGCAAAATCATGTGTGGGGGGAAAAAAAGCTTTCATAATTCATGTTATTCATGCATGCAGGTTTTGTGATAGCTCTACCCCTTCCCTAATCTTCATGTATCCATGACAACACAGTTTGTTCATATTTTACAGTGAAAGAAGTTAAAAAGTGAAGGTTTTCATAATATAGGATTAGAAGATCTACAAGTATTATGAGCATGAAAAAATATAGATGTAAAGGATTAACAGGGAATGACAGCTGCTGCTTATAAAACTACACAAAGAACTGTAAGAGTTGTCATGTTGCAGGTAATTTGCACCATTTAAAATCCATACTGACCGCCATGCAAAATAAACTAGAAAAAGAGCAAGACTGCAAATGCTAGTTGCCAGTTTATTTCACTCTGGGAAGCTCTTAAGCAGGATTTTTTTCTCCTGCAGAGATCTAATGCAATCGCTTGAATTTGCAAGCGCATTTTTAATGTTTCCCTTTTTATAATCTGTGCACATCATCCTCCATTAAAGTTATGTGTGAAAATAGGTGACTATACTATATTTACACTGAATTATATATTTGGAAATGAAAGCCAGTTCCAGTGCTGCAAAATTGTGGAGGTAACCCTTTATTTTTGTAGTCTGGTCCTGAAGAAAACTTGCAGATGTGAAGGGAAAAGAAGAAGGACACTTCCTCATGGTTTTTATTCTCTTGACTGATTTGAAATACAAGTGAAATAGAGTTTGCCCCTCTAAACTCAAAAGTATTACCATTGATCCGTACCTCTCAAGACCACGTACTCTAGTGTCATGCTTGCAGGTTGCATGTGAAGCTCTGAAATTACATCAGCTTTTCATGAATTTTTTCTGACTGAGCTTTTAAATAAAGGAAATAGATAGAAGAAAACAGTATGGAAATTTTCTTTCAATATTATTAAAAGTATTGTAAGATTAGTAATAAATAATGCAGAAAAAGCTGATGTTCTGTTGAGCAGGTAACTGATTGAGCATTTTGCAGCTCTAAACTTCAGTAATACCGGAGAATGCTGATTGACCAGAAACAAAGTCAAGAATAGGGAAAATTAGGCAAGCCTCTTGCATTTTTTAGGTGGAAGGTGTAGTGTGTGTTTCAGGTTGATATACCTATCTGTGTTAAAGCTGGCCTATCTGTATGAAATCTTAAAACATTGCATTCAGTAAAAGTTTTCTTGAAATTTTCAAAAAATCTGAAAGAGAGAGGAGCTTGGGTGGGTGAGTGTAATTGTATGCTCTGTTAGCTGTTCTATTTGTGATGAAGTTTTTACCTCTCAGTGAGGAGAAGTTGTGTACAGGAATCCTGAAGCAGAGTATGGTCAAGACATTTTCTTGCATAAACAATTTACATATTTACAGTATGTGGGGAGATGTGTAGGGAAAAGATGGAAGCACTCTTTGCCATGATAGTTCTGCCTTTACATCCCACTTCTTACAGTTGTTTTATTGTTAACTGATGATAAGAAGTTGGATTCCTGTGTTCCTTTTGAGTTACCTAATGATCTCGTTCTTTGTCTGATTGTGGTACTGGACACAAAATGATCCCTTAAATTTCGTCTTTAGCTTTTCCACTATACATACCACAGACCATCCAATTGCAAGGTGCTTTCTATTGCACTGAGTCATGTGAGATACATCTGCACATGTATCTGTGGCTTTTGCCCTTGGTACCTCGTTCACTTTTCCTCATCACATTCTTAATGTACCTTGTGGAGTGAAATTCACACCTGTAACGTGCATTCATGGTACACCCAGAATATATATCTCCAGTACCTAATCCTACTCCAGATAATGTCTTCTTTTCTGGAGATTTCTGCTAAGAATTCTCAAGGACAGGATGTTTTGGGAAAGATGGCAAAACTTGCTGAAGAAAATAGGGATTATATTATTAGCCATGGCCTGCTTTATGGCAAGTCCCAGAAAGCAGTGACACCACAGTGGCCTCTAGTGGGTTATGTGGTTGCTTGTATTCCGTCTACTTTAAGTCTTGTACAGGCCTTTTGAGCTGGTTTTTCAAAGAGAAAGTTGTGTTAGAGCCAGAAAGGGGTGGTGGCTGTTAGGGACATGTTGTACATCATGCAAGCTGCATGCAGCATGAGACCTGCCTGTTGGAAAGTGCTGACTTTGCAGGCAGAACTTATTTGCATGTGTGTGAGTACATATGTCCAAAGTGTGTTTGTGAACGGCGTTGGGGAATATAAAATACTGAGAGGAGTTCAGTATTTGGCTAATATGGGATATCCCAGTTAGTCATCTGGAAAAGGTGGTGAAATCCAGTATTCAAAATGTGCATGAACATCACAGAAGCAGGGAGGGATTGGGAGGTTTTGTTTAAATGATAATCAACTTAGAAAATAGGCTCTAAATTGAAGATAAGTTTGTAATGCCATTATATATGGTAATGAAAAAGACAAGACTTCATTTTTCAGGGGAGAGCTCTGAGGCTAGGGACTTTCTAATTATTGTTGCAGAGTGCAGGCTTGATGTAATGCTTCTTCATGGAGTAGTTTGTCATTGTAAAGATGTAGAAGAAAATGGAAGAAATTTGGCAAATGTTGTCAAGGTGTGAGGAGGACTGCTGAGGAGAGATAAATTAATTTAAGTAATGCAGCTAAATCCTAGTTAAGGAGATGGGGATAGTGGGAGAAATGTGAGTGTATGATTTGAATTATGTAAATGTCAAACAGATTTTTTACTTGTTCACGGTGATAATAGACAGGATTCAGAAGTGAAGGCCCTGTGTATCCCAAAAGATTTTGCTAAGGAAAATAGTGCAAAAGCACTGATTTCTAGAAGGAGTAAAGAAAGTACTGTCTCTGGAGAGAGTTACCAGGCTAGACAGGAGATTCCAGGGAGGAAAACTTGCCCTGATTTTGGTTAGGATAGGGCCTTTTTAATTGTAACTTCCATGAATCGAGTCATTAGAGAGCTCTTAGAACAGTATGCGTTTGGACAGAAACCTTCAGTGCCATTCTGTAATGATGCCTTTTGAATTAGCTACAGTGCATTTCTCATTTCCAAGACTCTTCCTGTTTTTTTCTTACAGCTTTTAGTAAGAACATTACTTTATTATGTTTACTTGAACTGTGTGGGAAGAGGTTGCTGAGCTACAAGTTTTGCTAGGCTTGATTTCACTTTTACCAACTGGTGCAGCTGGTTGTTAGGTTACTATAAGAAAACAGCTTTTTTCTTCATTTTGATCAGTACATCAGTCAGTTTTGTAGGACTAACTTGAGGGTTTGTGTTGAAGGTTTGGCTGAAGTTGTTTTTTGTTTTGTTTTGTTGCTTTGGTTTTTTTAATAATCTAGGCCAAAACCACTATCAGCTATTCCTGCACTGAAGTAGTACACAAGGAATTGTAATACTCATTTCAGGAATGCACTCTACTGAATTACTTTTTAATGTTGAAAATTAAGGCAGCTCCAGGACAGAATTTTTTCAGCTTTGTTTTGCAGTAGTAGTTGAGATAAATATGTCCTGGAGTTGAGTGAAATAAATAAATTAATTGATGTTAATGTCCAGGTAATGGACATATGTAAAAGTCACTCACTAGCAGAGAAAAATTAAAGCCAGGTCTTGTGTGGTGTGTTTATGTCTACTATCATTCCAATGCCACTGCAGTAAAATCTTTAGTGGGATGTTCTGTAGGCTTATCATAGACAAAGAATGTGCATTGTCAAAAGAAAAAGAGATGATGTAAGGTTTCTTTTATAGGCTTTTAAGGCTTCTTATATTCTTTATATAAGTTTTTTTTCTTGTTCTTGTTTCTGAATATGTCATATATAAAAATGAAGTTAAAAACTTTCAAATTAATTTGTATTAAAGCTTCCAAAGTAAAAATCAGCTTGGTATTTCATTGAAACATAGGTTTTAATATAAAAGTAAATCTTTGCTTTTTCTAATCCAGTGTAATCTAATTGCAGTTGATGAGTAAAGAGTCTCCAGTCTCTGTTGGAAATGATGCTTACATTGACCTTGATCGGCAGGTATCTAGTCTTAGATGTTTCTTTTCTTTTGATCATAGCATGTCAGTGGTCATAATAACTGCATCTTTTTTTTTTTCTTTAATCATTAAAGGGTGTTGTGGAAAAGTAAAATAAGAAGCGAAGAATTAAATCTCAGTATTTCAAGTCCTTTAGCTTTGTAAATTGAGTCTGATTCTATTGTGTATTTAAAGGATATAGAAAAGTTGATTTGAGAAACCAGTCTAGCTGTATGATATAATAGTACAAAACTGCAGATTGGTACAACTCTTTAGGCATGGAGAAAGAAAGAAAGATAAAAAAGATGTACTATTTGAATAAATGTTTTTATCTGAGTTCCTATCTCCAAAGTCAGTTAAAAAACAAAACACCAAAGCAACTGCTTCTAGGGGATTCCTGGAACTGCTGCAAAATGGAGGTTTTCAAATACAATCATTCCTGGTCTGATATATTTTAAAAATTTACAAACCAAAATTTTTTTACTTGCTTGTCCTCATGCTAACACTGTCCTCCTTCCTCAGATTTTTTCTAATTGAGAAGAAGAATAGTACAGTGGTGCTCACTGTATTCATCCATTATGCTTTCTCTGCAGAAAAATGTAAATTCTTGCAGATTAAATTAATTCTTTGTATGTAAACAGGCCCATAAGAAATTAACTTGCAAATGCAAGGTATGATGCTGTTTGAGAAAGCTCATTTAAACTTCATCATATATGATAATACATATATATCTGTACCTAAATATATAACATGCATGCACCTGTTTATCAGACTACTTTTCTTGTAACTATGTTTTCTATGTTATCTTAACTGCATTCATTTGCAGGCCAGTGAGACGTATCTTTAAACATTCAGCTTTTGAAGGGAAGTATCAGAATATTTCCCACTGCTTATAAGGTTCAGTGCCCTTTTTTAAAGAGTAGGCTTCTCATGTCACAATCTAGTTTTATTCCTATTGTGCACTAGAAGTAGCTTCCAGAGGCTAGAAGGATTTTACCCTAATTGTTCATTCCCTGTATTCCACCTTCCAGTCCCTTTTTTATGTCAAATGTAGATTGAAAATTGAAATTACACACTTTTTGCATCTGTAAAGAAAAGTGGTATTGACAGGTTTTTTTTGGTGTAGAGATTTGGTGAGTTCTTCAGACCCAATTTCTCCTGGAGTTTTTGACTCAATTTATAGAGTAGATGTGATAATTCTAATACAAAAGGAAATGTTACTTTTAGGTATATTTTCTTTTTACTGATACACAAACTAAACAGTATTCACGTCTGCTCTTTTTTTTTCCTTTATATGAATGGAATTGCTCAGTTTTTAAAAATGTTATGTATTACCCCAATGTAAAAATAATTTTACAGGCTGTAGTCCAGAATATTTTTAAATGGATCACAGAGAGTGATGAAAATTTAAACATTTCTTGTTTATGGTAGCTGAAGAAAACTACAGAAGAATTAAATGAAGCACTTGCAACAAAAGAAGAAATTGCCCAGAGATGTCATGAGTTAGATATGCAGGTAAGTTTGCTATAGAATCTGTATCAATTTTGAAGTGGAGAAAAGTTTTGTGAACTTTGTGGTGGCTGAAAATAAGTATTAGCGTATTGAAACACAATTTATAGAAGGGGGATGAAAATGTCACAGTAATTGTTTTGTTTTCACTTGTGCTAGCAGAATGAATATCATTGTTTTCTTATCTTGTTGCTGTGTTGTCAGTATTATGACTCATACTAGCAAAACTGCTTTTCATTCAGTTAGGAAGTGTTTGACCTGTGTGGTAAAACTTTTGCCATAGAGAACTAATAAAGTTCTGATGCTGTAGTTAAATCCCAGTCAGACGTTGCCGTGGACCATTAAATGTGTATGGGTTTAGACTAAGTCTTACTGTAAGCAAATCAATACTCATCAGGAAGACATGAGGAGTGTGAAAGAGGAGCACTGAAAGGTGTTACTATTGCAATCCTTCTTCAAAATATTAATTCAGATTTCTTGTAGTTCAGTAACTGTTGGAATTAGTAAAGCTGATCTTTGTTTGTTGTGGTTAATATATGAACCCATGTTTCAGGTCTTGGAGCACTTTGAGTTCTTTCCCTCTTTGGGACTGTGTTCCTGTTTCAGGCCTGCTTGCAGATGGCCTTTACTGTGAGGAGCTAGTTTTATTTGTTGTTAGGGAAAGGATGCAGATTTTATTATAATAAGTACCTGCTGTCAGAATAGACTTTTTCTTTAAATGCTTATGTGAAATACATAAAATAATAGTTATGTTTCCTGAATTTTAACTCTGCCACTAATGTTGCAATATGTTGGTTACATCACATAGCAATTGAATACCTATTAAATTATACAACATATTCTTGTGAAATGTGATTAGTGAAGCCTGCATGTTTCTGTTTGTGGCGTCTGTTGATATTTCATTATGAACATGAGAAAATACTGTTCTCTGTACCTGGGTGGGCTAATTTTTCCTCTTCATACTTTTATTACAACAGGTTGCAGCCCTCCAAGAGGAGAAGAGCAGCCTGCTTGCCGAGAACCAGATTTTGATGGAACGTTTAAATCAGTCTGATTCCATTGAAGATCCCAACAGTCCTGCAGGTCGTAGACACCTGCAGCTGCAGACACAACTAGAACAGCTCCAAGAGGAAACATTTAGGTAGAAAAGCTACACTAGGTTAAGGTGTTTGTTTGTAGCTGGCAATAGAGGTGACTTAAATATTTCTGGTTCTGCTGCAAATGTGAATTAGTATAATGGATGGTTTATCGCCACAGTAGTACAGTTTTTAAAGTGATGTATACATTATAATTTCACTCTTTACAAGATCCAGCATTTAAAAAAGCACAGTTTCTTAGTGATGAAGTGCTTTATATGTCACTCTACTGTGAGTTATTTTGAATTGCTTGTATGCAGTCATTTCACCCATGTTTTGCAAAGTCAGTGAGAATGAAGAGTAGGATGCTTTCCTTTTTGCAAATTATTCTGATTGTATTTTTAAGGTCTAGTAATTCCTAGATGAAAGTTTGCTATAGGCTGTACTGCTGATGGCATTATCAACATAGGAAAATATGTCCTTACCTGAATCTGAAAACAAATTTCAGAGATAATGAAAGATAGAGATTATCCATCTATGAGTTCTGCACTTCATTTGCATTTCCCCAGTATGTTAAAATGCAGTTCCTCTTTAAACATCCTTACTGATCCTCTTGACTGTTGCTTTCAGAGTGTGTCAGCCTGTTCTGCTGAAGAAAGCTGGTTCACTTAACCATCACCTTTTCATTCTCTTTCCCATACTTTCCTTCTCCTTTGTGAGTGAAATTATAGTATTTCTTTCTTTACACTGCCAGCTTTTCTTTTGCTATCTTCTTCTCATTGCCTTTTTCCAATTCTTACAATATATGCCATATTACTTTCCTTCTTTTTTCTGTTTTCCAATTCCTCTTGCTAAGCCTCCTTTCCTGCTTGTTCTGGCATATCATTTCCTATCAGTTCCTTGAAAAACATTCTGTGTTTCTCTTTCACAGCAACTAGTGCCTGGATTTTTTTCTTTTTATATGTCTACCATGTAAAGGAATAAAGTAATGGTGATGTCCCCTTTTGTCTCTTCTGATTCATCTCCATGGTCTGCCCTTTTATCTCTTCTGATTCATCTCCATGGTCTGCAGTGATTCCTACTTGAGTCTGGTATCAGTTACTGTTCAAACAGATTTTGTCCCTGTGTTCAATATTTGCACTGTCTGTTACTGTAGTTTCAGGTTCTGAAGGTCATTCTAAACTGTTTTCATATGTGAGACTCATTCCTGGTCTCCTTTACCTCTTTCCCCTGTCTTCATATTATGTGGCTTCTAATGGCAATTTGTATGTGTTGCTTCCAGCTCTACCTGATCAAGCAGGAAATTTGCACAGTTTAAGTGGTGCCTTGTGCAGTACACCACTTTTCCTCCTAGTCTTGCCTCTTTGTGCTTTGACTGTCATGGTCTGTCATGATCCAAATCTTCATTGTTTCTGCTTTGGATGACTCAAAAGATTTTCTCTTGTCTCCATTCTTGTAGATGGTTTTTGGACTCCTTGACTTTGTTTTTCCCTCATGTCCTTATCTCCTATCCTGGATTGTTTTTGTTTTAATTTCAGAGCAAAATCACAGTGGGACTTTGTTTCAGGTTGCGTCTTCTTCTGTTCATTCAAAATACATTGAAAAAGTTTATTGCTTACTCCATTTGTTCACTGCCAGGTTCATAGAGCTTTGGCTATGCATAGTGTATGCAAGCAGCTCAGCAACTTTTACTTGCTAACTAGATAGCCTGGTTCTCCAGATGTACTGGCCATGAACAGGTTCTTTATGAGAAAATAAATAAAGCCGCTTCAGTGAGAGGTCTACGGCATTTATAACATCTTACAATCAGGTCAACATTTTTGGAGGTAGATGAGTTGGACAGCTGAACAGAATAGAATAAAGATGTTATGTTCAAACTCTGGGTGTCCGAAGATGAAAAAAGATTGAAATTTCTCCTTAAGCTTCCCTTGTGTTAAACTACAATTATAGAAGGAAACCTCAGGTTTTGTTTTTATGGGAACATAGGTTACCTTGTGAATTTTCAAGTAGAAAGACTTATATTAAATTGGGAGCATTGATAAAGTCAGTCTGCTTTTACCTTTTGAATAAGCACATTGTGTTGTTGTTTTACTTCACGGCAGCAGGAGGCCATTTCATGTGTTCTTAGATGGGCTGATGGCTCAGGATGAGAAAATATTTCCTGGGTTTCTTTCCATTCTTACAGATTAGAAGCTGCAAAAGATGACTATCGAATACGCTGTGAGGAACTAGAAAAGGAAATTGCAGAATTGAGACAACAAACAGAAGAGCTTACTACACTGGCAGAGGAGGCTCAGTCTTTGAAGGATGAGATAGATGTACTCAGGTAAATTTTGTTCCGTTAACTCTTTTAACTATTACCTTTTAATCTGTATAATTTGTGTACTTAATCTACATTATCTTTTAAGTAATTTATATTAAACACTTTCAATGCCAAGATTCTTTGGATCCTCCAGTTTAAGTACACAGACTGACACGCAATTCGGCTTGAGTAAAATAGTTGCTTATTTTGTCAATCAATAACTATAATTCATCAACAACTATTGTCAATCAATAACTATGATTAAACTTAATAATTCTATGCCAATTAATGGTTATAACAGGGCACCCAGGGGTCTGTTTGAGTATGCAGTATTCACCTTTATCATGCCTCAGGCATCTGTTCTCATCAGAAAACTAGGCTGTTTCCTGTCGTGGGTTTGCATTGTTTGGACTTTGAGTGATGCTTTTGGTTTACTATGTAATATTAGTGTGAACAACATCTGTTGCAGCTCTCATTCCCACTGCATTTTAGCAATGAAAGTTGTCATGATTTGATGATACTAGGGGTTTGTAGAATGGGACAGCCACTTTACTATGGAGCACATTCCTTCAGTATTGGCATCTATTTCCATGGATTATTCAGAGCGGAGAGATTACTCATTCTCTCCGGCAAGACTTATTTAATACCGCTATTCTTAATTCACTGGCAGCCTTCTACCAAAGCTATCTGTCTTTATCCCTTCTGTCATTAATATAAGAAATGAACCCATTAGACTGCATAAACTGTCTGGGTGGCATGGGTTCAAAGAGCCATTTCCTTGTCCCAAGAGAGAGGCCCTGCACCTCACTGAGGATTAAACAGAGCTGGCTTGCCTCAATGTCCCATAAACCGACACATTAATTCAGTGGGAGGTTCCCTGGGTTTCACAGGAAATTGAGTCTGTAAACTGGTTGATTCTAAAAGGAAACTGGGAACAGTAATAGTAGCAGAGGTCTTTGGGGGAAGTGAGGTCCATTTTGTAATCTTGGAAGTGCAGCAGGTAGATTGGTAAAACTCTGAAAAGCTGAAGCCTGGTGTTTCTTTTTCTTTTGTCCTTTTTTTTTTTTTAGAAGGAGTCAAGTTGCAAAACTCTTACTGTTCTTCTGTGTCACCAAGTACAATTTATCTAGCAGAGAGATCTTTATTATTTTAGTCCTGGTTATCATTAAAACAAACTGAATGGCAGAAACTTTTCTTCTTTACCCTTGAAAAATTTAGGACAGAACATAATCTAGAATTGAAAGGTAATGAGTGGGAGTGAGGTTGTTTTAGCTACTATTTTAAGATTGAAAGCAGATAAGAAAGTTGTGTTAGGAAGAGGGATAGAGGGTCTAAGAGAAACTTCAGCAGCAACTTTTAGAGTTGACAAATAGTTAGGGGAAGAAAACAGACAATTAAAAGTGAAAACATCAGTAATAGGAAGATATGATTGCTTTATTTTTCTTCCCATGAATGTCTTCTGCATTAAGAAAAAACTGTGAAGAAGCATTTTAAATTTTGTTCATTTTGTTAGTTTTTGGAGTTCAAATTTGATACAAATCTGTCCCTTCAGGCATTCTTCTGATAAAGTAGCCAAGTTAGAAAGCCAAGTAGAGTCATACAAAAAGAAATTGGAGGACCTGGGTGATTTGCGGCGGCAAGTGAAGCTTTTAGAAGAGAAGAATACAATGTACATGCAAAATACGGTGAGCCTGGAGGAAGAACTAAGGAAGGCCAACGCAGCACGCAGTCAGCTGGAAACATACAAGAGACAGGTGAGAACATCAGTGCTATAGTACTCTGTATTGTTCAGCACTTTGTCTTCATCACATGGCTAGTGCTTCAAAGTAAGAAAAAGTTATGTAAAAAATAACTCCTGTTTAAAAGACTTCCATGTTTTATAGGTACTTGCTACCTTTTGTCCTTCTTTCCTGCAGCTTGTCATTACTACAAGTTTGTTACTTTTTCAAAAAAGCAGTATTTCTTGCATTTAAAAACTTAACAGATGTAAAGCTTCTTTTTTCTAAAATGGTTCCAAATTCATATTCAGTAGTTGGGCTTGAATTAGAGGCTGTCCTTTCAGAAAAAGTATTCATTTTCACTTACAATTTTCCAGCAGTGAGGAACACACCACAGCTGAGGTAAGTTGTTCTTGTGGTTAAATAACTTCTTTTTTTAAGGTTCTAGTTTCTCTGATACATATGAATTTTTCCACTTAAGAAAAGAGAAGTACATATGTCATCCTTGTTGTTTATATGCACCTAGTGGAATACAAAATGTGTCAGCAGCACACTCTGTGGAGTGAAAGGCACCTGTTTATCCTCTTACTTGTTCAAGTGCCATGTGATGCTGTTTGTGTAAAGGTGCATCATGTGCTTAATCTTCTTTCTGCTTCTTTACTTCAGGGACATGATGTTGTTCTGTTATTCTTGTTACAGGGCTGGACAGAGTATGGTTTAGTAAAGCAGTAGTGCCTGCTCTGTATTTCTGCCTGATTGAACAATCACAGCAGAGGGGTCCCTGTATGTCAGTTTATCATAGAATAAAGTATAGAAATAAACACTGAACAATACTGAAAGCCCAAGAATTATGTGTCTCCCTAAGACTTGATAGACTCTTTCCCTGCAGTTCATGATCTCGGTGTTTAAAACAAATGGTTTCAGCCTATGTGGGCTAATTTTAAATACAGCCCAAATGATTTTACCAGAAAAAAAAGGTTGGAGAAGAAAAATGGTCCAAGGGGCAAAGAGAAATGCAATGTAGAAAGGAATGGCCTTCCATTCCTACCAATGAATAGTATCAAGTTTACTGGCAACTCGATATTTCACTCCGTTTAACAGCTGAGCATGTGATATTGTTGTGTAATCTCAATATCTGCATTTGATTCTTCTTATTTCACCAACCAGAAGGATTTTGGAAGGGCCAGTCCCATCAGTTGTGCTGCTAAAGTACTCCTTTTCTTCGGTGTGTTTTATACGTAGGGCTTCCTGTATGAGGAGCTGTTGTTTGCTGCAAAAATGCTTACTGGCTGAGACTGGAATAAGCCTCAGGTGTCCTGTGGCAGATGTGTTTTTCTTCACCTAACTATGGTGTCTCAAAATGAACACTCTGTGTTTGTCTTCAGTGTCTGTAAGACTGGGCTCCTTTTGAAACCTGCCTGTGATTCATAAGCCTCAAAATTATTTTTCTGGGAATCCTAAATTGTGCTATCAGAAGTAAGTTGGATATAAGGCTTGTGATGTTATGATGTTATGTCACTGCTGAGTACTAGTGTGTTCCTGTAATGGAATATGTCTTGTCTGGTGCTTGAAGGATCCAACCTGACTCATGAGGACACCATTAGAGAATTTTTTCTTTGGCTTAGAATCATTGTGCACATGAAAGTGGGTCGTCCAAATTCCTCTAGTAATCTGCAAGGAAATTGCATCTTCACTGCATAGAGCAGTCTCTGTGAGGTGAGGTTGAGTGGTAGTGTTTTGTTTTTGCTCTTCTGAGAGCAAGCACAAGCCTTTTCTAAAAAACTTTATTTTGGAATAAAGAATTCAAATGTAAAGACTGCAGGATATTTTTTTTTGTAATTTTAATTCAGCCCCTTTGTGCATGTGCTTTCTGATACATAGTTAACAGTATGTCTTGCTTTTCTTTGTTGCAAGATTCCTGCTTTACTCATTCCATACACAGATAATGCTTAGTGAATGTGATGGCAGTTAATTTTCTTTTAATCTTCTGCATTACCATGAAACTGTATGCTTTTCTATACACTCACAAGTCTTAGTCAAATTTATTTCCTGCAGTGTTTTTATGCATACCATTACCTTAGCATGACTGGTTACAAACATAAATGCATTTCTTTCCATTTGAGGTGAAAATACTAATATTTTGCAAGTGGTGGCACTGTCACTGGTGAAGGTCTGCAGTTGTTTTGTTATAGCTGCAGTTATTCTGATGGTCCTAGTGATAAATGTCACTTTTGAAAAATGAAATATTTTCCTATCTAACATGTTCATTTCTTTAATCTCAGAAAATGCAGGCCTGTGCTGATTTTGCAGCCTTTAATTTAGGAAAAGCAGCAGCAAAGTCCTTCTCTAAATCTTAGGACCATTAATATTTTAGGCCTTTTAGTTATTTTGCTATAGTTGTACACATTGAAAATAAAAGGCCATTAGAACCACTAGGGGATCTTGATGTAGATATGGCTACTGCTTTAATCACTTCCCTTTATATCTAAAAGCCATGAAAAAGCCTTCTTATAAACTGATTCAGAAGAAGCTGTAGATCTTTAGCTGAGTCTTCATTCAGCTTTTGTATTTGTAGGTCAGTCTTTAGCTTTTTTGCGCTCGTGCTCTCTCCATTGTGAGCTTTACGAGTGTTCTGGGAATGAATCTTTGTTAGTAAAGGCTGAAAGTATTGAAAAGGCAAGACTTCACTGATATACCTTCTGTTGTGCTTGGCTTTCACATTTCTGCTCACTTAATTTTAAGAGTTCTTTACTGATTTGTAGTTGAAAGCATACATGTGGCAGTGTTTCTCACTGAAATAAAAAAACCTGTTTGGGGCCTGTGGCTGAATCTTTTTGTTAGTGTATTAAAAATATTAGGACATCTCAGGTTAGGGAATGTTAGTAATGTTACCTGACTGCTTAAACTAGTAGCTGATTTCTGAGTGAGGCTTATGAAGTAAAGTTAACGAAAAATGTAGATAATTGGCTTTCTTCAGAGTCTGTTCTTTTTACTAGGCTTTTCAGAATGCAGAAAAAAATTTCTGCTGTTTCTAATCTTGATTTTTAGAACTACATGGGGTTTTTTTCTGTAAACCTTGAGTTTAAATTCTTCTTTTAGATGTAGTGAAAATACTTCACATTTTTTTCTTCTTTTGCTTGCACTAAGACCTAATATTTGAATGCTTTTTATTTATTTTGCTGAAACACAGAACAACTGATGAAAGAAGTTTTTGTATGTCCTATAAGTAACTATTTCAATTGTTTTACAACGTGAGTTGTGGTGCATTGTAATTGGCTACTTTGTCTTGTGTATTTTGTTTTAACATTTGCAGACACATTATTGATTCTTGTTCTCACAGGCAGTTGAACTACAAAACAGGTTATCTGAAGAATCCAAGAAAGCTGATAAATTAGATTATGAATGCAAACGACTGAAAGAAAAAGTAGACAGCCTCCAAAAAGAAAAAGATGTAAGTGCCAAGGTGTTATTTTTTTTTAGTAACAATAGCAACTTTGTATCATTTATAACACAGAGATATGATAATTATAGTTAGCAGTCTTTTTAAATTAGGAAGTCTTTTTTCCTCCAAAATTTTCTAATGTTTGTGTACAAAATAGTTTTTAAACCTAAGAGTTGTACAGCATGGAATAAAGTGACTGTACAAAATCATATGCAACCCATTTTCAAGAGGAAAAGCCTTAATATTTGGCATCTGAAGTTGTTTCCTGACCATTTACCATGAGAAAGTTAATAAATACCCAGAGTAATTATTATGTATTCTGAAAAGCTATTTACAACAGGGTTTCTGCAGTATCATCCTAGAACTAAATTCCTGTTGCTTTTTTTCCCTAAGGCATTTTTTGAGGTACCATAAGCATGGTTCTGTTAGTGGAATCATCAGTAGTATAGGAAGAGGCTTAGAAGTTGTGTAGAGGGAAATGTCCTTTGTGGCAATCTCAGCTTTTATGACAGCTCATTGTTGACCTGTCTTGTACTGCCAATGTGGAACACACAGGGTAGATACGAATTTATCCCCTTCCTCTTGTGTCATTTGCTGCTAGTGATTCTGTGATTAATTGCTTTGTACTCTCTTCCCAAGACTGATCCTTCAGACTTCTCTTACACACTGTCGTTTCTCAACAGTTAATTTCAGCTTATTTCTTATGAATGTATATGCAGGAGGTTCAAACTACAAAAATCAGTGTCAGCAATTGCAGCTAGCAGTTTCTTAGGCTTGTTTTAATTATAAGTCCATTGATCAAACTATCAGAAACTCTGCAGGCTTTTTCCTCAATAGTCATGGTTTCATGTCCAGTTATTTCCAAGATTTCCAAGCCCAGCACTTAAATATAATTTGAACTGAAAGTTGTCAGTTACTTTAGGTTCATAGGCGATTGATTCCCATTTTTATTAAATTTTCAAGCTCTGATGGACACTTGACCTTCACATCACTTCCATCTGCCCTTCAAATCAGGCTGGAATGCTCATAATAACTGTGTTGGTATTGTGCTTTGGCTTTATTTCCTGCTTATTATTTTTAAATTGTTTTGGTTTTTTTTTTTAATTCTTTTATGTTGAACAGTGGTAAAGTTGTTTCTGTGGCTTATCCATGGCTCAGTGGACCATTTCATCTTGCACAAAGGATCTGAATTGCAGGCCATTGTCATATAGTTTTGTGATTTACCCCCTGGCAAACAGCTTGTTTTTTGAGCCAGATGTTGTTCTTAAGTACATTCTTTTGAATGGATATGCACCTGTGAGAAGTAAATTACAGCTATAATTCCCTCATTACATGAGTTTAGTGATTCACTGTATTACCTGCTCTTTCTGTTCTCTGTTGTCAATATGTATCAGTAGAGTAGCCCACCACAGTCACAAACTAGTCGTATTTTGTCAGTTCTATCTTCTAAATAGTTACTGAAATTGATTATGTTCTTTTCCTTATGTTCTGGCAAAGCATGATAGTGTTTGATATCTTCATCAAAGTAGCTTGGAAATTTACCTCTGTGTTGTGTTATAAGTACTATAATTATTGAGCTGCTTGTACCAGTGAAGCCCTAGAGCTTTTTCTAGTCACTAAAATATTCTGCCATTTGGCAATCACCATTTGTAAAATGAAATGCTGTCAGCCAACACAACTCCATACCTATACAGAGGCAAGTTCTATCTTGGACCATTTAGTAATACTGAACATGTCTGATTTTGGAGCAAACTACATTTTGGATCATTACATAGTAGCAAATTTCTTTCCTTTTTTTGACTCTTGGCAACCTTCTGGACAAAAACTTGGTGTTATCTGTAGATTCTCATTTTTTTTGCCAAAAGAGTAGTTGTGCCAAATTGAAAGAGTATTTGCCTGATGCTACTGAAAGCTCATCTGTCTGGATCCCAAGGTGATCAAGTCCTGTTCTTCAGTTCTCTTTGGACCAAATCTTAAGCAACAAGTTTTCTTTTATAGCCAAGGTGCTGATGAATGACAAGAACAGCAGACACCCAGGAGGAATGCGATATGAAAATGTTGCTCACACTTTCAGTGGTGAAAGACAGACAAAGTGAAGTAAAAGCAGTTTGTTATGTTGACTCTGTACTTACCTGCTCGTTATTTCACTCCTGGCTGAATATTTGATTCATGGTGAGGGAAAAATCTGTGGTCTCTCAACTGTCTTTCATTTCTCTTGGAATCAACCCCAATGAAGGGAAAACAGCTGAGTGGCCCTATGGATACTGTTTACTACCTGATACCAGAACTTTGTGATACTAATACCTTGTTTTTGTAAGCTTATGCCCCTGCTATTTTCAGTCCAGTAAGATCAGCAACCCTTCTCCCAGAAAAACCCCAAACCACTGCTGCTGTGGAATATATATTACTTACATTTATTCCGTTATGGAATAGACTGAGATACCTTAATTTTAAAGTAATTTCTAGAGTTACATTGAATGATTATTAAAATTTTGAAGGCTGTTGGAGATGGATTTGGACTACCAAGACTGATATTCATTCTCTTTCCAATTATTCAGAGATTAAGAACAGAAAGGGATTCTTTGAAAGAAACTATTGAAGAACTTAGATGTGTACAAGCTCAGGAGGGTCAACTCACCACTACAGGTAAAGGACAAATAAGGAGATTAAATGCCTCTTTTCTAAAGTGTACATGAGTTTTCTGTAGAGTATTAAAGATGCTTTTGTTTAGCACAGAATAAATTTAAGCTCTTCTAAAATCAGCAGTGTAAAACTTCAACTATTCATGGCTTCATAAACAAGCAAAAGCTTTGAATGTTATTTGCATCAATCAGAATTTTAGTCTCCTCTCCAGTGGGATATTTTTATAGTGTATATCTGATTTCTATATAGTTACATAGTTTTCTTTAGAGACATATTTTCTCATGATGTTATAGTTAATTTGTATGTGTAATCTTGCGTACCTTTGTAGTTCTTATATAATAAGATAATGAGCAGGAAATAAACTGTAACAGTATTTCTTCAGAATGGATGAAATCAGATGTAATGGTTCACCAAATGAAATGCTTTTTGTCTGTCAGTCTTTCTGTAGCCTGACTTTGTGTCATTTTACATTGTCTAGCAGTAGTGTGAAGCTTCTAGAACAATGTCTACTTCTTGTCATGTGAAAAAGTCAGTGGTATGCTTTTCCTTACTCAGGATTGATGCCTCTGGGAAGACAAGAGCCTTCAGACAGTTTAGCAGCAGAAATCATTACTCCTGAAATAAAGTAAGCTAATGCATGCTTTGTTTTACTAACCTCTGCAATGGTCATGGACAAGTTGAACATTAGTCAGCAATGGCCTGGCAGCCAGGAAGCCCAGCTGTGTCCTTGAGGGCATCAGGCACAGCAGCCAGGCAAGGGAAGGGATTGTCCTGTTCTGCTCTGCTCTGCACTGGAGCAGAATCCTGTGTACAGTTTTGGGTGCCACAATATGAAAAAGACATAAAGCTCTTAGCATCCTAAGGAGGGCCAAAAGCATGGTGAAGGGCCTTGAGGGAAGCCCTGTGATGAGCAGCTGAGGTTGCTTGATCTGTTCAGCCTGAAGAGGAGGAGACTTAGCAGAGATTTTATCCTTCCTCTTGAGACGAAGAGGAAGGGTTAACACTCATCTCTTCTCTGTTGTGACCAGTGGCAGGACCCAAGGGAATGGTCTGAATTTGTGTCGAGGAAAGGTTTATGTTGGATATTAGAAAAAGTTACTTGTTTGTTGCCCTGTTCTGATTGCCTGTAGCTTGATGATGGTACCAAAAGATTTGAGTATTTTTGAGTAAGAATTAAGGGGATGGCTACAAGGCAGATATTCTGGTGGGTGTGTTATAGACCACTTGTCTAGGATACTATGCTATAAGCAGCTGGGAGAGGTCTTGAGATTGCTGGCCCTTCTTCTTATGGAGGACTTCAATTTACCATATGGCTACTGCAAATGCAGCACAGCAGAAAGGGATCAGTCTAGAAGGTTCTTCAACTGTGTGGAAGATAACACAGCTGCTGAGCAAGCCAGCTGGGGAAGATGTGGACTCACTGTGAACAGGAAAGGACTGTAGATGATATGATGATCAGAGGCCTTCTTGGACACAGCAACCACTGAATGATAGAGTTTTTGATTCACAGAGAACTAAGGAGAGAGGCCAGCAGAACCTCCACTTTGGAATTCTGTAGGGCAGACTATGACCCGTTTACCAAGCGTAGTCTGGTTTACAGAGTTGCTTGGAAGTCAGTCCTGAAGGGCAAAGGAGTCTGGGAGGGCAGGAAGGAACTGTTGAGGTGCAGGAGCAGCTGGCTGTCTCCGTGTGCCAAATGGTGAGCCAGGAAGACTGGCCTGGCTGCACAGAGAGCTTTGGCCAGAACTCGGGATAAAAAAGATTGTATCGTGTTTGGAAGAAGGGGCAAAGCCACTCAGGAGGTATACAGAGATGTTGTGCTGTTATGCGGGGAGAAAATTAGATGACCCAGAGCCCAACTAGATCTTATTCTGGCTACTGCCAATAAAAGACAATTAAAAATGTGTCTATAAATACATCCACTTAATTAAATGAGGGTTAAGGAGAATCTCAATCCCTTATTGATTGCAAGGACAACCATACCAGTAAAGGATAAGGAGAAAGTTGATCTATTTAAAGCCTCCATTGCCACAGTCTTTGATATTAACACCACTGATCTGGAAGACAGATGCAAGAAACTTAATAAAGTTGCTGGAATAGAGGAGGAAACCGCTTTTCTATGCCTGCTTACAGCTATGCTACCTGCTGTGCCACTAAGGCACCTGCAATTCCATGGGCCTGGCTGGCATCCACTGAAGGGTACTGAGGGAGTGGCTGCCTATGGGTGTTGCAAAATTCACTCTTAAACAGTTTTTGATTGTGAAAGAGAGCATCTCGACTTGCTACTGTAGCAAGTAGGGGCAAGAAAGAACTAAGAGTCCACCAGAGTGTGGACTCTGAGAATGATTCTGCCTGAGTGCTTCAACTTTTAAAGAGCCCAGGGCAACCTCCCAAGCCCCTGCCCCACCATTCTCTACAACTACCTGAAAGGAGGTTGTAATGAGGTGGGGGTTGGTCTTTTTTCCTGATGCTGTGCCAGGGAGGTTTAGATTGGATATTAGGAATAATTTCTTCACCAGGTGGGGTTATCAAGCATTGAACCCAGGGAAGTGATTAAGTCATCATACCTGGTAGTATTTAAAAGATGTGTAGACATGGTGCTTAAGGGACATGATTCTGTGGTGGACTTGGCAGTGCTGGGTTTATGTTGGATCTTGATGATCTTAGGAGTGTTTTCAACCCAAAAGTTCCTGTGATTCTGTGTAAAAAGACTAAGACTTGAAATTACTTGCTCAGGATAATGCAGTAGTTTAGTGGCAGCTGAGATTACAGTCTTTCTTCACACTTGGTATTAAGTTTTGCATTCTCGGTTCTCCCTATATATTTGTTGAGCTGTACTCTGAGATCTGATGGGAGTACTGAGGTAATTTCTTTGTGTATGTCTTCTGCAATTACAATTTAGGTTGGGTTTGTATTTGGATGTTTGAAGATATGATTGTTGTTGCAGCATCTGCCTTAAAAAGATGATATTTATGTTGTTATTTTACTTCCTATGGTAAACTGTTTTCTGTGTTGTAGATATTGATATTCCTTTTTTTAAAAAAAATTGTGTTGCATGTCTTTAGGGAGAAACTCATCCGCCTTCAACATGAGAACAAGATGTTAAAATTGAACCAAGAAGGTTCTGACAATGAGAAGATTGCCTTGTTGCAAAGCCTTCTTGATGATGCAAACTTACGGAAGAATGAACTGGAGACAGAAAACAGGTAAGAAATTTTGTCCTCTGCTTCAGTTGACCTTCCTACAGGCATCTGCAGGAGAAGAAAGATATGGATTTAATGGAATCAGTCCTGTGAAAGGCCCCAAGGATGTTATTATAGGACTGTAGAGTCTTTTGTATGAGTAAAGTCTGAGGGATAGAGACTACGTAGCCTGGAAAAGAGAAGGCTTAGGTTAGATCTTATCAATATATCTTATCAAAGTGTATGATGGGAAGGTCTAAAGAAGGTGGAGATAGACTCTTGTCAGTAACACTCAGTAACATGGCAAGAGGATGTGAGCAGAGCTTAAAACACATTATATTTCATCTGAATGTGAGAATATACCTTTTTTTTTTTCACTGTGAGGGCTGCTGGACACTGGAGTATGTAGCCCAGAGAGGTTGTCTCCGTCCTTGTAGATATTTAAAACTCAACAGGACATGTTCCTTGGCAGCCTTCTCTAGCTGACCCTGCTGATTGAACCAATCAGCATAGAGACATCTGTGAGACCACACAGAGTGCATCAGAGCATGCCACAGTATTTGGCGGATAGTGATGTGAAGCTGCTTTGTATCTAAGCTTTGAATCTGAATCTGTTACTTATCTAATCTTCCCCAGTCTTCCCCTTCAACTGGGGGAGGTGCCTGATGCCTGAGAAAAGGTAAATACTGCACTCACCTTCAAGAAGGACAAGAAAAAGAGCACGAGGAACTATTGAGATTGGTCAGCCACAGCTCGCTTTCTGGAAATTTTGCAAAGCAAGTCCATGTGGAATTTATTTTCAGCTGCATGAGGGACAGGAAAGTAATTAGCAAATGCCAATATGAATTTATTCAGAGCAAATCATGCCTAACTAATCCAGTTGCCTTAACAATGAAATGACTGCGTATGTGAAGAAGGGTGAGAGGACGATATTTAGCTTTAGCAAAGCCTTTGTTAAAGTGTCCCGTGTTATCCTTATGTTCAGAATGCTTGGATATAAACTAAATAAGTGGACAGTTAACTGGTGAGCAAAATAAAATTGATTGAACAGTGAACAGACAGCTGAGCCTAAAGTAGTATCGTGAGTGAACTGAAACCCAGCTGGTAACCAATTCCTCAGTCATCAGTACCAGCACTGTTCGTTACTTTTATTAATAACTTCACTGATGAAAGGGGCTACTCTTAGCAAGTTTGAGAATGATACCACTTCGGGATGTCCTTTTGAAAGGGAAAACTGTTATTCAGAGGAGCTCAACAGTCCAGAGAAAGGAACTGATGAGACCCCTGTCCCTGGCTGTGGAGCAGCAGAGCTGGGGTCCTAATGGGTGGCAAAGGAGGATGTGTTATCTGGGGACCTTGCAGTTGACTGTGATCTGAACAGTCCTCACTGAGGTGCAGGCTGTCAGTCTGTGAAAATGATTGTTCACCTCATCAGAACTTATAATGATGATCAATACTTATCACATCTGGACAGAGCATGTAATTTTGGATTCCACAGTACCAGAGAAATGTGGATGTATAGAAGTGCAGCAGAATACTGCTGAGGTGAGAGACGATGTAATGTGTGATAGGTGGGATAAAACTGAGAACTGGGTTTGTCCAGGCCAAAGGAAAGGTGACATAGATGAGAGTACTGTGAACTGCATCTGCCTGGTAGAAAGAAGACAGATTTGGGCTATTCTCAAGAGATTATTAGTGGGAGGACAAGAGGCAACAGACAAAATATGGAGTATGGTCCAAACTCTAGTAGAGAAGCCCAAAGAGACTGTCCTTACAAGTGCTTGAACCTGGTACTGGATATGATTCCCAGCAATCTGCTGTAAATGCACCTGCTTTAAGGAGGAGGTTAGATCTAGGCAACCTGTGGACATCTCTTCCAACCTACAGGTTTATAGCATTCTGTGATGATGTAGAAGTAAAAGCTAGCAGCTCTCTCACAGTAAAACTGAGTGTTAAAAGGTCTTCTTTCATGTATACAGAACTGATTTCTGAATGCATTTATGTTGTCCTTGAGGAATATGAGAATGTTCTGGATGAACATCTGGGTATTATAGTCTCTGGAACTGCTGTAAGCTCTTAACTCCTGCTGTAATTTTCTTGTGAGTAATTTATAGTATTGCATTTTTTTGTGTAGATGATCTGAAAACACTGGACACTAAAAATTGATAAAAATCTGAGACTGCCTTTTGCAGTTTGTTTTTTTTTTTTCTGAAAAAGAAATTATGTTCTCTTTCCTAGATTGGTAAATCAGAGGCTTCTGGAAGTACAGTCCCAGGTTGAAGAACTACAAAAATCTTTGCAGGATCAAGGTTCAAAAGCTGAAGATGTAAGTAGTAATGTACATCAAACTTACATTCAATTAGTTACTATATTTGAAACTTTCACCTTTTTGTAAAAAAAAAAGAAAAAAAGCAAAAGAATTATACAAACTGAGATTTCTAGTAGTTTTGCATATTTACTTGTATGGTCTTACCAATAAATTGTGCTTCTCTAACTAGGGTGTAAGACAATTGTCTAGAAGAAAAAACCATCCTATGTGGAGAAGGTGTCATGCATGTTTAATTTGAATAATTGTGTCTGTTGCAATAGAAAACTCAGCATTTAAATTATTTAATTAGAGTAGAGAGTTTTGCAGGGAATTGAGAAAATGTTGATTCTCCATGAATAAAACATCGGAAGTTGTTTTGGGTTTAGTTTTCTTAATGAAAGGCCTTTCCAGCCACTGAAAGGTCCATAGTTCTTCCTGTAAATGTAATCTCAGAATGAAAAAAGCCAGACAGTCTCCAAAACTAAAAAAAGAAATCAAATAATTAGGCCCGCAACACAATGCAGCTTTTCCTGTTTCTGTATACAGGATTAACTTTATTTTAAATGTAAGAATACACATTGTAGCTGAGTTAGCGTGGAAAACAACTTTCAGGCTTCCACTAAAAAATTGTTTATCTCCTGTATTTCAAAAAAGAAGCTCTATAACTTTATTGAAAGCAGCGATTTTTTGGACTGTACTTGCATAGTGTATGCTCACAATCTCAGTGTATCATGTTGCTAACTGGCAACAAACTGTAATGTGCTGCTTTCTGTTTTTGTGGGTTTGTTTTAACTAATTTATATAAAATAGTGAAAGTTTTTTTTATTAGATGCTTATGTAAATTTAAATTTAAGAGTATGTTAAATTTAGTTTACCCTTTAAATTTTCAGAATAAACTATATGAATGTTAAACACCTAGTTGATTTTCATCAAGATTATTTTCCTGAGTAACTTACAATGTGTTTTAGAATGCACATTAAAATAGGTCTATTCTGAGATGTTCTTTGTTGTCTTGATTATTGGCCAAAATCTTTTCAGGGTGAACACAACTATGAAAGAATTATTCTCAGATACTGAGTATTGTAAATGATCTCTGTCAAGTTGTAGTCAGCTTTATTTACAGCAATTTCAATTTTGTCCGTTTAGAGGCTCCGGTTGGGTCAGTAATTTAGGGTGTGTCTGCACTCGTGGCTTCTGTGTTGGTCTGACCATAGCATGGTGATCCCATGGCATGTTTTGCTGAGTTCAATCTGTAGAATTTAATTTACTCTTAAGGAAGTAAAAGAGTGAGTGTAGACTCAGGGAAATATTGAAGATGCAAGAACCGTTGTGGTCTCCTCATGCAATCTCCCTTGTAAAGCAGAGCAAACATCAGAAGTTAAACCCAGCTGCTCAAGTGGGTTGAATTTGGGCTGAGACTACCTGAGTTATCTGGAGGATAGGCATACAAAAAGAGTGATTCTTCAGAAACATAAGAAAAAGCAGTAGGAGAGACATAGCATACAGTTTACCAGTACATCATTTTCAGCTGTTTTCCTCTGGTTTTTGCTATTTTTATGCAAAATTACACTGAGGTTCATATTTTTATGTACTTATACCGGAAATGTGCTCAATCCTGAAAATGCATTTTAATTCAGTCCTGAAATGTATGGTGAGAGCTCAGTTTGTTGGGTTTTTTTGTTTGTTTGTTGGTTTAGTTTGGTTTTTTAAAGTTTTGTTTTAAAGCTGCAGTTATTTTTAGACATGCCCAAAAAGGGGTAGAGGTAGTGTCGTAACCCAGGCAAGTGTCCTTGTAGTGTTACATGCTCTGTGCCAAGGTCCACAAAGGCAAACAGCTTTGATTTTGTACTGAAGTGCAGTGGAAAGCAGCTGTGTGCCATTGAGCCTGTAATGGGCACTGGCACATTCTGTTGGGATGCATGATTAGTCCATTTGGAGTGTTACCCTGCCAGCCAGGCAAAGGCCTCCTTACCCCCATCTTTCAGACTACAGAATCAACTCAGATGTGTCTGGTGTGCTCAGAATAGGTTTGATTTATTGTCCCCCAGAATGCAGTAGTCATGTGGGGCTACTCAACAGTTATCTGAACTGCTTTGACTACATAATTTGCGTGTCTTATCACTGTCTTTTATCATCCTCATTCTCCTGTTCTCTGCCCTAATCCCTTCCTATATATACACCCTGCCTTTAGTTATTTCTGAACCACTTGTTAAATTCATCCCACACCTAATGTTTTTTATAATGTAACATATGCACTCTTGGCCTTACATGCTGTTACTGATACACACCTCCCTAAAAGGTCCCTAGAATTCTGTTGCCTCTTCAGTTAGCCATGAGGTTCAGTCACTTTTTCATTTGGTGAGACACTGGAACAAGTTACCCAGGGAAGCTGTGGATGACCCATCCATGGAATAGTCAAGGTGAGGTTGGACAGGGCATTGAGCAACCTGATCTAGTTGAGGGAGTCCCTGCTTGTTGAAGGGGTTGGACTGTGTGACCCTTAAAAGTCCATTCCAACCCAAACCATTCTGTCATTACTCTCATCATTCTTGAAAATCTGACCATCCATCATGGTTGTTTTGTGACTTTCAGCACCTCATAGTGTTGCTGATCTCATCCAGTAGTCTTCTGACATGATGACCCACACCCTGCTAAGTTAGCTTAACCTCAGGCCGGAACCTAACCATCTGCCCCTAACTTTAACATGTAAAAGTAAACCAAATTTTGCCCTGAAAAATAGGACAGACTTGTTCCTTTGGTTTGTTCAAGCATTAAAGGAACTTCAAGCTAAAAGACTTTTCTTTCTGTAGTGTTCAGGAGACTTGTCTTCCTATGAGAGAACAAAAATTATAGCAATTACCCTTTTAGATTTTTATCAGTCTTTAAAGCTTACTTTTGATACTGCAAAAATCCCAGAAGTAGTCTTTGCCCATTTTTAGAGTGATCTGCTTGACTTTATCTGCCAAGTATGTACAGGGTCTTTGGGTACCTAGAATGGCACATTGAGTGTTTTAGTCTCTTTCTTAATCATATGTCTTGGGTCAGTTAATGTGGGTAAACTCATTTCTACTTATTTTAATTGTTTGGGCTGTTTATCACAATTAGTTTCTTGTGTATGAAAACATGATCTGTATAGCTGGGAGAGAGGTTACCCCCTCAGCAGTGCAGATACTAGGTAAATAATACAGCAGGGGAATCAGTGTTGAGTACTAGTTGTGTCTGTTTCAAGATAAACCCAAGTGCAATAAAAGGATGCAAAAAAAAAGTTGAGTTCAATTTTGATTTTGTTATCTTAGGGAAATGGGCACTGCTTCCAGGTTTTTCCCCTTCCCAGGCAGCCAGTAGTCCCCTAAATGATCAGGTACAAGTGATGGGGCCAGTTCAAATGATTTGTGACTGATAAAGATGCATACAAATATTTTTGGTTACATAAAGGGTAGTGTTGCTGCAGCTGTTCAGAGTACTGCAAAAAAGAAAAAAGTCAGTGGTCGAAACCTGCAGATCCTTAGCTGCTGCAAATTTCTGACTGTGAAATCAGTAGAGCTGTGTTGACTTGTTCTTATGGCTCCCCACCTTTCTTGTCATGCAATAAGAAAATCTCTTGTAATAATGTAAAAACGTGCCCCAGGAATGTGATCAAAGACAATATTTTGAAGTATAACCAAAGTAAAAAGCTTTTTGAGTGCACACAGTAATTTTTCCTGTTAGCAAGGTGCTAAATCTTTGTAGAAGGAACATTGGAGAAATAACAATGAAGTAATTTTGTTGATTATTTTATCTTGTATTTTGATGGTGTTATGGACCATCAGTCATGTCCTAACCCTTCCATGTGATTAATAGTGTATAAACACAAATTAAAAAGGCAGTTGCTGATTTAAATATTCTACATTTGCTTTGTATTCAATCAGTGTGGCAATAACACAATTCAGCATCACATCACAAAAACACCTGCCATCTCTTAATTCTAGTAGCCCAACAGACTGGCTATTTTCTTTGGTTTTCTTAGTTATATGATTTTTGTTTTAAAATTACTTTTCTAAATAGAAGTTGCTTTCCTTTGAAATTCTGATTTAAACACAATGATTTGTAAATGTGGTTCTTTATTCTTTTTATATTTTTGGGTTTAGTGCCATGCTTTAGTAAATGTTACAAGATGAGAATTGCTCATGAGAACAGAGGAAGAAATTGCACATGCGTGAAAAATGCATAGCTTTAACTTTTTCTGTTCATGACTTTCTAAATAGTTTCTTCTGTTGGCTGCTGTTTTGCTTTATACTAATGTCATCTCTGTTTCTTGGCATGGGCTTCTGCTCAAGGCTATTGTGAGTATGGCTTTCTATTTACTTAACACTACTTTCAGTTCATAAACATTTATTGAGTTTGTTTTTTTTTTTCCTTTTGAAAAATACTCACTATGTATGAAGTGAGTTTAAAGTTTAAAAGTTAGTTCCAAAGTTTTTATTCAAGGAGCTTATCTAAATGTGATTTAACCAGGAAGTGGAACACTGTAAGTTGTGTGGTGATTTTTATGTGTCTGTAATCAATAAAGATAAGAAATACAAAAAAGGTGACATTTTTGCTACACTGCAGTTAGAACACTCTACTCCTTCTAGTTTCTGTGGGGATGGGAATTTATTTCAACTAATTTGCTACATGACTTCATGCAAGTTGCAATGCAATATCGGTAGAACAGCTTTCCTTGCAAATTTTGCTGCACTTTCCAATACAAAGTACTGAACAAATTATAACAACTGCCTTCGAATTCTGTCATTTATGGATTTTACTTTTATTGATCTAGTTCCTGGGAAAATACTTGTAAAGTTCTGAAGGGTTCTAATTTTACTAAAGTCACACAGCTGTGAAGAGAAAGGTACTACAGATGCTTTACAGTTGTGATTTAAAACTGAAGTAAAAAAGTTGGATTTTGGTTGGAATGTCAAAATTGCATGTTTTAAAATAATTTTAAAAATATATTAAAGCTTCACAGTATATTAAAATAAAACATTTAACTTTCTGTTTTAGTCAGTTCTTCTGAAAAAGAAACTTGAAGAACATCTGTAAGTATTTTTGTTTCCCTATTTTGTTTACAGTTTGAAATTGTGTTTTTCTATATAGTGAGGAAGGCAGTCATTTGTGATGGATCTGGAAAATATGCAACTAAGAGAGGTTAGATAACACAGGAATATTTGGGAATCTGCTGTTCAGATTCTAATTTTTCCATAGAAAACCATTGTGAAATTAAGAGCAATGAGGGAACCATCATCTTGTGTTGGGTAGAAAACTTTGCTTGACATTGTGCAAATCTTTGCTCAAGAGAACAAAGTAATTTTTTTCTGAGGGAAGCATGTTAATATGAAAATTAGTTTGTTTACTATTTATTATACATTATGTCATAGAAGTAATTCTTTAGGAAGTGCTGCCATTTTATTGTGCTATTTTTGCACATCTTTTACTTCCCTAAAAGAATATTTGCTTTTTGACTGTCTTGCAAAAAGAAGTTTCTGTTGCTTTTCGGTTTAGCCATTCTTTCCTCAATGTAATACAGTATGAGTATTCATTTTAGGCTCTCATTGTACAATTAACTCTAAGTTCTATATTAAG
This sequence comes from Ammospiza caudacuta, assembly GCF_027887145.1. Taxonomy (NCBI): domain Eukaryota; kingdom Metazoa; phylum Chordata; class Aves; order Passeriformes; family Passerellidae; genus Ammospiza; species Ammospiza caudacuta. Next base: position 23,982,385 of record NC_080632.1, read on the forward strand.
TACAGTTATTGACAAAGAAATTGTTTGCTGTTGCAGTTATCCATACAGAACAATGTTTTTCATCCTAACTAACAAGTTTTTCTACAGTGATATTGTCACTTGTCCTCATGCTCTGTAGAAAAAAAAAATCTATCATGTCCATAGAAATAATCTCTTGCTGAGGATTTTCTGTTCTGCTTAGCACTCATTTCAAGCACAGTAATACTGCTGGGGAAACAATATGTGCTTCTGTGGTTTGTAACAGAGAGAAGCTCCACGAAGCTAACAATGAGCTACAGAAGAAACGAGCTATCATTGAAGATTTGGAACCAAGATGCAACAACAGTTGTGAGTTACCTGTGCAGTCCATTTCTTTTCTTTGTAAATTATTTCAGGTGCAACATCTTTAATTATAATGCCTAAAGGAGGTGTCAGGTAAGCAAAATGTACTTTTTAAATGGAGGTGACATGTTAAATTTCCCTGGAAACTAGGGTGAGCAAAAAGATGCTTTTAACACATGAAATGCATGGGAATCACATTTTAGAAACACTATAGTAAGAAATCATAGAATTGTAGAATGAGGTTAGAATGAGCCTTAAAGAGGTTAGAACAAACCCTAAGGATCATCTAGTCCCAAACCCCAGTGGCATTGGGTGTAGAAATACCAGCTCACTGCCGTTGAACCTCAGCTGTCCAGAATTGTCATGTCTCATAAGACTCTAATTTAGAAGATCCTTGCTGTTGTCACTGACTCACTTTTACTTCCAATGTGTATTCCTTCAATGTGTTTTCAAAAACGTGTTGTAATTTGAGCAAATTTTCCGTTACTGGTCAAAGAATGTAAGATATGTATCATATTGCTCAGAGGGTATTCAGAACCCAGCATCTAGTTGGTTTTTAGCACATTATTACTGTGTTTTTTCCAGAACAGTAATGAGGGAGGTAGTCTGGATTCTTCAAAAGACTAGTTACTCTAGAATAAGGCAAGAGATTGTAACCAAAGGCAGCTTTTCTGGTTTGTGGTAAAATTATTTTATTCATAGTGAGATGGAGCAAAAAATAGTAAAATATCATGTTGTTTTCTGAGATCTGAGAAGTTGTATAGAAGATGTATTATTGATATATTCTTATACCAACACAGGAAAAATCTGTGCAATTAAATTGTCCTACTGGTCTCAACTGCTGCTTAAGAAAATGTGAGGAGAAAATTATAATTAGTATTTCCATGTTACAGTTTAGTAGATTTCAGCAGGAGTTGTGCCTCTTAGGAATTATTCCACTTCCATAAAACAAAAAAAATCATATTTGCCTGTAATACATGCTAAGATATTATAGTAGCTGTAAGTCATCAGTAAACCCATTTTCTAAATGTGTTCAGTGATGTGATTGCTTTATGATTCCATTTCTGTTTATTTGGGAGAATTTTTGAAAGCAAGATTATATCCCAAAAAATCCATTTTATGAGGTTTTATAGGAGTACATATTTTTAATGTGTTTGAGCTATACAGTAATTAAATCTGTGATACCTGCCACATCAGATTTCTTGTCAGCTTTTCTTAACTAAAATATGTTTTAGCTGTGTCTTAAGTGTCTGTTGTAAAATATAAAAATATGCATAATAAACTGATGTTATTTTCCAATGTGTGCATCTCCTGACATAAAGCACTTAAAATTGAGGAATTGCAAGAAGCTCTACGGAAAAAGGAGGAGGAAATGAAACAAATGGAAGAACGATACAAAAAATATTTGGAAAAGGCCAAGAGTGTAAGTTGATATGTTCCACACCTGTCTGACAGAGACTGTATTATGTGTCCACTGTGTGGGAATAAAAATGAAGTAGTTATCTGTGTACACACTAATAAGTTAAAGAGAAGGAAGCTCCATTGATTGTCATCTTATTGTTTTAGTATTTAATATGGATAAATTCTGCAAAAGATTACCCCATTTTTGAGACTCTTTTATTGATGCCTTTTTGCAGTAAAGTCATCTTTTTGACTGAATTGCCTTCAGTAGTTGTTAGATTTCTCTGATGATGTTCAGCATTCTCTTTTGCCTTTATTGCTTATTATATGCTTCTGTCAAGAAGGTGACTAATATTTAAGTGTTGGGGATAGGGGTATACTACTAGCTTTGAAATGGCAATACTGTGATCTTACTCCTAGTCCCATTTCTTCTCTTACTATACTTTGTTATTTTGAGTATCTTAAAAGCATATCAGTGTCTTTAAACACATTCCATTACATCGGAATCTGTAAGTAGGTTCCTAATTTGCCAAAACTTTGCTTTCTTACTTTACTTCTTTGGAGTTTCCTGAATGATTTCTTGTGAAATGTCTCAGGAAGTCTAAAAAAATTTCTCCTGTCCCCCCTGCCCTCACATTTTATATTGGCTGTTGTTGTCTTAGAGTATATTCCACTGAAAGACAGCATTTCCCTTTTCAGTCAGATTTTTATATTTGTATGTACAGTTTTACTAAATGGTGTTTTATAGGACAGTCGCATTAATTACTTAGGTTAACTTCTTGTTATCATCTTATCAGCTTTCATTTTATTTGTGTTTGGGTTGGCTGGTTTTTTTGTTTCTTTTTGTTGTTATTGATGGGTTTTGTTGCACGGGGGGTTTTTTTGTAGAATCAATATAGTCTTCCACTATGGAAGGTATATCCAGGTCTAATGAGTATTTTCTTAGAAAAATAAAATGCTTTTATAGAATAGAAACAGAATCATTTAGGTTGGAAAAGATCTCCAAGATCATCACGTCAGCTTTTGACTGATCATAACTGTGTTATCTAGACCATGGCATTAGGTGCCACATCCAATTCCATGAACGCCTCCAAGGATGTGTACACTACCTCCCTAGGCAACCTATTCCCATGTTTAACAATTCAACCTGAACCTTCCCTGCCGCAGCTTGTGGCCATGTTGTCTCATGCTGTCACTGGTTGCTTGGGAGAAGAGGCCACAGCTCCCACCTGGCTACAACCTCCTTTCAAGCAGATAGTGATAAGGGCTCCCAGAGTTATCTTTTCTCCAGGCTAAACACCCCCAGTTCCCTCAGCCACTCCTCACAGGATTTATATGTTTACCATACAGTAAAAAGATCTCACTTAAATTTAAACCATTCTTTTATTTCAGCATCTGGACACAACTCTGAAATAGGTAGAAAAATAAAAGAAGTCTTTTTCTATATAGCCAGAGGTTGTTAAAGAGTTTCAAGCCATTTTCTATTAAAGGCTTAATAATTCAGGCAATTTGCTGGATTTGTTCTTGGTTTAGCTCTGTTTGCTAGCACTCTTGGATGACACATACAACTGTATGTGTCCCTTCATCTTTTTAGTAGCATAACAATTATGCATGTACCACAGACTGCTTGGCTTAACAGTGCTACCTAGAAGTTACAGCACCTGGTACCTGGTACGCCAGGTAGGTGAAGCGTGGCAAGTATCCATAAGGACAGAAGCAGTCCTTCCTCAAGCAGGAGAAATTGACAGGCAGGAAAATCATAGCATGAAAAGAGAAACCTTATAGAAGTTGTTTGTGTCACTATGGCCCCAAGGAAATGTAGCCTGGGTTAGGAACTGCAAATATCAGTCTGGGATACTGAACCATTTAGGTATCACTTTTTGTTGTCAGTAGTTTTGTTTCCCTGTCCTGTAAAAGAAGGTTCAGATGCTCTAATATGTCACAGTTGATGAGAGAGGTAGACGTATTTTAAGCTACTTTTTTTTTTTAATCCTGACTTAAAAGGTTTTAATTCCTTAACAGGATTGCTTTTCCAGGATTTAATAAAAATCAAACTGGTTTTCTTTAACAGGTCATCCGCACATTAGATCCTAAACAGAACCAGGGTGCTGCTCCAGAGATTCAGGCACTGAAAAATCAGTTGCAGGAGCGGGACAGAATGCTTCATTCGCTGGAGGTAGTAATTGTTGTGGTTTTGTGGTAAAAACTCATTGTTTTTAGTTAGAGACTAATACGTCTATTATACTTTGGCTTTAAATATATGGATTTTTTTGTTTTATAGAAAGAGTATGAGAAAACAAAAAGTCAAAGAGAAATGGAGGAGAAATATATTGTTAGTGCCTGGTACAACATGGTAAGAATCTCACAAACCTTTTAATTGAAAATATAAAAAAAAGAAACTATTAATATTATTTGTTTCTGGCATGTTTATAACAGTATTTTTGTTTGATAAGCATTTTCCTGCACACATACACAGAAGCAATTTTTAGTAATCTTAACTTATCTCTATGTAAGAGTCTGTTCGTATAATAATCTTCTGAAAAAAAGAAGTTCATAATGTTCAGGTTTTAAAATCAGAAATGGCTCAGATCACTATTTTGTAATCCCAGCCCTTCACTTATGCAAATTACAGTCCTCAAATTTACTTTGATTCACCACTTTCCAGTCTTCCAGTTGTTTCTAATGAAGGGGCACAATCAAAGCAATTCATCTTACTTGCAATTCAGTTGGAGTGCTCAGAGAAATGACCCCTTTAACTTAAGTGCAAATTTAGCCCTATATAAAGAGTGAGGACGTCAGCAAAACCCTCACTTAAATTATTCAAAGAAAAGTTTGGATAGAAGATGGAGTCTGTGCAACCATACAGCTTTTGCTGGGCCTGTGTGCCAGGAGAGTTGTCACCCACATCAGATGTGTTCAGGACTTCCCTTTGGCAGACTGGTTGGTTGCATTGAAACTGCTCTTCATCTGTAACTTGACATCTGCTCTAGACATCTATAGATAACATCTATATAGACATCTATAACTTTAAGGTTTTATTCTGCTCAATCATAGAATTCAAATTCCTCCTCTCTGTATTCCTTTGGAAGAGTTTTCTTCTTGCTGTTCTACATCCTTCTTGTCTTCATGAATAGCAAGTCTAAACTCAAGCAGAGTGTTTGAATTGTTTACATATTGAAGGTACTTTCAAATGACCACGTCCTTGGCCAGTTTTATAATATTAGTCCCCCTGACAAGTAGAAGACAAGCCTGAGGTAAGACTCACAGTTCAGTGATCTGTCATGAAGATGGACACTGATAGCTTTGTCTGTATCATTCTTTCATTAGCCTCTGCTTTTATACACAGCTGCACAACCCACCACAGCTTCTCAATTTCCTCATTGCGTTTTTGCCTGATGAGAACATACTCTCTCCCAAAATGTGCTTCTGACACAGGAGTTGGTGTTTCCACAGATGATAACAATACTTAAACTTTTTTCAGAAGAAAAGTACTTTTCTAGGTCAACATCCTGAAAGGAGCCAGGAATTGGGGAAAGTCCTTTTGAAAAGATTTGTCCAATTGCCATGAGAAGCATATATTGTGTTCTTAGGTGGTTACTCTAAACCTGGAGAATGACAGCAGGGAAGAAGAAGAATTCCACCCAGAGTATTAAGAATATCTTACCTTTGTCCTTGAAAATAACATGCTTTGTGTATGGAATTCAAACTAGTTTAGTCAGTGTGAAGACAAGTAATGAACAAAATGTAAATTAATAAAGATGTTTTGTATTGGTATTCACTGTAAAATTCTCTTTGTCCATAGGGGATGACTCTGCATAAAAAAGCAGCAGAAGACAGACTGGCTAGTACAGGCTCAGGACAGTCCTTCCTGGCTAGACAAAGGCAAGCCACGAGCACAAGGAGATCTTACCCTGGTCATGTCCAGCCAGCAACAGCAAGGTAGAGAAGCCTTGCCCTTAGAAAAACTGCCCTGTGATCCAGGCCACTTCTATTGCAAGTGACAACATTCAAGGAAAATAAACCAGCATCCTTTCTCTTTCTCCCTTGTTACTGCTATTATTTGCCATTCAGGAAAGGGTTATATTATGCTTTCTCATTGCTCTGTTATGCCCCTTGGTTATATTATTTGGAGTTTATTTCACTCTGCATTTTCTGAATGTGCCAAAATTTTGAAAACATCTAGAGGAGTGCTGTATAATAACAGTCTTATTTGTATGAAGCCTGGTCTCTTACAAAAAACTCATGTGGACCATATGACAATGTAGATTTCTTATCACAGTTGGTACTTTTGTGCCTGTAAGGGTTGTTATGCTTTATGAGACTGTTTTTGTTCAAAGGGAATTGCTTTTTATTTCATCTCCTATTCTGTTGCTTCAGAAAAATGCTGAAATCTCATTACAGAAATGCAAAGTTGGATTATAATATTGTGAAATATATTTCATGCTAAAACTTCACCAATGCAAAAAAGAAAGATTGGGGATTTTTTTCATCTCCTAAGTGCAAAGTTTGCTCTTATTTTTGGCGTTTAGGGAAGCAGGATGATATTTTTCCAGGTTTTTCTTTATCAACTGGTATTACCTCTTTTGCTGGTAGAGATTAATATTTTCAAATGGTTTATTCCACTCTTTGTCGAGCAAATGCTTAAATACATATCCTAAAAAGGTGGAGAAATATTTAGGATGTGCTAATCTGCTACTCCATCATCCATTTAAAAAGGACATTTGTTTTAAAATTTTATGATTATGGATGAACAATATGTAATGGATCAAGGCCCCAGTTAATATTGTTAATATACTCCAGTTGTCATCCCCTACTAAAAGACTTGCTTTTAATATATTGATTCAGGGTATAATTGTATCAGTTGCCTTACTAATGGTACCAGTGCCTTCAGGTGAGTTTATTGCTGACTTTGTTGGAAACTGGCTGTGATTTGTTGTACTGCCTTTTTAGTGCATAGCTGATTAATTGTTGTAACACCTTCATGTTGATCAATGGATGGAGGCTCCTCCTATTTAGGTTCTGTTCCTACAAAGTTGTGCTTTTTTTCCTGACCAATTCTATGCATTCCCTATCATTTTTGTCAAAGAATTGATGGACACAGAGAACATGAGCATTGGCCTGAAGTTTCGTATTTATACATCTTGTTGTAATTCAGTTTTAAATTTAGAGACTGGTTTTAAATTTAGGTTTTTATTTAGAGACTGTTTGGACTCTAATGCACGGGCAGTCCATTTTAAAATTTATTTTTTCACCTGATTTTAATGCCCTTCTAAGTGGAGGTTTCTTTTTGCATAAATCCCTTTAGAGAAAAGATACTAGCATTTATCAATCATCTGATTGTCTGTTTTAATTCAAACTTGGGTAGAATGAGCAATGGATAATTAAAACAAGCACTCCTAGATTAAAAGGTAATAAAAAGAATGACATTTTTAGGTACTATTGGTTTATCCTCAAGTGCATCATCTGTTTTAATCTGGGCTAAGAAATGCATTCAGTACGTGTCTGAAAAATATTTTCAGTTCCAGTTACACCCACACACACAGCCCCCTATGCACTCCACCCAGAAAACAGATGCTGAATTCTACATATAGTTTTAAATGTTATTCCTCACATTTAGGAAAAAATGGTTTTCTAAAACTTTTCTGTACTTATGCAGTATATAACTGGTATGGGCTTGCAAAAATGAGATGAGACTTGGCAGGTTTCTTGTGTGCAGAAAGATAACAATGCAAAGGAAGTTGCAGATAATTTCTGTAGTTCAGTGAGGTGATATGCTCAATCTGCTGTCTCTTACTGAGATACAAAATGCTCTTTATACAAAATGCTTTCTGTACTCATCTAGATGATTAGAGTTGATGTGCGATAGCTTTTACTGATTTTGTTGTGCAATCAATTTTAATAACTTGAAGAACTCTTTACTACATGCTGTATCTGAACAGGAGCAAGACCAGTCCTCAAGGGGAATTTGATGTTCCTGCTTGAGGTTACAGCATTTTATATCACCCAGAAAAAGAACCTAAGAATACCTAAAGCTCCATTTTAATTTTTTCATTTTAATCTAGCTAATTTTTCTGTTACAAAACTGCCAAGGGCTGTTTGTGAAAGAAAGGGATGGAACCTTAATGGGAAGTTTTTTCTCTCAATTTTGTCTGGTAATCTAATTACTTATTGCTATTATTTAGGTGCAGATCTAAATGAACTTGAACACAATCAGCACACTAGAATAAAAGTAATTGCTTTTATAATTATTATGTTAATATTTGTTTTACTGTTTTGCCTCCAAAGTTTTGAGGACAGGCTAATGCCACTGAGGGTTAGGAGATAAACAGATGCTGGTTAGAAGCCTTGTCTTAGGCTTTTACTTTCCAGTCTCTCATAGCTTCTTTTGCTTCTTGGTGGTTGTTGGCTTTTCTTCTCTTTGTGAGTCTGTCTTTCCTTTTCCCTTGAAGATAAGACACTGAAGTGTTTTCTGTAGTTCTCTTCAAAAATAGATAGCATCATTATATAGCATCAGAGATCAACACAAAACTCATATTGCATCTGAGCTTTATTATTGCCCATAGTAATTTTTAGGCAAGTGAACAATCATTTTGTCTTTGAGAATTTACAAACATGCAGAAATTCTGGTATTTCCCAGAATTTGTGCTGAATATAAAATCCTAAAAATGTACTACAGTCTTTAAGAAATATACTCAGTTGCTGTCTGGTTCTAGTAAGTCATTTGTTATGTCTTCTGTTAGTAGGTAAGAGGAGTTCAATCCTTTTTTCTTCAGTGCTTTACTTCTTTAATTTGCTGCATACATCCATTCTTAGTCTCTCTGTGTGGATGAATGCAGGTGGTGAACATCATTAAACCTCTTTCACAAGAACACCTTCTTTATTCAAAGGGTTCAGCTTCATTATTTTACTTGCTTGTTACGTATCTTTGTAATCAGTGTGTATTAAGAAAAAGAAGGAGCTCAGGCTGTGGCTCCAGGGAGTCAAATACATACACAGGGGAACTACCAGTGTATGTTCCCTATTTGTCTTACCTTGAGTAATTAAAGAATATAAGCAATAGCCCCAGCCTATGGAGCAGAATTCTTTCAGTACATTACATAGTTCTGAGAAGTTTTTAGGAATACTTTCTTACCTGGAGGCAAGAAAGACTATTTACATCAAAATTGTAGTGGTAATTACTAAGCCAGTGCTGTATCCTATCCTGACACACCACAGAAAAAAGACCCCACAACTGAGCTTAAAGAGAAAAGGTTCTCCAGATCAGAGGTAAAACAGCTGAGGAATTCATGAGAATACTTCTCTGGTCGCTGTGCTGAGGATCTGCCCAGAATAATCTTTCTTACAGATTTTAAATAATGACAATAAAAGATAGCAGATAAATGGATTTTTTTTAGGATAAATATTTTCACTGTTTAGAGCTGAAGCTTAGTTCCTCACCTAAAAGGATGATGGGTTCAGATGTGCAGTCCAGTTCATGTACTTTTGTGGAGAATTGAGTTTTTAGCATTTCCAGTCAGACATTAGAGAAAAAAAAGATTCAAGTTCCCTCTTTTCTTGATAGCAACACATAACCACTTGGATCATAACATGTATTTTCTAAGTGCTGTGAAAACTGAAATAATTTAATTTAAAGGTTGTGTGTTCCATCCACAGTGCAAAGGTGTCTCCCCGAGAAAAAAGTGCAGCCAGAGGCTACTCTCCTCTCCCGACTTCAGCCACTTTCTTTTGTCTTTGTTAAGTATCCATCCCATAAATATTCATAAGTACCCAGTAGTTAGTTTCTTAGCAACTTACTGGGAAAAAAATCCATAAGTAAAAGAAAAAAAAAGAAAGAAACTCAACCCCCCAAAAAAGGTAAACACACATATGGAACATACAACTTTGCATATACAAAATGAAGGAAATATATAATGGCTACATGATGCCTTTTATTTTGTTTGGAAATAATCAAATGGCAACCTTGTCCTGTTCAAGTGTCATTCGTGTTAGCAGCAATGCTTCTACAGCCACAAGTTTTTTGTGGCTCTCTGTTCTGTGAGGAGCACTGGCATTTTTATATGTGTATGAAAGAATGAACCGTGAATATTCCTAGTACTGCTTTATTATGATCTCAAACAGTAAGTGGTATGTGTAAGCTTTCAAGAAAATTTAAAAGTTTTTTGCAATTTTAAAGTCCTTGGTATTTCGACTTGTGCAAATAGCTTTTACTTTTCCTGTGTTCCCTAATATATGAGACTATACACGTAACAGCTTCCTGAATGATTTTGAGTGGGTTTAATTTTCCCGATGTGTTGACATTTTCTGTGATTTGATAGTTGTAAGATATTTTAATGTCACGACTTGATTTTCTTCTTCTTAGTGATTTGGAGGGAGACTACCCTGAATGTGGATAACTTTCCTTTTTCTTATGAAGCAAAACAGTATTTCAGTTTTACTTACTGTATAGAGATATTTTTTATTCTTGCCCAACATATTGACTTTTTGCAAGGATTGATGAGGGAGGTATTTTTGCACTCAGTCAGCTATGCAATACTGACTTCTTATGGGGTTTTGCACATGTGTTTTAGGTAGAATGTGGACTCTGTGTTTTGCAGTAAGATTGTACTGATAAACTTCAGTATCTCCTAACCAAATTTAGCAGGCATTTCTCTCAGCTGGCATTGCATAAATAAATAGCTAAAAGGATCTATTGGGTTATACTTCCAGGTGGTGAGGGTTTTTGGAGCTAATGTCATATTCTAGGTAGGATCCTAGCCATGCCTCGAGTTTGTCACTCTTAAGGAACCAAGAACATATCCTGTCATGGCTGGTTGGATTTCCTTAGTCCTGTGGTCCTCCTTCCCTCTGGAAGTCCGGAAAAGTAGCGGAAGTTTGTCAATGATCCTGCAGGCTGTGACTAACAATAAGGTGTGATTTCTTTGGTCTGAAAGTGGAGGAAACAGATGCAAGCAACTAGTCAGTACAAAAATGAGAAGAGCATTCTTTCAGCATCTTGCATTTGGTTTCATTTCAAAATGAATGATGAAGAACCTGAGCTTTTTCAGCTAGAAAAAAGATGTTTATCTTTTTAATTCAATTTTAGTTTTAATTGAGTAACTGTTAGAGATTTTTCCCATCTATAAGGCAGAAGCTGTCATTATCGGTCACCACAACCTCAGACTTCCTGCGTCTGGTACAGTGAAACCCTGTAAAGATTTACTCTGCTACCAGCTCCATTGAACCATTTGGAGACACTGAGGACTTAGCTGGTTTCATCCTGTTTTTCTTTGATTTTTTTTTTTTTTTTTGTTTCATAAAGATACTGGGATATAAAGTTCATTTTAAAAATGTGTCAGCTCATTGAATTAGGCAGTGAATGAATGTTGACTGGAGGGCTCTAGGAAACTTGACAAATCATACTATCCTGTGGGGCACTGAGACAGCACCTGACAGTGTAGTCAAGACAGCTTCCCAGATGAATTGTCCTGGTGTCAGATGGTAGTCAGTGGATCAGTAGGAGCTAGTGCTGACTGCTGTAAGTGGAGTCCTCATCTGCTGGAGGATGGTATTGCTGTCAGCTTCACTGTGATCTAGATTCCATCTTCACCTTTGGGCCTTGCCAAGGTCGTGCAGGACTACCCTGAAGGGTATTTCTGCATTAGTTGGCTTTGGTGGCAAATCAGGAGTTTCCTCTGTTGCTGTTTGCTGTGCATGTAAAGTCATTTGGAAAATTGCATATCTTTCTGTCTCCTTTGCATATGGTGTCATTTCCAGACTGAAAATAGATTCCATTTGTCAGATAAAAATTTCTTGTGGCTGTCTTGCTGCTATGGGTCTCAGAGACTGATCCATACAACATGAAAAATACTGCTAGTAGAGGGAGATACAGGTCAGTTGGGCAGCCTTTCCTTTCTGGTGCTGACTATTAATTGCTTTGCATTAGAGAGGTCCTTCACAATCAGATGAGGTGATTTCAGAAAGAGGAACAGTGGTTGTTTTAATTGTTAAAAAAGCAGACATTTGTCAGCACTGAAGAACTGCTAACTACTGTAGCATGGCACAAATCTGAAACTACAAAAGCAAGTATTCCCACTTGGTGTAGATTACAGTATAGAGGTATAGAGTAGTTTATTCTGGAAATGGGAATTGAATCCCTAATGATTATACATGACTTGAAGAGAAAAGAGCTAACATAAAAGTCCAGTGGTTAGCATGCTCATGTTGTTAACCTGATCATGAAAGTGGATGGAATTTTAAGAGAAAATCCCCAGTAGTGTAGTATTTATGGGGTTATAAAATAGTTGTAATGAGACCATCAGACTTTTGACTTGGATTTGAATGTAAAATCAGCTATATAATTTAAAATATTATAAAGCAGAGGTTATTGTTCACAGCCACAAAAGGTTAGTAAGCTGGAGAGTAAACATATTTCCTGGAGGCATTAGTGGTTTTGAGAGCGATTTTAAAGCTTATGTTTGGCAGTATCAGTAAAGTCTCAGAATAATTATAAGCATTACATTAAAAGGTCACAATTTTTAAAATTTATAATCTGCCTTGTATTCTCTGTGTCACTCTCTAAGATGCTGCAGATGCAGTGACAGGTTATGCTCAGTGAATTTACCCTCACATCTTGCATTGCTGTTTTCTTCTATGTCTTGCTACCTCAACAGGTAGCTTTAAAATAGAGAAATTGGCAGACAACTATTTTTAGAACATGGTAAGAATTTCTAGTCAGGAAAGGGCACTTACAGATGAATTTTTACATGCTTGAAAGTTAGTACAGTGTCCTGAGTTTACAAGACCTCTCAAAAGTACTATTGACTCAAAGAGAAGCCTGAAGTGTCACTTCTGTGTATGCTCAAAATGCACTTGAAGGACACTTGAAGTGCTACTAAATAGTAAGTTTGAGCTAAATAATAGCCAGAGGGTTGACTGAAGGAATACATTGTATTCATTTATACACAATAGAATAGGTACATGCTTATGTAGATTGAACTTTTAATTTTTTATAGAACAACTACAGTGATCTTCATATTAATCTTGAACTGTGTAACTTTTTGCACCAAGCAGTGCCAAGCAAACTTAAAAGACAATGATTGCTCAAAATACACACCCTCAAGATCTTTGAATGTGTTAATTTTTTTTTTTATTCAATTTGATATGTGTCTCTGTGTTTCTATTTGTTTTTCTATTATGGTTAGTATTCTGAGTGGATGAATGAGAAGGGAAGAAAGAGGGATACACAAGCTACAGGACTTGTAGCATAAATACTCTTTTTTATCTCTTTAACCTGGGTTGTCCCATCACAAGAAGCATTCTTAGAATAATTTTTGACTACTGCAATACAGGGGAGAAGGAAGTGGGGAAGCAGGCTCTAATTTCTGTTTGGTGAAGCCACTTTGCTCTTTTGCAATATGAAAACAAAAATGCCTATTTAGTGCTGTGCCAGTGCTGTGTAAGGATAAATCTGTTACCTGGGGAAGCAGCTGTGTCAGTAAAGCATCCCATTCCAGTTACACTGGAATGTACACAGGAAAAAGGGTGCATCAGTGAGGATGGAGTACTGTGCCAACCTCTCTGATTCTCTTCCAAACTTAGATTCCCTTCCTCAGTATTGTGGTATGCTCTCTTGACTGCTTGGTGAGTCTGACTCAGCTTACTTTAGCAAGAATATGTGTCATTTTCTGGCAATTCAAACCTGTATTTACAGGCCAGAGATAGAACTTGCCAGTGCAGTGGGGCAGTGATGCTGAGCCTCATGCACAGGATGAGCTCTGATGAAATTTAAATGCCTTCAGTGGTGCTCAGAGCTCATGACAGTTGATGTGACTGATTGTCTTTTAGCATGTAAACACATGCAGAATTGGGTGGGCACCTTTCATTTATCTTGCTTAACAGTTGTACTCACAGACAGCAGGAATTCCTGAGACTTGCTCATTGCTGTGTAAACTTACTTCCCATAGCTTTATTAGTCCAGAATGGTGCCCTGAAGAATTTTACTCAGAAGTGTGTGAAGTTTAATTACAGCTAAACTTAGATATTGACCAAGGCTATTTTGTTGCTTTTCCAATTATTGGCCTGTAACCTTCCTGTTAATTTGAACAGTTGCTTGGCAAAGGTATTTTCCCCGTGAATTTGCACAACTCTTAAGTAGAGGTGGCCTTACTAAACTGCTTTGAAAAAGACCTTTTCTGTTCTCTGTTTTGGTTTTTTTTTGGCTTTTGGGTTTTTTTTTTTTCAACAGTAATATGTTATCTGCTTTTTAACTTTCTTCTTTATTCTTTTATTTGCAGTGATGTGGTTGCATGACCTGCAGCATTATTATAACAGGGATTGTTCAGTGCATGACTTGCTTTTCTGTCCAGACTGCATAACCAAAACTTAACCAGTTCTACACTTAAGACTCATGGCCATCTGATTTCAAAGGGGGATCTACTTGCAGAGAAGTTTACCATCCTGGGGAGCTTTCCCATTTCCCACTTCCACTTACTCTTTCTCTTCACAAAAAGTCTCCTATGAGGCTAGAAGAGAGGAAATCCTGTATTCACAACTCAACAGAAGGCGTTCTGCAAAGTGACAGAGCAGTGTCAGCTCTCCATCTTACTTCCGCCTGTCCACTTTATTTAATTCTGATTAACAGTATTAACACACAGACTTCCTGCAACATTTTCATATACTGAACTATAAAAATCTAGTCTTAACGAGTTCCTAAAAAAGGCCTTTTGGTTACTGTTAAAATTTCAAAGCACCCGCACCCTTAAAGGATCCACTTTGAATCTTTAAACAAATAAAGTAAAGCGAAGGAGGTGTTTTACGAGGAGAAATGACTAATGAATTGCTGCTTGGCGATCCCAACTTCCTTAGAAAACCAAGCAAGTTTCATCTGATAATCTCCGAGCCAGGCAAACTACCGGGTGGTATTTTGTTCACAGGCACTGCCTGCTTCCTTAATATGTATATACACAGTAGCTTGTGGCTGTTGTATTTTTATCTCTACATTTGAGCTGTGTTGTTGGTTTCTTTCGGAAACTTTTTTTTCCAATCTGTGTACAATTGTTAAAACAATCTGAGGAAAGACCATGAATGGAGATAAGTATGAAAGTCATCTATACTTCCAGTATTATGCAGACTGTCCTTGCCAGTTTATAATTTGGATCGTTTATTTTTCACCTGTACTGTTTTTTTCCTTTCTTTTTTTCTTTCTCTTATCACAGTCTTAGCTATTTAATTTCCAATTGCACTAGCTTGGCTGTTTCTTTGTATTTTGAAGTTTAGATATAAGATTTGCCATATGTAGACAGTGTAACTCAAAATGCTTTGTACTGCCTATATTAATTTAAAAAGCTGCTTATTTAATATTCCTAAATATCTGCACATTTGTACTACTGTATCTTTGTTTTGTATTGGACATCCAGTACTGGCAAGATTCAGAAGACAAGGGAGTGCCGTAGTATTGTAAGTTAAGAGGTTTATTGTATAGGAGTTAGCACATAACAAACAGGGAAAGGGGCTTTCAAGCCACAGGATTTGCTGGAAAAACTGAAAAGTCTGAATGCTGCATCCCGTAAGAGGTTTGATTTAATTCCAGTTGAAGAGAAACCTCATTCTTGCTCACCTGGATCTTAATCCTGGCAGAAATATTGATACGAACTGTGCTGCCTCCAGGAATAGTTTTACTTACTTGGGCAGTAGGAGAACCTCCAGCCCTGCTTGCGGTGGGAGCACGCGCACGCTGAAGAAGCGTTGTGTCCACTTGTCTCTGCAGTCTCTTCTGGTCACACACACAGTGCCTGCCTCGTCCCTGGCCCCTCAGGTGGGCTTTGACAGAGCCACACCTTGGGCACAGAGACACCCGCTTGTGTCCAGTCCTCAGGGATCCTGATCCCACAGTGTCCGTGGCCTTGTGCAGAATGACGTGGAGAAAGGACAGATGTGTGCCCCACCAGAGCATGGTGGTCTGTGCTGCCTGGCAAAGGGATGGGCAGGTAGGAACGGACTCCAAGCAGGCCAGGCAGCGAAGTGAAGGATAAAACTAGGATCCCAGTGAGAGCTGTGGTGTTTTCCCTTCTGGATACTGTATCAGTGCTGTGACTCCCAGGTGCTCCGGCTGACAGCTGTCCGTAAAGGCTTCAGATGGGGATATATGTCTTTCCTGGTCCACCAGGGCCAGGGACAAGTGAAGTCTTATGTGGCCTGCAGCCAGGATCTGGGGTTTAGTGATAATGAGTCAAGTACTGATGCAGCAGAGGCAGCAGCATTTCATCAGACTGAGTGCAGCAGAGAGCTGAAGGATTTGTGTCTTTCCAGGTCCTAGCCATTGATCCCTTGTTATGTGTCAGGGCAAGCGTTACTAGTAAAACTTCTTTTAGCTGGGTGTTAAAGGCATGGTATGTTTTTCATTTGCTAGTGCTGCTTCGGCTGGGACCACACCCTGCCCCAAGCCAGGCTGGGTGCAGGATCCCTGAAATCAGGGCACTGTGCTGGGCAGGAGGGGATTGCTTTTTTTGTGCACCTGCCTCCACAGCTGTCCCAAAGTGATGCCGAGCAGTACCTCATTTCTCCAAGTGGTCTGTGCAGATTAGAGACTAAGTATCAGTTGTTCTTGAGCCTTGATGACATTTATATGTAAGTGTGTTTAGCTTGACAAAAGTTGTTAGAGTTTACTAATGCAACAGAGAGATGCCAGGTGGAGCCAGTCAAGGAGCTGGCTACTTTAAATAGATTAGCCTGGCATCTCTGTCATGAAGTGGTTGTGAGCTCTCAACTCAGAGCAGATCTCCAGCATGTCTCTGATATACTAACTTCATTTGTGCTGCATAGAAACTCTCATACCTTCTTAGTAGCAGCTTGTTTGACAGTCCTGAATTAAATGTTGATCAATTATCAAAGTAATAACTGTTTGTGAAGTTGCCAGTGATATATTTTCTGTAAAAGAATGAATTCTTAGAGTGTCAAAACATTAATTTCCCATTTCAGTTCATCTACAAATTGTGTAACTACCAGATTGTTATGGTAGCAATATTAATATACATACCTGTATATAGACAAAAAAACCTCACTAATGATAATTGGAATCAAAAAGTTTAATATTTTTTCCCAGTCAAATACACTAATGCTTCCAAGGTGATAGAAGAGTGTACAGTTGTTAAACAAGTTGTAAATAAACGCTTATATAAAATGTAAATGTTTGTCTCTCCTTTATTTGGTACTTGGTTGTGAACTGTGTTTCCTGGGGCTCTGCAAAGGAGGGTGCATCAGAAAGCACAACCTCCTCACTGCTGCTGGGACACACCCGCCTGCGGTGCGTGCCGCTGCTGCTTTGCTTCTCCAAGGGTCAAGGCTCAGTGACTGAAGTAAGAAAATTTTCCCTTGCCAATGGAAGATTGGTAAAAACAGATAGCACCAAAGGTGGGGAAAAGAGACACTGCTAATGTGGACAAGAACAACTGTCCTGCCATCCTGCACTAATGAACAGCTCTGGCATCTGGGGAAGGAGGCCTGGGTCAGTCTCAGACCAAATCCTGATCTTTGTGAAAGAGAAGGCAACAGCCTGTGAGAGATTCTGAGCCCATGAGCATGGTGTGTGCTGCTGGGGTTAAGAATGATGTGCAGAGACCCTGACACAGCCTTTCAGGGGCTGCTCTGTAAAAGGGACAGGATCAGAAAGGGGAGGGTGCCCTCATGGCAGCACTGCCAGCCTTCGTGACTGGATGCTGTGAGGCTGGCCTGCAGTGTTTGCTGTCTGCGAAGGGCAGGAGAGAACCAAAGGTGCTGGCCAGCTTCCTCTTGCACTACAGGCAGTGAATGGTGGAAGCAGGAAAGCTCCCAGAGCCTCACTTCCAGCTGCTTGTGATTCATTGTGGTCCTTTGCCCTCAGTCCCACCTGCCACTCCTCGTCTTTGGCATAACTAGCATTTTCTGCCTCTGAAACATCAGATCATCATTCCCTGTCCTATTGTTTTTGCTATGCATCTTTTTCCTTTTCCAGCTCTCCCACCCTTGCAGTGTGCATTGGTATCCCTCATTCTGGCCTCCATGCCCCGCTCTCTGCTCTGCTCCCCAACAACTTCAAGGCCGTGACTTGTGCTCCAGATGGTATGAGGGGAATTGTGCCCCTGGCCCCACACTTCACACTGCCCCTCCTCAGGTGCTGGCCCCGCAGGGAGGATGCAGCTCTGCAGGTTCTTTCCCCATGATAGCTCCCCTTCACACCTCACAGCTGCAGGGCCCTACTTTTACCCACAAGGGTGTTTGTGTTGCATTAACTGTTGCAGGAGGTGACAGCCAGGGCTGAGTTGAAAAGTGTGATGGAAGCACACTCCAGAAGCTGCACAGTTCCCCTTTTCTACTCTATTTGTTCACAAATAACTTTTGAGCGCCTATATACTGTGCACATGATGTATAATAAACATTGCAAATAAATCCTTGTGCCCATTGCCTGTCTCAAGACCCTTTCATCTTCTTTAGGAGATGAAACAATTAAACAGCCTCAAAACAGCAAAGTACCCATGCAGCAAAACAGGCTGACTGGAAGTGAAGGTCAGCTATGCCAGGGAAAAGAAGATTAAGTGATGCAGCTGGAAGGCCTTCACACACTGTACACCGTACATATGCACACACTGCTCCCTGGTTTAGGTCTGAGAGCCTGGGAGGCAGTGGAGCCTCTCTGCTTGTTGGTAGCAGGAAATGGCCTTTAGGCCCTCACAACAGCTGCTCAAAGCTGCAGCTGTGCACACATCTGGATGTTTGGTTTCTGCACCAAACTATAAACTGTAAACTTAACAGGAGCACAACTCTGTGCAAAGACAGAAACCCAACCTGAGCAGAGGATGGGAACTCCCCCAACCCCCAGTGCCAGGGAATTGATTAAGGCAGTCACAAGTAAAACATTGTGGATGGTGGATGCATTTTCCATGTTTATCACACCACCATGTGCAAGGACCTTTCTTTGTCTTTGACAAAAAAATTAAAAAGGTTCCAAAAAACCAACCCAGATCTCTTATTAAAGCAGATCAGAAGTTACAGACAGACCACACTGATACCTGAAAACTTTCCAGGGACTTCCAACTCCACTGTTCCACCGTTTTCCCTACCACTTTAACATACAAATACTGGAATGGCTGTATGCCTTTCTGAGTGCCCCACCCCCAACAACGGCCCTGTGGCAGCCCTCAGCAGAACGGAACCCGGCACTGACTGTGCAGGAAAGGGCTCGGGAGAACATCAGCGATCCCAGGATAGCAGCCCCCCAGCACAGCGCAGCACACACAGCACAGAGAGCAGCACGCAGGGCACCGCAGCTGGAACCCGCCTGTGGTGGGGCACATCCTCTCCCACACATGCACCATGAAGGTCTCCTTCAGCCTATGAGTAATACTCCCTGTTCCTGGAATGCGTGGCCCAACAAACTCGTTTTCTAACTAATACCCTTGGAAATTTGTTTTTGTCTGAATCACAGCTGGAGTGAAATAATAATCATTACTGGACTTTTGAGGAAAATTACTGACCTCGATTGAGTCCAGGATGGAATCTGATGGGAGACTAAAGCCGAGCATCTCACAACCCCATGAGCAGGGGTCCCACGGGCGGCCCTTTCAAGTCCCATGCCCCCAGGGGCTGTGCCCGCATGTCCCTTGGAGCAGGATGTGCCTCTTGGTGCTCATCAACCCACAGGTTTGGGACTCAAGCTGACAGTGGGGCCAGGGCTGGTACCCCCTCCTCGAGGCTGAAGCCTTTGCGCACTGAGAGATGCAAAGGCATCCCAGGTGTGCATTTCACTCAACTCTGGGGGAGCTTTAAATAGGGACTTTGTAATATGCACACACACACAGAAGAATATTTGAATGTATACATGCCCGTGTCTGTGTGCAGGTGTGAAAACTGACTTCAACACTTTATAGCAAGGGTAGCATCAATGCTGCCATCTTAAATTCAAAATTTAGTTACTGTTGTGGTTATGGTAAATCTTACAGAATCAGTTAAATCAGTCAATGATTAAGTGCTGCCAAATCCTTTAGACATAAAGGACTGAGCAATTCCAAGGGTAGGTTTGGTAAGGGGTCTGTTGTGAAATTTGTGACTCCATGGAGGGTCTCCCTTCCCCTTCTGCAACCTTATATTCTCCATCCTCACCCTTTTGCATCCCCATCTCTGTTGTGTGTCACTCCAGATTGATTCTAGTCCAGTTCTCCTTTGTGTGCTTTATCTATTTGGTAACAGAGCAAACCTTGCCAGAGAACTTAGTCATGCTAAAAATTTGTTATAAAATTGCTTTTGTTGATACCTTTGAAAGCGCTTCTTCGCATGACTTTGACCACACAGTCACAATACAGTTGTCCCTGCACTCGAGGAAATGTGCAAGGCTCCTGTTCCTGGAAGGGGGTTGGTCATGTTGAATGCTGGGATGTGGTGTGGGGTGGTTTTTTTTATTGTTTTGTGATTTTTTTTTTCCCCCTCTCCCATGGAAAAGGCAATATTCCCCTGTGGGATCCCCCTCCAAAGCTGATGGAGGCTGCAGTCACTGCAGCCCACAGCACCCTGAAAATAAATGTTTTGGAAATACCCCAAAAATGCTACCTTGGCAAAGCTTACTCTGAGAAAGAAAAACACTTTCTTGCAAATAGAACTTGACAGACTACTGGAATACCCTCCTAGTAGCCATTTCATGTCATTTTTAAACTTAAAATAGAAAAAAATTGTCAAACAGCCTCCCAAACCAATGAAGATTCGTACAAGTTACATGACATCCAGGGATACATTTAAATCCAAGCCAGCGTGCATTCAGTCTCTAAACAAACACAGCTTGCATCCCCTTCCAAGCGAGTGTGGCATCTGGAATTCAGGCAATGTAAGAGACCAGCCTTAACCAAACAAAACACCACCACACTGAGAAGAACCTGTTTTAGATGCATCTTCATCTATGCAGCCTTCAATTCACCTACCTGTGAAGACTTTAGGATTATGTACTTCATCACCTGCCAAAGCATATGATTTTAATACACCCAGGACGTGTACACAAACTGATTTTGTGTTGGAAAATACAGTTATAATTAAAGGCAGATGCAGAAATTTCTGAACAAAACTGTCTGGAAAATACATTAAAACCAAAGAAAATCAACTGAACAACAGTCTCGAAAATGCTTTATTGAACCGTGTGTCTTATTGTAATGTGCAGAAGATGTGTTTGAAAAACTACAGCTTGAAAAATTTTTGAAAGTCTTCAACAATCAATAAAAAAAGTCCCCTGATGGGGGTAACTCTCAGGGTAACCAGAAGCTGCATGTATATTTTTCTGTTGCAGAGACTAAAAAAAAAATTTAAAAAACCCAACCAAAGCTAATGCTGCTCTACAGGAAAACAATCAAGATTTGATGATTAAAAAAAAAAAAAAAGAGAGGAAGGAACTTAAACTCAGTCTATAGGGATGTTTTTTTCCTGCTGTTATTTTGGATTAGCATACATGTCACAGTTCTGCTGAGAACACCACATGGTGTCTTAAGTCATTACGTTTACTCTACAATGCTGCTGAGATGAGAGGATACAGAGAAAGAGAGAGGGGGTGAGGTGAGAGATCTGGAAAGACATCATTATGATATAAGCCTAGTTTAAATTTTCATCAGAAGCTGTGTGCACTTTTGCTTTTATAATCTAACTTTACATTCAAAAAAACACACCAAAAAAACCCCAACCAACCAAAAAAAATCCCCAATCAACAGCAAAAAACCCCAAACAAACAAACGCCCCCCCCCCCAAAAAAAAAAAAAAAAAAAAAAAAAGAAAGGAAACCAAGACCAAACATACCCCTTCTGTCCCTCCTTTCGGGTTATTATAAATTTCTATGCACAAGAACACCATACTTTTTTCCAAACCAGTAGGATTAACAGTATAGGCATGTAGGTGGCATGATTCAACTAAAAGGCTTTTTTTTCCCCAACTTTTTTTATACCAGCAAAAATAACCAAAGGAAACAATAAATAAAAGGTGCTAAAGTTAGCATTAAGAATTTCTTGTAATATACTGACAGTCTGGGAATCCAAATCCTCAAGCTATCCTGATACTGTCAGGTCTCTGCAAACTATGAAGCAAATACATAAATAACTCAAAATATGATTGAGGCTGTGAAAGGCTTTTAAACTAAGACAATAGGATCCAGGCTAACTTTTTTTTGTTAAGAAACACAGTGAATATATGAATTGTCTACACCTGAATAAAACATATTTAACAATTAAAAAATTTTAACAACCACAACAAAGAAAAACTTTAAACGAAAGTGAACATCATTTGATTTAAGGGCACACAAAAGCCCCTTGCAGTAGCTTCCAGCAGTGGCCTTACTGTTGTGTCTCCTACAGATGCATTAAATGAAGTTTAACTCCACATTGAGGTGACAGCTGAGAGGGCAACATAAGGGTCACATTCAGCAAAACGCCACACCCCGGTCACGACAATGTATCCCACTGCAGAGTTTCCATCCTGTGCAGGAACAGCACATGAAGATGTCATTCTGTCACATATTATTAAAAAGCTAGTTTGTGGCCACAAACTGCTACTCAGAGCTAACCTTTTTTATCACATAACCTTTGAATAATGGGAAAGCTTTGTGTTTTATAGTTTACTCCTTGAATTTAAATTTTTAAATGACAAGGTCACTAAAACTCATGCACGCTGCAAAAAACGTCATGCAGTAGTTAAGGTAAACCATCCAAGCAGTTTTTATTCATTAATATTCATAAATACACACAGCAGCTTCATTAGAGATTTTTCATTTTTTTTTTCCTCTTCAGTTTGAATGTGGAGTATTAGGAGAGCCTTTTTCATGTCAAGGTACAGGACACAGAGCCCTTGGCTGTGCACTGCAACCTACATTTACCTGCTAGAAGTAAAAATTAGTTAAGTGGAAATGATTATCATATATATCTTTTCTCTCTTTCTTTTGAATGTACACAATGTAACAAGAGTGACAGACCTGAAATTACAATCACCAAAACAAACCCAAGATAGTTGTTGTCCACTTTCATTGGCAAATACAGCACAGAGGACATTGTCTGCAAAGTGGGATGTCATCAAAGAGGAGGTGGAGGAGGCTCATTTCCTTTATTACTCTCTTTTAAATTTAGGTTTTCTAAAGCAACATCTAGAGGCATAATATCTACACAACCCATAGCACCAAAATCTGCAATCTCCCCCCGCTCATCCTCATCTGAGGAGGAACTTTCTTCCTGCATCAGGGTGGACAACAGAAGCTCCTGAACAAACAGGCTGCAGTCTGCCCGTTCGCTCTCCATTGACTGACGCTCTGCTTCTGACATCTTCGGATCATTCAACCTGGGCAGCAGCAAGGGAAGAGAAGACAGAGAGTTGCTGAAAGCCCCTTTCACTGGTGACACCAGGGACAGGCTGAGATATGCTCAGACACTGCTCCTTCAGGACAGTCCTACCTGCCCATCAACACGTCCAGCACTTCAGTACAACAGGCATGCCTTCAAGAACCCACCCCTTCTCTGCTGCTGCGACAGCACTCGCAGTGCAGCCCAAAGTTAGAGGAACATCAAAAACTGTTTGTGAGGTTTCCTGCTATTCAAGGAGTCTTTTAGGGAGGGCTGGTGCCATTTCCTGGACATGTAATTCTATGCCTCCACATAAACTTGTAAGTTCACATTGGCTACAAAACACATCACTGCACTGTGTAAAGTAAATACTGAAGGAATTCCATTTCTCCTAAGGTACACTGCATGCCCTGATGAAGGCAAGGAAACTGCTCACTCTAATTCTGAAAGTCACAGTCTGTGACACTTGCAGGTGCTTTAATTAAGATTCTCAAGTAAACTTCTGATTGAAAGATGTCACATGGCATTATTTTGAACGTACATAAAAATCCACTTGATTCAAATTCAGGCACAGGAGCTGTTAAAATTACCACACTCTTCCACAATCCCAGACAAACAGAAGTATGCTTGCAGTGAGTGTGGCAGGGGAGAGGTGTAAAATATTTTTATTTCAGGTCAGTGGTCAGTGTTCTAGAAGAACTGGGATGACACAGGAAGTGAGTCCTCTTTTAAATAATCCTGGGGTCTAAGTAAAATTTCTAAACTACATAAATATTCTGTTAATTAATGGCATCCTAGGCATGTGCCTGACTCCAAACATATAAGCTTCATTGAGCTCTTTATCTCTACTAGTACTAAGGTAAACAGAAATTATAAGAGGTAAATAACAGTAAATACACAGAACAAATTACCTTGTCAGAAGGAACTGGGAATTCTGGATAGTCTGCTGACTGTTTTCTGTGTTAGACGTGTTGGTTGTAGTTGTAGATTGTGTCATAGTGGTGTTGACATTGATCGTGTTGGTGCGTCTGGTTGCATTGCGTGCAGTCTCCAGTTGCTGTCTCGCTGCCTGTGCATGCTGTCGTTCCAACTGCAGTTGCATCTGCAGCTGCTGTAACTGAGAAGCAGAAGGGCCAGAGGAGTTGAGCTGTCCTCCTGCAGAACGCCTCACACCTGATAGCTGGGATAAAAGCTCTGCCAAAAAGAGAAAGCTTCTATGACTTAAGATCTTAAATAAGCATTACACAGCAGAATAAATACACCCCGAATTCCAGTGCATAAATTCCATTCTTCTCAACTAACATCAAAACCCAACAACGCTCAGAGAAGATTGTGAAGATTAATGCCCAAAAAGATTAAGACTAATTTATGCAGATGTAGTCCAAATGACAAGACGAGGTTTAAGTCTTGACAACAACAGTAGAGCCAATCTTTTGCCAGGTAGAGCCTGGCAAAAGACAGCTCTCTGCAGCCACCCTCTGAAACTTCAAGCCAAAAGAGCCACTAAGAAACTTTTTTATTTTGGCCTTGGATGGCGACTTTTTTCTTTCCTTTTAACAAGTGTTCCCTCAAAACACAAGCTTCATCTTCGCAACTATCTCAGAGGGAAGCTGCGCTGCAGCAAATTCAATAATGGAAATTTAGTTAGGAAATTAGATTCAATCACTGCTTCACAGCAAAAGTATTCTGTATGAATTCTTACTTCTGGAAGAAGTATGCAGAAGGCCTAGCAACTAAAAATTCTGTCTGTTACTAATTTTTCCAATTCAGAAGGATGGAATGCTCCTTGCAAATTTTATCCACCAAGTTTTTTTTAAAATAAATATTAGCAGCCAGTTACTGCACAGTGCATTACTGTAGGATCTCTTCTATGCCCTGTGCAGAAGGTACTTCTGGTCTCAGATACCTGCTGCAGTTGATACCATGGTAGAGGAAACATGGGACAATCCTGCTCCTGGTCCCTCTGCTTTACTTTACAAACTTACTACATAGGTCATGTCAATTTTTCTTCCATTGCATTAACAAAATGCAGTCATACTAAAACAATCTGTTTTTTAAGGAACAAAGCAAAATACAAACTAGAGAGGTGGAGTAATTTTCAACAACACTGATAGCAGCACCAACATAAAGTAAATTTTTATTACTAGAGAATGCCACAGGGAGGGAAAAAATGTTTAAGAAAAGTAACTGATGCTATAAATTTAAATAGAAAAATCACTGTGGTCTTCCCTATTTATTACTCCAGTAAAAAGGCAGACATATTAAAACTCACAGGGAAGATTAAGATATATTTGTTCTCACTGTATTCTAAAGCTTGGAAAATAGGGAAGAGTATTTTGGAAAGAGGTGTGAACTCAAAACAGTCCAGGAACAAGATGGACACACAGCTCAGGGTGCTCTAAATGCAGAAACACATCTTCCACCAAAAAAGAATAGATGCAGAAGAATGACATTTTATCCTACTTTTAATGCTGCTAAGTGGGAAGGTCCAGCAAGGCTGAAAAAAAACTTCAGCAGTCACCTCATATTTTAAATGAAGTGAAGCAGCTGCCCTGGTGAAAGAAAGAGAATGTCTTGCACTGGAAGCCTCAATCCTCTTTGAACAAACTCACCTCTGACCTCACCTAATTTCTTTTTTTCTTTTACTGGGCTACTTCTTCACAGCTAATTTAATGAGTTACATCAGGGCACACCAGGCCAGCAGAGAACCAGAGCCAGCAGAAGGCAGGCAGAGGGGACCATGATTAAGAGAGGCAGTGGATTCACAGCTCCCCTTCCCGAGGGAATGCCTCATTAAGTCAGGTGGCTGGCTACCTCCCCCTGAAGAAGTCACAACCTAATAGTAGCAAGCTCCAGTCTGAGCACTGTGTCTTCTTTGCATCTGAAGTAATGGTGGATTTGTGGCAGACATTCTGAGGTTTCCCTGACATATTGGTATGGTCAAAGATCATGGCATTAAAATGTTTACATTTCCCCATAGATGAAACTGTATTTGTTTTCAGAGTTGTCTTCACCCTCTATTTTTTCTTCATTGTAAAAAAAAAGTTATTTTCACATCAGAGGTAAAAATAGAAAAAACAAGTTATTTCTGGGAATCCTAAAGACACAGCCTAATTATTTTCTGATGCTGACTCTTTCCCTCTTCACCCCTCTGTGGGATGCTGTGCTTGTACATGCAGCTTCACAACAACACAGAGCAGGGCCACCTTGCGTTCTCCTTCCCCTGCGGAAGGAGGACAGTGGAGTAAAACTTGTGGTTACAGCTCTTACCAGCTATAGGATCCATGGCTTCTCTATTGCTTGGAGAATACGAACTCTGAGAAGACGAAAGCCCACCAGGGGAACTGGTAGTAAAGTGCATGTTTGATCTACGAGCGCGGGGGCCTCCCAAACCCCGGCCTGGGTGGAACATCCTACGTACATGCCGAACACCACTGGATTCATCGTGGACAAGAAGTTAAGAAAACAGAACTGTTTGGCATTGAGTGTTAAACAACCACTAAAGGACATTTGATGGGTCAAATACTCAGGTATACTGTTCTTGATTCATAAAGTAATGATTCAACTTAAGAAGCAAAGCTAAGGTACACTGTAGCTCTGCTACAGGTCAGACTTACTGATCTGGTAAATTTTTTTTAATCAAACTTTTCTACGAAAACCCACACAAATCCATGTTCAGCCAAGCTCACTGCTGAGACAGGGACTTCAGTTCTCCCTTCCCAATTCTTACATCAAGTATCAAAACCAATAAAAACATTTACTACAACTCCTATCAGAATAATTACCAAATTCCTTTTGACTTCTGTACTTGATGCATTTATCCAAGAAATTTCAGTCTTTAGGAAATTGTAGGTTTCTGGAGTATTCAGCACATTCATCACATCCCTTTGTTTCACCTTTCTTCTTACAGCCAAAGAAATATCACTAATTCCAGTATCATAATGATGCTTTTCACTTTGTCTTTTTCCCCCCACTTCCCCCTATCACATGCTTGCATTTTGTGTCACTTTTTAAATAGGTTCTCATATAAATTTTGAAATAAATTAACAAACTTAAATAAAGATTATTTTTGTCATAAATTTGTTAGCATCCATCCTCCAAGATAAGGCTTCTTCCTAAAAATCATTAGTATTACTCACCAGTGTAAAATGAAATAGCATAGACTTTAAGATTTTATTTTAGTGTTATTATAATTTAGCTTACATCTCCATCTCCTATGTTTTTTACAACAGTATGGTTACCAGGTTACCACTCATATGGTATCAATTTCTGTGTAAGGGTAGCATCCAATGTATTTTTCATAAATCACAGTTTTGGAGCAGAACCTCATGATATCATGGGAGGTCATGAAAGGAATGACTTGACTTCCTATGGCAAGAGAGAGCTTCTGGCCATTACAAGAAGACTTTACAGAATGTTTCCTTCTTTCAAAACTGTTAGTTATGCTACAGTGTAAAACTTAACATTTAGGGTGTAATAGGTACAGAGCATCTTGCACCTCTGAGTGTGGCAATTTTGGGTGCTGCTGGAGTTGCTAAATTGGATGGACTAAAGACCCCAGGTAGTTTTGCAAGCTTTTCATAACTAAACATGTTAAAACAGGACAGTATCTGGGGATTTTTCAAGAGACACAGGACTCTGGGGTCTTTCCCAACCACATCTTTTAAAGTGTTTTGAGATAAACGTCATTCTTCAAATAACAGCTAAGCATGCACTTGAGTCTTACCAGCTATGCTAGAGTAAGAAAAGACTTTGCAAACATTATCTTGTGACAAAACATTTAAACTAAATAGTCATGTGAGAACTATTTGTATGATTAATGCTGAAAATATGTATTTAATGAATTTTCAGATATTTTCCTGCTAAAGAAAGAAACTGAGTTTTAAAGAGTTGCCCACAGACTGTAGGAATAAATGATACACCTTGCAATAGTTGCACAAGGTTTGTAGTAAGAAACACATGCAGTGTTTTGGGACAACTTTAGGGAAACAAAACAAAAACCCAAATTAACCAAACATGTCTAATTAATAGCTGGTGGATAAGGCCACCTCTCAGAACTGTAGAAAATCCAACAGTAAAGTCTTACCTCAAATTGCAAAATAAATTTTTACTCTAGAAGAAGTACAAGTCAAGAGCCTTCTCTATCTCCTTTTTGTACATGAAGGCAATTACAGGGCACAAAGAATTGTTCTGTACAGCTTCAACTTCTTATTCAGCAATATAATGTGTATCAAAGTCATAGTTCTTATCTCCTACACTGCCAGAACCTGAGTGAAAAAGGGCATCTTCTCTTCCTTATTTCCTGCCTTAGATTTCCCTGCTGCTGGATATGATGTAGAGTCCAATGTCCAATAGCCACTTCAAGATACTTCTTACCACGTTTTGGAAATTTGACAACACTGGACACCAACACAATAGAGTAAAAGCAGGAAATTCTACAGGCATAATTTTTAATCATGGGCAATGTATTCCCAAAACAGATCCATTTTGGGATGACTGATAGTGAAAACCTGACTCTGTATTTGAAAAAAGATTGTCTTTCCTGGCTCAAAAATTCCCTAAGTAAAAGTCATCTGGTGGAATTTCTAGTATTAGCGGGGAGAAAATGCAGCAATAGCTTGAATTCTAATTAAGTATCTTGTACATTTCAGTAGGAAATTTATTTCATTCTGTAGCTGGGAAAATTTAAACTTCCTGCCTTACAGTTAAGACAGTCTTGGAAGCCCACAGTTAGAACTCTGGCACACTGCTACGTAGTTATGTAATTCTTGTTAGAAAAATCCTAATTAGGCAGGTGCTATGAAAACCTCAGAGCTGGTACAATGAGCACAACTCAAAATGACACAAACTACATCAGCCATCAAGCAACATTCCAAGGCTGTCCAAAGGCCAGGAAAGATCCAGTGGTCTGGAAAATATTCTCCCCTCATCAATCTTATCCTACTTCCTCTGGAAAGGGAGGATGGCATGTCTCCTGGCTACTAAGGACCACAGGGATGCCTGGGATCAAGCTCCCACAGCCAGAGCCATCGTGTTCAGCACCCTGCTCCTCCCCAGTGCTGAGAGCTCTACTCCTTTCCCTCAGAAAGGCAAGTACAGGTAACTGCTTTCATCTGACTTTGTACCCACTTTTGTAGCACTTTTTCATTATTCACCTTTCACAGAGCCAATCTAAACCCAAACTCCTTGATACTGATCCAATTATTGCACAGTAATTAACCTGCACATTTAGTCTGTCCTGACCTTAAACCATGCTAATACTAACAAACGCAATCAAATACAATCGTAACTGAAGTGGAACCATCACCTCAAATGCTGTTGTCCTTCTATTACTCTAATAAACTCTGTTTGATGGGGCTTGGATTTTTTCCCCCCCAACTGCCTGAGCATACATTATTCTTTGTTCCTTTTTAAAAATCTCTGAACAAAAAAGCCACTATCAAAGCTATAATGCAGTGTTTTTTTCTGTTTGTTCAAATGAGACACAAATGAATTGTTCAGAGATTACTTACTGTAGGGATACTACATAGCTTGCATGTCATTAAATAAAAGCCCAAACCAAAAGATATTTTATCGGTTAATCTGAGGGTTAAAAAAAAATTTAAAAGGAGACAAATATTCCTATAACACTGATGAAAGAATCCCAACAGTTACAGCTCTTCAGTCATCAAGCACAGATAAATGTCTGTAACTGGCTGCTAAGGTAACTGAAGGACAACATCCTATTTCCCAGAAAATCTGAAGGTTTTCTGAGTTGTATTACAAAATGTCAGTAGCACTACAAAATTAAATTATTAAAACATTGTGTTGAAAGTAGTTAAACAACTTTACAATATTTTGCTACAAGCAGCTACGCTCGAATCATCTTTATGTCCTAAATATATACAGCACTGAATCTTGATATGTAAAACAGCACCAAGAGTAATCATGACACAGGATGAAACACAGTGCAAGTAGAAAAAACCTCTGTATGTCAAAATCCTCTATATTTTTCTGCTGTTAGGGTAAAAACACTTTCAAGTATACCTACAAGTCTGTGCACAGTCTGTCTTTTTTAAACTAGGAGACAAATCTTTTTATTTTTGATATACATATCTTGAGCAACCTAAGTTCCAGGAAATCCAGAATATGAGCCTTTGACTACAAAAATCAAACCAAGTCACTGTGACTACGAGGTGAAACAGTCTAGCCTCTTTGCCTCAAACTGGAAAGGATATTAAATCTCTAGGAGCTCTGTGTTCCAGTGTAAGATGAGCTGCAAAGTCATCTGTTACGTGATTCGGATCCCCTCCAGGCAATGCTGCACATATTGGACAAATCTGAAATGACAAAGCAAGGAAAAACCACAACTTTATAAATATTACAAGAAACAGAACTTTTATCCAGTCAATCATGAGACATTGCCTCTTATGCTTTAAAATAACATTTTGGTATTCACAAACAGCTGGATATCAACATGTTCAATAAACTCAGAAAAATTACAGAAGTGTAGACATTAATTTAGTAATCTTTCAATTTATGAATTTCAGAATATTATGTATTTCAGAAAACCAGAGCTAGGACTCTCAAAATCAATTTGCAATGTCTTGAAAGTTAGCATTTTTGCATGCCAATTCTGCCAGAGACAGTAGAGTTGAATCATACAGGAATGCTATTTGCCTGCTTGACACTCATCCCAGCAGAGGAATCAGAATGAAACTGCCCATATTTGCTAAGTATCAAGCTGAGACCATCCCACTCAGGCAGTATAGGTTTGGCAAAGAAGGGCTGGTCTCCATACTCCTCTCCACAACAGTATTTTCTGAGCAAGTACTGAGATCTCTCTTCGGTTTTGGGGCCCACTTCAGAGTTTTTGGTTGGCAGGTTTTGTTTGTTTTGTTTTTTGAACTGAAATACAGTTAAATAAGCAGGCAAACCTCACCACTACTATTGCAATAATTATGACTTGTTCTTTCAATGACTCCACAAACAGCATCATCTTCCATTTTTCTTTCATTTTTCATGTGTATACTTAAGCTGTTGAGTGTAGGTCTCAAAAGACCATGAGCATTAAGAACACCTGTATAAAAGAACACACATCTATTGTACTCTCATGGAGGTGAGAACAAGGTCTTGAAATAAATTTACTATAAAATCTCAGCTTTCAACAGGAGCTGCTGCATCTAATTCCACTTTCATTTTAGTGGCCAGTTCTGAAAAGAAAACCAGACATTTTAAAAGCTTTTTGCTACAACTCCTCCCCTTTTATTTTCAATGTTCAGCATGTCTCTCCACAGATTTTTCACCACTACAGATGCCAAGCCAGTGCACTACAGGGCATATCCTATCACAGCATAATATAATAAATACTCAACTATGCCAACATATCAAAGCTACCGTGTAGAAATGGATGTGTATTGGACAGATAGTTGTGAATTCCCTAAACTTCATTAGACCTGCTAAATCTTCTCATATCAAAAGAATGCAAGACCATCAAAGCAATCTTCTTTTATTTAAGCTACTCTGAGGAAGCAGAAACCCAATACAAGAAGAACAGCCCACTCCAGAAATCAGGAAATCACCAGAAATTTCTTTGTTAACATGACAAAGATTTGTGAATATACTCAGACCTCAGAAAAACATCAGTTTTGAAAAGGTTATAATGAATATTGAGTAAGAAGGAATCAAAGTATCCCAGCCCTAAATCTAAATATCAACTAAACTTTCAAGAACTCCTGACTAGGTAGAGTTACCTAAATACTGTTATGCACAAACAACAATTTAACAACAAGTTAAGCATAAGCTCTGACAGAGCCACAACAAAGACTGCTAGATCACTGATTAAGCGTGACACAGCTAAAGGTCACTGTTAATTATAACATGCATGAACGAATGGGACAGACGAAAGGCAAATGCTGTCAGAATTTTCTCTTGAATTTATGAGCATTTGTATTAAGAAATCATTGTGCAACCCTGAATGATGAAAGGCCTAAGTCAATCCCCCTAACAGAACAATGCCAGTTTCCAGAACTGTCCTTGTATTAGCACTACTTCCGCATTTACATACAAAGTAACCACTTTAGGTCAACACTTCTCTAACCTCAACAAGAATCACTGGGATCTTAGAGGATGAACAGGGACATTGAGACTGACTCAGATTGTCCATTCATTACTGCAAGAAAAAGCTCTCTCCAGTTTTACCACTGAAGTATCAACAACAGAGTGCTTACAATTCATCTACAAGGGGCCTAGTAATGCCTTCCCGAGGTTGAGAAAGCTGCTGCAGTGCAAAGTAATAGCAGAAAATTAGCATCTCTGTTATGAAAGAAGACTGAAGAGATGGCATTTTATGAAGTCTACAAAATCTGTTTTTATTTACAATGTTAGCAGACTTCTAGTTGAGCACTGCATTCCATCTTGACCAGTCCAACTAACCTGAAACTTCCAATACCAACAAAAACAATCATTATACCGACTTCCAGATTCATCTGCCTTACAACTCTAAACCATTGTCCCTAGACATTATATGGGTGAAGAAATACTGGTTCTATAAAAGAGAAGAGGCTGGCTCTTTGAACAGGAAAGACAGAGCTGCATCCCAGCTGCTGTCTCACTTTGCCCTGTAAGTGAGAGAGCAGCTGGGGTACATTAAAAGCACTGTCTAGATGGAAGATGACCTGATGGAGATCTTACATGTTGGAATTAAGAAGAGAACACACAAAGGGGATGTTATTGGGCATGTCGTCTATAGGCCACCTGACCACGAGGAACAAACAGATCAGGCCCTCTAGAGACACAGAGCAGCTGCCTCACACTTGCAGGACCTGATCCTTGTGGAGGTCTTCAACCACTCTAGCATCTCTTGGAAGGACAGTACAGCATGACTGCAATCCAAGAAGCTCCTGAAGTGCTTTCAAGGTAACTCCCTCCTCCAAGTGACAAAGGAGCACACAAGGAGAGGTGCAATACGGGACTTCATAATTACCAACAAGAGGGCCTCAGTTGGGATGTGAGGGTCAAAGAAAGCCTTGGCTGCACTAACCTCGACATAGTGCAGTTTGAGATCCCTAGGGCAGGGAGAAGATCAAAAACAAGCTCATGACCCTGGACCTCAGCAAAGCAAACTTTGGCCTCTTAAAATATCTGCTCAGAGGAGTCCCATGATGTACAAACCAGGAGAGTAAATGGGCCCAAGAAAGCCCGTTAATATTGGAAGATCATTCCCTCCCAAACTCAAGAGCTCTCCATCCCACTGAAGAGGAAGTTAGGCAAAAATGCCAGGGAGCCTTCGTGGATGATCAAGATACTCCTGGACAAATTCAAACACAAAAAGAAAACATACAGAGGTCACCCTCCTAGGGTAAGCCACAGCACAGCCTACCATTAAGCATTATTATTACGCATAATCACAGGGCAATGTAAGTAAAGCTAAAGCCCAAATGGAACTCAATCAGGCAAGTAACATCCAAGGTAACAAGAAGATCTTCTAGAAGTGCATAGGAAATAAAAAGAAAACTACGGAAAATGTGTGCCCATTGCTCAAAAGACATTAGGCCTAGTTACACAGGACATAGAAGAGGTTGAAGTACTGAATAACTCCTTTGCTATAGTCTTTACCGGCAAGACTGGTCTTTAGCAACTCCAGGCCCCAGAGAGCAGGGGAAAAGTCTGAAGTACTGAAGACATTCCCCTGCTGGAAGAGGATTACTCTGCAGAATACTTATGTGAACTGGAATACATAAACCCACAGGCTGTGATGCACCAAGAGGTGCTGATTGAGCTGGCAGATGCCACTGTGAGCCTCTTAGTCTCTGAACTATCATGGTGACTGGGTGAGGTGCCTGAGGACTGGAGCAAAGGAAATTTCACTCCTATCTTAAAGGCAGGCAAGTAAGAGGAGGACCTAGGGAACTACAGGCTGGTCGGCTTGCTCTGATCCCTGGGAAAGTGAGGAAACTATTGTTAACTATTTTTAGGCATTATTAAAGACAAGAAAATCAACAGCAGTCAGCACTGGCTTCACAAAAGGGAAGACACGCTTCACCAATTTGACAAACTTCAGCGCTGAAGTGTCTGGCCTGGAGGATGACTGAAGTGTAGGGGAAATTGCCTACCTGGACTTCAAGTAAGACCACTGACACTGCCTCTCACACGATGTTCAAAGTTAAGTTGCTGATGCTCAGGATGGATAAACAGAGAGTGAGGCGGAGTGAAAACTGTCTCAGTGAATGGGCTCAGAGGATAGTGATCAGTGGGAATTCTGGTGATTACACAACACTAGGAGAAGCGGCTGATACCCGAGGGACCTATGCTGCCATACAGAGTGACCTTAAAAAACTGAAGAAATGGGACAACAAGAACCTCATAAAGGGGAAGTACAATGTCTTGCACCTGGGCAGGAATAGCCTCAGGAATCAGTACACTGGAGACAAGTCATATAGAATACAGCTTTGCAGCAAAGGACCTGGGGTTCTGGTGGACCATGGGCCAGCAGTGTGCTCTTGTGGCAAAGAAAGCAAGTGGTGTTCTGGGCTACACTGAACAGACAGCTGCCAGCAGGTCAAGGATTGTGATCCTTTGCCTTAACCCAGGACCAGGGCCCAGTTTTTAGCTCCACACATGCACACACTGAAAAAAGCTCAGTAGATGGTTACAAAGAGGAAGGGAGGAAAGGCTGAGAAAGATGGAACTGTTCAGCCTGGAGAAGGGTAGGGTAATGGGGGACAGACCTTAGGAATATCCACGAATATCTGAAGGGAATCTGAAAGGATGATGGACCCATGCAATGGCAGGATGAAACACAGTGGGCATAAATTCAAATGCAGGAATTCCTCATAAACATCAGGAACCACTGAAACATTTTTCACTGTGAGGATCACCAACCACAAGTCACCCAGAGATTTAACTGTGGAGTCACTATTAAAGAACTGGTCCTGTGTGGACATGGTCCTGAGCAACCATGGCTGTACATGGTCCTGTACATGGTTGCTCAGGACATGTACAGCCATGGTTGCTGTACATGGTCCTGCTCAAGATGACCTCCAGAGGTCCCTTTCAACCTCACTCAGACTGTGATTCCTTTCTGCAGATACCTTCCACTGTGGTACTTATCAATGCCTACATCTGAGAAAAATCAGCAGAAAAGTGAACTTATCTGCATTGTTCTGAACATAAAAATGGCAAAATTTACCAGATGAAAAAATATTTTGCTTATCCTTTGAAACACTTTTGGGGGCAAAAAGCCTTTAAAATATAAATAATTCTGTCCCTGTAAAGTTCCCTTACATCCCTAAAAATACATATCTAAAATAAAACACATCTTCAAAGGACTACAAGCTCAGTATCTAAACATAAGTAATTGTCTGAAAGTCTATCACCACAAATATTTAGAATCCATAATACTTTCCTCTTTACTAGTCTTGTAGCTCTTCAATATCCCAATAAGGGTACAGTACCCAAACAATTTTAGGTGCAGGCACCTAAAATTTATCTGGCATTTGTGATAAATGTGTACATTTATCACAAATGCCAGATTCAAAACTTAGCACAAACAGTAACAGTCATATTAAAAGATTATAATATTGTCCTTTATCATTGTTTGAAACAACGATACAGCAGTGTTGCAGACTGATGTATAAACAGAAAAGTTTTGTGGGATCATTGCTTTTTTACACATATAACTCAGGATTTACCAGAGTAGCAGCTGTCAAGAATCACAAATTTAGGCTTTATGTGTGGTGTTCTAGAAGTCACAACTGCAAACAAGGGCATGTCAAGTTTTAAAACCCAGGATCTGTGAACACTTAGTGTTAGGAACATATCACTGACATCAAGTGGTGCAAATCAGAACTGCAATACCAAGCCACCAAAAAAAAATAGTCATCCAAATGCAGAACTTGCAGCAGTTGATGCTATGTTTGGAAGTGGCAAAGTTCAAGAAAACCTCAGAGAGACTGTAAAAATTGCAGCATGTCACTGAGTTAAATCATACATCACAGTGTGACTGATTGTGAAGTAACCACTTCTTGTGTTTTTACGAAAGATTGTAACACCTTTGAATCCCCAAAAATGTGAACAAACACCCTTTCACATCACCTCTTAACTCAAGTTCCTTATTAGGTTTGAAGAGTCATTCATTTTCTTCCACAGAATTCTTTGAAAATTAAGAAAACTAGAAGATTAGAATAGAGAACCTATTTATAACTAATTTCACACAATGCATGAGTGATGAGTAATCCACTTCAAGCACCACTTTTTATCTAGGGGTCTAGGGTAAAACAGTTAAACACAGAACAGCATGCTCCATGTAATTCTGCTAAACCACTAACTCAGTTTCTCCTATTCCCAAGGTCCATCAAGACAGTGAGAGTTAACATCTCCAATTAAATTACTTCTGTTGAAACTTGTTTAAGAAGTGCATTTTAAACAATTGATGGTTAGGGATGGGGGAAAACCACCTCCTTTGACAAAAGTAGTTTAAAATAATCATAGAATTCTGCTGCATAAAATAAGAGGTTCATTAAAATTAGAAAACATAAACTATCTACATGTCTTCCTCTCTCTTACAGTTACAAAAGACTGGCATAGCTGTAAGCTAGCAAAATAATTATACACTAATTACGAAAAGGGAGACACAGCTCGACAGAGCAACAACATTCTAAATTTTGTCTTACAGTATAACAATCTCCTAAACATGGCGGCCTTTGCATCAGAACAACAAACAAAAACTCTAAAAGAAGGAAGCAAGCTCATGATACCCGTAAATCATAGAATTTTGATGTCATTCTCAAATGTAGGTGTTTTCTCTTCAAAGCATTTAAATGAATACACACTTCAAGAAAGAACAGAAAGACAATATTTCAGAAATGAGACTATTTAAAATATACTTCCACCATTAAAGCAAGTTCTGAGGCTCCTTACCACTTCTGTTGATGTTTCTGCATGCTCGGAAGTAACATGTTCTTGAAGAGATGTTTCCGTGTAACCCATTTTCCCACAATAAGGACAAGTGAAAGACTGTGGCTGCTCTACAGAGAAAGCTTCCCCACCATAGTACAAATCTGAAACAGGAAGAAATTAAATAGAGGTTACTTTAAAGCAGTATCACCATTAATTTTGTTCACATCAACCTCAGTTTATACATGTACTTCACTATAAGCCTGGCTAAATTAAATTAGTTTTTTCACTGAAATGGCTATATTCAGGAGGGGTTTAGTTACTGATTAAAAAAAACAGAGACTACATTTAATTTTGATTAGCAGACATAACTTAGTTTTCTAATATTTACTAGGAAAAAAGACTTCCATCATGATGCTGCTGATACTGCCAAACTTTCACTTTTCCACTACTGTTCTTATCCCACATGCAAGGTCAACTATGGTATGATATTTTTTATGATGACATTTCAGAAGCTGAACTCTTGACAAAACCTCAAATTCAGACCAAAATTTAGAAGGTCTCGGTGACACCAAATGTCAGTATTTATGCTATAACTGAACCTCTGCTTTGCAGTAAGCAGTTTCAGAAATGTCTCAATTATATAACATAGAAGTTTCATAATGGAAAAGGAATCTGTTAAACACTGGCTTCGACTTTTAGATGTAGTGAATGTGAGCACTTGTGCATCACTGATGAAAAGTAGGCACTTTTAAGCTGCTAACATAGAAGTTCCCCAAACTTCAGATGAAATTTTATTAAACCATGCAAGAAGAGAACATTATTCTCTCTCATCCTCTACAGGTATTTTATATTTTACAGGAAACATGAATAAGCTTCTCATTCACATCAATATTAAAAACAAATCCTAAAAAACCAACCAAACAAGAAAACCTCTTAAATGTCAGATTGCTTAAAAACCTCTACCTATGAAACTCACTGAGAATGAACGTATGTATTTTCAAGTAAGGCAACAGTACCAACTCCAGCTCCACACCTGAGCAAAAGGCCCAGGGCCGCAACCCATCTGAAGAGAGTTGTAAATAGATGAGCAGGCACATAGAGGTATCTTTTCCTTGGATACACTGTTAGCTCAATCCAGATACCAAGAATTTTAGCAGTACACACAGTTCTATCACAGAGGGGGGAGGTCTGATAAGACTGTCAAATCCTGTGTTGCTCCTTGTTTTCAAAGAATACAAAAACCCCATTTATTCACTAATAAAATAAAAATCTGAGTTCTCTGCAGTCTCCTGATTATACCTCTGGCATATTCTCCCATTCATACCTCCTTCCACATCCTTCTTTTAATATACATCAAACAGACATGAGAATGCCAAACAAATATGACTTTGTCTGGAAAGAGAAATATTAAGAAGCATGTAGAAGTTAAAGCTGGAAAATCTAAATATTTTTCCTTTCAAGTATACACCTCCCTTCTTTTTTCCTTTTCAACTTTAATCTCGCTTACAACCAAAAGCTCTTTTCTAACGTGAAATACAGATCACCAGATGAATTTTCTCTTAAATAAAAATCTAAGTTAAAATATAAATAAATAAAAATCTAAAGTTAAAAGTAAATAAAGTAAATAAAGTAAATAAAGTAAATAAAAAGTAAAGTAAATAAAGTAAATAAATAAAAGTAAATAAAGTAAATAAATAAAAATCTAAAGTAAATAAATAAAAATCTAAGTTAAAAAAATAAGGTTGGTTATCAAGTGAATCTTTGTGTCTGATTTTAGCACTGAAGGTACTGAACGGGTATTTCTACACCTGTTCTTTCTACAAGCACATAAAAAATCCTACAATTATGAAGTCATGTCCCCAACTACCAAGGGGTCCTTTGCTAATGAAGTTAACTAAGAATTAGAGGCAATATGGGAAGAAACAGAAACACCATGCTTCCCTGGCTGCAGAAATAAAGCAACCTACAACTGTGTTACCATTTTTCATTTACAAATCTATCAGTTTAGAATGCAATGTGCCCATGATTGAAGAATTGTTTCTTTTGACCACAAAGAAATCTTTCAGATTCTGAAATTTTTGTTCATTTCAAAGACAAAAGCAGGAGTCCATAATTCTTCAAACTCCTCTAGACCCTCTGTTCAAGATGTCCAGGAAGACAAGTAAAAGTATTTGGTAAAGAAGTAAAACAAGATTCAGTTGCATCCCTCTAGGCTAAGATTCGTGACCTATATTCCTTATCAATTAGGGGAGGAATACAAAGGAGCAGAAGGATCACAACACTGTCTGATGAGGACCCAATAGTTTATGAAGTCAGTTTTCAAGCACAGCAGTGTTTAGACATTATAGCTTTTCCCTGGTGGGGAAAAAACTCCAAGAAAAAACCTGAATTAAATGTGAAAATACAACCAAAACCATCAGCAGTTTTGCTTTTCTATCCATCTATAGCTACAAAAGTTAAATGTATACTTAATATTAAAATCTAACTAGCACATTCTTAAAATTGGTAGGAGGTTAGTGACAAAACAGAAATATCACAGAATTTCTTAGACAAAAATCAATCTTTCAAAGAGACATCTGATTCAGGATTACATTTTCTAAAAGCCTGTATTTTTTATTAAGACATAATTCTTTACAAGAGTACACAGCAGTATAGAATTGTAGTTTCACTTTTCTTCATATAAGTAATATGATTTCAATGTGATATATATACAGATAAAAATGTTGGTACGATACAAGTATAGTGTACTTACTTAATCTTCTTCAAAGTTTGAAGAAACCAAATGGTGGCAACACACCATTTAACAAAACAAAGTATATATGTTCTTGTATCATTTATCAAGCAGCCATATTATCCTCAAAGCTGCTTCAGAATCTTGATCCAAAAAAATGACAATGCTCAGACTTAGCATGATACACATTTAGCACACATATATTGCTCCAGTGTGTGAAAAAAAAAAAAAAAAAAAAATTAAAAAACCCACAAAAGTATCAAGCTGAATTCTGGTGAATCCAGTCATTCCCACACTACATATTATTATGGTACCCATTATTTAATCAGTTCCCTCTGCCTAGGGAACAAAGGTGGCAGGATCTGTCTGTGGGGCACAAAAGGTGGCAGGATCTTCTGTCACACAAGCACCTTAGCTGACAAGTGAAGGCACTTCTGAAACATGGCAGATCCTGTACTTTGATGAAGGTAACACAATGAG
The DNA here is from genome assembly GCF_027887145.1 of Ammospiza caudacuta. NCBI lineage: Eukaryota > Metazoa > Chordata > Aves > Passeriformes > Passerellidae > Ammospiza > Ammospiza caudacuta. The sequence goes on from NC_080632.1 coordinate 24,022,501, forward strand.
ATTTCTGGCGAGAATCCTACTAACAATTTGTATTACTTTCTTTGTCAGTGTAGTCACTTTAAAATGATGTGGTAAAGCACAAGCCACATGCCTAGACCCTAAAGCATCCCAACAGTTTAAAATGCCTTTTTAAGAAAAAGGAAACTAGGAAATTTGCTGTGAACTTCTCTATTGTTCTGACAAATTGATCTACAAAGACCAGAGAAGTACAAGTGTCTGCCTCGTAAGCACATGCCTGTTCTTTACACAGGCCTATTACAATTCTACTCTTGACTCCACAGTTTGACCCTTCTGAAATAAACTAATTGGATTTGTGCTTTAAAGGCCACTTCTCATTACATATTAGACTTGATACTTTTTTTTAAGCTCTGTCCCTCTTACAGCAGCGTAACACTCAGCGTATAATTTTTTCCAGTATCTCTTGTGGGGGCTGAGGAACAACAGCACTGCCATTGTTCTGGACCCCATCTTGCTTAAAAATGAATATATATAGGGTAGAAACTGACTCCTGAAAGATAATTATAGCAACCGGATGGTGCAAGAGTGAACATGCACAGCCAGAAAATACTAGAGCTTTTTACTTGTTTTCAGTGTTCTCATACTGGCTCCTAAATAGTCTGAATCTCAGGGAAAAAAAATCAAAATGTGTCAAGCTGACAACAAAAGCTCTTTCAGCATACCTGAGAAAGTCCACCTTCTTGCAGTATATTCTGCAACATTATTACAGTACCCAGGAACTCTACGAACTGATCGCAACTTTCACAGAGGTAAAGAGCATGTGACTTTTTCTACGCTGAAAGGATCATCCATGCTGGCAGCTGTCCACCACAAACAATCTGGTTGCAGCTTCAGGCAGACTACTTAAGTGAACTCCACTGATACCCACACCTAGACAATGCTGGCTGGAGTGGTGGTGGGGTTTAATGGTACAGGGCCCTTATCATCATAGCAGATGGATTTTGGGCAAATGATTCATGATCTTCACGTGCACTTTTAAAATCAGAAAAATGACAGCGACTTCCTTGGAAGTACTTGCATCAGTTTTGCAACAGAGAGATTCCCCATTCTGCTTCCTTTTCCTTGATAAAATACTCATTTTTCACTAGCTGTCCATTTTCCTCCATATCATAAGCAAAAACTGTAAGTTTACTGCTATTAAAATATTTTCATATTGAAACAAACCTGTCTACAGATGACAGTATTGCAGTTTGTCACTAGCCAAGCAAACCACAATTCACACACCCAGTTACACTAACAGCCTTCCAGTTTGTGTTTCTAGTAACATCTTCCTTACTTAAGAACTTTCCCTACTCATACTGTCATCACTGCAAACACTCTTCTTTCATTTGACTTGCCACATCACCTGGAAACTACTGAAGACTTTATTAGTTCTGGGCTTGTTTCAGCTGGGATACAGTTAGTTCTTCTTCACAATCAGAAGTATGGGGCTATCTTTTGGATTTGTGTTGAACACAGGGCTGATAACATCGAGATGTTTTTGTTACTGCTGAACAGGGCTTATACAGAGCCAAGGCCTTTTCTGCTTTTTGCACTGCTACAATAATGAGGAAGTTGGGATGCATGGCAGATTGGGAGGAGACACAGTCAGGACAGGTCACCTCAACTGACCAAAGGGAGATTCTGGACCATAATGATACCTATGTTCAGGATATAATGTATATGAAGGGGGAAAGAAGGAGGAAGAGGGCATATTTGAAGTGATGCTGTTTGTCCTCCCAAGCCACCATGAGGCATGATGAGACCCTGCTCTCCAGAGATTTCTGACTACCTGTCTTCCTTGTTTTGCTTTGCTTGCGTGCACCATTTTTGCTTTCCCTATTAAACTGTCTGTCTCAAGACAAGACTTTTCAGCTTTTACCCTTCCAATTCTCTCCCTGATTCTGCTGGTGGAGAATGAGCAAGTGGCTGTGTGGGGCTTGGCTGCTAGCTGGGAATAAACCACTTAGTTGCAAATTTTACCCTTCAGATTATTTTCTTCTCAGACATTAATATCTGACCTTGGTGATTTTTAATATCCACTAATACAACTATCCTAACAACCCCAAATCGGGTACTTTTAAATTACTTCTACCATTTATTATTGATTTTTTAATAAAATTTAACATTTCTTTGCGTTTAATTTTATTAAATGTTCCTCAAAGTCACATGATCTCCTTGACCACACAAGGCCCTCTGAAAAGTCACCAGTTTCTTTAAGCATCTGCACAATACTGTAATGCACACGCCTTTAGGTGTATTCTATTCTAAATCTAGAGTATTCTAGAACTCTAAAATCAAAACATTTTATGAATGATGTCTCAACTCTAAGGAATATATCATTATCAATTTTTCCAATTCATTCTCCATTCTATAAGCTTGTAAGGTCAGTAGTAATTCTACGCCATCAGACTTTGCCATGGCTCACAATTTGCTGATAGTAATTGTTCTGCAGAGTTACTCAAACCAGAAGTTTTACTGTAGAGCTGAGCTGCAGTATTTTCTTTCCTGATACTAGTATTGTGGGAGCAATACTTAGATATCTAGCCATATGAAATTTACAGACCTTGTTCTCTTATTTTCATTTAGAGAATAAACAGCATAAACACCAAGCAAAATAGAAGTTGCCCTTCAAATCCCATTACCCATCTCAATACTTCACTGTGAACCTTCTTAATGCGTACTTAAATAGCAAAAAATAACCCGTGTCTCTACAACACACACACATAAAAGGAATTAAGCCAAAAGTACATTTATCAAAGATAACTGAAAGAGAAGTACTCAAGTTGCAAGAAACAAAACATAATTCTTAGTCATTCTCAGTTTCCAATTATAGGCATTTTTTGCAAAAAAGTATAATTTAGAACAAGCTCTCATTGCAGCACACTGAAATCTGTGATATTTAATGTTAGTATGTTTCAGTCTTCTTACTCCCGTGATGAGTATTCAGTACTTATAGCAATGCTGTCCTTTTAGCCCATATCTAATATCCAAAAATACTTGTTGTTAACAGATTAAGAAGTTTCAACTGTGCATTTGAAACAGTGACCTCAATCACTAATACCATACACAAAGGAATAAAGAAAAGCCAGACAAGAAACATGTAAGTTAAAATAGGGGCATGTATTTTTGATAATGCAATAAATTATTTCCTTTCGAAATACCGACTCCCATGATCTGGATTTCTGAAGTCATGACCAGGCAGTCTCAGGGCAAGAGGTGCCCTGAGAATGAAAAGTAAAACTGAAGACAGCTTCATATAAAGGCTGTTTTAAGAAACTGCATGTTTCTATACATAGCTATTCTCAAAATGTTAGACCTATAAAGTATAAATTTTACCTCTGTTCTAATCAAAAAGGTAAAGAAGTTAGGACTTTTGAGAAGCCATCATATTTAAAGGATTCAAAAAATGAAGATTACAGCTACAAGCACTAGGAAAAATACTGAAATGCTAGTCCCATGTGTTTGACATCAAAAGAAAATACATGTCCAGCATCAGCAACATCACGGAGCAGCGGATTGTCACAAAATCATTTCTCACAAGTTACAACCTATTTCAACTACAATGCAAGAGAAACAACAAAGTAGACAGGACATATTACAGATAGGCAATATGATAATTGACTCTCGCAATAAGGGGATGAATATTGTGTGTATGTTAAGAGAAGTTTTATTGATGTGTGGTTATGTTATGGTGGTTATGTTATTACGGTTATGTTATTGTTTAGATGTCCACTGTTATGCCCATGATCCCCTCTCCCCCCCCTGTGTTGTTGCCACCGGACAGCCTGCATTGTCCAGGACACCTGGAGAGAAGGCGTGTCCATGTTCCCCTTGCACGGGCAGCTGAGAATGGGAAAACTGTGTTGGTAGGGGGGTGTGGCATGACAACACCTGACCCCCAATCAAGCTGCAAGAAAGCCGTCTCCACCAATAGACAGCAAAGAAGAGTTGACTGACAGACTTTGGGAGGGTCCAGGGTTGCCTAATGCAAGCCCCCAGGGGTATAAAAGGCGGAGCAGCCATTTTGTGGGTGAGCACACGGCAGTTTAGTTCTACGCTCCCAGTGCTGTCTTTTTTCCATATTCAGTCCTTTGTTGTATTTTGTTAAGGTTTAATAAACCTTTGGAATTCCTAAAGTGAGCGGCTGTTTTTCACACATGGGGACTCATCCAAGATAAAAACCTCATCTCCATGGTCCAAAGGAGATTTCGGAAGGGAGGCATGCCCTACCACAAGTTCAGCAGCTCCATCGACTTCTCTTTGGGTCACTAGTGATGGTAGGTTGACACCCTGGGAGCAGCAAAAGACTGAATAATAACAAGAAGAGCAGGAAGAGGGGAAAGTTTTGCGTCCCCTGAAAAACTGCAGACAAAAAGACCTGGAGGATTGTGAGTATTTGCACTTGTAGGAACCAAGAGCGTGCTTGGGGTGTGAGTGAAGTGGTGTGAGTGAGGTGGCTGGTGCATGAGTGAGACTTGGGAGAAATGGCACCATCCTCTTAATTGTTTTGGCCAGACTGATCGCCTGTAATCCAGGTGTGTGAATCTCATGCTCCAGGCAAGTAGGGCATGGGATCCGTTCCTAGTCAGGTGGAGCTTAAAAATATTGGATGGTTGGGCAGATAGAGAGTGGGACACAAAGACGGAAGTAGGGGAGCTTCAAAAGGTGGGACATGAGTGAAAGAAGGGTAGGAAAAAAGCCATGGGCAGTGACAGTCTGCCACTGGAAGCGGTCACTGGGAAACGCCAAGTTTCCCAGCAACCACTGCAGCTGTGCAGGGCTTCCAAACCGGGAACTGCTGACTGGTGGGGGCTGCGCTGGTGGACTGGGGAGTTCAGGGTGTGTGGGGATGCTGGAGAATGGAACTGCTAAACAGCAGGGACTACAAGTAGAGATAAGCTGAAGTAGTGGAAAGGGGCAGTGAGAGGCTGCCAATGGCAACGGCGACTGGGAGATGCTGAGCACAGTAGTGTCTGGCAGAGCTGACCCAGTTGTGTGCGTTTCCAAACCAGGAACTGCTGAGTGGTGGGGGCCATGTGCGTAGATCTGAAGGTTCCGGGTGTGCAGGGGTGCTGGTAGTGAGAGCCGCAAGTGGCGGGGACTGGGAGTCGTGGAGTTTCCAGACCAGAGACTCTGGGGGCACCACATGGGGCAACAGCACACAGCAGTGCTTGGCATAATAAGCTTCCAGTGCTGCCAACCCAATGAGAGGGCGCAGCAGCAACTCGATGCACTGAGCGTGGTTGCAGGCAGTCCAGCTAGGGGTTGGGGATCGCCCCAGTGGTACGAGTGTCCCCAGACTGCAGGTGGGAGTGAATGTACGTAAGGCAGGGGAAGGTAGTGGCACTCAGCGTGATAAGCTTCCAGTGCTGCTGGTCCAGTTGAGAGGGGGCAGCAGCTGCTTAGAGTGCACTAGGCATGGCTGCGTGCTGCGCTGCTAAACTTCCAGCTCTGCCAGCCCAGTTGAGGGGCGGTAGGCCAAGTTATACAGGTATCTCCAGACTGCAGGCAGGTTGTTTGCTTTTGTTCTTTCTTGGAAGAAGGCAAAGTTTTTTTCTTCTTCTTTTTTTCTTTTTAACTGTTAGAGAGGCAGGCTTTGTTGAGAAGACCTGTCATTAGCTGTTATGGAGTTGGGCTTTTGCTGTGAGAGGAGCTACTGTCACCTGCATTTCCCTTTCCGAAACTTTATCTCTTGAACCACTGAACAACCTCACTGGAGCAGCAAGAGCTAGGAAAAGAACTACTTCCTTTAGTCTCCTCCTATGGCCAGTGCTACCTACATGAGAGGTGGAGAGGTTAACCAGAGCCCTTCTACTGCAGACTAGAATAGAAGCCAACCAAGGCACAGACCTCTATAATACTCTGCCAGTTCCTGGAAGAACTGGCTGCTGCAAAGGAGTAGATTAAGGCAGGCCAGAACTAGATGCTTCTATAGAAAATTTGATTTCTAGAGCAGTAAGGTAGAGCTGTTGTTAGTTCCTACCCCAGCATCCCATGATATAAGAGGTGAAGAATGCCACGTATGCTATGCACTGTCATTGGTCCTCAATAAATCCCTCTAATCCTCTCCTTTGTGCTAGTTAAGCTCTTGGGAAAGACAAGACTATTACAGCGTTCTGATGAGGGTCTTCTGGGTGAGAGATGGATGAGAATCTTGTTTCATGATCAGAAGGCTAGATTTATTGATATATGATATATAATACATTATTACTATACTAAAAAGAATAAAGAGAGAAGTTGCAGAGGCTGCTAAGCTAAGAATAGCATAGAAAAGAATGAATAACAAAGTTCTGTGTCTAGCAGAAAGCAAGGACAAACTCTCCTGTGAGTGGTCAGTAAATCCAAACACTCACAGAAGACTAATCACTGCTGCACTTGTTGCATTCTACACTAGTTGATAACAATTGTTTACATTCTTCTTCTGGGGCCTCAGCTTCCCAGAAGATGAACAAATCTTAAAGAAAGGATTTCTATGAAAAAATGTCTGCGACACAAGACAGCAAAAAGTGCTAAGTTTTGTGCCCTCCTGCCCTTGTGAGGTAAGGGGCAAGAATCCAGCACGATCTCTCTTTAACCTTCCCTTTAAGACAGCATTATCTATTCCCACCCCAAAGGCACAGAGGGTGAAATATTGCTTAGAGAGGGGGTGGTAGCAGGCAGTAGATGTCCTACTACTCTCCTTCCAGAAGGGCTCTGGGGAGTGCTGTGTATGTATGTGCTCTGTGTGTGTGAGTCTGTGCATGTGTGTGCCAGGGTGTGTGTCTGCACATGCTGTGATTCTATGTGCCAGTGTGCACAGCTCTGTGTGCACATCCAAGTGCTAAGGCACACATGTGTGCACAGCTGCATGCGTGTCTTCTGGTGTGCCCAGATGTAAGTGTACATATCCCGCTTTGCACAATGTACAGGTATGCTACAGTGCGCAGCACCGTGCACATAGATATGCTGACATGCGCACATGTTGCGTGCACTTCTGTGTGCACATGTGCTAAATGTGCCTGCTCAGTTGTGAAAAGGTTGTGCTTGTGAGTGTGCACAGGCTCTGCATGTGTGAGCACAGCCGTGTGTGGGATATGTGTGTGTTGATGTATATGACACTGCACACACTGATATGCACAACTCTGTACACGTGTGTGCTGGAGTGCATGGGTTAGGCACGCACAGCTCCGTGTGCATGTGCAGGCATGAGCTACTAGCACATAGCAGGGCTCTGTGCAGCTGAGCAGGTGCCTCTATGTGCATTAGCTCTGCATATGTCCCTGGGTGCACGCCCAGAGATGTGGCTCCAGAATCATGGCTCTAGATACACAGCTCTGTCCATCTGGCTGATGTCCCACCTAGGAAAAACAGATGTGTGCATGTTTGTGTGTGTGTTACTACTGAGCTCTGTTGGCTGGAGTGGTCCCTAGCTTTCTGTGTACACTCTGTTCTCAGAGAAAGAAAAATTTGCCTCCACATTTTCCTTCTATAACTGTTAAAGCAAAGACAGACTGTCCGCCCTAGAGAGAAGGTGAGGCATCCTAGGCACAGCCAGTCCCTTTGTCTTTTTTCTCTAAGAGAACTGCCCTTTCCATGATCCCATGGGCTACACAGCCTAGCACAGATGAGGACCCACTTGGTTACAGGAAGAGCAAGCAGCTATAGCCAAAAAGCTTTTGCTAAACCCAGAAAGTTGGGGGATGCTGATGGCAAATCCTGACATGGTATTGCCTTCCACTGTCCCTGTGCTGTTGGGTGGGTAAGAGCTGAAGATCTCCTTCCTCCCTAGACCGGCTCTACCTTGACCAAAAAGGAAATCCCTTTTGCCTTTTTTCAGTAGTTGCCAGTCCTTCTGTCACCTTTCTCACAAAGTCACCCTCTTCCATCCTATGCGAAGCCCACAGTGTAAATGCAGCAGTGTCCCTAGTCAGTGACAGCAATAACTAGATCAGTGACAACTGCTGCTTGTGCCTTTCACTTACCAGCACAAAACCACAACATTTTCTCTTGTCCCAGGAGAAGCCCATGCCACTAGCACATCCCCACAGCCTAGAGTGGCAGACATCCAGGTCTTGCCAGCACAGAAAAAGCCTAGAGCATCCTAGAGACTCTAAGAACCAAAAGTGTGGGAAGGGAGGTGGGGGCAGGGGGTGTAAGCTGGTAAGCATTGCTGCCTTAAGAAATCAGAACCTGGATAAATCTGCCTGTTTATTGGACAAAAACTACTTGCGCTTTTGGGGTTTTTAAATGTTGATAGCTTTCTTTTTCCATGTAAGCTCAACTAGGATAACCTGCAGTATCTCTGCCAGATGTGAGGGCCAGGGCACACCTGCCTGCAAAGGTTCATAAGCTGGCATTGCAGTTCTGGCCAGGCTGGCAAGAAGATTGCCTGACCCCTGCTGCTCCTCCTCTTCAGAACACTCTCTATGACAGAATTAAGAGGCCAGTGAAAGAATCCACAGAATAAACCATAACACCCAGACTGAGTGAGAAGTAACCAGAAAAGCCCTAAGATGTCCAAAAAGTAGAGTCAAGCTTCCACAGGCCAGCTCGAGGGCTGTTTACATAACACCTTGAGCAAGAAATTTGAATTGTATTGGTCATTGATGTAATTCTTCTATTTTAATGGATAGAAGTTACAAGTGTCTGTTGAGGGGAAGTACATGGGGAACAGTGAGAAGTGCTGAAGCAGTTCACTTGAGAATTAACAAATGGAGTATGACAAGAACTAGAGGGCAAGACCAAGCTAGCCCCTATGTTCGCCACCGAGAAGGTTATATAGCCCTGCTGCGGGCAGCAACCCCATAGGCATGGTAAAGGGGGAGTAAAAGCTGTACCACACCTTTGTTACTCCCTTTTGTTGCTCAAACCAATTCAGCTCACACACTCTACCAATCATCTTGCTAAGAGAAAACCTGAGGTTTTTTTTTTCTTTTTCCCACGGTCTTCATCTCCATCAACAGATGCTATTATGACTCATCCAAAATCAAATTTGACTCAACAGAAGGATGAGTAGGTCATCAAAATCAAAAATGAGAGCTAACTGCTCAAGCCAAATCACTTATAGAAAAGGAAAAGGGGGATTGTTATAGATAGGCAATATGGTAATTGGCTGTTGCAATTAGGGGATGAATATTGTGTGTATGTTAAGAGAAGTTTTATTGATGTATGGTTATGTTATGGTGGTTTGTTTTTTAGATGTCCACTGTTATGCCCATGACCCCCTCTCCCCCCCCGTGTTGTTGCCACCGGACAGCCTGCATTGTCCAGGACACCTGGAGAGAAGGCGTGTCCATGTTCCCCTTGCACGGGCAGCTGAGAATGGGAAAACTGTGTTGGTAGGGGGGTGTGGCATGACAACACCTGACCCCCAATCAAGCTGCAAGAAAGCCGTCTCCACCAATAGACAGCGAAGAAGAGTTGACTGACAGACTTTGGGAGGGTCCAGGAGCAGCCATTACGCTCCCAGCACTGTCCTTTTTCCTTATTCAGTCCTTTGTTGTATTTTGTTAAGGGTTAATAAACCTTTGAAATTTTTTAAGTGAGCGGTCATTCCTCAAAGACACAAGAACAATTATTATTTATTTTAAATACTCACAAGGCTTTACAGTTAGAAATAACTCTTGGATTAGGAGATCTACAAAGGAATTCCAAAAAGACTACATTCTAGTCCTTACCACTAATCTCTCATACTCATTACAGCCCATCACTACCTTTCCTATATTTACAGGTTCACAAAAACTACAAATGAACTACCTTCCTACAAAATCTCACCAGGATTTTTTTTCTGCTTGTAGATTGTGGCACTTTTAACAGGTAGTAACTGTTATTAAGTGTATTTATTAGTTTGATAATCTGCTGTAACCAGACCAAAATAACAAAATCAGAAATACATATGCAGCAGTTAAACAAAAAAGCAGTTCTTCTATCAAAGAAAACATGCCTACCTATCAGAACTCAAGAACTTAGCCCGTATTTTTAGTGCACTAACAGGGGAAGTGATAATTAGAAACATGAAAATCAGCATTATGGTTGTGGACACAATACAGCAACAAATTACTGGAGTTTAAAATGATCACTTACCAAAATCTACTCTTGTTAGTATGCACTGCATTGGATGGTCAGTTGTATGCCTTGTTGTTGTTGCACCACTTTCATAACAAGTTGCACACAGATCGTAATCGTAGCAAATTAAACACTTGTACCGGCGACCTCGAAAATTTCCTTTTAAACATGCATCACAGCTGACACCTGTAAACAAATAAAATTGTTTTAAGACAGCAACAAATGCACTTATTTTTTATGAGGAAGATTTTTTGTTATTGCCTCTCAATAACTACTAAGAGTCAACCATGTCTGACATGTGCAGCTGATACAAGACTCAAATTTTTAAAAGCATCTTTAAAAGACACCGTTCTCACAAAATTAGGATCTTGAATTCTTGAGGCACACTTAAGCACCTGAAAGAATAACAGGTTAAGTTCTAAAAGCTCTTTGGCTGCATCTTCCTACAGACATCTTTACCTAACACTATCAACTGGTATTGTGACTGTTCAGTCAGGAATTGTGCCCTTTTAAAAGCTAAACTGTATAATGGCTGACCGAGAGGAAAGAAAAACAACAATCAAATCAACCACTGCCAAAAACATACTAGTTTTTTTGCCTTTAATTCAACACTTCCTAATATTTTAATTCTGAATAACATAATAGCCAGACATTTTATATGGTATAGAAATTAGAATGTTTTCCCATGCTCTTTTAATTTAGCCTGCATCAGTTCTCTCCATTCTATTTCTCCTTTAAACTCATTCTTTGCAATGTAAAGTTGTCACACTTGCGTGTGTATGTGACAAAGGTTTTATAGCTTCAAGAAGTTTTCATTTTTCTCTGTACGGCTCCAGTTCTCTCTGGATTGCCTGGTTAAGTGCAGAAATGGCATCATCTTGTAACCTGCAAAGGCTAACACAAATGTCTTTCAACTGCAGCAGCAAATTAAGGGCCTTCACAAAAGAAACTACAGTGTAAAACTAAGGCAGGATTTGGATCAACACCTTCTTTTGCCATCACTTAAGATTTCTTCTTCACAGTCTGGCAAAAGCAGAGACAATTTTAGAGCAAAATGCCAGAACAAAAGAGTCATATTAGCCATATCCCTAGTGTTTTTTTAAGCCTAGTTGTCAGAGGACTGCTATGAGTTACAGAATTTTTTTTGCGTTTGTTTTTACTACTCCACTCCGTAGCATCTAACATAAGCTTTACTACAAGTAATTCAGAAACACATTAATACACAATTTCTTTTAAATCTCCCCAACCTGTCCAAACAATTGCCTCATTACATACAGAGGTGCAGTGAGCAAAATTATTTTATCATTTTTGCCTTTAGTTTCTCCACCTACAAAGACAGCTTCATGCACTAATAGCTTCTAATGTCTAAGCATGGTGCTTACATGAATACTGAACCTATTTTTTATTCACCTCACTGCTTATATATTGTGCAAGCATCACTCTACATGGAATAGCATATTAGAAGAAAGTATCTCCAGAATCCTTGTTAATAGCTGAACTATATTTTGAGGACGGCATGTTACCATTTTCAAACTTGGTTTGGTTGGCTTAAAAAAGAAAAAAAAAAAAAGGTCTTTCTCCCTTAACTTTCTTTTCCCTGAAGTTTCATCCATCAACTCTGAAGGATTTTTAACAATCTGATGATTTACACACTGACAGCAGGCTAGTTTCTGAGAGCACTTGCTTGCTAAATCTGTAGTCTGAATTTCACTGCTTCAGTTGGTTTGTTTGCTTTTTTCCTCCCACACAGAGACTCATAAATTCTACCTATGCAGCAGGCAGATCTCCCCAACAATGGACGCTGTACATACAACACTTAGCAGCTATTGGCAGCACTGTGAGTCTCTTTGTTGCCTACTAAACCTTCTAGAAAACAGCTGATCAGCAAGTTAGATGTCCCATTGAAAGCAGACTAGTTTAACCTAGAGTTTATGTCAGACACGAACAGCTTTCCAACTGATGTACTAATCCATGCTTCTTCAGAAGGTAGCATTTTTCCCACTCTTTTCATTTAAGCTTGGAATAACTGATTTAATGCAGATGTAAGCCTCTTAGCAACAAACTCCTGTCATGTGTTCTCCCAAACATTTACATCATTCCTACTTCAAGACAGACATTTTTAAGAAGCTCTCATTTACAGATTTTCTTCATATCAATACTTCTCTATCAATGCAGGATGACCCCAATGTAGGGAATAATGTGCTTTGACTCCATGATTTCAGAAGGCTGAACAAATGCTTTATTACGCTATACTATATTGCCTCAATACTATAGTATAACTATTCTAAAGAGATACTAAAGAAAAACCTGTTACCCTTACCAGACAGTCACAACACAGCTTTGACCTAACTGGCCAATCACTCCAAAAAACCATCACTGGAGTCCAATTAACAAATCACTTTTGGTAAACAATCTCCATATCACATTCCACACGGGCCAAACAACAAGAGTAGCAATTAGAGATAATTGTTTTCTCTTCTTTTCTGTGCTTCTCACTGCCTTCCCCAGGAAAAATCCTGGGAGAGAGAATGATGTCTCTCTCTTCAGAGAATGTGAATACCACACTTCTCCACATTATTCCAAACTGCAATCTCCATATATGATGTGATACTAACTTCAGGGAAATTCAGCCATAAATCACAACAATGTTTGTCTTTAAAACTTCAGAACATTTGCAGTAGGAATGTACCAGGTCTTCAAATAACAGATGAACTTTGTTACTTATCATCAATTATTAGAACACCTACAATCTGTTTCAAAGAGAAAAACATATTAACGTAACACATCCCTATGGCTGGTGAAGTCAGACCAAGAGAACAGCATTGTTCTAGAGACATTGTTCTTTCTACATCTCTCAAAGTTGATATTTTACAACAATCACCACATCCTCTGCTCTGAGGAACAGGCTGGCAGTAAGGGATGTACCACATTATGCTTATATCCTTATCTGTAGCAGAGAATGGAAACTGCAAAAGGGAAAATTATGAAATTGAAATTTTGGAGATAAACACATGGTTAAATCCCCAGACCTTCTCTCAAATCCAGCAGGATCTTTTTTCCAGAAATTATATTACTTATTTTTCCATTTATATAACAGTCTGAGCAAAGTCAGGCCTGACAGTTCTTCCTGTTCCTTTTCAAGCCTATTACTTGGCTGCCAAAATCTTGACTACCTACCCAACATGTGATCTAGAAACTGAAATAACCAAATAATTTCCTCCCACCTTATTCTTTCTATTATAACAAAAGTTTTTGATTGTAATCTTTTACACTTTCCTCTTTATATCAAATTCCAAAATTTAAGTTCATTCTGCCTCAAACCCCCAAAGATAACATTTTATTTAGCACAGCATGTCTTTTAGTATGTGTCTGTCCAACATTTCCCTGCACTTTACATTTTGAAGGTATAGGTATATAACAGATTCAAGACTGTCAGATTAAATAGGATGCATTAAATAGGATGCATCCACATTAATCACGGTTAATTTTGCGACACCCCCCCACACACATTCTGGAGAAGTCCACTTTAAAGCAGGGAACAAAAGTGCAGGACCAGTGTAAAGAAAACCATGAATACTCTGTGACAAGTACTTGCATACACTTCTGGCTTGCAAGAACTGTTACTATTGACTTCTAAAAGACTCACAGAATGAAATCCTATCAACCCCAAAAGACTTGCTCTTCAATGAGAAGTTCTGATTCACTTTATTGAAAATATTGGTTTGGAATGGTAAGAGTAAGAAATATCAATTTTAGTTACAGATCACATTACATCATACATGATATCTGAGGCATCCTCAAATTTTGTTTTATTTTGTTACTGCTGTACAAGTACCAACATACACTGCGTAACACATCACATCTAATTAAAACCTTTCTGATCAGCATAAAATGCTCTTTTAATGCAACACTATTCCAGTAGAGGACAGCATTGTGCTAAAAACCTAAGGAACTTTGATAGTTAAAGGTGAACCAAACATCAGATTCTGAAAGTTTCTTCAGAACTATTCCCTTGCAATATCAACTCTCAGTCTCTCTAGCTTTACTCTGAGTGAAGTGAGTCAGGACATACCCAACAGTCCCATTAATAAAGTATTAATATTAAACCCCTTCACTACAGAAGTCTTACTACATTTATATGAAGCCCACATCTCCCTTTCATCCAGGTCAACTACTTCAGCATTTTACATGTTGAAGGGTTTGTTGAGTGATTCTAGAAAAAAAAAATGCTCTTTCCCAACAACTTTCATATTTTAATCCGGACAGCCAAACATACTTTGATCTTATGACACTGAACTGGTTTTGCTATAAGTTAACTAAAATGAATGTAATTGGTCCTGGGCTTAATAGATACACCAAAGAGAGCACATACTTTGAATTCTTAACGGAGAGAGAATAACATATGTTTCAAATACTGTACACACCAGGATCAATTTGTATTTACAACTGCAAGCAAAGCTATATGGTAACATCAGTGAAAGTGCCTGTAATGTCCTAAGCCATTACTGCCTTGGATAGAAACACATTTGTAAAAAAAGCAAAGGTTTTCTCCCCTACTTAGTGTCCTTGAGAACTAAGGGCAGTCAAAATAATAACAATAATCAGACCCAGAAAAAAAAATACTTGAAAATTGTAGAAAACTCAGCACTTCTTTTCTTGTAAAGAGCATATGGTCAAAGACGAGTAATATGGACATAGCAAAATAAGTTCCAGCCTCAACATGAGGCCTTGAACTTTATCAATATTTTGAATGTATTGTTAAATTTTTAGAAATTTCCAAGAAAATACCAGTCATTAGCAATACACTAGAAGACATTAGTTTCATGGGTAGTTATTGGCATTTAGCACTCCTGTCAGCAGCTGAATATCCTAAATACAACCTTCTGAATTCAGGTATACTGTTTTTTGTTCATCAGTGCTCAGAGTGAGAATCACTGTACTTCTTTAATGTACTACACAAATGCAAAATCAGGCAATCAACGATTTCTTCTCTAGAAAGAAAATGCCAGCTACTTAAGAATTTCTTCCTAACCTACATAAAGTACTGAAAGGGTTCACCCTTCTAAAGACTAAAAGTATTACATGGAAGAGTACCACTCAGTTTCGAGGGACCAGACAAACATTAAGGTTTCTACCTTTTAAAAGCTCCAACTTAAGCATGCAAGTCAAAATTAGAAAGTTGTGCTGCCTCTTTTGTGGTACAAGAGTTTGCAACCTTTATACTGCATTTTATTTATATATTCAGAAGATCATACATAACACTACTTTTAAAATGCATCTGATATGTTTTAGTGTAAGACATCTTTTTAAAGGATTGCTCTGGGTTTGTTCAGTTTTAAATAAATTTGCCTGACATCAACTATCTCATCTGTAGTCTGTCTAGATGACACACAGCAAGAGTCCAAACCTTAAGATACTGTACTTAAGAAATTTGTTTCCAAAACTGAAGAAAGGAAAATATATGCCATTTGATACTTAATAAAAAGAAATGCCAATTGTGTCTCACTTCAATAGATTAATTTCTCAATGCAGACCACTGCCTAGTTTGAGAGGTCAAATTCTAAGAACTTCTACTGTGAGCATTTCACCAGAAAAATCAACCAAATAGAACGTCCATTTTTGTTTACTTCTCCTCATGTTTACTAAAGCAAATGATGAAAATAAACATTAAAGACACCTGAAGCATAGAACTTACTTCATCACCATTGCAGCTACAAGTATTGAACTGAAAATTCATTTGTGATACCCCTGAAATAATCAAAAATTCTCTCTTCCCTCACACAGCCTGTGTGCAACATGGCTGAACATGCAGGATCTTCTTAGAGCAAAGTGGAAGAAGTAACCAGACTAAAAAGAACTAGTAGGACTAAAGCTGCAGGCAGAGATGTTGTTGACTTGGAAATAGAAAAAAAAAAAGGGAGGAAGGAAAGGAAGGGAAGTGGGCCTACAAAAGGCTTTTGTTTTCTTCACTGCACTCCTTCCTCTCTGGAGTCTGGAGTAGAAACAGACACCTGAATCTGCTCACCTTTCTGTTTTCAACAATCTTCATGAAGCCCACTTGCATAGTGCCTGATACTTAGAATTACGAAATCAGGTTTGGAAAAGACCTTCACAGTCACCAAATCCAACTGTCCGCCCACCAATACCACTGTAATCCCATTACAACTAAACCATATCACCCAGCACCACGTCCAGATGCATTTTGGGTACCTGGCTCCCCTACCTGCCCCGCCCCGAGCAAACAATTCCAATTTTTGACTACCATAAAAAGTTTTTTTTCTGATATCTAATCTGAATCTTCCCTGTCTCAGCAGCAGGCCATTTCCTCTTGTCGTCTCACTGCATGCATGCTGGAAGAGACAGACCCCCATCTCACAACAACATCCTTTCAGGTAGTCGTAGAGAGTGATGAGGTCCCCCCTTGAGCCTCCTCAAGACCAAACAATCCCAGATCCTTCAGCTATTCCATTTTTCTGGACTTTCTGAAGCCTTAGTGCCCTCCTCTGCACACATGCCAGCACCTCAACGTCCTTTTTAAAGTGAGAAGACAAATGAACACAGTACTGGAGAGGCATGGCCTCAGCAGTGCGGAGGACAGGGAGACAACCATTTCCCTGGTGTAAAAACAAAGAATGTAACAGTACAGCCGGCCCAGCAAGTTTCAGCCTTGATCCATGAACATCAGCCAACCTGCTGCAAGAAGAAGTTTTTCCATTTTTGCTTTCACATCCCAGGCTGTGGAAGTTATACACACAACAGTTTCAGTCATCTTGGGCATCAGGAACAAGTGATCAACAAGCACTTGCAAAACATGCCCAACTCTATGCAGGAATCATGCCGGATTTATGATCAAGCCAATCTGGATTTCCAATTTAATATTTAATACTCTCTCACATATCTCTTATCACTCAATATAATTTAACTTGGCTATCAAAAACATCACAACACAAAAACCTGCTGAAATACTGTAAATACATTAAAAATAAACATATTGCAATAGAGCACAGGAAGTTTGTAGTGTGGCAGCAAAGGAACTGGCACCAGACATGATTTCATTTAACAGCTCTGTTAATCTGGAAGATGGCTAACAGCATGTGAACTCTATTAGCAGAAAACTACTTACATTGAGAAAGCTACCAACAGCTCCAGGGCAAGAAAATAACAGTAAAAGCATTAAGCTACATCCTCTATCTAGTAAAATCAATGGCAAAGTTTCTTACTTAATAGGACAGGACCATGTATCCTGAATTTGTTTCAGGGTGAGACAACAGAAATACACTGCTCAGGCAAACACCAGCTAAAGAAAATTGGAGCAAGAGAAAGTCTATCACACGCAAATGAGTTTTACAGGTGTAAGAGACATGAAGAAAACTAAAATCCTAAAAAGAAATTAAATAAAAGAAGTGGTGCTTCTCTGTAGTCCCCTAAAAAAATTAAGATACAGTGTTCTCCAAAAATAAACTTTCGTGCATTTTGGATTGCTGTTATTTAGGAAGAGTGGCATAAAAAGGGAAAAACACATAAGGAGAATAAGACACATGTCCCATCAGGCTTGGGAGACAACTAAGTAATACAGATCAGTTGAACAGAGAAAAGTAAACATACTCGAAGAATGTTTTTCTATGGGCCACTGTTCTAGACAGATAAGAAAAAAACCAAAAACAACAATTTACAACACCTGGTAGAGGCTAAAAGAAGCTTAGCCAAAATTAACTATTTAGGTACACCTTACACATAGCTCTGGTGTAAGAGCTACTTTACTTTACTTCCTTTTGCACTGTTCAACTCACTCCTGATCCTTTTAAACATCATCCAAATAGGCAAACATGGCAACCTTTTCCCACCCTGCGGAATGGGGAAAAGGCAAGATTTATCACAGGTAACAATGCAGGAAGTAGGCAATACTGGCTGGGAAACCAAATAGCTGGAAGTGAAAGACAGAAGAAGTCTGCATGCAGCAAGTGCTCCAGCTTTAGTAGTAATGCTTTGTGATTACACATCTCATAATAGCTCAGACTTAAAAGACTTGAGCCAAGTGGTCTGGAAATACACACTTCCAGGTCATGAAAACACAACTAGAAAGCAGTTGGAAGAGGGAGGAAAATAAAAGCAAGTGATTCTTCTCATCATTAAAGAAAGCAGTAATGCCTAATACAAGGCAGTCACACCTAGATTCCTCCCAACCAACTCAGGCCATAGAGAGGAGCACACAAACACCTTCAAACTTAAGTCTAGCTTCAAAATCACCATTTTGAATGGCATCACATTATCATAAAAGGAACTTATCTTTCCTTAACACCACAAGAGGTCTAGTGCCTTGTAAAAATAATTAAGTCTCTATGGACACAACACAGAGGGGAAATAGGAGGTTTAAATCCTACAATTTATTCATTTAAGTAGTTTCAATATTCTATCCTGGGCTTTCTCAAAGCATTTTTCTTACTCAGAACATAAACAGATTGCCTTGGCAACTTTTCTTCCCACTCTCTGTTACACAGAACCGCTTCTCATGTTGATGACATCTCCAGAAACGACAACTGCTTATGATAGGAAGGCTATACCAGAAGTGCACTGTGGGAAATACAGTAACCGAAAGCAAAAATTATTCACTTCCACCAGGCTTTGAGTTTGTTCCCATTCTTCCCTCTTCTTTCCAATTTTTCACAGCAGACTTCCTTCCTTGTTCAAACAACCACAGAATGGTCTGGGTAGGAAGAGGCTTTAAAGATCACCTAGATCCTACATCCCTGCTGCAGGCAGGGACATCTTTCACCTAAACCAGGTTGCTCCAAGCCCCATCTAAACTGGCCTTAAACAATTCCAGGGATTGGGCATCCACAGCTTCTCAGGCTGAACTGTTCTAGTGCCTGATCATATTCAAAAGAATTTTTTTAAACTAAACTCATCCTCTTTCAGTTTGAAACCATTCTCTCTTGTAAAAAGTCCCTCCCCAACCTTGTTGTAGGCTCCCTTCAGGTGCTGGAAGGCCACATTTAGGGTACCCCTAAAGCTTTCTCTTTTCCAGGCTGAACAGTTCTCTCAGCCTTAGAAGAGGTGCTCCATCCATCTAATCAACCTGGTGGCCTCCTCTGAACACACACCCCAACAGTTAGTTCCATGTTCTCCCTGGGACCCCAGAGTGGGATGCAGGTTCCATGTGGGCTCTCACCAGGGGGAAGCAGAGGGGCAAAATCCCTTCCCTCCCCTTGCTAGCCACACTGCTTTGGATGCAGCCCGGGACACTTCTGGCTTTCTGGGCTCTCAGATCAGCTCCAGCCTCTCATCCACCAGCATCTTCTCAAGTCTTCTCAGCAGGGCTCCTTATATGTTGTTCATATGTTCCCTGTATTGGCAACACAACCGTTTGTCAGCCATAACAAATGCTTTACCTTTCCCCTTGTTCTTCCCATGAGGAAAAGTTTCACTGAGCTCTATTACCTATAGTTTCATTTTTCTTGTCACGTTAAACTGTACATGCATAAAGAAGCAAACACAATCAAAGTATTATGTTCTGGAATGCTTCCCTGATAGTCTTGATCATCTTATATGTATCCAGCTTACTTTTAAGAATAATTTACTAACAACTCTATTTGAAAACAATATGTCACATAATTTTTCTAAAGAGCTTCCGGTCTGTCACTAAACACTAAAATTCATCACTAATTTGTAGACCACAGCTCAAAAGTCTTCTGTATTTAAGTATTTTTAATGTAATTAGCTCATCTTCTTAAACAAGACTCAGATGTTTTACTTTATTTGCTGAACCACAAAATAATCCAGGTGTCAATAATACAGCATTTTATCAAAATAGATAAAACATATCTCACCTCACAATTTAAGAAAAAAGGAGAGGAATGGTCAAACACCCTTTATGTCTCACTACTTACTATAGGCTCAGCTGTCATGCTACAGCTACAAAATGCATGAAACAGTATTTTAAGGGTAAAAAAATTAAGTGTAATAAACAAATCTGACAGATCTCCAATGAAAAGCTTTTAAACAATCTATTAGGAAAAAACCAACAATACAAAGATACTAGTGAGGAAAACCTAGATAATGAAGCAGGGGAAGTTGGGACATATGAGAGGTATTTTAACTGTTTTATCTCTGTTGGGATTTTAGTTGACTAGAGACTGGAAAAGTACAAAGCCGTGGCTAATTCCAAATCTTGCACCTGCAAAGATAACGTGTCCTTGGGCCTAGCGGAGTATGATAGAGAAACGGACAGCGAGACGTGAGAAGCAGAGAACGTAGGCCCAAAGGAATGAGGAAGAGTCGATGGTATAGTTTAACCAATAGATTGCTTGGCTTACAGAATATTCATAAGCTTATTATTTGCTGTATAAGTGTTTGATGCTTTCTTCAATAAATTGGACCTGTGAAGAACCATCTGGTGTCCTGGTCCCCTTCCTTCGACATATCTCAGTATCTGCCTCTTGGAAGCAGAAGGTTTTCCTTTACATTTTCAGACTAACTAACAGACTAAGCTCTGTTCTCCACTGTCCACTGGACACTGCTTGAATTCCACACAGAAAGGTGGTTTTCACCAACTTAACAGTTGAGCTTCTTCAAGTTCTCAAATGTTGATAAGCAAAATCACTCATCCTCAAACTTGTATCTTCTGCAATTAATACCTTCTTTAAACATGTACACTGGTTTTTAAGACTGGACACTGTGCTGGATTCTAAAGTTCAATGTGTCCAACATGCAACCACAAATATAGCAAGTCTCCTAGTCTACACATAACTGTAAACTAAGGTTGGGTATGAAGGGCTGATATCTCTTCAATTTCCCTTACAGTTCTCCATGTGATGTCACAGGGATGCATGGATGAAGAGAAGAGACACCTTCAGCTGAACAGGATGTCTACAGTCCTGGTACAGCTTCAAGCTGTTATTTTCTGAACTCTCTACTGTTGCAACACACCAGCTATCACAAGACAGTAAACCTTAGCTACTTTCCTTTCAAGTTCTTCTGCGTGTGCTAGAGTTGGCAGCTACCTTACTTCACTGACACACATTTAAGCAGAGCAGTCAAAGTCAGCAGTAACTCAGCACTTCTTACCTTCACAAAGCTAATGGCTCTGTCAGAACTAAATATTTTTTCAAGATGAAAGAGGTATACCAATGCACCTGAAAGGCCGTACACAAAATATATTTTACAGCTAAGAGGTTTGTAAGGGTTTTTTGATTTGCAAGCATTTTGCAGTACAGTAACAGACCCAAATGTTGTAACTTAGAACCTACAGTATAGTTAATAGTGAGTCCATTTTTCTTGTGCACAAACACAGGATGCCTAAAATTATTGCAAGAGGAAAACTAAAGGACCCAATTATTTACACAAAACTTCTTTCATCTTCTTTAATTCTAAGGCTTGCTCAATCCTGAAGGCTATCAGATATTCTTTGCAGTTTCTAATTTCTGAGATATTCCTGAGTCCAGCAGCTTCTCTAGAGTTTTTCAATTAACTAGAACAAACTACAGTGTGGACTTTAAGATTTGCTATACACTACCAAGATCTCCAAACACTCAATACTGTGAAAGAACATGCAGGCAATGCCATCTTACTGATTAGGGACATTTAATGCCATGCCCTATTGCACAAACTAAGAAAGTGTCTGCTTTCTTGGAAAGTGGTAATTTTGGAAGTAGGACATTTAGAAAGAAGGAATAATAGGTTTGGAAGAAGCTCAACGCAAAATTTAATGCAAGCATGACAAGAGGGTTCGTGAGCAGATGACCTGAAATACTTCCCCTGAAGAGATACATCACAGTACTTCTAAAGGTTTGAGCCTGGAGTCCTGCACCTCATTCAACTATCCTCTTGAAGTTGTTCAGTCTTGGCTAAATAAATGTACTCTGGTATGCAATTCCCAACAATCCATTCCTTCACTTTCTGGTAATTTTTCTTTAATTCCCTGTTAACATTAACTGAGCTTTGAGGCACAATAAGAATGATACCTCACAGTAACTGGCTCCAATACTTAAGGGCTGGATAATATTCGAACAAACTATGAGATAACCCAAAACTTATTAATATCCTCAATTCATACCTTTTTTTAATGTGACATGAGTTAAAATTGAAAGTTTGTATCTTGTAGATTCTCTGCTTCTATATAAACTTCAGACAGCAATCTGCAGCACCACATTATCAGTAGCAATCTCTGCCAGTACAAATTTGACCAATAACAGT
Organism: Ammospiza caudacuta; assembly: GCF_027887145.1. NCBI lineage: Eukaryota > Metazoa > Chordata > Aves > Passeriformes > Passerellidae > Ammospiza > Ammospiza caudacuta. Next base: position 24,044,737 of record NC_080632.1, read on the forward strand.
TAATTATTCAATTATCTACACTATAAAGACAAGTTTATATTCTAATCGATCTTTACTTGTGCATCTTCATTTAAAAAGCCTTTCTTCTACAGCAAAATCTCAAGCTGTTTTCTCTGCTCGTCACAAACATCTTTCAGAATAAGGAACACTGTAGGTTGTCAGGTCCTGCCTGGCATTTCACAGGCCTTATGGCAAACAAGCTTGGAAAAGACACCTGCAGACCACAGTATCCATTCTTTCTGAATTCAGGATGGCAAATAGGCTTTTATTCAGCTTTGGAATTTTCTAAAACTGAAGATAACCAAGGGAGAAGAGAGCTGGAAAATGTGTCTGACCTACTCCTAAGTCAAGACATTATGCAGCTTCTACTCCATCTTCTTAAACCTGCAAGGTATCTGATTAATATAATCAACAGGTCATGGTTAACAGCAGAAATAACTGACTTTCATCCTGCAGAGTCAGAGATCAAACTATACTTTACTGAAACCTTCATCTCACCAGAACAGTATAAATGATATCAGGAAACAGGAATGGAATTAAAATAATCTGAGCTACCTTATGCACATCTAGACTGAAAAAAGCTTAGTCATTACATAGAAAGTTCTAAATTCTCTACAGTTTTGTGAAGCTTAGATGTCTTTCTTCAAGGTTATCCCTGAAATCACTTTCCCAAACTTACCTCCTTTTCCACAACTATTTTCAAAGAGTCTACTTTAGATGTGTGAAAAGTATACTAGCAATAATTCACAGGGTGAAGTTAGTGGCCTTATTTACTCTCAGGAAGTAAAGACAGAGGAAACTTTGGAAGCTGCAGAGGCATAATTATGTCAGTCCAGACGTGACCTTCGTTCCAGTACTGTTGCTCTCACTTCATTGGTGGATTGTAAGCTGCTTCTCACTACAGAGACCTTCCACTTGCAGAGATAACCCACACCTCAGCCTGCATGATGAAATACACATAACAGCTGTACACTAAACACCACACCATCTCAGCATTCCTGCCTACATTAAAAGCACATGCAAATATGCAATAATTCAAACATTTGCTATGTTGAGTAGAAGAGATGTGATGGTATCCTGAGCCATCAGATAGAAGAGAGAGAAGCCACAGAGAAGCCTTTGTGCCCAAACCACAGATTTCTTCAAAGTTAATTTCATTCTATCATTAAAGAAAGTCCAACTTTCTTTCAGACAAGGGTTTATAATCAAAACTCACAGCAGTTAAAATTCATTCCAGGTGAACAGCAATTTCTGAGCATGCACAGCTAATACACACACAGAGGTAAACATGCAAAAATATTTTTCCAGCAAAACTGAATGTCAATTCTAACCAGAATCATTTATTTGGAGACAAAGACAGAAGTTATTGATGATCACACAGGAGGTCCTTACATGACTACATACTAATGCATTTGTGACCTTGAAAATCATGTATGATCTATTGCTGCCGGCACTAGGATACTTGAGATACCTATCAAGTGCCCAGAGTATCGCCTGTTGAACAGCTCACAGCACCGCTCTCCAACCAGGCACCTCCAGGGCGCCGCTATTCATCTGCTAAGTTATTCTAATGTTGTTCTAGGCACACACCCAGGTGTTTATTTCTAGAAGCTGCCATGAAGTTCCTCCCATACCATCAAGCATCCAGAAAGCAACTCTGTTGGTCTGAAAGCTGGTCTGGAAATTTGTTTAAAATTATAACCCTAAGATGAATATTGATATTTTTATCTGTCACATTAATTTATGCTGATTTCTACACTGTTTATACATAGATTTCACTTCATCCTTTCTAATTTTTACAGTAAATGCAGTCACATAGAAGGAGCCGTTAGAAATCACTGTCAGTCAAGAATAATGGCTGCTTTAGTATCGATGAGCTAACAGTAAATAGCATTTACACTAGGAATCAACTGTTACTGAAGAGTTTTATAAACAATGACTCTGCCCAAGAAATAATTAAAGAATACATCAGTCATAACCTAGTAAAGGTTTCACTACTAAAGGCACCTGATCACATCAGCCAACCAACAAAACCAAAACACAAATCCATCTCTGTATCTGCTGCCTAAAACCTTTCCAGCAACAGCTTTTTTCCTGAAATAAGTGAGGACAAGTTGTGCACCAAGAAACACCAGAGCTTTGCTTTTCAAAGAGGCTTACAGAGGCAGGCATTAAATTTCTACTCTACTTGCACTCAACAGGGTCTACAGCTTCCCGAGGGGTTGTTGAAAATCCCACCCCAGAGCACTCCTCAAAGGACGAAAGTAGGAGAGGGAGAGCACAACAAGGGGAAGAAAGAATAGTGACAACAAAATAAGAGGGTAAAGGATAAGAGATCAAAGGCAAAAAGAAAGAAAGCAAAGATAATTTATCCTACCAGAGACAGCACCTCTTGTCAGTCAAGACAAGAAACATTGCCTCCCAAAAAGAATCTGGCACCAGGAAGTGGCAGAAGGGGGAAAGACCAATCTGACCTGAGGTAAGAAAAAGAAATGCAGTTATATTTTTTTTTAGAACTTTGTTGTTTCATCTTACTTTTCCAGCGCATTTTTTTAAAAACATTTTTTAAATTAATATTTTTCTTCCTCTGTATTTTTGTCAGTTTTGACAGTGGGATGATACAAATCATATGCAGAATAGGATCAACAGTATTTTGATAAAAATGAGAAATTAAAGACAAATTTTAAGTAATGTGGGGGCATAATATGAAGCGATAGCTGCCAACAATATATACTAGTGAAATGTCCCAATGCGTAAAAAATTTGGAAGAATGTATTTACATGTATAAAACTCACAGCAACAGAGTACAAGACCACTAATTTCTACCTGTAAGAAACTTTGCCGACTGCCTACTGCCTGTTGGCAAGATAAAATCTACACCTGATATCCCATGTGGACATGGGAGAAACATAACTGTCTCTTATGTCCAGGTTCCAAGTTTATTGCAACAAAAAAGTTGTAACCAGGTCTCCAACTGAGAATGGGGTGACTTTTAGAGACAATCTCCTAGAAGCTCCAAATAAAGCAATCACAATAGAAAGAACTAACACAAACATGAAATTCACTTCAAGGTGACAAATGAGCAATAAAAAGGAAGACTCACAAAAAGCAAATCATAGACTATACCTAAAATTTTTTACAAATATTTAAACATTAAAAACGAAAGAAAATAAAAATTTCATCAAGTGAATCCATTCATCCTCCCCCTATCAACTTAATCAAACTACATTCTCAGAACAAACCTGGCAGGTGGGGCAGAGTAATTTCTTTGTAATGTGTAAGAGGCTCTAGTGACTTCCAGTCATACTTAAAAATTAGTTCCAAACTATGACAAGTAACTTCAAGTGGTAGAAATAAGCCATTACCTGCACACACCTCTGATACACAACTCCAAGGCTTCTGCGATGCTGCCTCACAATTTTTACTTGGCACAGATCTCACTTCTAAACTTAGTAAACAGCACCAAGCCACACAAAACTTTTCAAGTAAATCTGAACTGAAACGTTGGGTTTATACATATTTTCTGAAACAGTGAAACTAATGAGCTTGTCTCTATGCCTCACACTGAATTCCAAATGCTTACTTTACTGTGTCAAAATGCTACACTGAGAAAAAAATGTGGGTAACAATTAGGTATAGATATACAGAAAATTATTGGAGAAAGTTCAATCAGACACTCAAGTGATGCTTAAAGGAAAGAGAGGTAAGATTTAAGATCCCTGACAACTAAATTTGAATCAGAAGTCGTTAAAATACATGGAGCAGAAAGTTTAAGATAAAAATCCAAAGCTTTAACTGTTAAATCTGGATGTGAGGTAGCTTCAAGAACAATCAATAAATAGTCTCCATAATCTCATCACACAGTGTACGAAAAAGCAGTTCAATTTTATTCCTTCCCTTGAATTAATGGAATTTCTTCCTGTATTTGAAAAGGGAGACCACAGATTATTTTTTATGCAGTGATATCTTTCTTTCAAATTCTCTATCAGCCTTTCTGAGGCAAACACCTTTTCAATTTCTGTCCATACAATAATTGCCCCTCACACACCCTTACCTCTTGAGTCACTAACAGCACTCTGCTTGAGTTTTCTGATCTGCCTTAATAATGCTGTTTCTGTATGAGTGAGCAACACTTCTGCCTATAGTTGAAATTTTGTATACCCTTCTCCATTATGTCTCCACTTTCAGAACCTACAGCTACCAAATTTGCTTATCTGTTGTAAATCCTGTAAAGGGGAAGAACACATTGCATGTGGAGGATTTACCCCAAATGATTCCAGGAACAAAAATCATGAAAGTTCACTATGTTACCCACATTAGAATATATGTATCCAAAGTATCAATCTATGGTCAGAACGCATCAGATGTCAGCTAACATAATTATATTCCTTTCTTAAAAAATGCCACCTTACTCAGTCCACCAGTGTGTACAATGTTCAGTAAACCAACAGGAGAGAGCCCCTGTTTGTTTCGTCCTCCTTGGTGAGCATGAGCCCTCAGTTATCACAGAGTTCAAAGAAATTTGCACTCACTATGAATTTTCTCACTGCCTTCTCTCTGTAAGCATTTTAACTACAGCATTTCAGCGCAGCCCAAACATCAATGAATTAACTTCAACAACAACTTCTAAGCAAGATCTCTCTTCTCTTGAAACAGAGGGAAAACACGGCATGTAAAGAATAAAACTCTAAGTCTGCTGAACTCAGTCACGCAATCTGAGATGCTAAATGATGGGTTTTTAAGAATTCTTGATTTTCTACAGCTAAGTGCTCTTTCAAAGCTCACTGCTGCGTTAATACAGCTGCAGGTGTGAATGCTCAGATCCCAAAATCCCAAACCAGGTCTTCATAAGGAACAAACAGCTAACAATTACCCATGAATTCTTGACAAAGTAACTCGCCTAGCAGTTCACATGAACTGCAACAGAGGACAGGACAGCTGATCCAGCTTTCCACAACAAAGCTCTGCTGTCAACACCTTGGCCATCCTTTCTTTCTATAATATCTGTATCTGCTCATCTGCTGTACACTCCCAAAGACTGAGCAGTGCTCTAACATAGAGAACCATCCTGCACACCCTAAAGAATGCAGGGCAGTGTGGAGTAGATAATATGCAGCTGTGCACAAAATAAAGATACCCAAACAAGGTTGAATTATTGGTGTCTCTGCAATCTGTCTCTGGTACATCCCAATTCCTGAGCAAAATTCTTCAGATATACTGCTGTGTCCATCAGCTTCTTAAAAGTATTTACACTTTTTGTACTAGTCACTGATTTGGTTTCCTATTTAACAATAACGGAAGTAATCTAACAATAAAGACACAACAATGAACACAAACAACTCTCCCTCAAATGTTATCAGTAATGTAAACATGCAAAAGTATTTGAAAAGCTTTCTTCTTTTTATTTAACATGTATGAATTTTATTTGTCTAGTACCACTCAAGCAATTTTCACAGCTCTATAAATTTCCCCCAAATCCCTTCGTGTTCAAATCAACATATGAAAGAGAGCTTTTTTACCACTTGTTTTCTCTCTTCACCCCCACCCAATACTGCTAAAAGTATCACAGTTCTGTTCCAGTTTTCCTGCTTAAGATATAGACTATCAGCCTTTCAACATCAGTAATTTATATCTGATCTTTTTCTCCCTTTTCTCATGATGGTGCAATTATTTTTTATAAAGACCTGAGAGAAAAAGCTCCCTTTACAAACATTTTTGGAGGACCTTGTTCAGACTCTGCAGCAACAGCAGCAGCTTGGTTCACACAGCTTCCTAAACCAGAGAAAGAACCCTTTTATTAAAACGTAGCTTCCATAAAGCCAGTAAGTATCTTACCAGTTAAAATATGAATTCTGTTTCCAGTTCTTTTTATCATTAAATGATGATTCACTTTTCTATTGTAATCAAATAAGTTTAATAACAAAGCAAATTACTGTGTTCAAATATTTCCAATCACATTTGCAGCCGTTTACATTTAATGTTAACATTTTTGTGCCTAAACAGGGCTCTTGCTAGTCAAATTGTCACACTAACTCATTTTCAGATACTGCACTACATCTGTAATTAGATGCATTAATATGCTTCCACAGAGTAAAACGAACAAGAGTATGAAACACTTTGCATATGCAGTCAGAAAATGCTTCGAAAGACTCAAATATTACTGCAAATTCAAAAAAATCTAACCGTTTTATGTTATATGCACAACTTAATCTAGACTTATGTTCTACAAAAGAGATCACAATGGCAGCAACATATGAAAGAATTTATGCTTATTCTGTATTGTGAAATACAGCAAACTCCTTGTTTGGAGGAGATGCAAGCAAAGTAAGCACTGGAAGGCAGCAAGTTGTAACTAGTCTGACTGAGGCACATTTCATTACTACACGCTACTCTTCACCAACACTGTACCTTGGGTACTTTGTATGAAAAAGATGTAGTCTTGTTAACTGAATTAGAAGTTTTACATGCAAAAATATATTAATTCTGCATTTTGTGTGGCACCTTTCTAACCGACACCATATGAAGTATTAAGTTATGTACCAACTGGTTGAGCACTGGAGTTTGTAGTATTCTTCTGCAGTTCAAGTATGACACAGTGATTGCATCACTACAAAGGGCAGAAATTTCTCTTGCTATTAATATTTTCAAAAAGTTTGTTTCAGATTAAGTTTTATGTTTTATATTGCAACCTTACAGAAAACATCATCAACCCAGACTCCCAATCTTTTCACTGTATAGCCAGAGGACTGGAACTAACATTACCCTTGTACTAATGGTTTTCATGTGGTTGGTATATATTCAAATTTCTTGAATTTCAAAAATGAAGTTACATGCATTTCCTTAAAAAAATTTACTTATTTACTCTTCCAATACAAATAAGCACTTGATTTTGATATCTCTAAGCAACACATTTATGTATACAAAGAAAAGGAGAACAGAAACACTGGCTCCCTGCCCTAAAAAGATCTCAAAGCCAGAGAAGAATATTCAGAAAGGCCACGTGGTTCCTGACAGTCACTGTTCTCCCTCCCTACTGTGTTACCACCATCCATTCACAATTTACTTCACTTGGGACTAGGATTACCTGCTGATTTTGTAAGAAGTACTGACAAATGGGAACCTGCAAAAAAACCCAGAACCTGCATTGCTGATAGCCCCTTGAAGCTTAAAGACTACCTCCTTTAGTGAGAAGAAGCAGAACAGGATGGAATTGGGTCTGGGAGTGAGGCAAAGAGCATGAGAGATGGAGAACAAAGTGATGCAGGTGATATGGAACTGGGAGCCCTCTGGAGATGCCAGCTGTAGGGAATTTGAACCCAGGCCAGTTAATGCTGCTGCGACCTAGTTCCATAAAACAAGTTGCAAAAATGGTCCTGTAATGATATTGTTGGAAGTCGCAATTTGCGATTTTTCTGCTGTCCTGGGTGGTGTCTACTGCCAAATAAGAGAATCACTGCCACATGTTCACAAAAAGACAGAACCTGCAAGAAGCAAAATATCTCTTCATAAATTTTCCACAGTGTAAAAAAACAAAATTACCTACCTGTTCCTTGTAGGCTGCCAAATATTACACCATCACCTATTCCCCCGCAGAGGGGTTAACCCAGAGAAACACAGCATATTGCTCCTATAAAGGGGAACAATATGAATACCAAGACCAGGGAATGACCTCAGGTGTCATTCTACAAAACCAAAGGCTAGCCTCTTAGCACCAAATCACAGAACAAAAATGGTTTTGAAAAATTAGAAGAGCCTAGCAATGCCGAGAGCTAAGTACTTAACTCCTGACAGTATTACCAAGGAAGTCTCTTGAACACTGAATAAACACATTAAAAGAAGCAACACCAACTCAAATGCTAGTTGGTGTCCATTTTCCTGGATTTGGGAGGAACAGAAGTCTGGACCTCATATGCGAAATGAGAGCACAGTGAAAAGGCAGGCTGTGGTGAAACTTTTTGTAAAGGATAACAAAATCTCACTTTTTAAAAAGCAACAACAAAGCCAAATAACCAAAATACCCCAAACAAATGTTTTGTAAAGATTATTATCTCAAAGAGGCAGTCAAGAAAGCCCAATGGAAAGTAAATCTCCCTCAGATGCTTTACAGCCTACTTAAGTCCCAAGCTTTTAGAATTCTAACTTCTCCAGCATTTACACACTCAAATACTTATGTTTCCACCATCAAACTGGTACAGCATCCCGATTCTGCCAAGAAATATCAATAAATCTTGTTTGTAACTTTGTGTACAGACCATTTTAAAAAAAGAGAAAGAAATTAACATAAACATGATTAAAACTTGCTTTTCCCCATACTCTTCCAAGACAGCCATCTCCAGACTAGTCATACTGGATCAAAAACTGTCAGCTGTGAATAACCTTGCACAGTTCTGAAGCAAGAATCACCTTTCTTTTTGAGTATATAATTTCTGTGGATTTCCAGAGTTCTACCAAAATCAAGCCCCCAAACCTCTTCTCCATAAAGCTGGGAAGCCATCCCTCCCACACTAATATGTGTTATTCTATTCCTGTAACTAAAGTTGCCTTAAAGAACATACCTGAAGTGTGAAGTAAGAGGAGAATCACTGAGAAATTAAGAGACAGACTAGCTTTAAAAAAAAAAAAAAATCACAAGGATACAGTGGTAGATGTCATTTGAAATCTCACAGTGTTCTCATGGTTTCAGGAATGCGTTGTTTGTTCACACACACACCTGAGAAGTCCACGTCCAGGATTCAAAACTCACACTCGCTGACCAATTAGGTAATTAATTAGGGAATTATCTCTTTTTTTCCTAACTAGGTGTGTCTAAAAGAATCTGCTTTGGAAAGAGACTATTAAGCCAAATTTCATACACAGTCACTCTTTTACAAACACCAACAAATATCAAAGACAGGAAATGTAATTTTCCCTGCCACAAACACTTTACAACTGAAAGGAAAATTCATGCTATAGTCCCCATAAGAAACACACAAGAAAACCTAGTTTCAAATTCTATTTTAACAAAAAGAAAGGGATGGAATGTCTTTTTCACACATATCACTGCTTCTTATAATAGTCCATGCAGTTATCACTGAAAATCATGCAGTTATCACTGAAAATCACTAAAGAACAACATATGATATCACTTATAACTATGATAAAACTCGCATAATTTTAACCTGTTCAAGTCAGAAAAGCCTGTATTCCACTACTGTATGTTAAAGAGAGTATTATGGATACATGCATAAGAGCAGATACTTGCAGACTGCATAATCCTACTACACCACCACCAATAGCAACTTTGTGATCAATCATTTAATTTCAGTTAAAAACTGCATCTTTTACTAAAAAAAGTCTATCTCCACCCTCCTGGGAAAACATGAAGGCAGGGGGAGGAAGGGGAGAAAAAGCAGCAGCCTTAGTAAGCTTTAACAAGTAAACAACCAAAAAAAGTTAGTTGATTCAGGGAAGACAGTTCTTTGATAAAGATGCACACGTACTTGCACAAACAAGAAGTCTGCAAAATACTGCAACATACACCAAAAGCCCTGCCTAAAATCAAGCCACCAACTAGAAGCCAGTAGTATGAGCCACAAATATCGAATTCTCCTATAATGTTTCTGTGAAAATGTTTTAAGATTAGATAAAATGTAGAAATTATAAATTAGAGAAGAGAAAATTAAGGCAATACTGTATCATGTTCGTAACATGGCAGAAAGTTATCTTTTCAGACGACAAGCCTTGGTTTTATAAAATACTAGTTCAAACACTTTACCCACTGGTAAACAAGCACGGAAAAGCCGAGCAACTTTCTCTCCTGGTTTCATACTCCCATCTTTTTCCTGCAGAAATTCCTTTCTTAGCTTTCATCTCTCCCTCCACCCTGCTCCTTCTGACTAACTATCCACTGAACTCCTGCACGGCGGTAAACACAACGGGACCAGAGACAAGCAGCACACAGAGAACACGTTTCTCCGGCGGCCTCAAACATGCCACTACTACACTAGCACCGGCCTTCTCGGCCGCAAGGCAAAACCGAGGGAAAACGGGCAGACCACGGGGCCGCCAGAACACAACCCACCCCTCGTCAGGGCCAGGCAAACTGCCCGCACACTTCTGCCCCGGGCCCCGCTTCTCTGGCACCCAGGGGGGCCCTGGAGCGGGGAGCCCGGCGGGACCGGCCGCGGCCGACACGTCGGCAGGGCCGCCCCGCGCCACCGCCCACCCACGGCGGCCGGGCCCGCCGGGGACGCCGCACCTCGCTCCGCCCGTCCTTCGGGCGGAGGAGCGGGGCGGCTCGACCCCCCCACCGGCCGTACCTGCGGCCCGGCCCCGCCCGGCGGAGGCCGCGCGGCGAACGGGCCGTACCGGCCTCCCCCGCTATGACACTGCAGAGCGCGGCCCGCCCGCCCGGGCCTCTCCTTCCTTCCGCCGCCGGGCCCCGGGCCCCGCTCCCGGCGGCGCCATGATGATGATCGGCCCCCAAGGCCGCCGGGCCGGGCCCCACCGCCGCCGCCAGGAGCGGCCTGGGCGCCCCGCGCCGCTCACCTTCATGTCGGGACATCCTAGTCCAGAGACGGTGGCCCAGGCCTGTCTCGGGGCTCCCGCGGGCAGCTCGGGCGCCGCTGCGGCCTCGCCCCCCGCCGCCGCCCCGCTGCGAGAGGAGAGGGGCCGGGGCTGGGCCGGGAAGGGGGCGAAAACACTAGAGGCGGCGAGGAGCCGGCCTCCCTCCTCCTCCTTCTCCTCCTCCTCCTGCCTCCTCGCTCGCCCTGCGGGGGGCGGATCCGGCGGCAACGGCTTCCCGGGCGCCGTGACACGGTGACTCCGGGCCCCGCCGGCCGCTGGCGCCGCCTCCCGCGCCGCTCCGCCCCTGCCGCACCAGCGACGGCGGCGGCCGCGCTGGAGCCTTCCCGGCCCCGGCCCCTGCCCCTTCCCCTTCCTCCTCCCGCCCCGGCCGCGCTGCTGGAGGAAGAGGAAACTCCCCGACAGGGCGGCGGCCCTCCCGCACGGGCTGCCGGGCCAGGGCGGGCTCCGCCCGGGGCAAGGAGGCGGTCGAGGTAACGGAACCCAGCACCGGCCTGACCCAAAGGACACGCATTAATCAGCTTTTTTCATGTAAAAGGAGCGGAGAAAGAGCGGCAGAGAACTGCGTGCCCTGAGCCGGCGTTCTGTCACTGATCGCGTTACTCATTCTGCCAGATTTGGGGAGCTGCGACTCCAGCCACAAGGCTGGAGTCTTTCTTTCGTGGTTTGGGTTTTTTTCTTGGGTTTTTTTTTTTTTTTGTTTGTTTGTTTGTTTTGTTTTGTGGGGGGTTTTGTGGTTTTTGTTTTGGTTTGGTTTTTTGGGTTTTTTTGTTTTGTTTTTTCCAGGTTCTGCTTTTGTCTGGCCTTCAGAGGACTGCCAGAAGTGTCCTTCAGTTAAACTCCAGCTCTGTGGAAAGGATGCCCACAGTGTGCCATGTGTTGTCCCACTCGCAGAATCACAGAATAGCTTGACTTGAACTAGAAGGGACTCAAAAAGATCATGAAATCAAACTCCTGGCCCTGCATAGGACTAGCCCCATGAATGACAACATGTGCCAGAGAGCGTATTTGAATGCTTCTTGAACTCTTTCTGGCTTGGTGTTGTGATCACTTCCTTGGAGAGCCCATTCCAGTGCCCAACCACCCTCTGGGTTAAGAACCTCTTTTTAATGTCCAGCCTAAACCTCCCCTGACACAACTTCATGCTGTGCCTTCGGCTCTTGGCACTGCTCATCATAGATAATAGATCAGTGTCTGCCCCTCCTCTTCCCCTCACGAGGAAGTTGTAGACTGCAGCGAGGTCTCCCCTCAGTCTCCTCCAGGCTGAACAGATCAAGGGACCTCAGCCACTTCTCATATGGCTTCTCCTCAAGACCCTGTACTCCAGACAAGTGTCTTGGTCTGTCCACACCCCAAGGACTTTTCATCCTGTCATTGTTGTCTTCCTACCCCTTCATGGAAGTGGGCCAGTCTTGAAACGAGTGAGAGATCTGCAACAGAGCCATGTTCCTTCCCTGGTTCAAATGCACAGGGCATATATTTCATGCATTTTCTTTTTGCCTTTCTTACTGTGACTTCCTGGCCTTTCCCTAGATTCCATTCATGATAATAGCACCATCTTTTTTACCTTCTCCCACCTGCTTTCGTTTTCTCAAAGTTTTCCATCTACTGTGCTCATGGCATTCCTTCATCTTTTCCCTTTCCCAATCCAACACCTCTATCTTCTCCACTGTCTTACACCACAGCTCCCATATGTTTGCCTCAGATGCAAAATTCTTAAACATTTATGTTGGTGAAAAGTCTTCTCAGTCTGTTTCAAAGGCCGTGAGGGTCCACAGCAGTGCAGCTTAAGTATCGAGGTGCTCAGAAAGGTAGGAGTGAACCAGAAGGTGTTGAAAGGAGGAAGTGCCAACCTTGTTCCTGGCACCACCTCACTCCCATGCTGGTTGCATTATACAGCCTCTGCTTGACACAGTACATGCATGTGCACTCTTTGTTCCTGGTACAAAGGTGTTCCTGGTTTCTGAGCAACTGGTTCACTTCCAGCTTTCCTTTAGTTATGTGCAGTTTCATAAACAGTGCCTACTGAAAAGATAGCTTGGATCTAAAAGTCTAAAATTCCAGTTGGTTGTGGGCATTTCCAGTGGCAGCAAGCAATACCTGTGAATTCTATAAGGTGTAGAGGATAATTTTGAGGACCATTTTGATGGGAGCCAATGACTTCACTGCTTATGAAAACAGAAAGACAGTCAATGACCATGCAAAAAGGTTGCAAGAAGTACACCACAGATGACAAGAACCTGAGGAGCACTTTGCAGCTTCATAATACTCACTACCAAACTATGAAAGCATGTCTCAGGAGTGTTTGTCACCAGTCTAGTTCTGGTGACAAAACTGTACCTATCCTGCCAGCCTTTCACAGCAACAGTACACAGACTAGAGCAGTTAGTAGGATGTGTTTTTCTGCTTTATTTTGTCACCAACAATTTTAAATGCAAATGGCAACTGTTTCTCCCAGCTTGTTTGCAAGCTAGTAACTTGGCTGGCTAGAGATATTTCATTTCTGTGAGAGACTGTGGCTCCTCCTGAAGATAACTTTCCTCCCTCTGAGCACTACAATGCTGTGTTGACTGTGCTCGGTTTTATCTTGTTACACAAGAGTGACCTTCCACAGGAGCTTCTTCCCATGCATCTTATAAAATACAGACTGCATGCCAGGTATTTCAGTGGGACCTGGAAGACTCTGTGCTTAATCTTGGAAGTCCTTGATCTAATAATCTTGTTTCTCGGCATTTTAGGTAAATCAGTTCAATAAACTTTCCTCTATTAAATGTTTCTCAGATGGATATCCCTTGAGTACACATGGTGCCTCTTCCGTGGCATATTCTCCATCTTTGTAGACTTAAAGTCCAAAATTAAAACTGTAATCCTGTTATTACTTCCTGTTTTCTTGCCTTAAGGCCTGTATCTATACCCAAGACACAGTATAGATAAAAGCTTTGGTGCTTTTGGAATAATGCTAGAATATGCCTGCACGTGCAGCATTATATGCAGCACCTGCATTATATCCTTCAATGGGAATTTTGCTGATTTTCTCTTCTGCAAATACAGCAAATACTGCAAATGTAAAATGACTAGTAATTAGGATGTGGCAGCTCTGTCTGTATGTGCAAAGAGCTACATAACAGAATTTGAATGTCCTTTACAAGGTCATGGCCACCAGTAGAAAATATTATTTTCTTAGCATTATCGTGATAATAACCTATACTATCCTGGTTTTGAACAATACTGTTTCTCAAACCCACATGCTGCTATTCCGCAGGCAGAATGAGAAAGAAAGATTTTAGTTAGGTTTATGAAGTTTTGGAGTGGGTGAATCTCTCTGCCTCTAAGGAAGAAGCCTGCCATAATTGGGTTTCTTGGTCTTTCTCTCCCATACACCAGAAGAATTCATAGGTGATAGTTCCTTTAAAGCCATGAGGGAAAAAAAAAATTCAACATTAGTATCTTCCCAATGAATAAAAGCAAGCTGAGAAACAAAAATTTTCTTACCCAAAGTCATTCAAGGTCAGAGCCAGACAAGGGACTAGAGACCCAGTTCTCACAGTGAATTAGGCCATTGGATAAGCCACAGTGATAAACAGAAAAATTGATGGATTTTCCCAGCATATAATAATACTATGATAAAAATTGTATCTGAAAGTCATAAAAATCCTCTGAAATAGGGGAAGAAATGGTTGTGTGGTCTCATGCAGTTCCTTTCTCTGCCATTGTAAAACGGGTGTCTAGAACAGACCAGGAGAAGTTTGACCACTGGACAGTGATCACTGAGCTTTGAATTGAACAGTAATATCCTAAAGCAGAACTCCTGAGTGTTAAAACTGTTATATTAGGAGACACTTAATTGCCATTAATGTCCTCAGAACTATTCGCTCCTTTGTAAACTACTGAAAGCCCGCTGAGACTGTGTTTTTAACTTGCTTCAGTGCTGATATATCCAGTGCCTGCTATGCTAACAGGCTTCATCTATTAGAGGAACGCTTTACTTTGCTTGAACACGTCAGTATCAAAGCTGGGCAACCCACTGCACGCCACAGGAGCTCCTTGCAGGTTTGGTGGTTCAGGCTCACACTTGGAACTAAAAACACTAGAATGGTATAAAACTCACATCAGTTGCTTGCTCATCATTAGATGCATATGGAACTGTGATGCATATGTACTCAAATATCAAATTTGTACATTGGTACATGTCAGGGCCTTCCACTGCACTTTTCTGCTGTTTTTCTGCCTCCTTTTGCTCAGTAGTGGTTCAACATGATACAGAGTTGCTTCCTGGCTGTGTTCAGCATATGTAAATAAAGCTTTTAAGAAAAATACAGTCTTGCTGCTTTCTAATTTATGAGGAAAGTCCCAAATAACTTAACTTATTCTTACTTTCTGTTTTACTTTCTGTGCCAAGGATGCCTGGTTTGCCATGATAACAGTCCAGAAAACACAAGGACCTTGGGATTCCTATGGCAGGATTCTAGGTAGGAAATGGTATTTCTGCATAAATAGTTCTTAATAACTGAATTTTTTCATGTTCCCAGGCCTGCTTGTGGTGTCTCACGATCCACCTTGAAGTGTCCAAAGCACTGGAACTGCACAAGTGAAATGGTAGGAATCAGGATCATCAGACGGCTTTGCTTAATGAGTCCCATTTGGAGATTTTGCAATGGAATACAAGCATCTCACTGGACAAGAGTGGACTTGAATTTCAGCAGATTTTTTTCCCTCACATGGAAACAACTTGGCCTTAGAGCTATACTCTGCTAAGCACAACTAAATATACTACACAATGCTCATTATCAGTTTAAACTTTTATTAGAAGTTCTTACTTTGAATTCTGGACACCACTAGGATGTGCAATGGAAATGCTATGCTGCTATGTCCATAATTTACTGGCAACCAGCAGTTGCAAAAGCAGTTTCATTTTTTTCACACATACAGTCCAGGAGTAAATGTCACTTCTGTCTTCTTTCCTGAGCTGTGATGGTGATGCGTTCTTTTTTTTTATCTTAAAATTGAGGGGCAGATGCTGTTAGGGATAAAGGGGTTTTTATCTCGTTATTTAATAAGGATTTTTATGGTGCAACACTTCACCAAGATGTAGCATGCTGAAACGTACACTCCCAACAGATTGTGTATACAATTTTATAAACTTTGCAAATCAGCATTTCCAGTAAAGATGCCCTAATAAGAGGCTTGAATGAATAGCGTGATATTCCCTTCCTGAAGAATTTCTTCCTGGGATGGGCTTAAACCTAGTTTACAGGATGTATTTTAGAGAGGACCTTTATTCCTCAAGATAGCGTAGGGCTTTCTGGACTCCAGTTGCAGGCCTTTAGGATGTTCTGGCCTAACAGAATACCAGGACTATGTTAAATTATCAGATTTAAGGAATTACAAGTATGGATGTTAAGAGCACTGAGGATACATGAAAGGTTTATAAAAGAAAAGGCAGAAAATCATCATGGCATGAGTGGTATCCCCATATTCACCGGCACATACCCTGAAATCACTGCCACTCCCAAGCCCTCTGTAACAGATTTTGCATGATCCCAGAATCCTTTTGCAAGTCAGACAGGTGGTATTAAGAGGTTAAGCTGGTGGGAACCTGTACACAGCCAGACATATGTGTGCAGGTACTGCATAGAATTCTAATATACTGCTGTTCTTTTCCTTCTATCAGCAAGTGTGTCTGGACTTCAGCAAAATGAGGAATTGCCTTGTTTATCTCCTCCATTTCGGAGTCTGCATTCAGAGGTTACCCCAGATTGGTCCTTCGCTACTGTGAGCTTTCATCTTCTTTGTAGTCAGTTTTTGATGCTAGTTAAGATACCAGATGTTGATATAAAGTGCCCCAGCTAACTCCTTCTCTCTGACTTTTCTAACTCAAATTTATGAAGAATTTGAGTCAAAACAAACACTGAAAATTCATCAAATCATTCTGTCCTTTTACAGAAATACTCCAAACTGACCACATACCCTTGTAATGGCATAGCTCCAGTGGGCACACTGTTCTTACAGGACCTAAAGTCACAGCACACTAGGAAATAGAAATAGCTTTTAAAAATTCTCCCAATTCCAGCTCTAGAAGAGGACAAAGAAAAAAAGAATTTATCCTTTCTTGAAATTACTTTTGCTGTTCCTTTGGAGGTTAGCGCTGAACAAAACAATAATTCTCTACTTGATAACCACAAATGTTGCCATTTTGACTTAATTCGTGTGAATGAATGAGAAACAGAGTGTCCCAAGCACTGTTCCCAAAAGGAGGAGATATCAGGGATGTATCCTGTGTACTTACAAAGCCTTTTTTCTGTGAACAGGAGGAAGCAATTAAAAAATTATCTGCTCATCACCATAAAAACTCCTCTGCTGCCCAGATGTGTTTTTTGCACGTATTTCTCGGAAGCATGTTGCAATACTGGTTCAGGCTATGAGCTAAGTTTTCATTACCCTCTGGGTTTTTTTAGCCCTTTTCTTCCTATCCCCTCTCTCTTTCTAATCACACCTGCACTGATTCATAAGGAATTCCCTTATTCAAAGGGAATTCAAATAATTGAGTGATTCTCTTTGACCTTTTTGAGTGGAGATCTGTGCCTATTTTTATAAGCACTGGATACTGACATAGAGGAGACAAGCTACTCTTTGCAAAACTTGGTGGTTAATCTTTGGATCTGTATGCCTCTGTTTCAGTACAATTCAAGATTGGTACCTTATGCCTAGAGTTTGCAATTCACTTGCTGACATCATGTGGTGTGTGAGATGCTATGGTGACGTGATACAATGCCAGTCTCCAAAATTGGCCTCAGACTTGAGGAGGCCTTCATGGCTGGCTCCTTTTCCATGAGGACCCTTGTGAGCAAAGGGGCACTCTAGAACTCTCTGCAAAATCTAATCAGCTCCAGGACTATCCAGGTTAAGTGCAGCATGGCAATGCCTGGGGAGGCATTTGCCTGCGCTGCTTGTGTCTTCTTTGCAGTCACAGTGCTGAGGAACAGAAAGCAAGTTGAAACTCCCACAGTGTCAAAGACTACTAGCATATGTTGTAATAAGGGGCATCTCTCAGTACACCAGGAGTTTTCAAAGATATGTAATTTCTGCTGGAAAAGCCTGTACTATAAAGTGACAGCTGAAAGCCGGCATTGTGGGATATAAAAACCAGGTTTATGTGGGTTTTGTCTTGGCCATAGCTGCTAAGTAGCAATCCTACAGTAAAACAGGTTATATCTCATCATTCTCTTCTTCTCTCCCTAGAAATTTTAGCCTGCATGGCTCAGACAAGCATGTATCTGACAGTGTATTAGCACTTAAAAAAAAGAAGTGAGAAACTCAATACAGTTAACCTGGAGGGAAAAGACTGCTTTTTCTTGAAATGCACAAAATTACTGTGTGTGCCAGGTGCCTCTGTCTGGTTCTACAACAGGCACCTGTACTGAAATAATTTACTGTAATATTCTTAGCTGTTGTTAGAGATCTATTACTAGTGATTTTGGCTTGCCCTTTTCCAGTCATCCCTCATTTTCTCCTTCTTCCTGCAATGAAACTGGAGAAAATTTGAGTTCCAAATGCAACTTAGCTATGTCTGGGGCACCACTAAATGAGAAACAGGTCTCATCCAGCTTTTGGAGTTTTATCCAGACATGCCTTCTAGAAGTTAACTAAGTCTTGCCTGTCTCCTCACATATTTTCCTCTGAATGTGAGAAGCCAAGCAGTTTTCTATTCTCACTTTACAAATTTTAAAGTTTTCAGTTAAGGAATAATTTGAAAATTGATATTCTGAAAATTGGTTTCTAAAACCAGGTGTTTCTGGTTTTCCGTTGCCCATGTAAATACTCAACGTTCCCTTTTATTGTAGCCTTCAGCTCAATGCAGGATCTTTGCAGGTTAGACCTCAAACAAATTAGCAAGATGATTTGTGGTACCACTGAACTGGTATCAGAATGCTGGAACATTGCTCAGGAACCCTCCACACCTGCTCTGTAGGTACCTGCAAATAGACACTTGGACTCATTTTGCAGCAGAGAAACTGTTAGTGCAAGAGGCAGCGAGAAAAGCCAGTGAGCATCATATGCTATTGTATACAGGGATAACGTGCTCTGTCCTGTAAAACTGGGAATAAAACTCATATTCATTGTGTGTCTGCAAGCTAGAACAGAGGCAGATGTGTGCAAGCACCTGGAAAGAAAAGAAGGTTATCTACCTGCCACCTTCTTATCCTGGTAAGCAGGCTTTGGCAGAAGAGGGAGTACAGCAGTTCTTTTTTTTTTTTCCCCCTTTTCTGCCTTCTAAAGTTGGATCTGTTGGAGAGATGACTTGAACAGTAGTCAGGGCACATCAAAAAACCAAAAAAGCAAATAATGAAATAGACCTACCCAAAACAACCCAAACCCAAAAGAATAAGAAGCCCAAATACACAAGACATTTTCTGTCATCATAAGATCACTGCCCATGACCAGCACAGCGATGGCAGCATTACACCTGTCACCCAACTCTTTCAAGTGTGGACAGAGGTACCAGAGCTAGCATAATGCCCGTGGGAGGGGGTAATGGTAGCATGTCCTGGGAGCTCAGTGCATACACAAAGAACAAGCAGCTGCACCTGAGTCACTCTGAGTGCTCAAGGTGGCTTGGCTGAAGTGACACAGAGCATCTCTTTATTCACTTAAAATCCCTGCACTGTGGTGACGGCCCATATGACTCAGTTTTGACAAACCAGTGCATGAGAGAAAGAAGTCTGTCTTTGACCTTCTTTAGCAAAGTTTTCAGTCCTGCTTACCAGAAAGCAAGGAAATCGCTTTCAGATCTGCAACAGCATGCTTGGCTTCCTCAGTTTGGCCCAAGTCCTCCCCTGAGTTCCAAGAAGCAGGAGTAGGTCATCTTGTCCTTCAATCTATATTCCCAGAAACAACCAGCAATAGCCAGCATTTCATTACAGAGGGACCAGAGAAATTTGTCATAACAAGGCTAGCTCTAGGGGACCAAAATTTTCCAGCTTGGGAAGGTGTATGAGTGAAGCACTCTGATTGGAGGCATGTCTCCAAAAGATGTAAATGTGCCACAAACCCCAAGTTCTGAGCAGAGGGGTTTAGTCATGGCATTATTTTTAGAACACCAGGACTAAACAAAGTCCAAATCTGTACAAGGTGTCCAGTGTCAGAGGAAACATAATTTCTGTTAACATTTCTCGCCAAT